>NC_064614.1:481951608-483151608 GCF_023898315.1 Schistocerca nitens | reverse complement strand
TGGGTAATACCAAATTTTATTAAGATTTTTAGATTGAAGACTACTGTCGACTGGTAGTCTCTGATTTCGCAGTTAAACTCCCTTTTCTGAGCGCACAGAGATTTTTGTCAACCACGGTTTTCGATTTCCTTTATTTTCTCTGGAAAATGAGTACACAATTACATGTTTCTAGGGCGCACTCTTCATTGAGGACGTACGTTTACGGCGCTTGTTCATTATTTGTGAATTTGACACAGTCGTATGTAAGTATTTAAGTTGATAACAACATTCTGGAGTCAATGTTTCTTTTTAACGGACATCGTTGTAGATTAGTGTGTACTTACATAATTCTGCATGGAATTTGCTTCTTGATTCTTAGTCTAGATTTATCAGTGTTAGCGCTGAAGTGACATCTCTATGGATTAGGGTATTTATTCAACCGCTGTCCAGTCCTACAGTTTTGTCCTCTCCTTTCTCATCCACTGCGAAGATAATTGCAAGAAAAAGCAGGTTAGCAGAGGCGAAGAGTACATTCCGCACCAAGACAGTGCTGTTAGTGTCAAACATCTGGCTTAATTTGAGGAAAATATTTCTCAGTAAGTTTGGAGAACACCACTCTATGGTAGTGAAATACGGACTGCAGGAAAACCGGAGCACAAGAGGATCGAAGCAGTTGAGATAGGGTGCTATATAAGTATCCTGAAAATTAGGTGGACTAATAAGATCAGAAAAGAAGAAGTTCTCTGAAGAATCGGCGAAGAAAGGAATGTATCGAAAACAGTGACAAGAAGAAGGGACATCGTGATTCGACTTTTGTTATCACAGAAATTCAAAAATGGTTCAAATGGCTCTGAGCACTACGGAACTTAACTTCTGAGATCATCAGTCCCCTAGAACTTAGAACTACTGAAACCTAACTAACCTAAGGACATCACACACATCCATGCCCGAGGCAGGATTCGAACCTGCGACCGTAGCGGTCGCGCGGTTCCAGACTGAAGCGCCTAGAACCCCTCGGCCACAACGGCTGGCTATCACAGAAGTACTTCCATGGTTCTAGAGGAAACTGTAAACGGAAAAAACTACAAGAGAGGACAGATATTGGAACATACATATTCAGGACGCAGGCTGCAAGTGCTTTTCCGAGATGAAGAGGTTAGAACAAGAGATGAACTCATGGCAGGCCGTATTAAACCAGTCAGAAGATTGATGATCTAGTGGCAGAGAGTACATCAGGCAGTCTTTATCGTATGCAGTACAATCGCTGGGCACATCTGTTTCGCCGGCCGAAGTGGCCGTGCGGTTCTAGACGCTGCAGACTGGAACCGCGAGACCGCTACGGTCGCAGGTTCGAATCCTGCCTCGGGCGTGGATGTGTGTGTTGTCCTTAGGTTAGTTAGGTTTAACTAGTTCTAAGTTCTAGGGGACTAATGACCTCAGAAGTTGAGTCCCGTAGTGCTCAGAGTCATTTGAACCATTTGAACCACATCTGTTTCCACATGAAATCAACGTGGTTATTGTAGGTAAGGATCACGATGTTGGTGATAAAGGGAAGGATTTATGTATATAAGGCTTTAGGAAGGAACTACACTACTGGCCATTAAAATTGCTACACCAAGAAGAAATGCAGATGATAAACGGGTATTCATTGGACAAATATATTGTACTAGAACTGACATGTGATTACACTTTCACGCAATTTGGGTGCATAAATCCAGAGAAATCAGTACCCAGAACAACCACCTCTGGCCGTAATAACGGCCTTGATACGCCTGGGCATTGAGTCAAACAGAGTTGGAAGGCGTGTACAGGTGCAGCTGCCCATGCAGCTTCAACACGATACCACAGTTCATCACGAGTAGTGACGCGAATTCTGACGAGCCCGTTGATCGGCCACCATTGACCAGACGTTTTCAATTGGTGAGAGATCTGGAGAATGTGCTGGCCAGGGCAGCAGTGGAACATTTCTGTATCCAGAAAGCCCCGTATAGGACCTGCAATATGCGGTCGTATATTATCCTGCTGAAATGTAGGGTTTCGCAGGGATCGAATGAAGGGTAGAGCCACGGGTCGTAACGCACCTGAAATGTAACGTCCACAGTTCAAAGTGCCGTCAATGCGAACAAAAGGTGACCGAGACGTGTAACCAATGGCACCCCATACCATCACGCCGGGTGATACGACAGCATGGCGATGACGAATACACGCTTCCAATGTGCGTTCACCGCGATGTCGCCAAACACGGATGCGACCATCATGATGCTGTAAACAGAACGTGGATTCATCCGAAAAAATGACGTTTTGCCATTCATGCACCCAGGTTCGTCGTTGAGTACACCATCGCAGGCGCTCCTGTCTGTGATGCAGAGTCAAGGGTAACGGCAGCCATGGTTTCCGAGCTGATAGTCCATGCTGCTGCAAACGTCGTTGAACTGTTCGTGCAGATGGTTGTTGTCTTGCAAACGTCCCCATCTGTTGACTTAGGGATCGAGACGTGACTGTACGATCCGTTGCAGCCATGCGGATAACATCTCGACTGCTAGTGATACGTGGCCGTTGGGATCCAGCACGGCGTTTCGTATTACCCTCCTGAAGCCACAGATTCAATATTTTGCTAACAGTCACTGTATCTCGACCAACGCGACCAGCGATGTCGCGATACGATAAACCGCAATCGCGATAGGCTACAATCCGACCTTTATCAAAGTCGGAAACGTGATGGTACGCATTTCTCCTCCTTACACGAGGCATCACAACAACGTTTCACCAGGGAACGCCGGTCAACTGCTGTTTGTGTATAAGAAATCGGTTGGAAACGTTCCTCATGTCAGCACGTTGTATGTGTCACCACCGGCGCCAACCTTGTGTGAATGCTCTGAAAAGCTAATCATTTGCATATCACAGCATCTTATTCCTGTCGGTTAAATTTTGCGTCTGTAGCACATCATCTTCGTGGTGTAGCAATTTTAATGGCCAGTAGTGTACTATGTGGGATGTAGCCGTTAGGAGGTGACTGGGTCGCTAGTTGGCAGGGAATGGGTTGGTTGGATACTTCATTTTTGATAGGAAGGGTAGAGTAAGTTACTGTATGTACATCCTTTATTTTGGATAGACAGGAAGAGTAAGTTAATTGTATGTACATCCTTCTGTTGCGATGTTTGAGGAATTTCGGCAGTTCACTTATGTAAAAAAATGGAACACATACAGCCGTCCTTACGATGTTATTTATTATATGGCTGCCAGTTTCGGTGATTCACTACACTATCTTCAGGCCTTATTTGAGTCTGAGGGGATTAACTCCAATCGCGTATTCGATTCATCAGTTGATGGCTGGAGAGACAACATCTCATTACAAGAGGTGTGCGAAAATAATTTCATAGATGTTGGCCACTGATGAATCGTGTGCACGACTGGAGTTAAACCCTCGGCGCCAGTTAAGATCTGAATATGGTTCATTGAAGCACCGAAACTCATGGCCATACATTAAATAATATCGCAAGGACGGCTGTAGATGTTCTATTTTATTACAAGAGCATGTTATGGTTGAAAGGAAGGGTAGATTTCAGGAATGAGTTAATTATCTGGAAAGCAACTGAAGCTACTTTCGGAAAAGACATGGAGACTTTGGAGATGAAGTGAGTATGGTACGTGTTGATCGAGGAACAGTAGCATGTCAGGGTCCACAAGGATGGGGAGACTATACGGTGTTGTGACTCAAGTTTACCGGAGTTGTGGGACAGGCAGAGGAGTTCTGAGTGCTTAAGGAGGTGTAGGAGCTTAATGACCTGCTGCAGAATGCGAATTGGGGAAGCTAGTCTAATACGGAATGCAAGGCAGAGTGCAGATTGATTCAGGTATCGAAGGAGCGATAAAACTATTGAAAGGGAAGTCCAAGCTACCACGGTGTAAGGCAGGATAAGGGAGATGAAGGTTTCATTTTTATGAGTGGTGGTCATGGAACTGAATCCTTATGATTGGTGGTTGTTAATTTTATACTACTGAGCGATTTTTTTCTTTTTTTTCTTTTACGGCTAGTAGGTGGCGGTGCAAGGTATTTTAGTTAGGCGGATTGCGCAATTGTGGATTGTCGGGTAGCGTACTATACTGGACCGGTACTATCAGAACTACAGAAGATTATCCTACAATAGAAAGGACAACAACTACTAATGAATGATGAATGAGATTTTCTAAAACAGATTGGGAGAATATATGGGTAACAGAGAACCTTCCTTCGTCATGTGAGACGTTCATACATTTTTAGTCCGTTACGTTAAAGCCAAGATACACTGTAACATGTCACACACGTTAAATACCGATAAGAAAGTCCTGAGGAAAGTGAAGCAATGTGCCAGGTGTGAACTTCCCCTGGAATGTGAGAACTTTCTTTCGCTTGTTGTACGCGAGCTGCAGATGGAGCACCACCACGGCCAGCGCGACGTGCAAAGTAGCCTGCGAGAGTCACCGCCGGCCCGAGATGCACAGGAGAGCAAGTGCATCATTTATGTCGCCCTCACACACCGGGAGTCCACATTTTGGAGGCAGTCGAGTTACGCAGCCGGCAGAACTCGCACAGGCTAGCGTGCAGCTCCCAGCAAGGACGTTTCTCTGCACCCTTTCACAATCTACAGTTGTCCTCCGCAAGTCATTGCAAGATGTATGCTGAAAAAAAAAATTGCAGGACAGTTAGTCATCCCACAACTTCTCCTACTTTGCTCGCAAGTTATAGATATGAAGAAAGTTGATCTGTAGTCCTCTGCATAAACCAAAATTTCTCTGATCGCACCGAGGTGATCAACAAGCAAAGTAAACATTCGAGGAAGTAACATGTGTCTAGGGTGATACTGGAAATGGCCGTCGGTTCAAAATGGTTCAAATGGCACTGAGCACTATGGGACTTAACTTCCGAGGTAATCATCCCCTAGAACTTAGAACTACTTAAACCTAACTAACGTAAGGACATCAAACACATCCATACCCGAGACAGGATTCGATTCTGCGACCGTAGCGGTCGCGCGGTTCTAGACTGTAGCGCCTTGAACCACTCGGCCGCCCTGGCCGGCTGGCCGTCGGTAATTGTGGAAGTACGGCTTTCTGCGTTGCTAAGAGCCTTTGATATCGTGTCTCCCACTGAAGTTTGTTAAGTCTTAATGCCACTTTTTTGCTAAGAGACAACCCTGAGACGATGTGTACAGTTTTTTTTTCTTTTCTTTTTTTATCTTCTCTACCCATTTCGTTAAACCTACTTGGTAAGGTCCCCATCCCAACGATAGGTATTTAAGCAGCCACCGAACGAAAGTTTTGTGGGTTATCTCCATAGTTGGGATTATCATGAAAAATCTATTGCGTCTCCCTCCATAGTGACAGTGCCTCCTTAACACTGTGACAGACTTGCCCACAGCAGTGGACGGCTGTTAACGGTCGGTTGTTCGGCTTTTTCAGTCAATCCTGAGGCTGAAAATGTACACAGGTTGCAGCAGTAGCAGGGAGCGTCCGCGGAAGAAGGCTGTGTGTATTTGCAGCCTCAGGACTGAGTGAAAAGGCCAAAGAAGTGACCATTAACAGATATCCACTCTGAGGGCAAGTCTATCACAGTGTTAAATCGGATAAATACTCCTAAATACATCTACATGTAACCTCTGCAAACAAATATACAGAGGATGGTGGTAGTTACATCACACCAATAGTATAGATTTACTTTTCTATTCCATACTTGTAATTATCGAGGGGGAAGTGGAAAGTTTATATGCCTCAGTATATACCCTAATCTCTCTTATGTCATTCTCACGATCCTTAAATGAGATATGGAATGGTGGCAGCAGAAAGTTCTGTCAGTCTTCTTCGAATACCAGTTCTCTGAATACACTCAACAGGTTTTCGCTAGGACTAGGCCATGTTTCTTCCCAGGATTTTCATTAAAATTCCCCGACCATTAGTGCTGCACTTTCGTAGGTAATACCGACCAGCTACGATATTACCAGCGCTTCTCTGAATTTATTCCATGACTGCCGTGGTGTCAAATTGAAACAAATTGATAAGGACTCCAAACACTGGAATAGCAGAATTGCTTGCACTGGTTTCTAGTGTGACATTTCCTTTGCATTGCTGTATCCTAGAACCATTTCAACAAATCTAAGGATGCTTTATAAGAATATTGCAGTGTTTTTGTATGATAGTGAGAAAGTTGACAGATATAAAGTATGAATTAATGGAAAAACCACTCTATCCATCAACAATTAAGTAAATCAAGATTTAAAAAAGGCTACTCAAGAGATTAAAATAAATAAATGTTTTTGTTTATTGAAACAGTTAGAGGAGCAGTAACCATATTACTTCTCTAAAAGCAAATCTGTACTTACGAGTACATCATCATCAGAAATATAATCAGAAAGAAATTTATTTCAAGATGATAATTGTTTTCTCAGAATGAAAGCTATTAAATACCAAATTAATAGAGAAAATAGAAGCAGATGAGAAAGGTTTCCTAATGTAGACAAAATACTTAATACTGTTCTATTCATTGTGTGACAGACACCAAATATATTTATAGATGTATTCAGTATATCTAATACAAGAACTAGAATGAACAATATTGTACTATTGTGCCAAACTGCCATAATAATAAATGTACAATACTTCTTTAAACTGATAACTTACTGTACTGGCATAAAAGTTTTAAGAAGTTATTTAACTGATAACAGAACTAAAGATCTTAGACATGAAATTGAGGGTTATGTTGGATAATATAATCTATGGAGGAGAGAAGTTTCCAGAAAATTAAGAGATGTAGTCATTAGTAAATTTGAACTTATCACTGATATATTACCGATTAAGTAATAAGTATCACAAAAACGCTACTTACAACAAAATGTTTATGTTAACCAAGAATAAGATAAAAATTTAATATCTCACTCCACTAATAAAAAACCATCAGCATTAATGCTTAGGATCTGAAAATCTAAGAAAGTGGTTACATCAGCTTTAGATACTTGAATATTATTGAACTTCATATTATCCCACATAGTTTTATACATTTGTTCAAATTATTAGAAATATCGTGCTGAGTGAATCACACAGTATAATATTATCCATAAAATCATGATGCTATCGACAGCAAGTGCAAAATTGTAGGGAAATAGACAATGAGGAAAAGAGTGATAAATACAGTAGTGAGAATAGCCCCATAAAATACAAAATGGGAAGGAAAAAATTAAATTCATCTTCAGTATGTTCATAAAAGTGGTAAATTCAATTTGAAATGCAATAAAAATTGGGAATGGCCATGGATGCAGTTCTTGATCAATTCTTGCTTGTGATGATGTCATGTAAAACCGAGTGTAATGAATGGTCAGTCTGTGAGAGGACAAATATGGTCATATTTAAAAAGTGCCAATATTAAAAAAAAATGCTGTTAAATGAAACAAACAATATGCCTTGGCCTATTTCAACACAACTAGTGAGAAATAATAAATGACTTCTCTACAACTGGGAAAACTGGATACATTTGAGTATCCCCAACAAAAGAAATAAGAACAGGGAAAAGAGAAAATCACAATACATGTAATAGATAAGTTAACTCATAATCCTTGGAGTTTATGAATGTAGGAAATATTAAAACAAGTGATCTTAATAAGAAAAAAAAGACAAAATAGACTAACTAGTGTGCATAAGATAAAAATAAAGATATTTAACTTAAACCGATGTTAATGTTACAATATCATCTGTAGGAGTAGTTCATTGTTAAATTGAAATCAACTATTTACAGTTATAGATTTCAATACTCATATCTTTTTTTTAAAAAAGAAATGATTCGTACTTTATTTTGTGTATGCCATTAATTCCTAGTGGAAAGCTCAAAGTAAAAAATAAATCTTTACAGATTACAATTTATTATCTCAGATTTTCAAATAATTACTCTATGTAAGAAAAAGTAGGAGAAGAGAATTCAGTAAACATGAATTGAAGGTTTCATTCTGCCCATGACAGCTCAACCTTTATAAAGATATGTTGGCATTTAAAATATTAATAAAGAGAAGATATGTTAATGCAAAAGAATTTCTTATTTTTCTGTGACTGATAAGCACTGATTAAAGAGTTGTAGTAATCTAAAATATGTGATTCTTGAAGGTATTCTTATATCGAGAAACTGATGGAGAAACTTTTGATTACTGCGCTACTGCTAACTTTTGAATGACATTGTACCAAAAATATTAATCAATGCATCTCTTACACTTTACTTTTATAATTTTTTTTATAATTTAGAGTGCCAACACATAAAGAATTATGCCATGTGATTTATAAGAAATAGTTTATTAGTTACTGTGATGCTGGACATTTCATTGTTTGCATAACAGTGTCCCATAAATCAATTTCAGATTCCTTAGAAAACCTCAAAATATAGCTGTTACTTGGCATCTACACATTTTGTAAGTCTTAAATTAAGTGATAAAAATTGTATTTTCATGTATGACACATGGGTAAATAAACTCTAGATTAGTTAATTAAGAATTGTGTCTTATACTTGAACTTAATGAGACACAATTTTATATTAGTATATATCTTTCTTTTATAAAGATTGTTGATTTCCAACTGAATGATGAATATAGATATCCAACAGCTGACAGTTCTTCTTCGGTCCATAGGAGAAAACCCATTTTTGCAAAGTATATTACTGCATATTTACCACAGAAACAGTGTTGTTAAGACCTATAACTGACTATGAATACGTGTTTTAATGTGTATCTGTTACTGCCTGTTCACTATTTCTCTGAAACAAGTTACTAAGTTTATACTGAGAATAAATCAAACAAGGAATTGTGAAGAGGAAAATTAATAAAATAATGCTCAAAGAAGGTTCAGAAACATTACTTTTTCTGTCTGTTCACTTATTACCTTTATGCCAAACAGCTGTTCCATAATTTTGCTATATCTAAGATGAAACAGTAAAACTGAAAAAAAGTCCTTAGTAATATTGATGCATAAGTTCTAATAGGTTGCACATTAAATTCTCATTTGTCTCCATGATATTATTACTGGTTGTACATTATTGAGTGTAACATGGAAGTGTCTTTGGTTCTAATTTATGGGAATTATTATTCAGTACACCTGTAGAAATAAGTTTTCATAAGCAAGGTAGATTTAGGTAACAGTGAACTGTAGGTGGATGGAGATAACAGTGTAGAGAACATGACTTTCTTTCACTTGAAGGAGAATCAATATTGATAAAGGTGAGGATAGGCTACATTAGTATTTTGTGAATATGAATGGTAGAATGTAATCTGTATCACTCACCATTAATTCTAGTGTCCTCGAGGATTAAGTAGCACAATTTACAGCTTAATTTTTAATCCAACATGGATTCAAAATATTGCATGCTTACGACTAGGGCATTAACAATTAGAATTTTCAAATTTGTTTTAAGTGATGTGAAGCTTCAAGATAATTTACGTTATCAGTATGTTGGATTCATTGTGGGGGGTGAAATGGAGACTGATGTGATAGTGTTGCCGGCAGATGTCTGATTATTATTTGCTGGGTTTTGGCTGTATTTGTTGTTATGTACTACAGGATACACATGAACACTAACTTTTGGAGTGTGGGTGAAGGACGCTTTGAGATGATTGAAGTTCTGGTTGAAGTCAGCCATCAACCTTTATGAGTGAAGCAAGGAGGGTAGCAAGCATAAGTTTGTCTTTTCTTTTTGTGTTTTCAGTTTAGTTACTAAATTCATTCTCTGTTTTTGTGAGCTTGAAAAGTTTAATACTTAAATTAATTGCGTATTATTGTATTTTAGGGGTATAGAATCGCGTTTTATTAGTGGTAATGTGTAAATTCACGCAGTCGTCATTTGTTTGTTTGTGGACGGCCAATAACGGTTGACTAAAGTTCAGTCAGCTGCCAGCCTGCATTGCTGAAATACTACAAGACTAGCGAGTCACATATTTAGCTGTTTCTTTTCGTTTTCACAGTTTAATTCTCAAACTGCTAGTAATAGGATGGGTAGAGTGTCTGCATGCTGTGTGTAGAAGCAAGAGGAGATGGCCTCAGTTAGCTTATGGCTGCGGTCAGCCACGTGCAGGTTGCTGTGTCGGAGTGTAGAGCCAACGGAGAAACTGGTGCGTCGCAAGGGACACTTCGGATGACGCCTGTTTCGTACACAGGCTCTGCTATCGAGGACCCTTCCGGTTGGCTCACACGGGGGATCCACACTCACTACAGGGTGATGTAGAGTCAATGTGGAGGCTGGGCGTCTGGCCCCACCTATTCACCTCATGAGCGGACAGGAGGCAGCAGGAAGGTGGGGGTGGAATTTACTAGTTATCAAGAGCTCCAATGTTAGAGGCGTTATGAAGATCCTTATGACAATAACGTCCAGTGTGCACTTGGTGTGTCATCCCTTTTTGCGGCTATCGAGGGTTAGGGGTGTGGTGACCCCAAATTGTTGCTCTTGTCGGCACCAATGATGCCTGTCGCTTGAGTTCTGAAGGCATTTTCAGTTCTTACTGGTGGCTTCGAGTAGTGGTCAACACCGCTCACCTCGCTCGCAGGATGCAAGCGGAGCTCACAGTTTGCAGCATCGTACCAAGAGCCGATTGGGGTCATTTGGTTTTGAGTCGGATAGAGGATCTCAAACAGAGGCTCCATCGATTCTGTGACGGTCACAGCTACAGATTTCTGGACTTGCGTTATAGGGTGCAGAGCTGTAGGACTCACCTTGACAGGCCACGGGTGCTCTGCAGAAAGGAAGCAGCTACTCGGGTGGTGGAGTGCACATGGACTTTTTAGGCTAGGCGGTAGTTTGAGATCTTCTAATGAATGCTCAGCAGCTGACTGCAGAGACCGAAATCAGATCGTATACAGTATAGAGGTATTAACAGTAAATTGTGGAAGCATTTATAACAAAGTTCGCGGATTTACTGCCCTTCAAAGAATTTCTCTCCCTCAGATTTGCATCGCAACCGTGAGATGGCTGAAAGCTCTGAGGTATTTTGCGATGCATGGAACGTATGTAGGAAAGGTTGATTAGACGCTATAGGGAGGCGGAGTTCATTGCAGATGACAAAAATATTGTCTCATTGGAGGTCGCATTTGGGTGTGACACTGAAGTTATCTGGTCACATATTAGAGGTCTAAAACTTAAAAAAAAATTTAAAAAGCGTCCAAACAGACCTTAAAACGCCTGTAAGTAGGCTGTTTAGGTTTTTTTATTGGTAACGCCACCTCAGTATGAAAATCACCGGCTGTGCCGTGTGCAGTCTGTGGCTGCTTTGCATTGTTGTAATACTCAACCATTGTAGTGTTAGGCAGCTGGCTGTGAACAGCGCGTAACGTTGCGCAGTTGGAGGTGAGCCGCCAGCAGTGGTGGATGTGGGGAGAGAGATGGCGGAGTTTTGTAATTTGTCATGATATCAAGGTAAATACATTGTTTGTTCTCTATTAATATCTTTCATTTGCTAACTATCCCTATCAGTAGTTAGTGCCTTCCATAGTTTGAATCTTTTATTTAGCTGGCAGTAGTGGCGCTCGCTGTATTGCAGTAGCTTGAGCAGCGAAGATTTTTGTGAGGTAAGTGATTTGTGAAAGGTATAGTTTAATGTTAGTCAGGGCCATTCTCTTGTAGAGAATTTTGAAAGTCAGATTGCGTTGCGCTAAAAAAATATTGTGCGTCAGTTTAAGCACAGTTATGTAAAAATTGTTAAAAGGGGACGTTTCATATGTCGACCCTTAGCCTAGGATACCTCACTGGAATCTTCTGATTTTTTCCTTGTAGTTTGTGTAATTAGTGTAGATTTTGTTTATTGCTAGCGCGTAATTATAGAGAGAATTTCCTTTGTAGTTGTAGTTTTTCATTGTTGTATAGTAAAATAGTTGTGGCATGGATGTAGATTTGCACCAAGTATTTCGCAGCTGCAATTAACTAGATATTATTTTCAGTGTTATGTTAATGTGTTCTCTTATTTTTGCTCTTCAAATTGTGTTTTTCTGTGTTGTCGTGTGAAATACTGTGACAATAATGGCGTGTGAAAAACGTAACACTAGGCTCCAAACTAAATTGAGAAATGACAGTGAAGACGAAAGCAGTATGTTAGCGCCGCAGAGTAGTGAATTAACTAATGTTAAAAGTAGTAATTTGGTAATTGCGCATAGGGAGATGGAGCGGGTTGCAAACAATGGCGTAGACAGTGAAACAATCAGTGAGCAGGGAAGCATTATCGATCGGTCGGTCGGCAACGAAATCGGTTATGCAACTTGCAAAAACTCAGGAAAACTTGAAGGACACAGTAGATTTGATTTCAACACAAATGGACACTCTGAAACTTGGTTCAGAAAAACACACGGAGGAAATGTGTTCACTATCAGAGAAAGTAGGCGAACTTTCGGATCAGGTCACTAACTTATCTACAAAGGTAGATGATGATCTGAATGACACAAGACCTGTAGCCTTCACTGACACAGAAGAGTATGAACAAATTAGAAAATTCAAACAAAATCAAAATCAAATTAATACGCAACACAAAAGAGAAATCCGCGAAGTACAAGATCAGCTGACACAGGTAATACAAGAATTACGTATTTCAGAGGACACTCGCGCTCCAGTACGGGAAGAGGGACATAGAAATACGGAACAACCACAAAATAATAACACAGGACACTTCGGAAATTATGAAAGAAATTGGCAAGGCACACCGAATTTTGAGATGGAACCGCCGACACGACGTAACAATGACCGATATGCGACTCGCCGACATGATGACTTTGACTATAAGCTGTTCATTACTACACGTAAATTCAAAACGTTTAAAAATTCTGCCAACGACATTCATCCACAAGCGTGGCTCCATCAATTCTCTCATTGTTTTCCCCCTAACTGGTCATTAGAACACAGATTAGAATTTATGTGTGGCTATTTAGAGAATGAACCAGCTGTAAGAATGCGTTCGGTCATTCACGATTGTCATAGTGAAGGAGAATTTTACCATGCCTTCCTCTCAGCATATTGGTCTCAAGCCACACAAGACCGAGTAAAACATGGCATCATAATGATGAAACATTTCGAACAATCTGAATTCTCCAGTCTTGTGAAATATTTTGAAGACATGTTGCACAAGAATCAGTACCTGTCAAACCCATACAGCCCCTCAGAACTCATCCGCATTTGCTTAATCAAACTGCCTGAACATTTGCGACATATTATTTTGGCAGGACGTTGCAAAGACGACATTGAAGCTTTTCAGGGACTCTTACAAGAACTGGAAATTGACACTGACAATCGCGCAACGCAGGAGCACAACAATTACAGATTACATCCGTCGCAATTCCGCGATGAAAGAAATAATAACTGGACGCGACAAGGCTATTCTCACAACACAAATCGTGACCGAAACGGGCACCACCCGTATAACAAACGTTGGCAGAGTAGTAATAATTACAGGGAAAGATCACCTCTCCGCGGTAATGACTATCACAGAGACAATCAGAGAAACAGACAATATGGGAACCAAAACAATTATTATTACGAGGGACAGAATAACTTTAGACGCAACGGTCCAGCGCGCAGTTACGATTCAGGGAGAAATTCTCCACCACTTAACCGACAAGAAAGAAACCACAGAAACTACCGACATGACGACAGACGATGTGATCGTAACGACAGACCTGAATTGCATCAGAACTGGCGGGATTCAAACAGAGCTGGGCCCTCTCGGCAAGGCGAATTTGTAGAAGTTCGGTCTCCTAATCCGAATAACGACGCGCGCCGGCAAAGAAACAGACAATGACTCGCACAGCAGGCAGCCGCGTGCGCCCGCTGGCTCCGAGAAAAATAACACAGACGCTAACCTTGAGAAAAATTCCAGTATTCTTTACCGACGTATACCACTTGATAATTGCGTTAAAGTTGAAACTCTGCGTACTAGGAAGAGCAAAGGTTTACACCACATTTCACATGTAACACCGTTTATTGAGAGATAATGTGCTTTTTTAACTTGAGATTTTAATGCAACATTTTGGTTTATTTGAAAATACATTCTGGATTTAAAGTGCTTTCTGAGAGATACTAGATGACACAGTGGTTAGTTTATGTGACAGCTACAGGATTTTATCACGACGTTACTAATGAGTGACAATTTACAATGTTGCTTTTGCGGTGTATCTGTTTTATATCTGCACAGTTTTTCGGCATTATTCAAGAAATTAAAACATGTTTTAGTAGTAACTTTTGTGGTATAGCAACAATGAGACAGCCTTTTTCGTAGCACAACAATACGTTACAGTACAGTACTTTCCTCATCACGGCAATAAGCGTAATAACTAAGATATCTATACGCAAAGCATTTCACTTTTGTTTATCATGAGGTAAGTACATTGACTTCTGCAGAACTTAGCTTTCGGAAGACGATAACTACGACACTGCCACAGAGATTATGTTGCAACAAGACGCACATTTAGCGCTACAGGACACGTATTTGAGTGATTAATTTTGTACTTAAAACATTTATTTTTTAAGATTTTTGAATTACAAAGAAAGTTTTCCGTGATACATTTCATTCCATTGCTGTAATTTGTAACACCTGAGGGTATAATTACATTAATCCTCAGGGGGGTACACGCTTACTTTGTGTACCATGTGTTTGGCACGCACAAGGAGCCCTAGCTAATATGGTATTTGCTTATACAACTTTACACATCGGTACCATATTTCTCTAACACAGAATTACACAGCTATCTGATTATTTACCTGAGAGAGACAAACATTTATTTTACTACATCAGTGACAGATGTTTACGTAATTACACAGTTGGATAACTTCACACTTATGAAACTGTATTTTGTCTGTACTTTGTAAACTGTTCATATTTTTTTGGACCCATTGTGATACTATGAGAGCTTTGAATGATATATTTGGTAAGGGAGCATGATTTTAAAGTACGTTTGAGGTAGATGACACTACTGAAATGAGCAGAGAATTTTTCTAGGTTTTGAAATTATTGGAGGAAGCTACGACGATTTTGAGATTTGACTGAGGTGTTATGATGTTATTTTTACGACGCCGATGTGTATTATGCTGCTGAGGTATGTTTATGGTCAAGAAGCTGATGCTATATGAGTTATTTGATTATGCTACGTATTCATTAACAGGAAATATTGAAGAAGCGTCGACGAATTTGTATATGTGTAATAAGGTAAGGAGTAATGAATAGTGATTTAGGGACTCTGATTTGTGATAAAGGTTGTTGGAAACCAAGAATCGTACTTTAAGAGTTGTGAAATGTGTGTAAATGCGTGAATGTATCACAATGCCGACGAAAATTTTTTTGGACACTGTTATATCAATAAGATTTTGTTTCTACAGATTTGCAACGCTAATTCTTGACCTGTGAAATATTTTTATGTGAGACTGTCGTAGCGGAAACTGCTGTCGTAAATATTTCGGTAAGAAAGTTCAGTGACCACCTGCACGTAATGCGTCGCGGGCACCCACCTGGGCGACAGCCGCCCGAAAAAAAAAAGCCATTAGCCTTCCAGCGGCACAGGTAGAAAAAAAAAGGGGGAAGCTATTAACCTCGCTTCTGACATTCCTTTGTAGAAAGCATCGTAAAAACGACACGGTCGAACTTGAAAACATATGATTACACTGGATGCCTAATGAAATGACGAGAAATATTTTTATGTCTATACACCTGATTATGACTACTGTCTCTCTAGTTGAGAGATTTTTCTACTAACTTATGAAATACCTCATGACTACTGAATGATATTTTTATGCTTTGCTTTGTACATAGTTGCTTATTTCATTTAATATCTAGTTTCTAGCTGCACTTCAGCATTGGTTAAAATAAAATTTTATAGATGTACTAATATAAATATTTTCTGTCTACAGATCGAGTAAATAATAATTTTTTTTTCAAAAAAATGAGGGAGCACAAAAAGTCATTTACCTTCACAGGAACTGCATTCATAATTTTCTCTTCAAGTACTTGGTAATTTATTTTGTAGAATAAGTTGTGGTGCACCACTTTAATTACATAGTCATTAAGATGTGAATATACATTTCCCCTGTCTGCATTGTTGTCTTTACTGTAATATTTTTTCTGCTTGAGCATTGTCATGTTTAGATATAATTTATTGCTTTTGCTTCTGCTGTTTGCCAGGCATAGTGTTATTGAATTTGACTTTGTATTATTCTGTTAAGCCAGTTTTACTAATGATTTCTTTTTATTGTTTGCTGCTCATTGCCTTATATTAGTTATAATTTATGTTGCTTGCTTCGCCATTTGTATTTTTGATCATTGCTGTTTGTGTTAATTGTTTTGTGCTGCTGCATTGCCTCGTCCCTTAGTTTAGCATCTGAGCTCAGTAGATTTAAGTTAGCTTAAGAGGGGGTAGACTATATAAGAAACTAACTATGATGAATTGGAAGAAATGCATTGAGAAGCCACAAGAAACAGATAGGGCCAAAATGAGTATTGTACAATGAGAAATAATTATTTTGAAAGAAATATGGTTAGAATACAGAAAAGAGGTACAGATAGGACCATTTGGGAATAATGATGAACGAAGAGATCTCCAAGAACAAAAAAGCTTTTGTTCACAAAATACTGCAGTACCAAAAGTTACACTGAAAACGAACCCTGTCCTTTCCATTGTGTTATCCCACTATGTGTTTGTGTACCCTTGTGTATTTGTTTTCTTCCTGTCTTTGTGTAGTTTCATAGAATTTTTTCTTCTTCTAATACTAAGCTACATTCACTATGATGAGGAATACTGTGATCCTCAAATATAATTGGCATTAATAATATGTTATTTACCTTGTAAAGATGTTTAGACATTATTTATTCTGTTTTGTTTCAATGCTCATGTGTGAAGCCGATGTTTCAATAATTATTCTGATCTTTTATGTATCTACGTATGTCATAATTCCTGTAACACTGATGTATATGTTATTTCGATTCTTTTGTAAAGCCCATATTACTACAAATGTTATCTGTATTGTTATGTTCTTTAATGATGTATTTTGTACCTTTGTAATTGTATTCTCATGTTATAATATTGTAATTGACACCAGTTCTTCAAATTAAGTATCATTTCACTGCACACGTTTCTGTTGGTCATAGTATATGGACAATATGTGAGAAGTAGGGAGTGATAGTGTTTGCATGTGATTTAATGATTCAGCAAGGGACTGGATAACAGCATTGCTGGTTCTGAGGACAATTCCAAAAACTTTGTGAGTGCACAAGTGGTGGTTATGGACTTGCTACATTATCCGCAAGACTCTTCGATGGTGATTGTGCACCTGCACAGTCACAACAGATGGTTGCTGGCCATCTCTACAAGGACTACAGTGGGTCTGCACCTCTGGTGGCCCACCAGTACCGTCATTTCTACAAGGACTACAGTGGGTCTGCACCTCTGGTGGCCCACCAATACCATTATTTCTACAAGGACTACAGTGGGTCTGCGCCTCTGGTGGCCCACCAATACCATAATCTCTACCAGGACTACAGTGGGTCTGCTCTGTGATGACCTACCCACCAATACTCTTCAAAACTTCGACTGACTCCGCTGTGGGTTTGCTCTGTTGTGGCCCATTACCTGTCAGCATGTCAAGAGTCAGCACTGTCTTTCCGTTGGAAGGGCAACACTACTTCTTCAAGACTGCATGGAAATCCACTACTTACGTGTGCATTTTCTTTTACTGCTCAGACTTTGAGAAAAACACTGCAATGTGATGAATGATCAGGACTGTCTTTATGGACTGTGAGAAAAAATTTTAGCTTTTGACCAACATTGTATTAATAAGTGTGTGCATTTGATTTCTTTGTTATTGTAATTACGATTATGAAAAATTTTAACAAATATGTGTTGCCCACTGCCCAACAAAATTTGTAAAATTTTTTGTGGGGAGCATGGGGGCTATGTAAGTAGGCTGTTTAGTTTTTTTTATTGGTAACGCCACCTCAGTATGAAAATCACCGGCTGTGCCGTGTGCAGTCTGTGGCTGCTTTGCATTGTTGTAATACTCAACCATTGTAGTGTTAGGCAGCTGGCTGTGAACAGCGCGTAACGTTGCGCAGTTGGAGGTGAGCCGCCAGCAGTGGTGGATGTGGGGAGAGAGATGGCGGAGTTTTGTAATTTGTCATGATATCAAGGTAAATACATTGTTTGTTCTCTATTAATATCTTTCATTTGCTAACTATCCCTATCAGTAGTTAGTGCCTTCCATAGTTTGAATCTTTTATTTAGCTGGCAGTAGTGGCGCTCGCTGTATTGCAGTAGCTTGAGCAGCGAAGATTTTTGTGAGGTAAGTGATTTGTGAAAGGTATAGTTTAATGTTAGTCAGGGCCATTCTCTTGTAGAGAATTTTGAAAGTCAGATTGCGTTGCGCTAAAAAAATATTGTGTGTCAGGTTAAGCACAGTCCTGTGTATAATTGTCAAAAGGGGACGTTTCACGCCCAACGGTACCGACCGCCCGCCGTGTCAAACAGCCCATTGGCGTCACTGGATGCGGATGTGGAGGGGCATGTGGTCAGCACACCGCTTCCCCGGCCGTATGTCAGTTTACGAGACAGATAACAGTTTTAAGTGACATCAAATTAATTGTTGGATGTTTTCACCGGCCACTCAATTCCGCTGTGACACTTTTAGAAACGCCCAAGGAAAGTCTACGTCAGTATCACGGAAATACCCATATGATGCAGTATTAGTTGGAGGTGACATTAAACTACCGAGTATAAACTGGAACGCAAATGGATTCACTGCAGGCGGTACATGCAGGCAGTCTTGTGAAATACTTCTGAACTCCTTTTTCAAAATCTGTCTTGAACAATAAGTTAGACAACCCACACGAAATGGAAGTATTTTAGACCGTCTAGCTACAAGCATGACCTTTTTGATAGAGCCAGTACAGGAACGGGCATTAGTGACCATGATGTCATGATTGCGTCGATGCTTACTAAATTTAATAAATCCGTCGAGAACGCTAGGAGAGTTTTTATGATAATGAAGCAAATATCAGTTGTTAACATCGCAGTTAGACAATGTATGGACATGTTGTACGATGGACACAGAAAGGTTATGGACCAAGTTTAGACTGATTCTAAATCGTGCCCTGGAGGTGTAAGTGACGAGTAAATGGAGTAATTATGGGAAAGAGTTGGTTTAAGAGTCATATTCGGAAAATGCTGATCAAACAGAGATTGTTGCAGCCCCGGTTCAAACCAAACTGTGTAAATGATGACACGCAAAAGTTAGAAGAAATTCGTGCGTCCGTAAAAAGATCAATGTGCGAAACACACTAAGCGAAAGGTATAAAGATATTTTCAAAATACAAGAAAATCCTGATCATACGTAAAATCATTAAGCGGCTCGAAAGCTTCTATCAAGGTTTTTTGTCGGCCAGTCTATTGTGGTAATAGAAGACAGCAAAAGAATGCTGAAGTTTTAATTTCACGTTTAAGAAATCATTCACGCGAAGTTTGGAAGGTAGGAGAGGAGGTACTGGCGGAATTAAAACTGTGAGGACGGGGCGTGTGTCGTGCTTGGGTAACTCAGTTGGTAGAGCGCTTGCCCGCGAAAGGCAAAGGTCCAGAGTTCGAGTCTCGGTCCGGCACACAGTTTTGATCTCCCAGGAAGTTTCATTCACGCAGGAAGTTCGTACAAACATACCGTCGTTTGCCTATCGTGCAGACTCCCACGTGGAAGGCGTAGAAATTTGCATCCGTGGTGTAGAAAAGCAACTGAAAGAATTGAAACTGAATGTCAACAGATCCAGATGGACTCTCAGTCGCTTTTGCAGAAAATAATATGCGACTTTGACCCCTTACTAAATCTGCGTTTATGACGAATTTCTCGCACAGAGCAAAGTCTCAAGCGAATGGAAAAAAGCGCAGCTAACTCCTGTGTATAAGAAAGGTAAGAGAAATGACCGACATACTTACAAAAAATATCCTTTACATCAGTTTGATGCAGAATCCTTGAACATATTCCGAGTCAGAATATAATAAATTTCCTTGTACAGAACCGCTGCTGTCCAGAAATCAGCACGTATTCAGAATGCATCTCTCCTTCGAAATTCAACTTGCCTCTTTCTTCACATGATATCCTACAGACCATAGATGAGGGAAACGTGCAGATTCCATATTCTTAGATTTCAGGAAATCATTTGGCACGGTGCCTCACTGCAGACTTAACTATGTTTCGAGCACACGGTTTATGTTCCCAGATATGTAAGTGGTCCAAGACGCTGAGTGTTCATCAGAGACAAGCGTATCGTCAGGAGTGCCCCAAGGAAGTGTGATACGACCGCTATTATTCCCTATATACATAAATGCATTGGCGGACAGGGTGAGCAGCAATTTGTGGCTGTTTGCTGATGATATTTTGGTGTATGGGAACGTGTCGTCGTTGACTGACTGTAGGAATGTACAAGATGAGTTACACAAAATTTGTGGTTGGTGTGATGAATGGCAGTTTCCTCTAAATGTACAAAAATGTGAATTAATGCGGACTAATAGGAAAAACAATCCAATAACGTTCGAATATAGCATTAGTAGGGTGCAAATTGACAGTCATCTCAATTAAAGATCTAGGAGTACCGATACAAAAGTGACATGAAATGGAATGAGCACATCACGTTGGTAGTAGGGAAGGCGAATACTTAACTTCGTTTCATTGAGAAAAATTTGGGAAAATGTAGCTTACCAATAAAGGAGACAGATTGTAGAACACTAGTGCGACCCATTCGTAAGTACTATTCGAGTGTTTGGGATTCCCAGCAGAGCGGTTTAAAGGAAGATATCGAAGCAGTCCAGACGTGGTACGCTAAATTTGTTACCGGCAGGTCTGATCAGCAAATAAATATTAGGGAGATGTTTCGTGAACCCAAATGGTAATTGCTGGTCATTAGAGAACAATCTTTCCACAAGGCACTAGTGCGCAAATTTAGAGAACCGGTATTTGAGGCGGACCCATTCTACTGCCGCCAACAGACATTTCAAGTAAGGACCACGAAGATAAGATGCGAGGAATTAGCACTCATTTGGAGACCTTTAGGCAGTAGTTTTTTCCTCGCCCTATTTGATTGTCGAACAGGGAAAGGAACGACTAGCAGTAGTACAATGTACACTCCACCATGCACCACAAGGTCGTTTGCTGTGTATAGTCGTAGATGCAGACAATTAACACAGATCTGTCAGCATAACACGACAGATGGGCTGAAAGTATAGTCTTGTTTCAATTGTGTAAAGGTGATATAATGGTGGAGATAAGATGTCTCATGACAATAATGACGTAGCTGTTTGCCTATATGTGACTGAGCGAGGGCAATGATATTTTATGAAGTTGGCCAGACTGGAAGGAGTTGCATACATTTATGTTGAGTCCAAGTATGAAGTATTAAAAGTGACTTAGAATCTCAACAAAGTGGAAAGCTATTTCTGGACTTAAGGAAACAAAGGTACAACCATTCTTCTGCCGCTGGAGTATGAGGCGTAACTGAAGTGTCAAGGATTAATGAAGGGTTGAAAGTGTTAATAATCAATATACTGCTGAAGTATACAATACGACCACATTCACAGTTTTTACTTTTTTTCGTCTACATTTTTCTGAAAAATGTAATAAGTTTCAGCTTAGAATGTATTTAAAAACGTGAACGTAATGGTGGAGATTCTTTAATATCAGTCTGAAATTTAAAAACCATAATTTATGGTACAAAAACGTATTAGATTAACTGTGGTTGTTATTTGAAGTGGTCAGTAGATGGGTAACTGTATGAGAAGCAAAAGATGATAACAAACTAAGAAGCAAAAGTTAGTGCAGTACTAAGAACATCTTTAATCATTGATAAGTAGCATAATTTTGTGGTCAATTTGTCAAAATAGAATATGATTTTATAAAGACGAACCTGCTCATCAAGAGAATTCATTCCACAAATTTTGTGTCATTGTGGACTAGTGTAAGAACTCAATTAAAAGAAAATAAACGTAAAATAGAATGACGAAGATTGTGATATTGTGAGGAAAGATAAACTTAAGTATTTTCCTGAATAAATCAGCTAAGTATCCCTATTAATGAGAAACGAGTGAAAGGCTAACGTAAAATTTAGGTGCTTCTTTAAGTAAATTAAATTTAATAGAAGTTAATTAAAATATGGTTATAAGAATCGAATTAAAGATACATATTGTGTAGAAAAGATGATAATGCAGTAGAGGGTTTGTTGTTAGAGAGAAATTTTTGCTTGAAATTTGAGGTTACGACTGTTAATTGAGTGCGAAAAACTCGGGGTCCTTAGGCGAATCTTCATATTTTCGCGGCGCAATGACGACTCCATTAAATTTAGGTGTGCAGTAGCATAAATTCTGTATTTTCTCCTAATATTTCGGCTGTATATGGTTCAGCCATCTTCAGAGTGAGCCGAAAGACTGACGCTCCACCACTCGCTCCGTCCTTTGAAATTCGCCGACCGCATCAGTGCGCATGCGACCGCAGATACAGTGAGAACTGAAAAGAGTGATGCCTTCCATTTTTGGATGTTTTGGTTTGGCGTAAGTATGATGGCGCCTTGGGATATACAGCGCACCGAAACCGACGCTTACAGATTTATATTTAGGCGCAAATGGCTGCCACCAGCCTTCGCACACGATGAGTCTTCTCATATCTTTAGTTCCCAGAGTACACATCATTGCTGACGAGAGAATCTGTAACGCGACGTCTTACACTTAAAGAGACTTTTTGAAGCCAGTGGGTGTTCTCCACAGCAGATACATAAGGCGATACAAATGAAAGGAAATGTGGGCATAAGCAATGCAGAAGATGACACCGGAAGATTTAAATCCATGGGTTTCGTGTTATGGGTGGGAAGGACATCGTTTAGAATAGGACAGATCCGCAGCAAGCACAAAGTAAATGTGATTTTTCGTCCTCCACCGGGGACAGCTGCATTCTTGGGTTTCGTTAAAGATGAATTCATGCTCCGGAAGGCTGAGGGTTTAAGATATCCACTGCGAATGTGGCCTGTCATACATCGGACAGACGATTCATACACTCCATGAAAGATGTATGGAACACCGCAGGTGCTCTTACAGCCACATAAATTGCAGAACACTGTATTAATACTGGTCACTCTATGTTGCACGAAAACGTCGAAACTTTGGCGTCTGCTTTATCTTTATGGGACTAGATGGTGGAACAGGCACTTTAAATTCACTTGGCAACGAATTTAATTAATAGAGATAGCGGCTTCAATTTGGATAAGCCACGAAATCCTGCGTTTTTTGTAGTAAACTTACAAAGACTTCGCGATTGTGCACCTCAGAGTGATAATCGACATCCCAGCGTGAATGGACTGCTAAGCCACAGATGTAATTAATGCACAATGTATCTCTTTGTTGCCGATCAACGTCTCTGGCGCGTGTGTATTTGGTCCCCTAGACTTAGAATCACTTAAACATAAGTAACCTAAGGACATCGCACACATCGATGCCCGAGACAGGATTCGAAACTGCGACCGTAGCAGCAGCGCGGTTCCGGATTGAAGCGCCTAGAACCGCTCGGCCACAGCGGCCGGCCATGCATACTGGCACGGTCCGCGAGTTTAAAAAGGAAGGAGCGAGTGCTGGATCGTCAACCTTTCGGTTGACTCTGATGATGGCTAAATGATATACAGCAGAAATATTAGAGGAAGAATATGAATTTAGGCTACTGCACACCCGAAATGTAATTGGGCACCTCGTCCTTAATTTATGAAGTTACGGATTTTACTAAAATGTAACCTGGGAACCATCAGCAATAAGGAGTGACGTAAGTAAATATCTTTTGTTTGTTTTATTTCGTGTGGCATAGCGAGAAAAGTGTGCCAAACACGGCAATATCTGGCATCTTACTATTGCAGTGCACATCTTCAAGTGCAATTGGTGTAAGACATACGTCTCCAGCACCGGGATTAAAAAGGCACATTTTAGTTTGGTTTTTGTGAGTGTTCCCAAAGCGAGAGAGGATGGTACATTGTAAGTAACAGAGGGTGGCTTTGAGGAGCTGGTCGTTATAATCATACAGTTAGTTTGATTTCATTGGAGAAGACTATATTCGAATAGCTGAGGTGGAAGCTAAATCGCTGGGCTTGGGGGGAGGGGTTACATTACTGGTTGCTACAGTTAGCATTACTGAAAGCTCGCTAAGCTTAGATGAAATGTTAATGCGTCCACAAATACTGAGAGCGTAGGTATCATCCGCAGACAAGGATAACCGGTGCAAGGTTCGGGAGCAGCTGAGGCGAGGCGCCTCGTCGAGGACGCAGGCTCCAGCGGCGCCCAGCTGCACGCAGCGCCACGGAATAATGCATCGTGTACAACCGTACACGTTCGCCTCGGCACCACAGCCCGCATCGACAGCTCGACGGCTGCGCCGCCTGCTGTCTTATTTAGGCGGCTTTTACCGCAAAAAGCGGGCCCGTGTCTCGCCGACTAAGATTTTTAGGAGCTGTCCCTTCCTGGAAAGCGCATTTGTTCGCAGGGGAAGCTACGGCTGACTCAAATATGCCGTAGCCTGGTGTGAAACAAAACAATCTACTCAGCCCCTGCATATTACATTATAAATCTCAGATCCTCTCAACTTGGATTAATTAGTAATTTCTAAATGCTGTCCCTTCAAGTTACTTATTAAAGCTGGAAGTCTCTGGAGAAGCAGTTTCCCGCGTTCCAGCAATGGGAATTGTATTTTATCATTCAAAATTCAGCCGCTTCTCCTAGGTAAAACTAATTACTACCACTTCCGTGCAAGAAAAGGGGAAGGAAGATAATAGTTTATGTCCTATCAACAGTGCATACCTCCTCAGGTGGTCTAGGGCGCTACAGTCATGGAATGTGCGGCTGGTCCCGGCGGAGATTCGAGTCCTCCCTCGGGCATGGGTGTGTGTGTTTGTCCTTAGGATAATTTAGTTTAAGTAGTGTGTAAGCTTAGGGACTGGTAACTTAGCAGTTAAGTCCCATAAGATTTCACACACATTTGAACATTTTTTTCCTCAGGTATGCAACTTTCCGTCTCTCATTAAGCGTTCTATTTGGCATGCTTCCTATGAAAAGAATTGTTTTAGTGTTATTACATAATGTTTTGTCTTCTGCGTTTAGTGGTTTGCGTCGCTACTTGCCCATGCAGAAGACTGTGGAGATAACCATTTCTGTATCATTACATATTTTGCCGGCCGCGGTGGTCTCGCGGTTCTAGGCGCGCAGTCCGGAACCGTACGACTGCTACGGTCGCAGGTTCGAATCCTGCCTCGGGCATGGCTGTGTGTGATGTCCTTAGGTTAGTTAGGTTTAAGTAGTTCTAAGTTCTAGGGGACTGATGACCACAGCAGTTGAGTCCCATAGTGCTCAGAGCCATTTGAACCATTACATATTTTGTTGTCTTCTACGTTTAGTGGTCAGCATCGCTAGCTGCCGATGACGGAAGACTGCACCGCTGTCCCTTTGTAACCGATCACTTCTCCCTTGGCCTTCCATTTTTATTCCTCCCTCTTAGTTCCTGTACATATTGATTATTACTCAGATTTTCGTACACCTTTAACTGCTAAGAAACTAGGGCAACTGGAGAAATACTTAAATTAACGGAGGAAAGATGGACGCATAAATTGGCCAGAAAAAAGACGGGAACTTTACTAACTAAGAAACGAAATTCTTAGGAAGTGTAGAGAAATTGAAACGAAACAGATAAAGCAAACAGTTGAAGAAATCTAAAACGAAATAGTTGTCAGATCGACTAAGTTAGCTGACAGCAAATTACAAACAAAAATAGGGGCGTCAAAATTAGGAGTGCAACATGAAATGCACCACTAAACACAGAAAACAGAGCTGATGGATGGAAAGAGAGCACTGAAAGGCCTGATTCTGCTGACGTCATAGAAGAAGAAATGGGAGCTGGTTACAAACACAGTGCAGATTCTGTATTAGAAACACAGTTGGACCACGATTTCCCACACTAGTGATCAAATAACACACAAGATGTAGATAACATTCATTAGCAATTTCTAAACTCATTAAAAGAAACTGCAGCTAAACGAATTCAAGATGCTGTGCTCAGTCTACAATGCCGGTGATATACCATCATACTTTTGTAAAAATATCATCCGCACAATGCCGAAGGTAGCAGCTGCAGATAAATGTGGAAACTATCGCACTATCGGCTTAGCAGGAAAAGCATCTAAGTTAATGGCAACATCCTCCATAGACTGTTCGGACGATGATTTTATCGAAATAATGTGGTACAACTCAGTTTACAGGATATGTATACATGATTAGTGCTAATATGAATGAGCACATTATTATTTTGAGTCCTTCAGATGCAACTACACTTAATTACTTTTTAATTCTTTTATTGGCTACAAGTTTGGAAGTAGAAATTCATCAATGGAATGGAAGGGGTTGTTCAGGAGAAATGATTTTGAATTAGATGCAAAACTTGCTCCAATACCTGTCAGGTCTTCTTTGTTATTGAGGAAATGAACGAAAATGTTTGTTGCTGCATACTGAACTCCTTTCAGAGCCACTGACTGCTTTAACAATGGGTAATAAATGTCTTTTTTTGCCTAGTGTTATGGGTATGGGCATCACTGTTCTTCTCTTAATGTGATGAATTACTTATGATGCATTTCATTAGCGAATATATGTACTGTAACGGCGCAGTTGAAAGGTGCAGTTAAAATACCTAGCTCCTGGAAAAGGACATGACGTCCATGGATGAACACCACACATTATTCTTGTGGCTCGTTTTCATGCAGTCGATACTTTCTTTCTCAGTAATGAGTTACTCCAGAAATTTATTCTGTAAGACATTATCGAGTGGAAACATGCAGCCGCCGAGCCAAGAGGGCGCGCAGCAGAGCAGCAGCAGCACTTGTCTGATAAACTGTACATTAGTTTACTCTTAGTTTTTTTCACGTGCTTCTGCAAAGAAGTGAACTGTACGTGTGTATTTTACTGTGTAGACTAGTGGTTAGAAAATTAATAGGTTTTGCATTTGTTTTTGCGTGTCTTGTGAACAGCCTTGTGTAGGGTGGCTTCCTAGTGTACCGTCGCCAGAAACTCCGTCACGCCACTAAGTTTCGGTTTTGTGCTAGTACACTGCACACAGTTTAGATCAGTGCATTCTAGTTTGAATATTTATCTCATGCAGTAACTTTTCGGCAAACAGGATTTCTAATAACCGGTATCTGTAAATACATCAACTTCAATAGAGAAATATATTTCTGTACTCTCAGAGTACAATGAGAAATCTGCACAGAAACTTTTAGTGTTACTTTGGTATATTTTCAAACTCAGTAGCGCCATTTGAGACCTTATATCTATTTTATACACAGTACGACATTGGAAAGGACTGCTTGTTATGAGCGGATACAAGGAGAGTTGGCTGCCGTCCGTGAACAGCTGGATGCTGCGTTGGTTTCCGTCGACAAGCTTCTGGCTAATGCTCGAAGTTGCGGTGACGTCGGGGAGCCAATGACGAGACCTCCGACACTTTTGGTGCCACTGGAATCCCCTGCTGATCCGGACGTCGCTGCTCCTCCTGATACGCAACATCTGACGAATCCGTCCTCACTCCACAGTGGGTGCCAGGCATTGGTGGGTTCGCGTGCCGCTGGGCAGAAGCAGGCCGTGTGGTTGGTTCCCTGCGTCTTAGCAACAGGTATGACGTGCTACCAAGTGTTGATGATAACCCTGAGCCAACACGGGATGCCTCTCCCTGTTGGGCCAGCGTTCGATGTTCCTGCTCAGTCCGGACAAGTATAGAGGTTTGGTAAGCTTGTCATTGGGAGCTCCAATGTTTGGCTGGTGACGGAGACCCTCAGGGAGATAGCAAGCAAGGCGAGAAAAAATTCCAGTGCGCATTCGGTATGTCTGCCGGGAGGTCTCGTCCGTGATGTGGAGGAGGCCCTGCAGGCGGCTATCGAGTGCATTGGGTGCAATCGGCTGCATGTAGTGGCACATGTTGCCACGAATGACGCATCCGCCTTGGGTTCTGAGGCCATCTTTGGCTCCTTTCGGCGGTTGGCTGATTTTGCGAAGGCAACTAGCAACGCAGACGGGGTACAGACTAAGCTATTTGTAGCATCGTACCCAGGGCTGATCGCGGTCTTCTGGTTTGGAGCAGGGTAGAAGGTCTAAACCAGACGTTCAGATGACTCTGCGACGGTGTCGGATGCGAATTTCTCCACCTCCGCTATCGGGTGCTGAATTGTACGGTTCCCGTTAATAGGTCAGGCGTGCACTATACGCAGGAAGCGGCTACTAGGGCAGCGGAGTACGTGTGGCTTCCACATGGGGCTTTTTTAGGTTAGAGAATCCCTGTCTCGGGATGAAAGACGATTTGCCTGTTAAATAAACCACAGCGACTTCAGAGAATCTTGGTCTTCGCAGATGACAGATAGAAAAGATTAATATGATTTTAGTAAACTGCACGAGCATCCAAGATGAGGTCCCAGAATTATTATCGCTTACCGAATGTTGTAATGCACAGATAGTATTGGGAACAGAAAGCTGGTTGAAACCAGACGTCAATGACAACTAAATCTTAAATCCAGATTGGAACGTTTATCGTAAGGATAGGTCAGTCGCCAATGGTGGCGGCGTGTTTATTGTAGTAAAAATTTCGATAAAATCTAGTGAAGTTATCACGGGTTCCGAATGTGAATTAATCTGGGTGAAACTGAGTATCGGTCAAAAATGGTGATCGGATGCTTCTATAGACCACCTGGGTCAGTATCTGTAGTTGTAGAGAGCTTCATACAGAACTTGCAGAATATCGCTAGTAATTTTTCTGATCATGCCGTTGTAATAGGGGGTGACTTCAACTTGCCAGGTATAGATTGGGAGCGTTATGCCATGGAAACTGGTGCTAGAGACTTTGAATCATGTGGCATT
Source organism: Schistocerca nitens (assembly GCF_023898315.1). Lineage (NCBI taxonomy): Eukaryota > Metazoa > Arthropoda > Insecta > Orthoptera > Acrididae > Schistocerca > Schistocerca nitens. Next base: position 483,122,718 of record NC_064614.1, on the reverse strand, counting down.
GTTCTGGATGTCTTGTCCGAAAATTGCCTTGGGCAGATAGTTAGAGAACCAACTCGTGAGGGTAACGTGTTAGACCTCCTGGCAACAAACAGACCTCAATTAATCGAATAAGTTAATGTAGAGGAAGGTATCAGTGATCATAACGCTGTGACATCTATGACGACGGGTCCTACAAGGAATGTAAAGAAAGGTAGCAAGATATATTTGTTCAGCAAAGATGACAGGATACAAATTTCAGAATTTCTCAGCGTTAACCATCATATATTGGGTGATGAGGACGAACATGTGGGGAACAAATGGAAAAAATTCAAAGGCGTCGTTCAATATGCCCTAGAATAAGGTTTTAAGGGATGGGAAAGATGCACCATGGTTTAATAGCCATGTTAGAAAAGCGTTACGTAAACAAAGAGCACTTCATCACAGACTCAAGAGAAGTAAAAACCTAACTGACAAAGAAAAACTGAAAGAAGCGAAAATGAGCGTAAGGAGAGCAATGAGAGAAGGGTTCAATGATTTTGAAAGTAAGACTTTGTCAACCGACCCGAGTAAAACTCTAAGAGATTTTCGCCGTATGTAAAATCAGTAATTGGGTCAAAATCATCTATTCATTCTCTCAGCGACCACACCGGCACGAAAACGGAAGATCTACATCCGTATCTACATCTACATTTATACTCCGCAAGCCACCCAACGGTGTGTGGCGGAGGGCACTTTACGTGCCACTGTCATTACCTCCCTTTCCTGTTCCAGTCGCGTATGGTTCGCGGGAAGAACGACTGCCGGAAAGCCTCCGTGCGCGCTCGAATGTCTCTAATTTTACATTCGTGATCTCCTCGGGAGGTATAAGTAGGCCGAAATACTGAATTCGGTCTTCCGAAGTTATTTCACCGTGGAAGATCGTCACTGTCCTTCCTTTCAATCGTCATACGAACAAAGAAATTACAGATACTGACATAACAGAAAGCGGAATTAAAAAGCAACTAAGATCGCTTAGTAGTGGAAAAGCTTCAGGACCATATGAGATACCTATAAGATTCTACAAAGATTATGCGAAAGAACTTGCTCCGCTTCCAGCAGCAATTTATCGTAGATCGCTTGAGCAACGAAATGTATCTAACGACTGGAAAAAAGCGCAGGTCATTCCCGTTTAAAGAAAGGCCGTAAGACAGATCCATACAATTATATACCTATATCGTTGACGTCAATCTGTTGTAAACTTATGGAACATGTTTTGTGCTCAAGAATTACGTCGTTTTTGAAAAATGAACATGTTCTCTATAAATATCGACATCCGCAAACAGAGATCCTGCGAAACTCAACTCGCTCTGTTCCTCCACGAGATCCACAGCGCAGTGGACAACGGCTCTCAGGTTGACGCCGTGTTCCTTGATTTCAGTAAGGCGTTTGACACCGTCCCGCATTGCCATTTAATGAAGAAATACGAGCTTACCGAGTATCGGAGAGGACCTGCGATTGGATTCAAGACTTCCTTGCAGATAGAACTCAATGCGTCGCTCTTAACGGAACTAAATTGACAGATATAAAGGTAATATCCGGAGTACCACAGGGAAGTGTGATAGGACCATTGCTGTTTACAATATATATAAATGATCTAGTAGAAAGCGTCGGATGTTCTTTAAGGCTATTCGCAGATGATGCAATTGTCTATACCAAAGTAGGAACGCCAGAAGATAGTAAGAATTTGCAGAACGACCTGCAGAGTACTGAATAATGGTGCAGGCTCTGGGAGTAAACCCTGAATGTGAATAAATGTAACGTATTGCGCATACATAGGAAAAGAAATCCGCTACTGTACAGCTACACTGTTGATAACAAACCGCTGGAGACAGCATCTGTCGTAAAACATCAAGGCGTAACTACCCAGAGTGACCTTAAGCGGAATGACCATATAAAACAGATAGTGAGAAAAGCAGACACCGGACTCAGATTCATCGGAGTAATCTTAAGGAAATGTAACTCATCCACGAAAGAAGTGGTTTACAAGGCGCTTGTTCACACGATTCTTAAGTATTGTTCATCTATCTGAGATCCCTATCAGGTAGGACTGATAGAGGAGATAGAGTAGGTCCAACGAAGAGCGGCATGTTTCGTCACGGGATCGTTTAGCTGGCGAGAAAGCGTTACGGAGATGCTAAACAAGCTCCACTGGCAGACGTTACAAGAGAGGCGTTGTGCATCACGGAGAGATTTACTGTTGAAATTACGAGACAGCACTGTTCAGGAGGAGTCGAACAACATATTACTTCCCCCCACATATATCTCACGTACTGATCACGAGGAGAAAATCGTAGAAATTAGAGCCAATACAAAGACTTACCGCCAAACATTCTTCCCACGCACTATTCGCGACACAACTGCCTGCTTTGAGCCTACGGGCTCTCTTATTAATACATCTTTTCCCCACGCCTGTGACGTAGTTCCTCTGGAGGCAATAAGAGGAGTGCTCTTTCATATTTACAATGTCAGCTTTCCTCAGCCCACTTGGGTCACTACACACAGATCATGAGATGCTGTTGTAACTGCAGCACATCAGTGCCCTGTGCTGCCCTGATTACTTCACACTTGCATACTGTGCCCACCGGACAATGCCATCTAGCCTGTGAGCGGTGTCGTAAACGTGCCTCGCAGAACCATTTGCAAAATACCAACATCGCCCTCGCCTTCCATCCAATGTGCTAGTCGACCCCCTAATTACTGCTTTCCAGCGAAAGCTGTGCGAGATTTACAAGTATTTCCCAAATTCACACCTATACTTATTTGTGGCACAGCAGTTGATTGGGAGCAAAACCGGTGTCTGATCAGTCTTTCGACATTGATTCTATGGACGAAGAAGATAAAAACAATTCAGGTGTTGGTTTCAGTGTTACTGGTTGGTTGGTTGCTTGGGGAAGGAGACCAGACAGCGTGGTCATCAGTCTTATCGGATTAGGGAAGGATGGGGAAGGAAGTCGGCCGTGCCCTTTCAGAGGAACCATCCCGGCATTTGCCTGGAGTGATTTAGGGAAATCACGGAAAACCTAAATCAGGATGGCCGGACGCGGGATTGAACCGTCGTCCTCCCGAATGCGAGTCCAGTGTCTAACCACTGCGCCACCTCGCTCGGTCAGTGTTACTGCCGACGCATTTTTAAACTCAAAAGGAATGGAAGATCGGAGTCAATGCGGAAAATGTGTTTGCTAGGCCCACAATAGCGGCAGTGGAGCAGATGATGGGGATTATTAATCTATGTGTGAGTTTTGTGAATAATATTGTAGATTAAAATATATTTCAATAAACAGTTCTACAGCTTTTCCATGAAACTCGTGTTTTTCTACACTAATGGGCAAAAGAAACTGGTATAGGCATGCGTATTTCAAAAACAGAGATATGCAATCAGTCAGAACACGGATCTGCGGTCGGCAACGCCTATATAAGACAACAAGTGTCTGGCGCAGTTGTTAGATCGGTTACACCTGTTACAAAGGCAGGTTATCAAGATTTAGATGAGTTTGAAGGTGGTGTCGGCGCACGATCGATGAGACACAGCATCTCTGAGATAGCGACGAAGTGGTGATTTTCCCTTACGACCATTTCACGAGTGTACCGTGAATATCAATAATACGGTAAAACATCAAATCTCCGACATCGCTGCGGCCGGGAAAATATCCTGCAAGAACGTGACCAACGACGACTGAAGAGAATCGTTCAGCGTGACAGTAGTGCAACCCTCCCGCAAATTTCTGCAGATTTCAATGCTGGGCGATCAACAACTGTCAGTGTGCGAACCAATCAACGAAACATCATAGATATGGGCTTTCGGAGCCGAAGGCCCATTTGCGCCTCGCCCGAGCCCGTCAACATCGACAAGGGACTGTTGCTGATTGGAATCACGTTGCCTGGTCGGACGAGTCTCATTTCAAATTGTATCGAGCGGATGGACGTGTACGGGTATGGAGACAACCTCATGAATCCATGGACCCTGCATGTCAGCAGGCGACTGTGCAAGTTGGTGGAAGCTCTGTAACGGTGTGGGGCGTGTGCAGTGGGAGTCATATGGGACTCCTAATACGTCTAGATATGACTCTGACAGGTGACACCTATGTAAGCATCATGTCTGATCATCTGCATCCGTTCGTGTCCGTTGTGCATTCCGGCGGAATTGGCCAATTCCAACAGTACAATGCAACAGCCCTGTGTCTTTCCACATCGACTCCGATTTCTTGTTCTATCACGCCATCAAACAGTTGTTTCGCCTGTTAAGGCCCTTCAGTGTACTTTTCCCATTCATCCAGAATTGTTACACAGTGGCTCCAGAAACACTCTTTTATGTTTAAAGACCAAACTCCCCAGACATGACCATTATTGAGCATATTTCGAATCCCTTGCAAGGTGCCGTTCAGAAGGGATCTCTACCCCCTCGTACTCTTGCGGATTTACGGACAGCTATGCGGGATTAATGGTATCAGTTCCCTCCAGCACAACTTCAGACATCAGTCAAGTCCATGCCACCTCGTATTGCGGCGCTTCTGCGTGCTCGCGGGATCCCTACCCGATATTAGGCAGGGTACCAGTTTTTTCGGCTCTTCAATTTCCATTAAGGTACTACGTGTGCTCGTTCTTATCCCACTAGCGGGGTAAGACTGAGTAATTTGATTTTTCCTGTAAAAGAACCGCTCACTTAAAATGTGCTGAAGCTATGAATTTTCAGGAATGTATATTGTACTCAATTAAACAATGATAACTTTTACAAAATCTGACAATTTCTGGGTTAAATAGTTGAGGTTCAAAGAATCTTGGAGTATTAGGTATCAATCTCAAGCCACCCTTCATGCCCAACAACGCACAGATCGTCCATACAACAATGTGCAACCGCCACAGAAGGTTTTCTTTGCTGTGTTGTTCAACTTGCGCATCACAAGTTTTTGAATGTCAGTTATGTCGCCTAAGCGTTGACTCTTAATGCGAATTTCTGCACTTTGTAGTTTCTTGGTAATATTGTATTGTTAACACCTAGTCTCATAACTCATGATGATTTAAAATAATTGTCCACTTTTTGCATTTCAATCACGTCATGATAGGTGTTCACTCCTCGTGCTCAGAGCTAGCTCAATCCACATGTGTTTTTTACAGTTGTTAGTTCAAGCTGTTACCGTAGTTGCTGCTCTGACGTCGCTTGTACGCCAGAAAGAATACCAGTCTCGGAATCTTTTGGACGGGCAGGGTATATTACTATCTGTGCCTAAAGCTAATATCCATTTTATGCTTATTTTATTTCATTTTTAATTTTTGAGACAGTAAAAATCTTATGCCATTTCACGTTGGCGAACTTTTTTTCCAGGTCGACAAGTGCTGCTTCCAATAAAAGCGCAACGTCAGAATTGCCTGGCGTAAAGGCAAACCGACTCTCAATTTTCTTTTCTGTTATGATGTACATTTTTCTTGGCAGTAACTTTGAGCCATGACCTATTGAGCTATCCTTTCTTGGCTCTGAGCACTATGGGACTTAACATCTATGGTCATCAGTCATCAGTCCCTATCCTTTCTTGATGTCTCCGGTACTGTGTAAATGATACTCTTCCAAAAGTGAGATTGCATGGCGGGAGTCTCATAGGTTCTACTCATTGACCTGAATATTCGTTTGGTTGCCATAGCTCTTGGTGCTTTTAGAAATTCCGAAAGAATCTTGTCTATGCCTTCCGCCTCATTTAATCGCACGTCTTCCAAAGCTCTGCTAAATTCTGACTTTATTACTGAATGCCCTATGTCTCTCCATATAGACTCCGATTTCTTCTTCTATCATGCCATCAAAAAGTTGTTTCGCCTCCTAGGACTCTTCAAAGTACTTTCCTCACCCATCCACTCTCTCTTCCGCGTTTAGCTGTGCAATTATTTTTCTACTCTTAAAGTTGATGCCTTCGGTTCCATCGAACGTTGTTCTTGACTTTGCAACGAGAGTAAGTCGTGGTGGGTTTCAGAAAATAAAAGATCAATGGAATCGAGAATCTCAACGATTTTTTCGTGTTAATGACGTTGATACTGGCAAGATATCAGTTCCACGAATTCCAAGACTTTCTGTTTCAGTTTCATGTTTGAAGTTAGATAACGAGTAACAAGTGAAATATTTCTTTAGTGCGATATAATTACAAATAAACAACTTCCCGATTTTTTCCTTTAGTAGTGCTGTGAAACATCGCTTCTTGTCAAACTTCAAGGTTATAGGTGATTGCGAAGTGGCCTATTAGCTTGCAGTGAGTGAGTGTGCGAGCATCAAAGATTTTGATATACATGTTCAGAAGTTTTGTACCTCACAAAGGGAACATAGACGTCATTATGTGCCATAAATTTCAGCTTAATAAACGTAAACACGGTCCGTAGTAGGCTATAACACAATGTTTATTTAATCGTGCGATTAGTTGGTTTCGACTAAGCTTTATCGTCAAGCACATTTTTAACAACTGTATTTCATGTCATTTTCAAATCAATCTTAATTACAAGAGATTTTAAAATAACGTGAAATACAGAAGTTACAGTTGTGCTTGACAATCACGCTTAATCGAAATTAGCTAGTCGCACGACTAAGTAAACGTCGTATTACAGTCTACTACGGACCATGTTTACGTTTATTAAGTATCTGGAGACTTTGGGTCGCCATAAATACAAGATTTTAAATTTTGGCTTGATACGTCTACCCGTTTATGAGGAAAAGGGGTATTAGCAGACGGAGGGCAGCCAGACAGTCAGATAACAAATTACGAGGCGTGCTTTTTATGTAAGTACCGTTTTGAAATTAAAAAAAAAACGTTCTAAGATATCTCAATAATTTTAATTTTTAAATGAAAGTCTGCACCTTAATCTACTTATCTACAAAATTTACGTCAATATTGAGGCACTTGTCATAACGTTGTACCAGTTTTTGAATATCCTCCACATAGAAGTCTGCTGCCTGACTTTTTAACCACAGCATCACCACTGTTTTGACTTTGTCATCGTCTTGAAGACGCTGACCGCCCAGGTGCTTCTTCAAGTGCAGGATCAGATGGTAGTCACTGGGCGCAAGATCGGGGCTGTACGGATGATGATCTAGAGTTTCCCACCGAAAAGATGTGATGAGATCTTTGGTCTGATTCGCCACATGCGGACGGGCATTGTCTTGCAGCAAAACGATGCCCTTGCTCAACGTCCATATACTGTTGCTTTGCTTCTGCTGTGACGTAGGCCACCCGTGTTTCATCACCCGTACCATTTTCGCTTAAGAAATCATCACCGTCGTTGTGGTACCGCTCAAGGAAAGTCAATGCACTGTCTAAACGTTTGGTTTTGTGCACATCCGTCAACATTTTCGATACCCAACGTGCGCACAATTTTCGGTAATTCAGGTGCTCGGTCACAAGGCCATAGAAAACACTCCGAGAAACATTAGGAAAGTCATCCCGCAAAGAGGAAATCGTAAAGCGTCTGTTTTCTCCCACCTTATTGTGCACTTTCTGCACCAAACTTTCATAAACGACTGAAGGACGCCCACTCTGTTGTTCATCATGCACATTTGTGCGGCCATGTTTAAATTCTCTCACCCACTTTCTTACCATTCCATCACTCATTATATTTTCTCCGTAAATTGCACAGATCTCACGATGAATATCGAGCGCTTTTAGGCCTTTAGCACTAAGAAATCTTATAGCAGCCCGTACTTCACAGTCGGCGGGATTCACGATTATCGGAGGGATCTTAAACACTCAGTACACAACGTAAACAAGAAAGAATCAGACTGTAATGGCGTCAGTGTGTAGATTAAGGTACAGGCTTTCATGTAAAAATAAAATTATTGAGATATCTTAGCACGTCTTTTTTTAAATTTCAAAACGGTACTTACTTAAAAAACACGCCTCGTACAATTTTTTTCGTATAATGTAATTAAAAATTAACAATTTCAGATTTTTCCCTTTACTTATACTGTGATACCTTTCTTCATGCCAGACTTGATGATTTTAGGTCAACAGGAAGTACACTATAGGTTTGGATCAGTAAATTTTCAGAATCAAAATATGTGACATAAATGGCGGTAAATCATGGTTGCGTCAGCGTAGCATACTGCCAATGGACTATAGACCCTGGTATATGATACAAATTTCAGCTTGATACGTGTAACAGTTCCCGGGAAAAATGGTGCTCAACATACGGACGGAAAAATATATTCGTGTAATATATGGTTCAAATGGCTCTGAGCACTATGGGACTTAACTTCGGAGGTCATCAATCCCCTACAACTTAGAACTAATTAAACCTAACTAACCTAAGGACATCACACACATCCATGCCCGAGGCAGGATTCGAACGTGTGACCGTAGCGGTCACGCAGTTCCAGACTGTAGCGCCTAGAACCGCTCGGCTACTTCGGCCGGCCGTGTAATATAATTACAGGTTCAGAATTTTCGGATTTTTCCCTTTACTTACACAGTCAAACATTGCTTCTTGTCAAGATTGATGATTGTAGACCAACGGGAAGAACTCTATACGTTTTGACCAGTGAGTTCGTGAGAATCACAATTTCTGAGATTAATGGCCGTATCTTTTCGTTGCATTGACTTAGAAACTTACATTTAGTACACCGCCTTAGTATGTGAAATAAATTTCATCTCGATACTTCTACCCGTTCCTAAAACAAGTTTTTTCAACAGTCGGACAGAACGAACAACGCAGTAATTCTACACTACTGGCCATTAAAATTGGTACACCAAGAAGAAATGCAGATGATAAACGGCTATTCACTGGACAAATACACTAGAACTGACATGTAATTACATTTTCACGCAATTTGGGTGCATAGATCCTGAGAAATCAGTACCCAGAACGAGTAATTCTACACTACTGGCCATTAAAATTGCTACACCAAGAAGAAATGCAGATGATAAAGGCTATTCATTGGACAAATATACTAGAACTGACATGTAATTACATTTTTACTCAATTTGGGTGCATAGATCCTGAGAAATCAGTACCCAGAACGACCACCTCTGGCCGTAATAACGGCTTTGATACGCCTAGGCATTGAGTCAAACAGAGCTTGGATGGCGTGTACAGGTACAGCTGCCCCTGCAGCTTCAACACGATACCACAGTTCATCAAGAGTAGTGACTGGCGTATTGTGATGAGCCAGTTGCTAGGCCACCATTGACCAGACGTTTTCAATTGGTGAGAGATCTGGAGAATGTGCTGGCCAGGGCAGCAGTCGAACATTTTCTGTATCCAGAAAGGCCCGTAGAGGACCTGCAACCAGCGGTCGTGCATTATCCTGCTGAAATATAGGGTTTCGCAGGGATCGAATGAAGGGTAGAGCCACGGGTTGTAACGCATCTGAAATGTAACGTCCACTGTTCAAATTGCCGTCAATGCGAACAAGAGGTGACCGAGACATGTAACCAATGGCACCCCATACCATCACGTCGGGTGATACTCCAGTATGGCGATGACGACGAATACACGCTTCCAATGTGCGTTCACCGCGATGTCGCCAAACACGGATGCGACCATCATGATGCTGTAAACACAACCTGGATTCATCCGAAAAAATGACGTTTTGCCATTCGTGCACTCAGGTTCGTCGTTGAGTACACCATCGCAGGCGCTCCTGTCTGTGATGCAGCGTCAAGGGTAACCGCAGCCACGGTCTCCGAGTTGATAGTCCATGCTGCTGCATACGTCGTCGAACTGTTCGTGCAGATGGGTGTTGTCTTGCAAACGTCCCCATCTGTTGACTCAGGGATCGAGACGTGGCTGCACGATCCGTTACAGCCATGCGGATAACATCTTGACTGTTAGTGATACGAGGTCGTTGGGATCCAGCACGGCGTTCCGCATTACCCTCCTGAACCCACTGATCCCATATTCTGCTAACAATCATTGGATTTCGACCAACGCGAACAGCGATGTCGCGATACGATATACCGCAATCGCGATAGGCTACAATCCGACCTTTATCAAAGTCGGAAACGTGATGGTACGCATTTTTCCTCCTTACACGAGGCATCTCAACAACGTTTCACCAGGCAATGTCGGTGAACCGCTGTTTGTGTATGAGAAATCGGTTGGAAACTTTCCTGATATCAGCACGTTGCAGGTGTCGCCACCGGCGCCAACCTTGTGTGAATGCTCTGAAAAGATAATCATTTGCATATCACAGCATCTTCTTCCTGTCGGTTAAATTTCGCGTCTGTAGCACGTCATCTTCGTGGTGTAGCTATTTTAATGGCCAGTAGTGTATATGGGTTCCGAAGCCTTAAGAAGAACGCTGAGATGTGAACAAGTGGACAGCAGATCGTTGGTAAACAGTCTTTGAGTATTTTCTAGTTACCCACGTAAATTTTCCCCTGGTCGTCGTTGAATAGAAAGATCGGTGACGCACGTTAGCTGGAACAGCTACGAGTAAAAGCAAGGAAGCAATTCCAACTCGCTGTCGCTGTCCCAGTGTATCTTTTAGTTACGCCTCGCGCATTGACACATGCTGGATGTGAACTTTTGAAACGACCGCTAGTGTCGGCGGCAGTGGCCGTGAGTTCCCTCCTCTCCTCCGGGCCTTTCGCAGCAACACGTGCTGCGCGCACCGCCCCGCCAGTGCCAGAGACCGACTGGCGCGTTGTAATCGGGACTGCGGCCGGGTGCCGGCTCGGGATTTACGACCTCTGGCCGTGGCGGTGTTTTTATCTGAGCCCAGGTGGACACGGCCAGCGGCGCCGCCCCGCGCAGCCTCGTCCCGCCATGCTAATGGCCCGCCCGGCCGGACCGCATTAATTGGCCCCGGCAAAACAGCGCTCCCTCCTCTTATCCCGGCTCGCTCACCGCCCCCTCCCCTTCGCCGTTCGTTACGGCTGTGCGCACATCCTTATCTCACGGTCTGCGTCTGCTTCTCTCTATACGTCACGCTGGCCCGCTCCCTTTTTCCGCATTTACGCATTTCCTTAACGCGTATCCGCACAGCTGAGGCAGGAAATGGCGCCATTAGAGGCTACGATCTCACGGCTTAATAGACGGTCCAGCCACATTAATGTGACCACCGCCTACGATCGCTGTCAATGTGCAATAACCTCACACAGTGGCAGGTAGCGGTACTAGTGGTGGAAGGTACAAAGGGTAATTCAGCAGCCCCTACCGTTGTCGTTTTATGCAAGCCGCAATGTTAAATCTTGCCTTAATAACCGGTGTAACTGCCGTAATGTTGTACGCAAACATGCAATCGTGCATGCACTGTGTTGCACAGGTGTCAAATGTCAGTTTTTGGGATGGAGTTCCATGCTGTTGCACTTGGTCGGTCAATACAGAGACGATTAATGCTGTTTGCGGACAACGCTGAAGTTGTCGTCCGATGATGCCTTACATGTGTTCGGTTGGAGACAGATGTGGTGATCGAGCAGGCCTTGGCAACATGTTGAAACTCTGTAGAGCATGTTAGGTTAGAACAGCGGTATGAAGGCGAGCGTTATCGTATTGGAAAACACGCCCTGGAAGGCTGTTCGTAAATGACAGCACAAAGAACGAATCGCTAGAATGACGCACAAATCTACAGTCAGAGTCAGGGACGCGTCGGCAGTCGCTTCAGTGGCTTGATGTATCCTGCCTCAGAAAAATCAACACGCGTCAATCTGGAGTATTACGTGAGTGCGTAATTATCATCATATAACAGCAATCGTTAATTCCATTTACCTAGAATTTTAGATCTGATTTGCGCCTTCGGAAGCATCTCGGGCTCATCACAACATTACATAATATCAGTCTTCCCTTCACTTACTGGGAAAGTTCTTATTTAAAATAACTCAGGTTTTTCTTGTATTAAATACAAGGCGGAAATGCTTCAAGAGACCAAACAGAATACTACTGAGTAAGTATTAACCACAGTCATTTGATTAGCGACCCACAGATCACTGAGCGCGTAAGTAGCTATGTTTGAGGTTGAACAGGTATCTCTTGCGCACGCAAAGTGGAATGATCCTCATAGACTCAGTCGTATGCAGAGCAGGTGAGATATTTTCGTTCATTGCTAGAATGCGTGGAAAATGCCATCTGTCTACAAAGAAAACTGGGTACAAAACTCTCGTTCAACCCATCGAAGAACTTTGCTCATGTGTTTGATACTCTTGTCACATAGGACTAACAGGAAAATATTCAACGAAGGGCAGCATGTGTCTTTGCCCGAAAGACCTATATGTAAATGCTGGAAAACAACATCTGGCATGCGTATGCTAATCATTCCGGGAATACCTACTTCCGATGAAGCACAATTAAGCGGCAAATCAGGGTAAATACTATCCCTACCGCACCACCATCCATCCCGCCTGCGTATTGCTTCCTTAGGGGCTGAGGAGGACAAGATTAAAATAATTACAAGGCGCAGAAAGACATCGTTCTAGCAATCATCCTTCTAACTTCCAACACGCGAATGCAATGGATAGAAACCCTAATACATGGTACTACGTGAAATACCCTCTACCATGCACCTGACAGTGGTTGACAGAGTATGGATAAAGATGTAGATCGTGCGTCCAAAGCTTTCGGAAAGAATGTGTCATCCCTGAAAATAATCTGAACGTTAAGCAGAGTGTGTACAGGTTGATAGCACTAGCAGTAGTTTGCTCCTCTACACTCATCTTAAGTTTCAGCAACAACTTTAATGATTTAGTGCATCACAATTAAACTGAAACGTGCAAAAATGATCTAGATACTTGCCAATCACAACGGGAAATAATTTACATAATGTGGCCATCAGTGCACGAAATAGTGCATAAGAGCTATGCACGCAATCTAGCATCCCACGTATTAAATGGAAACCTAAAATTTTGGTAGGATATGCTGAAATCATAAACAGATGCAACTTTATTATTTACTTATAAATAGATAATAAAGTGAAATCGTTCATGATCAAATTTCCTTCCAAATGTAAATATACATAGCGAAAAAAATAATTGCCGTACTTGGCAGTCGGCGAGCAATTACTCAGCCAAATTCAAGACAAAGTGCATCTAGGAAAACCTAGTGCCGCCAGTAGTTTAATAGAAACGCGGTTTATAAAACGAGGCTCTGGCAACACAGTAGCTGCGCGCAGTGTGTCCAAGAACAGGCAGCATGAACACTGCACTGTGCTGCAGCTGTCCCTTTAGCTCACTTTGGGTGTGCCCTGTCTCATCTTCCATGGTACGGTGCACTGTCACATACCGGCCAACAGACGGGTAAGTGTTAGCAAAAGCAATGCAATGGTATGGCATTGTTGTACGTGCACCTTACTGGGAAGTTAGTGATGTTTTACAGTTTTCAGCTGACTGGCTGTTGTGTGATGTCCTTAGGTTAGTTAGGTTTAAGTAGTTCTAAGTTCTAGGGGACTGATGTCCATTGATGTTAAGTCCCATAGTGCTCAGAGCCATTTGAACCATTTTTGAACAGTTTTCAGCGATTACTGATATCACACACCTATGTTCGTAGAATGTAAATACTGGGTTCCTTCTACATAAAATTCATCAGATACAGATGTTGCACCTAATAATTGGGAAAGAAGTTTTAAGAAATGCGGAGAATACCGATACACCACATACGAGAATATTAATCACGGGCTTGAAGTACAGTTACTCCCCTATGAAAATGTTATCAACATCACTCTGAGTTTCAGAGTAACGCATATATTCTTAAGTACAACAATGGAAGGAAACGTGATTTGGGTTAATTTTTAATGGATCTAACTCTGAAATGAAATGATCGTATGGCATCGTTGGCCTGAATGTCCCATTCGGGTTCGGCCGCGAGGTGCAAGTCTTATTTCATTCGGCGCCACACTGGGCGACTTGTGACCGATGGTAAGGATAAAACGATGAGGAGGACAAAACAACACCCTGTGCACGAGCGCAGAACATCTCCGACCCTGCCGGGAATTGAACCCGAGCTCATTGCATGGGAGGCAAGCATGTTACCGCCCAGCTAAGCAACCGAACTATCTGGCATAGAAAGGACTTAAACATAAAAAAGTATAGTTCAAGCCTTTATATATGCCTTTATTTACCCTTTGACAATTATAAAAAGATTATTACTACAGCACAGGCCATGAAGGCTGGCCGCCGTGTCATTCTCAGCCCACAGGCGTCACTGGATGCGGATATGGAGGGGCATGTGGTCAGCACACCGCTCTCGCGGCCGTATGTCAGTTTCCGAGACCGGAGCCGCTACTTCTCAATCAAGCAGCTCCTCAGTTTGCCTCACAAGGGTTGAGTGCACCCCGCTCGCCAACAGCGCTCGGCAGACCAGATGGTCACCCAGCCCAGCTCGACAGCGCTTAACTTCGGTGATCTGACGGGAATCGATGTTACCGCTGCGGTAAGGCCGTTGGCAAAAAAATGTATGGCGCATATTAAACACACGACGTTACACAGACACAAGCACGTAGAATTGCATCAGACTAGCTACGAGTTTGTCGGGAAGTCGACTGTGGCCTTTTCGATGTAACCGTACCAGTATTCATCTTAGCGACACGGGGGAACAGTAGGAAACTCCAGTCAGGATCGCGGGGCTGGGGTATGCCACACTCATTCCGAATGAGATTCCAGCGATGTATTATTACACCACGCTAAATGGTATTTACTTTATAAATAAACATAAGGAATGCCATAACGTATCTAGAGTCTACTATTAGTTTACTCCACACGCAATAACTGTAGAACATGTCCCTATTTTCAAATGAAAATTTCGTTCTGTAAAAGTCCTAAAAGTCGACACATGAACTCCAACCGACAGTGCTTTATTCATAGAACTGCACAGATCTTCTTGAAACTGATTCCCATCGTCTAGTTGGTGTATTTGCAGCTGCATCTTGAACGTAGAAAAGTGGAAATTTACAGTAGAAGCCCAGCACAGATTGTATACCTACAGTCTGATTAAGCATACAGATAATACTTTTCAATACGTGCAAGACAATTAACAAAGTGACAAGCATCTGATACCAAGACTCACAAATTCATTTGAGATTTTATTTACATTTAGCCAATAGAGATATTGAGAAACTTCAAGATAGAAACTCAGTTCCTTAAGAATTTTGGTGCGGCACACTTAACATTATTTCTTTTAAACAGTGTCCATATAATGATGATAGTTCACTCTACCGTACCCTGTGGCATACAGTAAGAATAGTATCTAGAAGCAGCAGCCAGGAGTTGTTTAAAAAACTAAGTACCCTTATTGTACCAAGTAAGTGCATTAATCTGTTGTGCGTAACAGAAAAAACATTAAGTACTTCACTTATGGCTCTATACATAATCATGGAAGAAGACCCAGTTTTGACTTAAATTTATCAAGTAAAATCAAACGAAAAAAAGCATTTTTGTCAGGGAATAAAATTCTCTGATAAACTGCACCAAGAGATGAAAAAGATTACTAAAATACACTTATTTAGAAAATAATTCTTCACAAGTAATGCACATCACTCAGTCGAAGACTACATAGAGAACTTAGATTAGTGATTAATAGTGAAATGCGATATCTACATCACCTTGTTGCATTACAATACTGTAATGCTTTTACAAGAAAATCATTTGCCGAGATCTACAGTGCCTGGTAGTATTGTGTTGTCATTCTCCTGAGTTCATCTCTCTCATCTATGGGGGTGCTAACTCAGAATATGAGGAATAGTCACAAATTTACCTGCGTGGAGTCAGTTTTCCGAATGGACTGAAGTTAGTACAAGGGGCACAGCAGCAACTTCATGGCTCCATAGTCCTTGATGTGTGCAGTGATGAAGAACAAACTATATTCCTTTGCTAGAAGTTGTCTGCAGAAAATTGTGTGTAACTCAAAGAACATTGTACACTGAGGACAAATTGAACGAGCGAGGACCGAGCTTGCCCTCTCTAGCCATCCTGATACATGAAACTTGAAACTTCCTGGCAGATTAAAACTGTGTGCCCGACCGAGACTCGAACTCGGGACCTTTGCCTTTCGCGGGCAAGTGCTCTGCCAACTGAGCTACCGAAGCACGACTCACGCCCGGTACTCACAGCTTTACTTCTGCCAGTACCTCGTCTCCTACCTTCCAAACTTTACAGAAGCTCTCCTGCGAACCATGCAGAACTAGCACTCCTGAAAGAAAGGATATTGCGGAGACATGGCTTAGCCACAGCCTGGGGGATGTTTCCAGAATGAGATTTTCACTCTGCAGCGGAGTGTGCGCTGATATGAAACTTCCTGGCAGATTAAAACTGTGTGCCCGACCGAGACTCGAACTCGGGACCTTTGCCTTTCGCGGGCAAGTGCTCTGCCAACTGAGCTACCGAAGCACGACTCACGCCCGGTACTCACAGCTTTACTTCTGCCAGTACCTCGTCTCCTACCTTCCAAACTTTACAGAAGCTCTCCTGCGAACCATGCAGAACTAGCACTCCTGAAAGAAAGGATATTGCGGAGACATGGCTTAGCCACAGCCTGGGGGATGTTTCCAGAATGAGATTTTCACTCTGCAGCGGAGTGTGCGCTGATATGAAACTTCCTGGCAGATTAAAACTGTGTGCCCGACCGAGACTCGAACTCGGGACCTTTGCCTTTCGCGGGCAAGTGCTCTGCCAACTGAGCTACCGAAGCACGACTCACGCCCGGTACTCACAGCTTTACTTCTGCCAGTACCTCGTCTCCTACCTTCCAAACTTTACAGAAGCTCTCCTGCGAACCATGCAGAACTAGCACTCCTGAAAGAAAGGATATTGCGGAGACATGGCTTAGCCACAGCCTGGGGGATGTTTCCAGAATGAGATTTTCACTCTGCAGCGGAGTGTGCGCTGATATGAAACTTCCT
Source organism: Schistocerca nitens (assembly GCF_023898315.1). Taxonomy (NCBI): domain Eukaryota; kingdom Metazoa; phylum Arthropoda; class Insecta; order Orthoptera; family Acrididae; genus Schistocerca; species Schistocerca nitens. The sequence continues at coordinate 483,105,908 of NC_064614.1, read as the reverse complement.
GGCAGATTAAAACTGTGTGCCCGACCGAGACTCGAACTCGGGACCTTTGCCTTTCGCGGGCAAGTGCTCTGCCAACTGAGCTACCGAAGCACGACTCACGCCCGGTACTCACAGCTTTACTTCTGCCAGTACCTCGTCTCCTACCTTCCAAACTTTACAGAAGCTCTCCTGCGAACCATGCATGGTTCGCAGGAGAGCTTCTGTAAAGTTTGGAAGGTAGGAGACGAGGTACTGGCAGAAGTAAAGCTGTGAGTACCGGGCGTGAGTCGTGCTTCGGTAGCTCAGTTGGCAGAGCACTTGCCCGCGAAAGGCAAAGGTCCCGAGTTCGAGTCTCGGTCGGGCACACAGTTTTAATCTGCCAGGAAGTTTCATATCAGCGCACACTCCGCTGCAGAGTGAAAATCTCATTCTGGAAACATCCCCCAGGCTGTGGCTAAGCCATGTCTCCGCAATATCCTTTCTTTCAGGAGTGCTAGTTCTGCATGGTTCGCAGGAGAGCTTCTGTAAAGTTTGGAAGGTAGGAGACGAGGTACTGGCAGAAGTAAAGCTGTGAGTACCGGGCGTGAGTCGTGCTTCGGTAGCTCAGTTGGCAGAGCACTTGCCCGCGAAAGGCAAAGGTCCCGAGTTCGAGTCTCGGTCGGGCACACAGTTTTAATCTGCCAGGAAGTTTCATATCAGCGCACACTCCGCTGCAGAGTGAAAATCTCATTCTGGAAACATCCCCCAGGCTGTGGCTAAGCCATGTCTCCGCAATATCCTTTCTTTCAGGAGTGCTAGTTCTGCATGGTTCGCAGGAGAGCTTCTGTAAAGTTTGGAAGGTAGGAGACGAGGTACTGGCAGAAGTAAAGCTGTGAGTACCGGGCGTGAGTCGTGCTTCGGTAGCTCAGTTGGCAGAGCACTTGCCCGCGAAAGGCAAAGGTCCCGAGTTCGAGTCTCGGTCGGGCACACAGTTTTAATCTGCCAGGAAGTTTCATATCAGCGCACACTCCGCTGCAGAGTGAAAATCTCATTCTGGAAACATCCCCCAGGCTGTGGCTAAGCCATGTCTCCGCAATATCCTTTCTTTCAGGAGTGTTAGTTCTGCATGGTTCGCAGGAGAGCTTCTGTAAAGTTTGGAAGGTAGGAGACGAGGTACTGGCAGAAGTAAAGCTGTGAGTACCGGGCGTGAGTCGTGCTTCGGTAGCTCAGTTGGCAGAGCACTTGCCCGCGAAAGGCAAAGGTCCCGAGTTCGAGTCTCGGTCGGGCACACAGTTTTAATCTGCCAGGAAGTTTCATATCAGCGCACACTCCGCTGCAGAGTGAAAATCTCATTCTGGAAACATCCTGATACATGTTTGCCCTGGTTTTTCTAAATCATTTCAAGAAAATGCAAAGGCAGTTTCTTCGTCAAAGCCATGGCCGACTACCTATCCTACCATCATAACGGATACTTATATATTTTAATATGTGTATTTATATATTTTTTGAGCTATTTATTTTCATTGGATTGTTATGATAAATCTAGTATCTAAAATTTTAGAAAGTATTCTGTAATTGGAGCAAACCAGCGATCGGTATCAAACACTAAAAATCATATAAAAACAGTCTCGGTAGCGTTTACAGATTTTTATTCGTTAGCAACTGGTTTCAGCCCTTTCCTCAGGCCATCTTGAATCTTTCGCCGCTGCAATACAGTACTAATACAAATTCAGTACAGGAGGATGAAAATATGGCTAAAAAACGTCTAAAATGCAAGCTACGATAATTAAAAGGTACGATGTTATACCTGTTATGGCTCTTGGTGGTGGCAAGTGGAGCGAGATCCGTAGAAGTAAGTAGCATTGTAAGATAACTACTGGATAAATGAATAAATAAATAAAATTAAATTGAAATAAATGATTACTTAGTGGTGTTATCAGTAAGTGTATCTAATATGAATGTCAGAGTGTACAGTAACAGTTATGTATATTTGTTTAGCAAGCTATGATACGCAGAAGAAGAAACGAAGTGGCCACTCAACTGCATGCTTTCCCTTAGCTCAATAGGCCTCTCATACGAGGTGCGACAATAAAGTAATGAGACTGATTTTCTTTGCAAGATGTGGCAACCCTGCAGGCTTGCATAGGCACAATATCTTTGACCTTGGTCTATAAGTTACTTCTAGTCCAAATGGCACATCGATGCAACTGCTCAATCGTGAGTTGTGCTGTAATAATTTAACACATGTTTGTCTCTCTCGTCACGGAAATGGAACCACATAATATTGCGCAATGGTATGCCATTTCTTTTTGCGTTAAATTGGGTGGAAACGCGACGACAACTTACGGTAAGCTTCAGAAGACTTTTGGAGAGGAGGTTATGTCAAGACCTCAAGTTTTTCGTTGGCATAAAATGTTTAGTGAAGGCAGAACGAATGTTGAAGATGAAGACCACAGTGGACGACCATCAACCTCACGGGCGGATGTCAACTTGGCCAGGGTGCGTGAACTCGTACGATCTGATCGAACATTATCCGTGAAAATGATTGCAGAAGAACTGAACATTAGTCGACAAACTGTTCGTCTAATAATAACTGAAAATCTTGGTACGAGAAGGATTTCTGCAAAATATCACACCACAACAGCGAGAAACACGGAAAAATGTGGCAGCCGATCTGTTAGAGCAAACGGAAGTCAATCCAGAATTGTTGAGCCGTGTCATCACTGGTGATGAAAGTTCGTTTTTTCTGTACGATCCAGAGGCAAAACGCCAAAGTTCGCAATGGTGCACAAAGGGATCACCCAGGCCAAAAAAAGCTCGCATGTCAAAGTGAAAAGTGAAATGCATGCTTGTGTGCTTCTTTGATTCCAAGGGAATTGTTCATAAAGAGTGGGTGCCTCCTGGACAAACAGTTAACCAATATTACTACCAAGAAATTTTAGAAAGACTTCGTAAAAGAGTTCTTCGTGTCGGTGACAACATTGCTGATAATTGGATTCTGCATCACGATAATGTGCCATCCCATACTGCTCTGTCAGTATTGCAATTTTTAACCTCAAAACAACTTTTGGTATTATCACAGCTACCTTATTCACCAGATATGCTCCGTGCGACTTTTGTCTATTTCCAAGAGTCAAAACGGCTCGTAATGGACATCATTTTCAAACAACACAAGTTGTCCAAAAAGCTGTGACGAGGGTCTTGGAGGATATTACAGAAGATGAGTTCCAGAAATGTTACCTTCAATGGCAGAAGCGCTGGAGAAAGTGTGTGCCATCAGAGGGGAACTACTTTGAAGGAGACAACACTAAACTTGACTCAAACGGTAAGCAACATTTTTTCACATCAGTCTCGTTACTTTATAGTCGCACCTCGTATATCTTCCCCCAGTGTGCTACCGAGGATCCAAACAAACTTGTGGATAGATCAGATAACATACATATCTCCCCCAGAACAGGGACATATGATTAAAAACAGACGCACCTTGGCAATTACGATGAGTCGAAATTCCATTTACTGATACTCCTCTGAACGGTGCAGTATCTTACTGCCACAAATATACTCAAAGCCGAAGTCTTCCTAAGCTGTCCATTTGGGACAAATATCAATGCTTAGCGTTCATATACTTCTGCTATCAGAAAGTTAGACTAAAGATTATCTCATACTAGAGGCTCTCAATGTAAGTCACTACTTATATCAGTAGTTATTACGTAGATCAGGACAGACTGTTGATAGCTTATGCACAGGTTCCAGTTATAGTGAACGCACGCACACACACACACACACACACACACACACACACACACACACACACACACACACAGACACACACACAGATGAGAGAGAGAGACACAGATGACACAACAGTTTAATGCATATCTCCTCTGGATGTCTGAAGACGAACGTAGTTACATAATTGATCACTGACTGATCACTGTCATGTGTGTGGCAAAGGACTAAAACAAAATAAAAGAACGAATAAACGAATAATTAGGTGTTCCATAAACATACAGAACAACTATCCTTCACCTTTCTGACCAAAACCTTTCCTGACATGGTGCTCTACCAACAATACTGAAATACTACGTGAAAGGGCCCCTACCGCACTTGAACTGGCTGCGTCTAGGTGTGCTATGAAGACATGGTAATTCATCTACACTCCTGGAAATGGAAAAAAGAACACATTGACACCGGTGTGTCAGACCCACCATACTTGCTCCGGACACTGCGAGAGGGCTGTACAAGCAATGATCACACGCACGGCACAGCGGACACACCAGGAACCGCGGTGTTGGCCGTCGAATGGCGCTAGCTGCGCAGCATTTGTGCACCGCCGCCGTCAGTGGCAGCCAGTTTGCCGTGGCATACGGAGCTCCATCGCAGTCTTTAACACTGGTAGCATGCCGCGACAGCGTGGACGTGAACCGTATGTGCAGCTGACGGACTTTGAGCGAGGGCGTATAGTGGGCATGCGGGAGGCCGGGTGGACGTACGGCCGAATTGCTCAACACGTGGGGCGTGAGGTCTCCACAGTACATCGATGTTGTCGCCAGTGGTCGGCGGAAGGTGCACGTGCCCGTCGACCTGGGACCGGACCGCAGCGACGCACGGATGCACGCCAAGACCGTAGGATCCTACGCAGTGCCGTAGGGGACCGCACCGCCACTTCCCAGCAAATTAGGGACACTGTTGCTCCTGGGGTATCGGCGAGGACCATTCGCAACCGTCTCCATGAAGCTGGGCTACGGTCCCGCACACCGTTAGGCCGTCTTCCGCTCACGCCCCAACATCGTGCAGCCCGCCTCCAGTGGTGTCGCGACAGGCGTGAATGGAGGGACGAATGGAGACGTGTCGTCTTCAGCGATGAGAGTCGCTTCTGCCTTGGTGCCAATGATGGTCGTATGCGTGTTTGGCGCCGTGCAGGTGAGCGCCACAATCAGGACTGCATACGACCGAGGCACACAGGGCCAACACCCGGCATCATGGTGTGGGGAGCGATCTCCTACACTGGCCGTACACCACTGGTGATCGTCGAGGGGTCACTGAATAGTGCACGGTACATCCAAACCGTCATCGAACCCATCGTTCTACCATTCCTAGACCGGCAAGGGAACTTGCTGTTCCAACAGGACAATGCACGTCCGCATGTATCCCGTGCCACCCAACGTGCTCTAGAAGGTGTAAGTCAACTACCCTGGCCAGCAAGATCTCCGGATCTGTCCCCCATTGAGCATGTTTGGGACTGGATGAAGCGTCGTCTCACGCGGTCTGCACGTCCAGCACGAACGCTGGTCCAACTGAGGCGCCAGGTGGAAATGGCATGGCAAGCCGTTCCACAGGACTACATCCAGCATCTCTACGATCGTCTCCATGGGAGAATAGCAGCCTGCATTGCTGCGAAAGGTGGATATACAGTGTACTAGTGCCGACATTGTGCATGCTCTGTTGCCTGTGTCTATGTGCCTGTGGTTCTGTCAGTGTGATCATGTGATGTATCTGACCCCAGGAATGTGTCAATAAAGTTTCCCCTTCCTGGGACAATGAATTCACGGTGTTCTTATTTCAATTTCCAGGAGTGTATATTTGGAGGAATATAGCCTTGAGAGTTTCTGGCAAGTACAAAATTGTATAGCAGTAACATACTTTTGTAATCAGCTCAACTGTGAAAACAGAATGTGTTATCGTCTGCAGCAGAATTCGAATTTTGTTTGACGTTATGCCAAATGCATTTTGTACAACTTCACGCGATCTGCAGATTCTATAGTTGAAAATTCTCTTGTCAGGTCTCATCTCACGTTCAGCAAATGGTTTCATTACATTCTCCTTCAATACAAAAGCATCATTTGCCACAAAAATGTAAGGAACACAATTTCAACACCTCGTAATGGATACTTTGCTGTCAACTTTAATAAGCCACCCATGAGTTTCGTGCACCATCATTCATTGTACCATTCCTGCCGATACCAACAAACGAAAGTATGTGTTTGGAATTTACTAATGCAAAGAAAAGAACCCAATGTTATTATTACCTGTTCAGTTTTAATGATGAACCATTAGAACACAAGGGCGTAAACTCAACAAGTTTCTGTCATGTGCTCCAAAGCAATATGGGAACTGTCAGAGGCTGTGGAACACATCTTCAATGAACAAAATCTTCGCAGGTTTCCAGCCGTTAAGAATTGTTAATATCTCACCAGCTTTCGGTCGAGCTCCCCTCTCCCATTGTCGAGTAGTAAATAACTGTCGTGTCGAACTGGCAGCGCCGTTATATAGTCGCGCTGCTGTTATGACGTCACTGACGTTGACTTCCACGCCAGGTAAGGTACTGTGTTCATCTGACGTCCATTGTGCCCACTTAAACCTCAAAATCGCCGGGTCTCAAGCTTGTTGTGGTCTTCAGTACAGAGACCTATTTGATGCAGCCCTCCATGCTACTCCATCCTGCGCAAGCTTCTTCATCTCCAAGTAACTACTGCAACCTACATCCTTCTGAATCTGATTAATGTATTCATCTTTTGGTCTCACACTACGATTTTTACCCTCCACGCTGCCCTACAGTATGAAATTGGTGATTCCTTGATGCTTCAGAACACGTCCTACCAACCGATCCCTTCTCCTAGACAAGTTGTGCCACAAATTCCTCTTCTCCCCACTTCTATTCAGTACCTCCTCATTAGTTACGTGATATACCTATCTAATCTTCAGCATTCTTCTGTAGCACCACATTTCGAAACCTTCTGTTCTCTTCTTGCCTAAATTAGTTATCGTCCATGTTTCACTTCCATACATGGCTACACTCCATATAAATACTTTCAGAATAGACTTCCTTACACTTAAATCTATACTCGATGTTAACTAATTTCTCTTCTTCAGAAACGCTTTCCTTGCCAGTCTACATTTTATATCCTCTCTACTTCGACCAACATCAGTTATTTTGCTCCCCAAATAGCAAAACTCATTTACTACTTTAAGTGTCTCATTTCATAATCTAATTAACTCATCATTACCTGATTTAATTCGACTACATTCCATTATCCTCGTTTTGCTTTTATTGATGTTCATCTTATATATCCTCTTTTCAAGACACTGTCCATTCCGTTCAATTGCACTTCCAGGTCCCTTGCAGTCTCTGACAGAATACAATGTCATCGGAAAACCTCGACGTTCTTATTTCTTCTCCATGTATTTTAATTCTTACTCCTCATTTGACTTTTGTTTCCTTTACTGCTTGCTCAATATATAGACTGAATAACATCGGGGGTAGGTTACAACCCTGTCCCACTCCCTTCCCAATCACTGCTTCCCTTTCATGTCCCTCGACTCTTATAACTGCCATCTGGTTTCTGTACAAATTGTAAATAGCCTTCCGCTCCCTGTATTTTACCCCTGCCATCTTCAGAATTTGAAAGAGAGTATTCCAGTCAACATTGTCAAAAGCTTTCTCTAAGTCTACAAATGCTAGAAACGTAGGTTTGCCTTTCCTTAACCTTTCTTCTAAGATAAGTCGTAAGGTCAGTATTGCCTCACGTGTTCCAATATTTCTATGGAATCCGAAGTTATCCTCCCCGAGGTCGGCTTCTACCAGTTTTTCCATTCGTCTGTAAAGAATTCCCGTTAGTATTTTGCAGCTGTGACTTATTATACTGATAGTTCGGTAATTTTCACACCTGTCAACACCTGCTTTCTTTGCGACTGGAATTATTATTTTCTTCTTGAAGTCTAGGGGGATTTCGCCTGTCTCATACATCTTGCTCACCAGATGGTAGAGTTTTGTCAGGACTGGCTCTCCCAAGGCTATCAGTAGTTCTAATGGAATTCTGTCTACTCCCGGGGCCTTGTTTCGACTCGGGTCTTTCAGTGCTCTGTCAGGCTCTTCACGCAGTATCATATCTCTCATTCCGTCTTCATCTACGTCCTCTTCGATTTCCATAATATCGCCCTCAAGTACATCGCCCTTGTATAGACCATCTATATTCTCGTTCCACCTTTCTCCTTTCCCTTCTTTGCTTAGAACTGGTTTTCCATCTGAGCTCTTGATATTCATACAGGTGGTTCTTTTTCTCCTAAGGTCTCTTTAATTTTCGTGTAGGCAGTCTCTATCTTACCCCTAGTGATATATGCCTCTACATCTTTACATTTGTCCTCTAGCCATCGCTGCTCGGCCATTTTACGGTTCCTGTCGATCTCATTTTTGAGATGTTTATTCCTTTTTGCTTACTTGTTTTGCTACATTTTATATTTACTCCTTTCTTCAGTTAAGTTCAATATCTCTCCTGTTACCCAAAGATTTCTACTAGCTCTCGTCTTTTTACCTAATTGATCCTCTGGTGCCTTTACTATTTCATCTCTCAAAGCTAACCATTCTGCTTCTTCTTCTATTGTATTTCTTTCCCCCGTTCTTGTCAATCGTTCCCTAATGCTCTATCTGAAACTCTCTACAACCTCTGGTTCTTTCAGTTTATCCAGATCCCATCTCCGCAAATTCCCAACTTTTTGCAGTTTCTTCAGTTTCAATCTACAGTTCATAAACAATAGATTGTGGTCAGAGTCCACATCTACACCTGGAAATGTCTTACAATTTAAAACCTGGCTCCTAAATCTGTTTCTTGCCATTGTATAATCTATCTGAAACCTTCCAGTGTCTCCAGGCCTCTTCCACGTGTACAACCTTCTTTCATGATTTTTAAACCAGGTGTTACCTCTGCATTCCTTACTCCCGTTCCACATTCACCTACAACTTTTCCTTCTCTTCCTTTTCCTACTATGGAATTCCAGCCCCCCATGACTATTAAAATTTCGTCTCCCTTCACTGCCTGAATAATTTCTTTTATGTCACCATACATTTCTTCAATTTCTTCGTCGTCTGCGGAGCTAGTAGGCACATAAACTTGTATTATTGTGGCAGGCGTAGGCTTCGTGTCTATCTTGGCTGCAATAATGCGTTCAATATACTGTTCTTAGTAATTTATCTGCGTTCCAATTTTTTATTCATTATTAAACCTACTCCTACATTATCCCTATTTATTTTGTATTTATAACCCTGTATTCACCCGACCAGAAGTCGTGTTCGTCTTGCCACCGAAGTTGACTAATTCCCACTATATCTAACTTTAACCTACCCATTTCCATTTTTAAATTTTTTAACCTACCTACCCCATTAAGGGATCTTACATTCCACGCTCCGATCCGTAGAACGCCAGTCTTGTTGCTCCTGAAAACACGACGTCCTCCTGTGTAGTTCCTGCCCAGAGATCTGAATGGGGGACTATTTTACCTCCGGAATATTTTAACCAAGAGGTCGTCATCATCATTGAAACATACAGTAAAGCTGCATGCTCTCGGGAAAAATTATGGCTGTAGTTTCCCCGTGCTTTCAGCCGTTCGCAGTACCAGCACAGCAAGGCCGTTTTGGTTAATGTTACAAGGTCATATCAGTCAATCATTCAGACTGTTGCCCCTGCAGCTACTGAAAAGGCTGCTGCCTCTCTTCAGAAACCACACGTTTGTCTGGCCTCTCAACGGAATCCCCTGCGTTGTGGTTGCGCCTACGGTACGGCTATCTGTATTGCTGAGGCACGCAAGCCTCCCCACCAGCGCCAAGGCCCATGGTCCTGGGGGGGGGGGGGGGGGGGCGGTTCTTTTATAAAGCAGTCCCAAAATCCGATTGTCCTCAAAATAATAGATGTTTCGTTGAACATAATCCAGTGTCAGCTTTCTAAAGCGTGTTCTGCCATGGCCGTTCTTTCAGGATAGCATAGGCGTAAGCACCTCTCATGTTTCATCTGGCGTTACTCCACAGTGTGTGCTGTTTGCCCGACGTAGTAGCTTTCACAGTGACATAGTATTTTGTACACTCCGGGCGTTCTGAGTCCCAGATTCTCCTTTACATCCCTCACACGCTGTCGTATTTTTGCTGGAAGCCTGAATACAGATGAAATGTTACATCCTTTCAAGAGCAGGCAACACGGAAAGGCAAAGACGCAAGCTTCTTGCTCTATTTCTCAGTTCTGTTTTTCCTGCGTGTTTCACCAGAAATAGTCTGTGATAGCTGGCAGTGACTGTAGCCATTTTCCCGGAAGACTCTTTGGAAGTGGCTCAGTTTTAGTGGTAGTTTTTCGGCTGTGAGACGGCTTTAGCACATTGGACGAGGGCGTTCAAAGTGACACGTTTTTGTACCAGATAGTGGTGGCTGAGAGTGTGCAATCACCGATGTGTGAGTGTAGGTTTCCTGTAGACATTGTGGCTCTGGTGCCCTTGGTTTTTCGGCAAACTGGAATATCAAGGAAGGATTCACACCATCTGTCTCTACTTGCATCGTAAACCTAAGCCTGTCATGAATGTATTTCATGTAACCTAAAATTCTCCCAGTTTTTCACGTTCATTGGGCCAGATGATAAATGTGTCACTGATGTAATAATAAAAACAACTTGCCTTAGCCTAGATTCGTGTCCAAAGCAGTGTCTTCAAATTTCTCCGCAGGAAGATTGGCTGTGGATGGAGCTAACGCACTTCTCATCGCCACACAGTCAGTCTAGATGCAATAGTGGAAATAGAATGATGTCAACATGTGCTTAAACAGTTCCACACCTGTAATTTCAAATAAGTGGCAGAGAAGATCGATACAATCTTTGACAGGAACAATAGGGAGACCACAAAAAGAAGCCAAAGAATTACAAATTCCCAAAAACATGGCCAAAAAGTAATAAGGGATGCTCTCCACAGCCATCGCTGAAGCGGGTCGAAATCATTACCATGTTTGACGAGGAAGAGGGCGACAGTGATGTCGCAGTTGGCATCGCGGCTATTTAACAGCGAAACCACGGCGACACGGCGGTCATTTACCATTTGATAATGGGCGAGGACCGCTCTGCCGAAAGCTCGTAGGATTTTAACTGCCTCATGAAGCTGGAAGCACGAGAAGATTTTGTTAATTCTTCTCACCGTGAGACCATGCGTTCGAAAATCTTTAATTATTTTCTATTCTGCAGCTTCTTGTAGTCAAAGCAAATCAGATTTCATTTTACAATCATACCATAAAAAGAAGAAACGTAAAGCCGAAACTTATTACCTTTCATCTAAGACTAATAGCATTACGATCTAACACACTTACTAGAGCTGTCGAAGCCTCTGGTATCATACGTGAAAGCCTGTTGTTAGCTATTTATGCAGATCGAATTAAATCTTTATAGATGTTTCCCGTCGCTAGAAAACATAGCGTGACATTAAACTTACAGTTGCACATTAAATATATCTCACATTATTCGTTCGTAAAACTAGCAAACGCAGATAGAACCTTGTTCTGTGTGAATCAGACTTATCACTGGTGTTCCCTATAACTAGGACACCCCTCCTCCCACGTGCGTGCTTGGACGCTGGAGAGTCCACTTGTCCATTCGCAGGCTAATGGGTGAGGTTGGTCAGCCAGTGCCCATATTAGCTTTCCGCCTTGAAAACCACAAACGTGCCTGCAATTTACTGAGCAGTCGGCGTGGGTCTCCCGTGTCATGTACGCTGTAAGATGCCTTAGCAGCAGAGCTCGTGGGCCAAACAAGCGACACCCATAGTGTACCATGCGAGGCGCCAATGTCTCTGCCGCCGCTACAACCTGAGGCAGCAGTCCGCAGATGGCTGGCCACGACCAACAACGCCATCAGCTGTTTGCGAACTGCAGCTAGCTCCTCCAACGTCTGCACAAATTATGCACACACACACACACACACACACACACACACACACATTATACATCTTACTATTAAAATTCGAATGAAAACAATAGTTCCGTAACAAAGGGGGAAATCGAGGACTGTTTTATTCTAGAGAAGCATTTGCCCACCAAATTTGTTAAAACACGAATTCAGGCTACTTGAAAACACTGGGTCTACCACCGACACTACTTCCCACACGCTGGAAGACACAAACAAGCGATTTGCTGTGTCGCTCGTGAACGACCGGAGACTGAGTTTGTGTGTGTGTCCGAATTCCTACGGGACCAAACTGCTGAGATCGTCGGTCCCTAGACTTACACACTATTTAAACTAACTTACGCTAAAGACAACACACACACTTATGGCTGAGGGAGGACTCAAACCTCCGGCGGGAGTGGCCGCCGAGGTTGAGTTTGCTGACTAAAACGATCGCTGACCATTCAAAACAAAAGAAACGCAGAGGCACTATAGACAATAACAAGTCTGCCACAGTTACAGTTCTAATCAAGTAAATATTACGTAGCAGAAGCTTTTGAAATTTTACTGGGACTGCCACACACTATGTAGTCGATGCTTCTTCCAGTCGCATGGTGTTTTTGGCGACGTTTACAAAGATGTGGACCGATTAGCGATGATAATGGCTCCACCAGGCGCCAGCAGTAATTACCAGTCACCGGCTTGGAGCGGCGGCATGTTGTACAAATGTTGGAAAGCTTTTTACATAATGCACTTATCTTGCTGCTGTCCACGGAGAGCCGCTATTTATGAACATCAGCTAATCCACAAATGCATTTGCAGGCGCATCCCACGGATTTTGCGGCGCTGTGTACGCCATGTTTGCCAGCGCTGCAGTATAGTTCACATCCCGCTGTTTGCAAGATTACTCTTCTTGACCCAATAACATAATAGGTGTACAACAAAGGAGAGGGCTATAGATAGACAGATACACTGATTTGGCAGTCAAGAGAGCAATGTGCAAGGCGTTCAATGGCTACTGTAGCAGCATATTGTAAACTTACCTTTCACAAAACCCAGAGAAATTCTGGTCGTATGTAAGGGCTGTTAGTGGCATCAAAGTTAATGTCTAGTTGCTTATGGACGAGACTGGAACTGAATTTGAGAATAACAACGCAAAAGCAGAAATGCTTAACTCTGTTTTGAAGTGTTTCTTTACAAGGGAAAAAAAAATGGTTCAAATGGCTCTGAGCACTATGGGACTCAACTGCTGTGGTCATCAGTCCCCTCCTTAAACCTAACCAACCTAAGGACATCACACACATCCATGCAGGATTCGAACCTGCGACCGTAGCAGTCGCACGGTTCCGGACTGCGCGCCTAGAACCGGGAGACCACCGCGGCCGGCTACAAGGGAAAACCCAGGAGTATTTCCCCACCTTAAGTATCGCACCACTGAAAGGATGAGTGAAATAGATGTTAGTGTCAGTGGCGTTGAGAGACAGCTGCAATCGTTAAAATTGAACACATCTCCAGGGCCCGATGAAATCCGTATCGGCCGGCCGAAGTGGCCGCGCGGTTCTGGCGCTGCAGTCTGGAACCGCGAGACCGCTACGGCCGCAGGTTCGAATCCTGCCTCGGGCATGGATGTGTGTGATGTCCTTAGGTTAGTTAGGTTTAACTAGTTCTAAGTTCTAGGGGACTAATGACCTCAGCAGTTGAGTCCCATAGTGCTCAGAACCATTTGAACCATTTGAACCAAATCCGTATCAGATTATATGCCCAATTCACAGTTGAGTTGGCCCTTCCGTCAACTATAATCTGCCGTAAAGCCCTCGAACAAAAAATTGCACCCAATAGTTGGAAGGAAACACAGGTCACACCTATCTACAAGAAGGGTCTCAGAAGTGATCCACAAAACTGCCGTCCAATATCCTTGATATCGACTTGTTGCAGTATCTTAGAATATCTTAGAACATATTCTGAGCACAAATATTATGAGATATGTCGAAAAGAACGACATTCGCGTGCCAACCAGCACGGATTTCGAAAACATAGTTCATGTGGAATCCAAGTCGCAGTTTTCTCACATGACATCCTGATGGATCAAGGCGGTCGGATAGATGCAGTATTTATCTATTTCCAAAAAGTATTTGACTCATTACCACACCAACACTTATTATCAGAAGAACGATCATATGGGCTATGAGATGAGAATGTGAAGGGCTTGGAGATTTTTTTGGTAGGGAGAACGCAGCATGCTACCTTGGATGGAAGTAATCGACGAATGTAGAAGTAACTTCGGGTGTACCCCTGGAACGCGTGTTGGGCCCTTGCTGTTCATATTGTATATTAATGATTTTCCTGGCAATGTTAATAGTAACATCAAACTCATCGCAGATGATGCAGTTATCTACAGAAAAATGTTCTGTGACGGCAGCTGTACAAATATTCAATCAGACGTTGATAAGATTTCCAAGTGGTGTAATGATCAGCAGCTTGCTTTACATGTTCAAATATGTAAAATTGCTCATGTCGTAAACATTTTTGTACAGGCGCTATGAACCATGTGACGACGGAATTTCGCTGTATGCATCTTATAGTTGACGCTCGCAAATAATGCAATAGGTATAATCTACTGAAGAACGGCATTAAGTACCCAAAACTTGTTAAGAAATTAAATTTCTTTCTTGCAGGCTGGCTGCTGATTATTTCCACATACACAAATACAGTTGCTGGGGATGTATAAAATGCTAAACTTCACGAAACAAAAAAAGCTTAGTACTCTTTGAATATAGTGTCAGCGAGTCGCAGCTGGAACCTGTAAACTCGTACAAATACCTGGTTGTAGCACTTATTAAGGACATGAAATAAATAACAGTAGAAATCTACACACATAATAGCAAGGAGAGGTCATACATAGCCTTCAAAATAATATTTACTGTTGAGTCTTTCAAATAAAATGACGAATATCAGTATATGAAGTGTACAGTACGTTGTCTTCTCAAAATGACAAAATAATTATGCAGTTGAGTTAGGCTTTCTCGATGGAGTCCAATCTAACTGGTGACCTTTTTGTCTGCGTAGTTCTAGTGAATAGCTGCGGGTACTTATCCTGTACCTGCTAATACAATAAGTAGCTGATGTCAGTTATTCATCGTCTTGTTCCAGTTCCAGGTTAGCTAGATCATCAGGGATGGTCATCTAGGTGCTGGAGGGGAAAAAATAGACACTGAAAAATGGAAATGAGCGTTTGGCGTCACTGGCCGGAAGGCCCGTTGCGGGGCAGGTCCGGCCGCCTTGGTGCAGGTCTTATTACATTTGACGCCACATTGGGCGACCTGTGCGCCGGATGGAGATGAAATTATGATGAAGACAACACAACACCCAGTCCCTGAGCGGAGAAAATCTCCGATTCAGCCGGGAATCGAACTCGGGCGCGTAGGGCGGCAACCCGTCACGCTGACGACTCAGCTATCGGGGAGGACATTTACACTGCAGAGTCAAAGAAACTGGTACACCTGCCCTCGCGAGCACGCACAAGTGCCGCAGCACGACGTGGCATGGACTCGACAAATGTCTGAAGTAGTGCTGGAGGGAACTGACACCATTAATCCTGCAAGTCTGTCCATTAATCCGTAACAGTACGAGGGTGTGGCGATCCCTCCTCAAAAGCACATTGCAAGGCGTCCAAGATATGCTCAATAATGTTCATTTCTGAGGCGTTTGGTGGAAAGCGAAGTGTTTTAATCCAGAAGAGTGTTCCTGGAGCCATTCAGTTGAAATTATGGACGTGTGGAGTATCGCATTGTTCTGCTGGAATTCCGTCAGAGTGCACAATGGACATTAATGGATGGTGATGATCAAACAAAATGCTTACTTACGTGGCACCTGTCTAAGTCGTATCTAGACGTATCACGGGTCCCATATCACTCCAACTGTACACGCCCTACACCATTACAGAGCCTCCACCAGCTTCAACAGTTCCCTGCTGACATGCAGGGTCTATGGATTCATGAGGTTGTCACCATACCTGTACATGTCCATCCGCTAGATACAATTTGATACGAATCTCGTCCAGCCTGGCGACATGTTTCCAGTCATCATCAGGCTAATGTCGGTGTTGACGGGTCCAGGCGAGCCGTAAAGTTTTGTGTTGTGCAGTCATGAAAGGCTACACACGTGGGCCTTGATGATGTTTCTTTGAATGGCTCGCATGCTCACACTTATGATAATCCAGTATTGAAATCTGCTGCACTTCTGCCACGTGGTACGATTCTCTTCAGTCGTCGCTGTCCCGTTCTTGCAGGATCTTTTTCCGGCCGCAGCGATGTCGGAGATTTGATGTTTCACCGGATTCCTGTTATTCACGGTAGATTCGTGAAATTGTCGTACTGGAAAATCCGAAATTCATCGCTACCTCGGAGATGCTGTGTCCCCAAGCTCAGGCGCCAACTATAACAACACGTTCAAACTTACTTAAATCTGGATAACCTGCCATTGTAGCAGCAGTAACTGATCTGAAAAGTGCATCAGACACTTGTCTTATATAGGCGTTGCCGAACGCAGCTCCGTATTCTGCCTGTTTTCGTATCTCTGTATTTGAATACCCATGCGTATATCAGTTTCTTTGGCGCTGCGGTGTATATTCCAGAAACGCATATCATATAAGATCCAAAATGAAGCATTCAGTCATGACATAATAAATCCCGAAGACTGAGGTGATCGGATGGTTTCAATGTTGATTTTCGAAGAACTATATAGTCGATGTTGAGCGCACGAATGCCAAACAAAATATACTCGCAATTGGCATCGAGCAACTGGACTGCTAAATTTGCTCAGGCCAAAATCCTCACTTACTCTATAGTGGAGGCTTTTCATCACACACCGAACGGCAGGAACGTCAGTTTATCGTCCCGTCGACGATGAGTTCGTTCCAAGGCATTGCATGGTCAGATAAAGCAGGAAATAACCGGTGGACTTCTCCAACGAATCAATCAAATTTTCCCACTAAGTTATTTTTTGGGAAATTTTGGAAAACCTGAAGGATGATGATTGGATAACGATGTGAACCAACTTTCTTCCACAGTGTGCGTCAAATGTCTTAAAAACTGCATCGCCTTTCTCAGTCAACAAACGCAGAATAATTTCGAGCGTGCCAAGACAGTCAATAAAGGATCGTTACTGTTTGTAGTAATTATTAATGTGCTGGTCGATAATATTAACAGCAAATTCAAATTTTTCCACTTGTGAACGCCTTATCTAGGAAAAACAAAGTTCACTGAAAAAAAAAACACATTATTCATGAAAGGAGTGTAAAAATGTGATCTTCAAGAACCGCACCACCTGTTACTGGGTGGCAACTGGGTTGTCGAGTCACATCAATATTTAAAATGATGTGTGGGTATTCGAATTTCAACAACAGTGTAGGCCAGGGGTTCCCAACAAAATTTTCTCGATGACCCCCTCATCGAACATGATTGGTGCTTTGTCATATCACAGTATCAAGTACCTCAAAAAGCCAAATTAAGAGTCTTTTTATACGTTTTCTATTTTTAGTACTTAGAAAAAACAATGACATATTCATTACTGAAAAAATATTGAGCTTAAGACTTTTTCAATTTAGCCATCATTGTTATTGTTAAATTTTGATTATTGCTCAAAATCTTTGTCTTCAAATCTGGGTGTTTAGTGTAACAAATGCATTATTTTCCTCTTCATCTGTAGGCCTTTCTCATTTTAACGAACCACTTTTTAACCAACGGTGCATTTTTAACTACGCGAATTGTAGCTTCCCCAAAAAACAACGCTTTACATACATTACTGTTTTATTACAGAATATTGAATATGTAAACAGTACGGTCCGTGAAAGCTCTGGAAATAAATTAACAATGGCCGATTGTCGTCTGAAATGCGAGTTTCTGTGTAAAGTGACTGTCAGTTGCCAGCTGCAAAGAGGCAGCGCGCATACAGCAGAACTATTTGCGTCTATCTAATTCTAGTTTTGCGCTAGGATGTGGTAGTGTCAGTTGGCTCTAGGAAGACGCCAGACGCAGAAGTTAGAGTTCGCTAAAGCTCTGCTAATGCAGTAAGCGGCCAAAACTAAAAATCTGTTATACCACGAAATATATTTAATATATCTTGAGGACCCCTCTGGCATAGCTCGCGGACCCCTGGGGGTGCTCGGACTACCTGTTGGGAACCACTGGTGTAGGCTCAGTTTAGCTATGGCAAGTAACAGGGTTCGCCTCACTGTTAGGTGACAATGACATCTTTTGGTACAGGAAAGACAGACGTGCTAGAGAAGTCACTCTTGCTTTGTGCCCAGTAGTAATGAAATAAGGTCAGCTACATTGTATCTGTTGAAATACGAAAGGTTTCGAAGATTAATAAAGCAGCAGGCTACTTGTAACAGCGGTGGAAATATGGGAGACGTACAAGATCTGAAGAGTGACTTAAAGTAGCTGAAAGTACCAATTATACTATAAATCTGGGAAGTGAGAAAAGACTGTCTGTTATTCAGAAGACAGCATCCGAGAGTTGCAGCTTAGGACCGCTGTTGTTTTACTTGTACATCGAGGCAGGGGTGAAAGAAGCGACAAAAATGTTCAGGTCAGGATCAGTTAAACAAGTAGAAAGAAAAATCAAAGTTTCCACTTCAATGGAAGAAATATTTGTAAGAATTGCTGAACAAGATATAATATGTAGACATCGATTTACAGAATCGACAGAACAAAGAAGCTAACAAATAGCAATTAGAAAGAAAACCAGTCTGAACGTTATGGAACATCCAGTAAAGACACTGAAAAGAAACTCTGTTATCTGAAACAATACATTACATACGACGGGAAAAGTAAGAAAGTTATGAAAAATGTACTAACAGTACCAAAACACAATTCAAGCATTCGTAGACAAAATATATCTTTCATTATCAACAGATGATACGCGAGGAAAACAGTTCCAATCTACATATTTGGATCACTGCATTGTATGGATGTGTAAATAGGTTAATGAGAAAACCTTAAAAGGCAAACTGATTGAATCGACAAAAGATTTAATAATAAATACATATTCGACGTACTGGGCAAAAAATTAATCTAAGTAAAATAGGTAAGCCGATGGGCATGATCTATGCCATACTCGACTAGTTGCTTTGTCAACGGAGAGATCAAAAGCAGGCTACTACAAAAATTGGTGACTTTAAAAGAGAGCATTGAGATGAAATGAAATGCCGTGTGACTAGGGCCTCCCATCGGGTAGACCGCTCACCTGGTGCAAGTCTTTCGATTGGACGTCACTTCGGCGACTTGCGCGTCGATGGGGATGAAATGATGACGATTAGGACAACACAACACCCAGTCCATGAGCGGAGAAAATCTCCGACCCAGCCTGGAATCGAACCCGGGCCCTTTGGATTGACAGTCTGTCGCGCTGACCACTTTTTTTGTTTTTTTCTCTATCCGTTTTTTATCCATCCTTTTTTTCAGCGATCCAATTTTTATTAACCACTTTTATTTTATTTTTATTTTTTATTTATTTTATATTTTTATTTATTTATTTATTTATTTGTATTTTTAGGATGGTCAGGGCGTGGTACACGCCGCACTAGCAGTGGGGTCTGTTCACGGCACTGCCAGTGCGTCGAGGCCCAAACCGCTCGCCTGGTGCAAGTCTTTCGATTGGACGTCGCTTCGGCGACTTGCGCGTCGATGGGGATGAAATGATGATGATTAGGACAACACAACACCCAGCCCCTGAGCGGAGAAAATCTCCGACCCAGCCTGGAATCGAACCTTTGGATTGACAGTCTGTCGCGCTGACCTTTTTCATGTTCCCCGTTGGGTCATAGCACTAAGTGTGCAGAAATCTTAACACAATATTTCCATTCTCCGATGTAAGAAAGACAAAGAAACCTCTTCTCTGAGTAGAAACTGAACACTGATAAAAAAAAATGTTCCGGAAGCAAGGTAATAGTAAATAATAATAAGAAACCAAGTGACTTTTAATTTTCTTCTGTTCGTTCTCGTTCAAGGTGTTGTAGTGGTTCCACATATTTAACCAACACCCATTCTTTCAAAAATGATCTTCAGCATTTTGCCGTAGTACTTCTTGTGGTTGCGATACGTGCTGATTTTTGCATATTCACACTTCATGTTAACGCGGAATTCTATCTCGTTGTCCGACCCAAGTGTGTGGATGACATAACTAACATATTTTCCCAGTAACCAGCTAATGTAGTTGGTTTTTAATTTCGGAAAGTATGTCATGTCTGGTCTCAGGAGGAGCGATGGCGTTATATATTCCGTAGAGGATCTGGTGAGAAAAGCGATTTGTTGCCTGATCCAATTCCAGTTATGCACATTGCCACCACAGGTGAATCTGTGGCTGAGTGTATCCACCAGATTGCATTTTCCACAAAGGTGTGTCTGGTTTAAACCGATCCCATATAGTCTCTCGTTGGTGCTGATGACATTATTAACTGTTTTGTACCATGCGGAAATAGCGTCTGTAGATAGCCCGGCATAGTTGATGTTCCGCCATACAGCTTTCCAGCCACATTTTGGGGCCGGCCGCGGTGGTCTCGCGGTTAAGGCGCTCAGTCCGGAACCGCGCGACTGCTACGGTCGCAGGTTCGAATCCTGCCTCGGGCACAGATGTGTGTGATGCCCTTAGGTTAGTTAGGTTTAAGTAGTTCTAAGTTCTAGGGGACTGATGACCACAGATGTTAAGTCCCATAGTGCTCAGAGCCATTTGAACCATTTTGAACAATTTGGGAATTTCGTTTCAATTTTGTCTCTACTCTCAATTAACTTCCTTTCAAGTATGATGTCGCGCGCTGTGATACGTGTGTTGCTTCTGATTTCGTCACTAAGATAACTTGCTTCGAGGAAAAAGATCCTCACATACTGCAGACGGGCATTAATCCTTCGCACATCAATCGTTGCTTGCAGGCTATGGGGTGTCACAGCCTCAAAGAGCTTTGCGGTTATACTTTGTGGAAGTTCTCCGAGTATATGGAAAGTCCGTTTGAGGAACAGAGCAGACGCTTTATTGCGAATATCCACCAAACCAAGGCCCCTGTTTCTGACATCCAGTATAACGGTAGTCGCACCAACCCTGAATATGTCTCCTCGCCATAAATAATTGGTAACAGTGGACATGATCCCTTTCGCTACTAGTTTAGGGATTAGAAATACCTGCGCAATGAAATACGCTTTAGATAAATCGCAGGAGTTGATGAATCTGACTTTCTGCACCAGGTCCATAGTTCGATGGATATTCTCCATTACAGCACCATGAACTTTCCTCCTAGTCTCCGTCCAGTTAAAAGCAGCCATCCTCATCGGACATGCCATTAAGGTTATTCCCAAAGTTTTATGTTTGTTGTCTTGTTTTGCTCATGCCAGACGAAGGTGATCTAGGCCCCGTAAATTCAATATTTTTACTTTTGTTTTCATTTGGTGTCGCTCCCGACGCTAGACAATACCTTTGTATTTCTCTTTCCAGTGTAACTGTCTCCTCCTTATTCCTTATTACAACGACCACGTCATCAGCATAAGCTCGTATGACAGTTTTCTCGCCACTCAATGTTATGCCTGTTAACCTTGCGTGGACAGTGCGGAGGAAGGGCTCTAAAGATACGGAAAATAAAAACATAGATAAGGGACCGCCCTGTGGAACCCCTCGCCTTATCTGTATGGGTTTAGATGTTTGGCCATTGATTGCTATTTTCGCATTTATACCTGTTGCAATATTCCTTAGCATGTTCACAATCTGAGGGTGGAAAGCCATTCTTGACAGCGTCGCGAAGAGGTATCTATGACTAACGCGGTCAAAAGCTTTGTTGAAATCTATAAAGATTAAAGCACATTTTATACTTGTCACTGAGGTAATTGCAATGACGTCTCTGTATGCAGATAGACTTTCGAATATCGTTCTGGTCGGAGAACAAGATTGATGATGACTCAATATTTTGTTGGAAAAGGCAGAGAGTCTTTTGTTGATAATACGCGAAATTATTTTGTAATCAGAATTTAGTAGCGAAAGAGGCCGAAAATTGTTTAAGTTGGTTTTGCCTTTACTCTTAGGAATCAGTAGTATTTTACTTTCCTTTAACTCTGCAGGGACCGCTTTTTCGTTCAGGACCTCACTCGCCATGGAAGTGATCTTGTCCCCATTTATAGACCAGTAGCGAGCATAAAACTCCACAGGGAGGCCATCAAGTCCCGGAGATTTTTTGAGAGGTGAGTTACGCACTGCCTCATGCACTTCATCTTTAGTAATAGGTGACAGGATGTCAGCGTTGTCTGTTCCCGACAATTGTGGACCTAAAATAGTGAGAAAGTCCTCGAGAGCTGCATCTTCCACTGTGGTAGGGGCATATAAGGTTTCATAGTATCTGTGGACTTCGTCCAGTATTTGTTTCTGGCATGTGAGCCTCGTACTAGTATGCGTCTGGACTTCATCAATAAAAGTTTGACGTCTGTTTTTAGCATGTCGCACCAAGTGACACAGAGAAGCTGTTTCATCTGCTACGACTGATGTGGCTTTCGATTTAATTTTGAGTCCCTCCATCTGCTGCCGTTTAATGCTTAATAACTTGGCTTTTATTTTTTTGATATCATTCAGTCGAATTACGTCATCATGGGCCTGCTGATATAAGTCTCTTAAAACTTTATAATAAAACTCCATTGTATTCCTCAACTCCCTGTGCCTCGCTGCACTATACTGCATGAAAACTTTCCGCAGTCTTGGTTTAGCCCTCCTAGTCCACCAGTCAATGACTGTTGGGTGCTTGTCTACTGTGCGGAGGCACATAGTCCACGCTACTCTTATTTTCTGTTCCAGTTCTTCGTCAGTTAAAACAGAGATATTTAAATTCCATTGGCCTCTGAATCGACGGGTTGGCTGTACACTTAAATTAAAGCAAGTTAAAAGTGTACTGTGATCGCTAAAATACACGGGAATAGTTTCAACGTTTAATAAATAATTTTGCAAATTTGGTGACACGTAAATTCTATCTAGTCTGCTGCGGGAGTGGCTGGTTATATACGTGAACCCGACTGACGTCGGGTGCTGAAGTTCCCACACATCCTTAAGGTGTAGATCACTTACTAACTTTTTTAACTGTGGCGAGTAGTTGAAGTTGGGTTGTTGATCTTTCTGGTTTAAAACACAGTCAAAATCTCCACCTAGTATAGGAGAACACGGATTTTTCCTCAATAAATAAATCAGTTCATCTTGAAAAACTACGCACGATCCAATTTGTGGGAATTTCCTGATGGGGCGTAAAGGTTAAGCACTGTCACATCGAAAATTTTTGTGCCTATGGCTCTTCCTGATTCTAGTCGTTCGATTTCAGTCACCGGAATGCCTTCCCTTATAAGAATGGCTCTACCGGTATTGGCTTCCGTAGAAACATTAACAATTTCAAAAAAGCCTGGGATCCGAAATTCCGTTATCGCAACTTCTTGTAGCAACGCGATATCTGTCCCGGACTGGTACAAGAATTCTTTTAGTGCTGCCAGTTTCACGGGTGACTGTATTTTATTGATGTTAATAGTAGTAATGCTATAAGCTTGCATCACAGACATACCAGAAGAAGCTATTTGGGATGAGGATCGGTATGATTATAGCAGCAAACGTGCTTCCCTACAAGGCACGACCTTTACAAGCTGTGTGCCCATTACATGTACTAACTTCCTAGAACAATTTTCACTGCTTTTAAACAAAGTGCTTCAGAAGAAAAGTATCCTGAAATCCTGACAATGCATTGCTATAAGTCACTGTGGCCATTCCCTTTCTCCTCGTCAGTGTTGGCCCTGATGACTTCATATTTAATATTCTTTTTCTTGATGTCTTTCTTCTCTGATGTGGCTTTCGCTTGATGACGCGTGACAGCAAGACCCGGTGTCGGTCGCAGCCGCCGGCGGTGGCTGAATGGGGCAACGGCCGTGGCTTGCGACTCGTCAATATTTGGTTCCGGCGTGGTGTCTGTTGTGTTGTCTTGCTGGCGAGGCGGTGATGGTTGTGTATTTCCTCCTTCGGCGCGGCGTTGCGCTCCGGGGTCAGCAGGTTGTTTACTTGGTACTTCCTCGTACTGTTCGCACTGTATGGGCTGTACACTTGATGCGGTTATTTTAGTCGTGACCTCAGGCTCAGGGTCACATTTCCGTGAAAGGTCACTACCAGCTGCGTCACTATCTGTTCGTGGCGGTATAAGTCCTTGTGCGGAAGTGGGAGCCACATCGACCTGCATTCCATCTCCTTTTTCCACTTCCAACAGATCTTCAGGACTGGGCTTCGGCCTCGTGGCAACGGGTGTTTCACAGGAAGAGTCCTCATCAACATTTTTTTAGTGTCCTCTAGAGGACGCTTTTTAGTGGGAATCTCGCTGTCACGGGACGGAATTTCAGCAGTTAATGCAGGTTTTAAAGACGGAAAGTCATTTACATTAAGTGCAACATTTTCAGAGGTAGTAACAGGATCCACGACAGCCGCCGGCTCTGTTGTATTACTGGCTGGCAACAAATCGTTGAGTGTTAATTTCCGGCGTTGCGTAAGGTTATTTGTTAGCACAAAAACACGGCGAGGGCATTCCTGACGGAGGTGACCAGACTCGTTACATACATGACATGTAGGGGTTTGCCCTGAGTACATAACATGCGCCTTTTGCCCGTCAACAAAGATGTGGGAGGGAATGTTTGCCTTCACTTCCATCTCCACAGAGCGAATGCCGTTAAAGCAATGCAGCTTGAAATGCGAAGGCCACCTTTCGTTGACTAGTTGCCTGACAACCCCATACTTTGAAAGGACATCTTTAATTGTCGAGTTGTCTACTTCTATGGGAGTATTCAAAACCCTAACATTCCTAATTACAGACTCGGAATTCCGGAGTTTGAAAGTACTTTTAGTACCATCACGGTGTATAAATTCCGTTTCAAAACCAAATTTTTCCAGAAAGCGGTCTACACTCACGAAATCGTTAAACTTTACAAAAACGCAGTATTCATCAGAGTCTAGCTGCATGGTATGAACAGATTTCAGAATGAAGGCCAATTACCTCGGTAATCCAGTCGTGTATTTCAAGTGCAGAGGGCCGTACTCGACGGGTGTACTTGTCGAAGGTGAAAATCACGGTGTTTTTCTCACGGAGTTTGCCATGGTGTTCTGCAGCGAAGAAATCTCGGACAACGCCGAAATCCCAACGGCACTACGTAGAAAGATGACACGAACGAAGACGAAATGCTCAATTGATAACGCTTAATTCGCGTGCAAAACGCCAATAAACAATCACGAAACACGAAAACACTGGCGTAAACACTAAACGTTCACGGAGCAAACTTGAGGAGCGTGCGACCGCTGCGACAGCTAAAGCCAGATGTTCAGCTACCGGAGGCGGACAGAGCATTGAGATCTTTGGGCGTAGCCGATATGATTTAGAGATTAACACAGAAGCGAAATTAATGGAGGACGGCATTAATCAGTTTAGAAATGTGCCAACACAATAATTTCAATCTGTGAATGTCTAATCCCTTCATCCTTACACTTTAACATCGATTGCGCTATTTGTATCTTTATTTTTTTTATAGGCATGTTTTAATAACTGCATTACGTTTGCAGCATTGGATAAAATAAATGTAGTAAATTAAAGGAGACGTAAGATTAACGCCCATATGAAGTATTGTATGGCTCATGTTCCACTCCCCAATAATTGTGGACTCTGTAACGTGCCGGACTGTATCCTTGTATTAGTGCCACTTAAAGTTCACGTCACAACCGGATGTAGTGAAACATTTCCTCATCCAGTAGATAGTGCGCAGTGTTCGCGACCTACCTTGCTTTGCTTATTCAATATTGTCTTCCCGGTAGCTGCGTCCGTCTCACCTAAATCACACTCAAATTAAGAAGCCAGGATCCTAGATTAAGTTTCCCAAAATCAGAAGTCAAGACCGTATTCATTGTTGAACATTTATGACAACCACAGAGCGATTTATTTGTTATCACTCACACACACAATATTCATGTGACCAGGCCTCTTACACTTAATCATCACATTAGGTAGGTCAAAAACGTCCAGTCTTTAACAATGTTCACAATTACACTTTTTTGGTACCGACCGGAAAAATTAACCGACTTGCCGCAGTTTCGCTCCATGAGAACCTAACCGAGAACTAACTGAGAACTGCACCAGCTCGGACCTTATATAGACGAGTGCTTTGAATAATTGACTATTTCTGTTAATATATTATAGTTTATAATTTCCCAGGGTTAAAATGATCCTTTCTAATTGGTTTGAAGTTAACTATTGGGATTTATTACTTAAATAACATGAGTGAGCTGTATCAACTTAAATACGCGGGACTAACATATGCATCCGCAGTGGGACTTCCCGACCTATAACCATGGCAGCCCTCTTGAACAATAATTTTTACTTATTCAAAAGCCGGCCAGTGTGGCCGTGCGGTTCTAGGCGCTTCAGTCTGGAACCGCGTGACCGCTACGGTCGCAGGTTCGAATCCTGCCTCGGGCATGGATGTGTGTGATCTCCTTAGGTTAGTTAGGTTTAATTAGTCCTAAGTTCCAGGCGGCTGATGACCTCAGAAGTTAAGTCGCATAGTGCTCAGAGCCATTTGAACCATTTTTCAACTTATTCAAATTTACTTAATTCTTAATTAATGCACTTACAAAGTTGAGACTGGAGTCATTTTACGTAGAAAAATAAAGGTAGCAAAAGCATCAAAACAGATCTCGGAATTATTTAGTAGTTTGGTCAGAATTGGCACTGAAAGTCATACAGGCTACAGATTTCAAGTCTTAATATTTATTTAACTAATAGACTTTACGTTAATTTAAACACTTTGCTGGAATCGGTAAAATTTAGGCTTTTTTTTCTATGCAGTCTTATAGCTCAATTCGATCTATTAGCTCACTCGAATTTTACTTAATATGTATTGCATAATATACGTCATTGTTCATAACTTTTAATAGGATGCATTTCCAATAAAACTAATTAGCTCATTACTTTCAGAATAGACATTAGAATGTACTGAAATAATAGATTTTACTAGGGGAATTTTATTTAAACTATTTCTGAATTCTGTACTATGAGGCTGAAGGCCGCAGAATCTGTAGTCGGAATGTGAGTGGTGAAAAAAAAAAAAAGTTCATTGCTTAACTAAGTTACTGAAGGAGTGTAAAACCAAAATAGTATAGCAGTGGGCAACCCTTCTTCGTTACAACTGCCAGTAGTTATTTCCAAAACTTCACCGTGACTCCCCATGTTTCTTCCCGGGGTGTACCTTTTCGTCCTTCCAGCGGTCCTACGGCTTAGTTATTAAACAGCATGCGTCACTCTTCTGCCCCCTACTCATTCCCTACTCCTCTTCCCCAAGTTGTCGTACAAAACGTTTACGATCAGCTATTTCAGACAGACAGCTAAGAGCCGCTGCGAGACAGCGCCTCATCGATTAGTGGGTAACGCTGCGTGCGGGATTACGCTGCGCCCACGCACCTGCTCGGCACGGCGCAACCGTTCCCGCGTTTGTTGCGTTTTAATTACGGCTCGACGCCAGTCGCTTCCACGGGCTATTAAACAGATTAACTCCGCTTGCAGGGGCCGTTCCGAACGACAGAGTCCACTGCAGAGTGTCGCCGTTAATGGAAAGGCCCGCAAATTTGATTTGGTGTCCAATATCTAGATTTCAATTAAAATGGTGATGTTGAAAAATACAGCGAAATCGTATGTCCCGACGTTTGACAAGTAGCTGTGAACACGAGACAAACTACATTTACAGATTTACAGTCTGTGAACGTGTGTGTGTGTGTGACGATCTTCAGTCTTTATGCTAGCCTGTTCCTCCTAAGTTTCTTCAGCTCTCACTTTATTAGCTTGGACCAGTTTATTGCTATCGAGCCTTGGTCCCCGTCCACAGGTTCTGTCTTCCCACCACCTTCGCTCCACATACGCATACTTCTTTCCATTACTAGTTTAACTACTGCCTGACGCCTCAGGGCGTTGTCTCATCGATCTACTCTTTCTTTTAGTCAAATTTTCCCAGAAAACCCGTTTCTCCCCAATACGATTCAGTACCTCCTCATTAGTTACTCGATCTACCCATAAAATCTTCAGTATATTTCTGTGAAACCACATTTCAAAAGCATCAGTTCTCCTCTTGTCCATATTGTTTATCATCAATGTTTCACTTCCATACAATGGCACACTTCAGACAAATTCATTCATAAAAAAAACTTTCCAGCACTTAAATTTGTATTAGTTATTAGCATATTTTACTTTTCCAGAAATGATTTTCTTGCTACAGTCAGTTCACATTTCATACCTGTTTGCTTCGCCCATCATAATTTATTTTGCTTCCCATGAGCAAAACTGATTTATCAGTTGTAAAGTCTCATATCCTAATTTAATATACCCAACAGCACTTGGTTTAATTCGACTACACTCCTTTTCCTTTGTTCTACTTTTGTCGGTGGTCATCATATTAAGTTCAATTGTTCTTCCAAGTCATTGCTGTCTTGACAGAACTATAATATATTCTTGAACATTCTACGTCTACATCTCCAAGGTTACTTACTCTCCAATAAAAAATTAACTACCTGGCAGAGGATTCCTCGGACCACCTTCAAGCTATTTCTCTATCGTTCTACCGTCGAACAGCGTTCGAGAAAAACTAAGACTTAAACCTATCCGTTGGAACTCTGAATTTTTTAATTTCATTTCTGAAGAAGAGAAATCAGCTAATATCGAGTATAGATTTAAGTGTCAGGAAGTCGTTTCTGAAAGTATTTGTATGGAGTGTAGCCATGTATGGAAGTGAAACATGGATGATAAATAGTTTGGACAAGAAGAGAATAAAAGCTTTCGAAATGTGGTGCTAGAGAAGAATGCTGAAGATTAGATGGGTAGATTACATAACTAATGAGGAGGTATTGAATAGAATTGGCGAGAAGATGAGTTCGTGGCATAACGTGACTAGAAGAAGGGGTCGGTTGGTAGGGCATGTTCTGAGGCATCAAGGGGTCATCAATTTAGTACTGGAGGGCAGTGTGGAGGGTAAAAATCGTAGAGGGAGACCAAGAGATGAATACACTAAGCAGATTCGGAAGGATGTAGGTTGCAGCAGGTACTGGGAGATGAAGAAGCTTGCACAGGATAGAGTAGCGTGGAAAGCTGCATCAAACCAGTCTCAGGACTGAAGACCACAACAACATGATGATCATTCCTTTCTCTGTATGTGGGCGCCAATAAAATATTTTCACACTCTGAGGAGAAAGTTGGTGATTGAAATTTCATGAGAAGATCCTGCAGCAAAGAAAAACGCCTTGTTTTAATGATTGCCATTGCTTTCACAACTATCTCGTTTACTGATTGCTGTACCTATAGGTTGGATACCATCAGAGATAGGATGCAACTTGGACTCACTTCCTTCTCAACGTTTCATGTCCGTTGACACTTGTAAGTATAGTCTGTTTCTGTACGACATGTAGCAATTTATAGATAACCATTGGCTTCCTTAATTTTGTCCTTGATAAAATTCTAATTTGAAACAGTGCATTAAAGCCAACGTTGCAAAAGGTTTTTCTGATTCCACAAATCTTATAAATCAATTTACACACTGAAGAGCCAAAGAAACTGCTACATCTGCCTAACATCGTGTAGGGCCCCCGCGATCACGCAGAAATGCCGCAACACGACGTACCATGGACTGGACTAACGTCTGAAGTAGTGCTGGAAGGAACTGACACCATAAATCCTACAGGGCTGGCCATAAGTCCGTAAGAGTACGAGGGGGTGGAGATCTCTCCAGAACAGCACGTTGCATGGCATCCCAGATATGCTCAGTGATGTTCATGTCTGGGGAGTTTGGTGGCCAGCGGAAGTGTTCAGACTTAGAAAAGTGTTCCGTGAGCCACTCTGTAGAAATTCTGGAGGTGTCGTCTGTCGCATTGTCCTGTTGGAATGTCCGACGAAATGCACAATGGACGTGAATGGATGCCGGTGACCACACAGGTTGCTTACGTGTGGATCACCTATCAGAGTCGAATCTAGACGTGTCACGGGTCCCACATCACTCCAACTGCGCACGCCCCACGCCATTACAGAGTCTCCATCAGCTTGAACAGTCCCCTGCTGACATGCAGGCTCTATGGATTCATGAGGTTGTCTCCGTACCCGTACACATTCACCCGCTCGACACAATCTGAAATGAGACTCGTCCGACCCGGCAACATTTTTCCAGTCATCAACAGTCCAATGTCGGTGTTCACGGAGCGAGGCGAGGTGTAAAGCTTTGCGTAGTGCAGTCATCAAGGGTACACGAGTGGGTCCTCGACTCCAAAAGCCCATATCAATGATGTTTCGTTCAATGATTCTCTTGCTGACACTTCTTCATGGCCCAGCATTGAAATACGCAACAATTTGCGTAAGGGTTGCACTTCTGTCACGTTGAACGATTCTCTTCAGTCATCATGGGTCCCGCTCTTGCAGGATCTTTTTACGGCTTCAGCGATGTCGAAGACTGAATGTTTTACCGGATTCCTGATATTCACGGTACGCTCGCGAAATTATCGTACGGGAAAATCCCCACCTCGGAGAGGCTGTATCCCATCGCTCGTACGCCGACTATAACACAACGTTCAGACGCACTTAAATAGCGAAAACCTGCCATTGTAGCAGCAGTTGGCTATCAAACAACTGCGCCAGACACTCGTTGTCTTATATAGGTGTTGCCGACCGCAGCGGCGTGTTCTACCTGTTTACATATCTCTGTATTTCAATATGCACGCCTATATCAGTTTCTTTGACGGTTCGGTGTATAATAAAAATAAATATCGTGTGTCTGTATATGCCACCAAAACTCCGCTAGCAAATGTCGCAGCCCCAAGGGGGGTTATATGGTGAGATTATCCTCCATCCCCAATCCGTGAAGAAGGTTATTTCTTGGATGTGCAGCGGCTGTTATGAAGATACGGGTGTTTAAAGAGAACATTTGTTAACAACGACATAACAGATATCTGCCACACACTCCCGCAGCCCCATAGGGGTTATTTGTACTGTAGCCTGCCATCCCCATTCATGAAGAGGGTTTTGTTTGGAACTGCAGGGATTAGGTTCGGAGGTATAAGTGTGAAAAGGGGACATCGCACCAATGGACTTCTTATGGGACGACGGTAAAACAGCGTGGAATCGTGCGCTGCGGTGACTGAGACTAACCACAATGTTCTTTCTATAATTTTACAGAATGTTCAAAAAGAATATAACACCTTTCAGAAGATTCGAGAATGTTTTAGATCGCCAAGATAACCCGGTATTAATTAGAGATGCATTACTTACATATTCTGCACATTTTCGCCAAACGCTTCCAGTTATTCCAAAATGAAATCAATATATGTTTGAAGAAATCGTTTCTTACCTCTCGAGTGAGGAAGATACAACTAACGATAAGAGAGTTCAATTTTCCAATGATGAAGATGCAAAATATTTTGTCGAAAACCTCTTTCAAATTAGTGAAGCCACTCAATTGATTGTGTAACTGGCCAAACTGAACTTACAAGTGATTTATGTAACATTGTAAACAGTCCAAATGACTTCATAGATAAAGTTCTTTGAAACATTGTTCAAAATGACTCAATTGGACTATTTGAAAGAGACATTTCAGCAATATGAAATGAAGCAGCTGACGATATTAATTTAAAAATTCAAAACAAGAAATGGTCTTGAACAGTTACCAAACAATATAATTGAAACTGAAATAATATCAGTAAAAGATAAAGGAAAAACAATATTTATTCCGAGGATTTCCCTCGTGTCTACCGAACTGCCGTTTCAACTCAAAAGACTACAATTTCCAGGAAGATAATCATTTTAGTATCATTATAACTAAGGCACAAAGACAAACGTTAAGATGTTATGGTATTCATTTGAAAGAATCATGCATTTCTCACGATCAGTTAGGGATGTGTGGCCACGTTATTTCTGAGCTAAAATGAGATAAATACTGAAAATACAGTTTACATGTAATGTTGAAATTTTAGGATCATGGATCAAACAAATAATGAAATCACAATTAATCATAACTATAATTACTGAAGTGCACTATGCTGCTTACATTGGGAATACAATATTAATCACTAGTGATATGTTGATTACCCGCACGTCGGTATCTCGTCCGTGCGCAGTGGAAATTTCCTTATATAATTATTAGTATGCGCGAGTATGCGCCCAGCGGTACCCAGTGACTTTTTATAAAATTAAAGAGTTTAAATTAGTGCGGCCAGTCTAACGCGCGAGGCTCTCCCTAGACTCCATTCCAGAACAGACAACAGAAGAAGTAATTAACAAAAGACTAGACATCCTTTCTGTGTCTCAGCAGCGATAACATGCGACCGCGCTCAAGATAACTTGCATTGGCTTTCATGCTTTATGAAACAGGGTTCTCTGATTAAAAAAATAGATTTACATGCTATGGCAAAAAATGTGCCTTTAAAGATGGGAAACCCAAAGGTTTTATGTGTATACTCACCAAATAACAAGATGACAAATGTTGTTCGAAACTAATTACTGTGATGGAATAAGTTAATTAAGAATGGAATATAGTGAAAGCAAACCAAAATAGAGCTGAATTGAGAATATGACGATTTAGTGTAGCTTTTTAATCAGGATATATAAAGGCTACTTGTTCTGGAGTATATAAGTGAAGTGTTCGTTATCACATTTTGGTGTTCACCAGGAAATCTGCCAACTCTTTCGCTTCAATGTAAATTTTAAGGGAAAAAGTTCGAGATTTATCTACGTTACCGAGCTTTTACGATGTTCTAGAAAGTTCCTGCATTAGAGAATACGTATTATCGTGTTTTCGAGTGACCCAGAATGTTCGCAGAAAACGAAGGAAAATGAAAGTCATGCGAAGCGGGTCTTTTTTATCTAGTAGTATAATACAACATACATTAAATAAACGTTTCTGTGACGCCCGCTTAACTCATGGACACATTTGCATTTTTTTACGTAAATGAAGTAACTGCATTATTAATTAGCACTGAAATGAAAGAGTGAACGCTAATTAAAACTTCTCACAGACAGTGGCGCTAATCGAAAGAGATGCCTACTCTTTTACCCATTTCGAGAGAAGAGTATCACGACTTTAGTACAGTTATAAAACCGTCACTCGTGACTTAGTCGCAATATAACGGTAGAGGCCATGTATGACGCACTAGTATAGAGTGAGATAGCAACTGTGACGTAAAGTGGTTGTCACCAACAAGCAACTTTAGTGTCTGAGAGAAGTACCCAAATACATAAATGACCAATGTGTGTTCGCTAACTGATTTTGTTGCAAAAGAAACAGCTGTGTTATTTGTATAGGGTGTATCATAATTAATGGCGTAAACGCATACAGTTAAAAGTACACGATACCAGAATCAAAAAAGTCTCCGTACACATAGGGTCGAAAAGGTATACCTTAGGAGCTACGAACAATTTTTCGTCTTCGTCTTCGATACTGTGCAGCAAATCTCTTCTACTACAAGTTCCTTGCTTTCCACATTTTCGGGAATGGTAATGTGGACCAAAACAAGAAAAAATATCGAGTAAACATGTGCTCTGAAATGCATATCTTAAGAGCTATGAGCACGTGCTCATCTTCGCTACTTGGAAACACAACTCTTCTAATGAACAATTGCCCATAACTTTTGAGGTATGCATTTTAGAGCAAATGTTTGCTGGACATTTTTTCTTGTTTTGGTCCATGCTACTACTTCCCAAAATGTGGAAAACAAAGAGTTTGCAGTAGAAGAGATTTGCTTCACAGTATTGAAGATGAAAAATAGCTCGTACCTCTTAAGGTGTGCATTTTCGACCCTATGTTTCCTGAGACTGTTTTGGTTTTAGTATAGTGTACTTTCAGCTGCATGCGTTTACGCCATTAATTATGATAATATACATAGGATGTGACCTGCAGGAAAACAATTTAGTTTGAAACAGATAAAACAGCCAAAAAGGGTTTATGTTAATAATAATAAGCAATTTCCGTTACTCGGTTGTTTAAAATCCCTGTTAGCGTTTTTACAGTATGGAGACCATTACAACTAAAATATTTTTGGTAACAGAGAAAAAGATGTAGGTTCTACCGTAATTTCTTCTTCGTAACTGTTAGGATTAGAATTCTATGATGCAGTTTTACTGTTTAATTAATAAGTTTAAGAATAACAGTTACGATGGAAATTTGCTGGCACCGCACAAGAGTCGCAACAATAGTGAGTTCGCTTGGGAGCGTGTGTCTCAGCTAATTTATGAACTGCGACAAGCGCTCCAGACAGTTGGTTTATGACTTTTCGTATACACGAAAAATCTGTCACATATAATACTGGATTATTAGATGATAGTTCCTCGAACTTTGAAGTTATTTACCTCCTCTTCTTCTTTGAAGACAATGTTACAGCGTCAAGCTTGCTATGCTTAAATTTCTTGCTTCTCCGAAGTATTACAGATACCGCTAACGCAGACAGATATATGAGGTGAAATAAGGAACTAGTAAAAGAAGTTGACTTCGCACTGTAAGAATTAATGTATTTCACATTATTAGTGGACTAAACAGAACTCTGCGTTCTGCCTCTGTCATGGACGGGAAAAGGCAGACAGTACAAGATCGATGAAATATCAGATACAAGTTTTTACAAACCTAATAAAATTAAAGTTTTTCAACTTTTCTCGTTTGGCTCTACAGCCTTGATTGCTGCGGGCATACCGCGGTTTAATCTTTGCCGTAAATTACTTAGGCAACTGAATGGATAAAAATAGACAGAAAGAATAAAACCTATGCCCAAATAGGTAAACCAGCATATGTTCCAATACACAGTTCTTTCACGGTTATAATCAATCTCTTAACGCATGGTAGAATTTGGTCCTCTTGCAGTAGTAACGTGGGGAGAGGAACAAATGTCGCAATGCGTGTCAAAAATAACGGACTGCAGTGGCTGATGACAGTCAAAGAGTATCCCAGTTTACAACTATGTGTTCAAGAACGAGCAGTTGGTTCACAAATTGAATACCTGTAAGAGCAATAGATCATTGCAGCACCGCTATACATTCACTTTACGGACTTTTTCATTGTGTTTATCAGTTTCCATAGAACCTTGTGATTGGGTCATGCATATTTTGTTGTTTTTGCTGTCTTTAGTCCAAAAGCTGATTTGATACGACTCTCCACGTCACCCTAAACTGTGCAAGCCTCTTCATTTCCGCGTATCTACTGATACCTACATCCGTCTGTAGTAGTCTTGGTCTGCCTCTACAGTATTTAGCCCCACAGCATCCTCCATTATCAAACTGATTATTCCTTGACGCCAAACGATGTGCCTCGTCAAATGACGCCTTTACTCGTCATGATGGGCCACAAACTTCATTTCTCACCAACACTTCAGCAGTTATCTGACACACCCCGGACGCACTGCACTGAAAGAGCTATTCTTCTTACCTGAACTCTTTGTCGGCCACATTCACTTCGTACAAATACCTCCAGAAAAGATTTCTAAATGCTTAAAGTTACATTCACTGTACACAAATTTCTCTTTTTTAGCGATACTGTTCTTCCAATTACCGCTCTGCGTTTAATACCCTCTCTACTTCTACTATGATCAGTTATTTTACTGCCCAAATAGCAAAACTTATCTATTACTTTTAGTCTCTCATTTCCCAATCTAATTGTCCCAGAAACGGCTGAAAACATTGGGGATAGGCTACAACCTGAACACGAGCTAATCTGCACTTCATGGTTAGCACTCTTCATTATGGGAGATAGCGTCCTCCAGGCATTTACCAAACCCAAACTCTTCAGCCGCACTGCTGCAGGGTATGGCGCGATTTATCACTGCAAATCCATCGTTTCCCATTATCTACTGTCCAGTAGAATCGCTGTTTGCACCAGCGACCATTACTATCGGCTACAGAACTGTGTGGGTTATGATCTGCAGCTCGACCATTATACACGAGTTTTTTTGACTCCACATGCACAGTCAGTGTGCTACCTGGACTGCTGGCAGCAATTTGTAACTCAAAAGTGATTCCTTCAGCCGATTTATACGATTGTTTACTAATACCCTCCGTTATGCTAGACAGTGCTTGTACGGCAGTTCATGAGAGTTGCCTGATTTAGCTGTAGTTGTTCCTTGTACACCTCAACATCACGTCACCGATAGTCTACCAGGCAGCTTTAGGAGGACTCAAATGTTTCTGACGGATTAGTTTATCAGGTGACATTCAGTCATTAGCCTACGTTCAAAGTCACTGAATTGCGTACTGACCGATCCGAGCTGCCGTTACTGTTTCTCTGCAGAAAATCCAATAATCACCGCCTCCTTTTATATTGACACGTCCGTCTCTAGTGACCTATAGTGGTCAGTTACGCATTACATTTGATCATATACTTTAAGTTTGTAATTCCGTGTGTGAGTTATTTTATCCTTATTTAAACTGAGGCGATCTCCTCTAGGACCTTTCACTTAACGAGGTACTATCGATAAAAATGAGCTAGAAAAATAGCTAATTCCACAGCCTATTCAATGTTACACCGAATTTGAATAGTGTCATGCCTGGCAGCGCGTCCACTTTGAGAAGTTTCAGTTGCTTTACAAAACAGTCTTGAGAGTGATATTTGTATTCCTGACGTACAAGGGATGTCAGCGCAGTAATTACGGTGTCATCTTGAAGTAACAACTGTAAATTACAGATATGTATTCCACCAGTCAGTTGTGAGCAGGCAGTGTTAAGTAGTGGACGGGAGGCCGTAGTGCGTCTGCGTTATTCTGTCACAAATCGCACTGGAGAAAATTCTCTAAATCGAGTGTTCAGAATATCTTTCAGGACTTAAAATGTTAATAGTGTTATATGGACGCTGGATAAATATTTAATAAACGCTAGATGTAAGACCACCGATTTATTGACGGGTTTCGAATATACTCATCTTCAGAGTATCAAGTCAGGTAAAAGAACTTCATACATGCAGCTTAGGGTCATTTGAATATGACATATTTAAAGGCGTAACGTTAAGTTTCGGAATGTGTCATATTCAAATGATCCCATGCTGCATGTATGAGGTTATTCTCTCTCACTTGATATTCTGAAGGTGAGTATATTCGAAACGCGTCAAGAAATCAGTGGTCTTAAGTGCGCTGACTATTAAATGTTTATTATTCAGTGTCCATATCGGCACACTTTAACATCTTAAATTTCATAAAATGGGTGCACATCTCTTGTGTGACTTTGTCACACCTTGAGTTCTCCATAACGTTTTCCTATCAACCAAACCAAGATCCTGTTCTTTCTTTTTTTATTTTTCGAGCACTCCATTATCTTATCCCCATGTGGTCTTCCAGAATGTTCTGAAGAAGATAAAATTGTATACAAAATTTATCCCACACACCCTGACTCTCAAACAAAACTAAAGATGCCTGGACGCCTGACGATGCTTTATTGAAATTCAATATGCGGACAACCCTTTCTGGGAAAAATCACATGTGACGAAACGTGGTGTTACAAATCTACCATAAAACGACAAATGGCAAAAATTCATATGAAATGTCAGCTCTTTGACGACAAACCGGCATTCAAGCCAATGTGCCACCCAAGTCGAACGCCATCCCCAAGGACTCTTCTGACAGTATCATATGGTTGTATAAACGTCCTGTGTGTTGTATTCAGTTGGGGGAAGACTATGTAGAACTGAAGCATTAAAACCACCGTCTTAACTTTTCTCTTTTCGTTATGTATCGAGTCTTAAAACTTTTGGGGCAAACGGGGTACACGTACAATCCAGCGATTGTCGCAGCATTCCAATCTTTTCATGAGAAATCACACCTACCGTTTCTACAATTGTAAGTAGGCTGTTTAGGTTTTTTTTATTGGTAACGCCACCTCTGTATGAAAATCACTGGCTGTGCTGTGTGCAGTCTGTGGCTGCTTTGCATTGTTGTAATACTCGCCATTGTAGTGTTAGGCAGCTGGCTGTGAACAGCGCGTAGCGTTGCGCAGTTGGAGGTGAGCCGCCAGCAGTGGTGGGTGTGGGGAGAGAGATGGCGGAGTTTTGAAATTTGTCATGAACTGCTATATATATATATATATATATATATATATATATATATATATATATATATATATATATATATGATGATATTAAGGTAAATACATTGTTTGTTCTCTATTAATATCTTTCATTTGCCAACTATCCCTATCAGTAGTTAGTGCCTTCCATAGTTTGAATCTTTTATTTAGCTGGCAGTAGTGGCGTCTGCTGTATTGCAGTACTTCGAGTAACCAAGATTTTTGTGAGGTAAGCGATTTGTGAAAGGTATAGTTTAATGTTACTCAGGGCCATTCTTTTGCAGGGATCTTTGACAGTCAGATTGCGTTGCGCTAAAAATATTGTGTGTCAGTTTAAGCACAGTCAGGTATAATTTATCAAAAATGGTTCAAATGGCTCTGAGCACTATGGGACTCAACTGCTGTGGTCATAAGTCCCCTAGAACTTAGAACTACTTAAACCTAACTAACCTAAGGACAGCACACAACACCCAGCCATCACGAGGCAGAGAAAATCCCTGACCCCGCCGGGAATCGAACCCGGGAACCCGGGCGTGGGAAGCGAGAACGCTACCGCACGACCACGAGATGCGGGCTATAATTTATCGAAAGGGGACGTTTCACAATCAGAAAAATGATGCGGTTTAAGTCAACTTTTATAGGGCTAGTTTCTGTACTTCCCTTTAATTATGATACCTGGAAATCGTTTATATTAGCTTTTCCCTTTTTGTGATTGACGTATGGACTTAGGATATGATGGTAAATTATTTTTTCTCTTTACCAAATTATGTTGCTCTTTTTAAAAAATAAAACAAAAGGTACTGTAGTATATTGGCTTCGTGTTGGAATTCTGCTATCACTGAAGAAACGCGGTTAGCTCATAATTACGTGTTCTCTACAGTGTGTTATGAAGCCTTGGTTCGTCTATGCTACATGGTCACAGCTGGTTAGTTTGTGACCGTACGTTGAGGGGAACACACGTGCAGTTGCCACCCCTCTCTCCTCGTGCGATCTTTTAGGGTCGGTTTTTGCTGTAGTTGGGTTGTTAAAATGATTTTTGTCAAATCTCAGTACATGTGTTGCATTATGACCTGTTGTTTAGGAGAGCTGGTTTTTTCACAGCAATTTCGGTGCTTAATTAGAACAGTGAAGCACCTTCTGTGGTGGTGCCTATTTGTCCTCCTAACACTTCAGTGATGGTTTGCTGCCTTATCCCTTCTTAGTGTTCAGCAGTATACAAGTTACACAGCTGCTATACGAAGGTGACTTCTGGGAAGCCGTGGAATAGGATGAAGTCGTCGAGAACTAAAAGAGAGCACCGTTTATTTGAATTTCGAGAACCAGAGTAATCGTCGAGCAGCTCAGCAGGAAGCGTGTGTAGCGAACTCTGATATCAAACAGTGAGACACATACGCGGTCGGTAAAAAACGGGTGGCGGTGGGTACGCGAAGTCATATCCTACAGTGTGGACTGACCGGCCACTTCAGAATACGAACAACTCCAGCACAGGCGATAGTCTCTATGAGTTGTGAGATGCCTCTTCAGTCCATCCTATTGCGTCACTAGTATTTGCTGAAAGGTATTTCCTCTACCTTTCGCTGGCTCTTATATTATTTGCTTTGTTTTACTATTACTCGCGTAACAACTCATATATGAAATAAAATATGTTACTACGAAAAGAGCCCCGAAATACCTTTTAGTGATGCTGTGCCGTGACTTTCTTGGGATCATTAATTTTCAACAAAAAAAAATATTACGTTCTTATTCTTCGGGATGTGGCTTTCTATTAAAGGAACATTTTCTCGTTACTGTAACTCACTATGAAGTTCAACATATCTTCCCTACTTCATAGTTATTGAAAAGGTTAATGAAAATTACTTTGTTATGAATACTGATGCTACAGCTCGCAATGATTGTTCAACATCACAATTTTGCAGTGGATTTTTGTTAACAGTAAAACACCAATAAGTACCACGACTAGCACAAGAACATGAGACTATTATCGGAGAAAAAGACGTTTTTACTATAAGGTTTGCCAGACCAGAACTAAGCACAGCAAGATTTCTTTTATGTTATGAAGGTAAATTATCTTTTTTGTACTGTTAGTAATATATTATCAGCAGCCCGCGTCAACCTGCAAAACACATCATAAAATCTGCTGCTCTGCTCTGCAAGTCCGAAGGCTGAAAGAAATAATTTTATTTCACTATTACCTTCCCGCTTCTTTGCGGTATGATAGATTTCATTTAATGCAGTTTGAATGCGCCGCGGCAGCGGCTCGTTCGTTCGTAGCGCAGCTCTGCACCACGAATAATATTTAAATAACTGAAAATGTCTTAAAGGGATGGGATAATATACCAGGCAAGCTTATTACAAATCATAATGCAAGGTTTCACTAAGTAACTCTATTCAAAACATTTAGATATATTAATTATTACACACCTTCACAATGAGTACGTAATGGCGTACGTCTCTCAATCTTGACAAAAGAATGCTACGCTAGCGCACAATATATCGTCACAGGCTATCCTACTCACGTAACTCCAAGAAGACGACAGAGAAATTAATGTTCGTTTTCTATTATTTATACTAGTCACACATTCTCATCTTGGTTTGATATTTAATAAGTATCGTCTGTGGCGGTTTCAGTACTCGCCGACACAGATATTATCTAAAATAAATTTAAAAAAAAACAGTACATAATTTGATACAAGAACAAAACATGACACACAATGTTTTCTCTTTATTACATAATATGTCTTTTGCTAAGAGACGTTACACACCCTCGCCCATTATCACATCCATTTCCTGTGTAGGATGCTATAAACACAGTCCTCAGCTGTATGCTTGTAGGTAAAACACCTATTAAACTCCTCTCTGTCCAACACCAACATCTCGT
This sequence comes from Schistocerca nitens, assembly GCF_023898315.1. Lineage (NCBI taxonomy): Eukaryota > Metazoa > Arthropoda > Insecta > Orthoptera > Acrididae > Schistocerca > Schistocerca nitens. Next base: position 483,065,302 of record NC_064614.1, on the reverse strand, counting down.
CAGCTGAGCACATTACCCGCCAAAAATATAGTACCTTCCAGTCCAGCCTTCCTCCCGCCAGTACACAAGAGGAGAAGGAGATTTATTTCGAAATGTAGGTAAAGGGATCATCCTATGTAGAGTTTATTTTGAGTACGTCTGCTACTAGTTTCGTGTGTAATTTTGAATTTTTCCCAGCAGGACAACACCAGTTATATTACCGTCAATTTTTGAGCTATATTGCGATTTTAGGCACTCCTTGTGTAGCGCTATGCATATAGACGTGCAATTAGGCTTGATCCTTATCATTAATTACCTAAGTAGAACCAATCATTACTTCAGTATTTCGCCCAAAATAAATAAAGTACACTAACCTGACCTTCGTCCCCTGCAGCTGACAGTTTCCCTGTGTAGGGGGTGCACTTGAGCTTTCCACCCAGAAGGCAACTCCCACAAATTACACGTGCCTTTTTGAATCTCCCGCCAATTCCCATGTGGAGGGCGGGGTGAGACGTCAGCAAAGCTTGGGACATTTTTGAAATTCACGCCATTTTTGACTTTCCTCCCAAAATTGTGAGGGGGGGGGGCAGGGGAGGAGACATTGTCCCATGTGCCAGGTGGGGAAAACCCATGATGTCATGTGGGGTTAATTAATTGACCAATTAATAAATCTGATATTATTTTGATATAAAGATTGGGGTGGTACTCTCTCTACCCCACTACTACGCTACCCAGTGCTCTATGTTCTTCTGTCTAGATATCATTATGTGTCTCAGTCTAAACATTCCTTTCAAAGATCCTGTACTCACGCATTGTTACATGCGGATGTGGCTATGTGTATAGCGAGGTGTGGCCGACTCCAATAATAGACATGACAGAGGAAATTCTACAAGCTGTTGTTTAATAAATCTATTTTTGAAGAGGTTCAAATTAATCATTGATTAAAAGAATAGCTGTAAGTCTACACTCAGTTCATGTATGATAGCAAAAACTATGTCAGGGGAAGAGGTTCTGATGTCATCCAACCTCCCATGTGTCTGCTAACATAACAGATGTATTTTTTGTCACTGAATTATGTTTTAATAAAGCATTACTTTTTTCATTATCTTTCACTATTCCAGTGTATCTTTGACCAGTTCATACTGACAAGACCTTTTTCAGACAATTCATTTATTTTCATGGGTAGAACTGGGGCTACAGAAAAGTAACATCGTTTAACGAAATATTTTATATTCTGTTGTTTTGAGAGTTGCATCGTAAAGAAAATTTTTATAATGACTTGATGGCTAAGTAGGTATCAAACTGCAAGATTCTTGGTTCAATCGTCGAGTTGTTTTATGATTTCCTCTGTCACTTAAAGCTTCTCCGAATCCAGCAGTGACTTATTAACTTGAAAAATGTCAACTTACATCATGGTTCAAAGTCCACGTTAAACGTTAGTATGGATAAGTTATTTCAAAAGTCGTAGAAAAACAATGGAATTCCTCTTCCATCAGGATCATTTCTAGCAAGGCACAGAGATGTTCAAACCAATCTCCGAGTCCCGTACAGTTTTGGTTTTAATAATAATAATAACAGCTATTATTATTATTATTATTATTATTATTATTATTATTATTATTATTAGCTATTATTATCCTTATTGTTATTTAATATTGTCATAGCAATTTCTCTAATGTAAGCACCACTATTAAATTCTGAAAGTATAAAATACAGGGAGCGAAAGATTAACGAAAAGTTGTACAGAAACCAACCTTGACTAAAAAGTCGAAGGACAAGGTACGAAGGCGGTAGTTGAGAAATCAGTGAGACATGGTTGTAATGAATAAGCAATAAAGGAAACCATGGAGAAATTTCGAGCAGCAACTAAGGTTCGGAATGAAAAAATAAAAATAAGGGCATTTTAGATAAATTGAACAGAATATATAGTGTTTTGATAAGAGTTTACAAGATGTGCATTAACTAAAGTGAAACAACATTATTTTAAGTTATTTGAATTTATGCACTTAAAAAAACACTGCATGCAGAAGGGCATCAACATATTTTACAGCACTGTGTACTGCTCATAGTAGAGAAAACATTCCGAGACGATGACTGTGTCGGCGTGACAATTCACCCCGTCGTAAAACAGCATCTGTGGGGCAATGTTTGTGGACAGTAACCTTCCTGGAATGAAGTATCCTGCTCTTTGGGATCATTTAGAACGTCGACTTGGCATGAATCCCAGCGTCAGAAGTCACTACGTTCTCTGATTTCTACTCCTAAGAAAGAAAGGGTTGGCATTCCTCCACAGAGATTCAGAAACATCATTGAAAGAGTCGCCGCCATAAACCCGAAAGAGGGACGACCCTTTTTAATGTCCAGTAACAGGTGTCCAGATAGTTGTGATCAAATCGTGTAAATTTCCGACTGATGTCTACTGCACGGTGCAAGAGCAAGTTCGAATTTTGGGACCTGCAACAAATTGAGCCTCTTTCGGAGTATCTACGCCGATAGATTTACGAAATATACAGGAAGCGTTATTTGCTCACGGTATCGTGGAAATAGTATGTCCAAGCCATCAGATGGCTTCTGTCGTTGCGATTTCCAAAAGCCTTTCGATACTGTACCGCTTTGTCGAATTCAAGTACCTAAATACTGAAAGTCTTTACGAAAGCTTTATAGTAATAATTTGTGCCGTGTGAACTACCGTATCGACGACATTCCAGTTTTAAAATGGATACGTTACTGAGGACGTAACGTATCGGTGAGGAGAAGGTAAGGTACCTCAACAACAGTATGCAAACACCATACAAATCGTTTATTATTCACTTCTCCTAGAGTCAACAATATACAAGCGAACAGTGAAATCATGAAAAACTGACCGAGGGAGGTGGTGCAATGGTTAGCACACGACTCGCATTCTGGAGGACGACGGTTCAAATTCGCGTCGGCCCATTCTGATTTAGGTTTTCCGTGATACCCCTAAATCGCTTCAGGCAAATGACGGGATAGTTCCTTTGAAAGGGCACCGCCAGCTTCCTTCTTGATCCTTCCCTAGTCCGCTACTTGGTCCCGTCCCCCGATTCAACTAAGCATGACAGACTGTGGAAGGAAACAGTTCTGTGCGTTGTTACCGATCTAAACTGTCAGTAAAGTCTGCGGTGACGGACAACACACTAAGAGAACTTCCATGTGTGAAACTACGATTCAGTGGGACACATATACAGCAATTCCTTGTTACATTTCTTGTAGTTATTTATAACGAAACGCACTGGATCACTTTATGTAACGAACACCTTTTGTGACAGTACAATAATGTAAAGGAGGAGATCATCTGTCCACCGATTAGCACTGCACAAGAGACGTTTTGCACTGTGCGTCAAAAAAGGTACTTACGGCTAATTTTTGTATGCTGAATTCAGATTTGATTTTAGTTTTTTCCCACAACGCACAGTTTCTTCTGGATATCGGTTTCTTCTCTGTTACGGAAAGGTGCTTTAATTTAATTGAAATAAATTTCATTTCGTATGCAACAGGGAAACTTTCTTTTCTATGTGTATTCTGATCTCTGCCTTTGTCCTGCTAGTGATAGGTATCATAAACAGAAGTCACAATTCTGACTTGTGCTGCCATCTGGCAAGATCTCTTGTAATTTCGAATGCATTGCAGTTACTGCTGTACTGCGTGTTGTGCTTTAGAGAAATTTGTGATGTACGAGTATATTGTCACAAACGTCAGCACCAAATGCCTAGACGATGTGAAAATAACCCCGATATGTTTTGTTACGTATTTGGGGAACGTACAGTGAAAAGCTAAAGGCCCTATTTTATCCTATAGTTAAGAAGACATACGAGTTGTATTTTGGCCTCATAACTCGGCACAAAAATAAGTCTTTTGTTCCTCATCTTTTTTGTACCACATCTGCAAGTAACTTGCGTAAGTATGCGCAGGATTCTCAGACAACAGTGCCGTTTATGGTACCAAGTGTGGCACAAACAAAGAGATGATGCAAATAACTGCAATTTTTGGTTGACAACAGTGAAAGAGTATTCTGAAAAATCTGAACATGCTATTAAACATCAAAACCTGCAATCAACCATGCTTCTCCACCTCCTAAGCCACTAAGTGCAACATTGGGAACGAAACAGCAGCAGCAGCCAGCCCAGCACATGTTGGTCAGGATCCGGGGTATTTGCCACCATAAGCAACACCATCTAATCGCATTACGCAGGGAGAACTTTACAAACTATGTAGGGGATTGAACCTTCATACGCACAATCTGCGTTACAGGTTTCGCGACTGCAAGGATGGAATTTGCTCGCTTAGGGTATTAAAATGACTACATGTAGAAGGCGACAGAGTGAGTTTGAAACATTTTTCTCTTCCTCCAAAGAGTTTGTTCACTGTAGTGAGATGAATTGTTTGCAGCACTGCGTCGTGTTTACAACCCTGGGAATGCGAACTCTGTACTAACACCTCGACATCAAGTTTATAGACAATCATCCTTCCCAATGGTAACAAATATCTTTCAGTTCCAGTCGGACACTCAATTAACGAGAAAGAGAATTATGCAACAATGCGAATTTTGCTCAGTTATGTACACTACGATATGTATAACTGGAAATTGTGTGTAGATCTGAAAGTAATAAGGCTATTGAATGGTGTGCAACCAAGTGACACGAAGAACTGCTTTCTGTACGAGTGACATAGTGGCAATAAGAAAGAATATTACGTACGTGAAGAGTGACCAGAGCCAAACGCTTACATTCCAGGTAAAATGAGCGTGTTGTATGAGGCGTTAGTAAACCATGAATATGGACGCCTCCCAAAGCTGCGTATTATAATGTGGTTAACGAAGATATTTGTAAAGGTGCTGGACAGAGAAGGGGATGCTTTTGTACACGTGTAGACGAAGTTTCCCAGAAACAGTGATGAAAAATTGAAGAGGGAGTATTTATTGGTCCACAAATGCGATAGTATATGCAAAACACAGATTTGACGAACTCGTTAAGTGATACTGAAGAAAATGCATAGAATGTCTCCAGCTCAGTGTGTACGCACTTTCTTTGAAATCAGAAATCTGATGCCTATAAAGACGCTGTATATAACATGATCAGACATTTCTATTGCATGAAGTGTCATATGTCACCAAAGTTACCTTTCCTAGGTTGCCATCTTGAGCCCGCATCTCGTGGTCGTGCGGTAGCGTTCTCGCTTCCCACGCACGGGTTCCCGGGTTCGATTCCCGGCGGGGTCAGGGATTTTCTCTGCCTCGTGATGGCTGGGTGTTGTGTGCTGTCCTTAGGTTAGTTAGGTTTAAGTAGTTCTAAGTTCTAGGGGACTGATGACCATAGATGTTAAGTCCCATAGTGCTCAGAGCCATTTGAACCATTTTGCCATCTTGACTTTTTCCCTCAGAACTTGAAGGATGCAAGTGATGAACATGGCAAATGGTTTCACCAACACATTGTAGTAATGAAAAATCGGTTTGTGGGGCGATTGACAGAATATTATTGGTCCTTAGTGACACTGCAGAACACGAATACAAAAGAAGATGACCAAAAATACTTCTAAACTTATCCTTAGGTGAAATATTTGTCTTTCCAAGGTTTGAAAGTTATGAATTTTTCATAAACAATAAAATCTCTACTTTTGGGAAACTGTATGTGTAGGAAGTTGTTAATTTCAAATCCTTATTCCCCGTAATTATTACAAGTGAAAAACCATAACTTTATCCAGAGGGCGGAAAAAAAGTTAAAATGTATTGCACATTGTTATCGAACACAGTAATTATAGGCAAATAAACGATAAACCGATTATCAAACCATAAAATATCAAATTTATTAGTCACAAGCAACATCTGTAACTCGTTTGCAATCATTTATTGCTTTTAGTCTTAATTACCTTCATTAGAGCGGAATAACACATCGACAGCAAAACGCTGACAAAACTTTTGACGGGTTCATATTGTAGTTGAACAACCTGAAACCTATATCGGGAATGTGTGGCTAGAATATGAACTACGGTGCTACGTAATATGTGCTGTATTTTCGGTCATTCCGTTTCCTTCTTCAGGAGCCGTCATCAAAACGAAACTTAAAATTGAAAGAACGTAAAATGATCAAATAAAATGAAAAATACTTCTTTGAAACATTTGTTCGTATTACTTTCGGAGTAGTAAAACATTTTCATACAGAAAGCTTGTATATTTGGATTTTGCATCTCTTTTATGCGAACGATGAATGGAGGAAATGAATCTTATTTGGCGCACCTCTTTGAACCTTACTCATCTGGGCGAAAAGCAGGCTGATTACGCACCAACGGCCACGAAAAGTGTCGAAAAGAGCGATTTTTTCCTTTCCCTTTTTAGTGAATAGAATCTAAAATATTTTTTCATCCTTTTAAAACTAGATTAAACATTAAGTTCATTAGTAGATGAGTTAACAGTGCTAAACCAGGAAATCTTTGTACCCTAAGTACACGATCAAATATTCTTCATCGTCTCACAATATAAATTTACAGGCGTACTGACGCATTAGTCAGAAACAATGATTTAAATTTTCAAATTTACTGACGGAAGGCAAAACTGAAATATAAATACAAATACTATAGTTAGCGCTTTCTCCATGATAGTTCTCCGCATACCTGAGTCCATGTGAATTGTTAACACAAAGACTTCAAAAATTAGATCTTGACAAAATCATGAAAAAAAAGGAGAGCGCCTTCAATCAACGCATTGTCTCTGATCTTCATGCCCTATGTTACACAGAGATTATAACAAAAAACTGTGTCTTGTTAATTATATCGATATTTGTGCTTTGATAATAATAACTTACGTTCTTTACTATTTGTTTTACATCGCGCAGACGTACTTAGTCTTTAGATAATTTATGTTTCACACGTCTCATAGCAAAAACTTCTTTTCCATTTCTCCAAATGTCCATTTATGTGACGTACCGTCAAACTTCCCCATGTACGTCTGTGTTATTACAATGGTTGATTATGTGTATGCCACTCGTTGCTTTGCTGGTGTTAAAATATTTCGTCCTTCTGTGTTTCTAAACACGTACATATGCTACCTATGACTTGTCGTTTCCGGTATGAAAATGTATTTAGTTGTTAGAGTGTTCTAAAGTTTTTTATATTTTCTTAAGCTTTCTGTGTTCCTTGTCTATAATATGTTCATTTTGGTGGTTAACATCTGTACAGTCGTTGAGGCTATTTCGAAGTGGCTGCTGAGGTCATTTGTAGCTTAGGGTTACTGTGTGTATCACTAACATGTTTCCCAGTGTGTGCTATTGGAATGGTGGTTTGGACCATTTGATCCGGAAGTTTAACGCTCAATTCCTATTTTAAGGTGTGTGAGCGTGTCGTTTGTTTGCCCTTTTATTACTCTGTGTGTTACTGTGCAGTTTTTGGTTGTGACTTTGTTATGATTGATGTTATCCTATGTAATGAATGATTTCAACTGATACTTTTATTTTCATTTTGAACGTACGGTAGAGTTTGGTTCGTTACTAACTAGGAGTAGGTTCAGTGTTGATTAACTCGTCTCATATTACGTCACGTAGGTTCCTAAAAGGTAATAGGACAAATGGCAGCATGTTTTTGTGGGTTAGCGAAGACGTATAAAGATCAGCTCGGTGTTTGTTACGTTTACGTAAGTTATTTTCTGGGTTCCCATTCTTATAGAATCTTCGGATTTCATAGCCTTGCTATCGTACATTAATACATACGTGATCTTGGTTTTATTTTGCTGGATTTCCATATGGACGTTCCTGAGTTCATGGGCTTGTATGTGCATGTTACACATATGTGGCTACTCGTTTTACTGACTGACTTCTGCTAGGTTACTTTGCAAGCTATGGTTGCATATAAACAGAGGATTTGTCACACAACATATTCTTCGGCAATTGTTTGTCGACATGCATCATATATTCATGTATCTCACTTTTAACCCGGTGGGCAAAAATTGACTTCAGATGTTATTAAAGTTTTGCGTCCAATAAATTTTCTGGAATAAGTAGAAACATTGGTGACTTGTTTCGTTGTTACTTTGGAGATATTCCATTTAGAGTCTTCCCGCGTCCGGCCATCCTGATTTAGGTTTTCCGTGATTTCCCTAAATCGCTCCAGGCAAATGCCGGGATGGTTCCTTTGAAAGGGCACGGCCGACTTCCTTCCCCATCCTTCCCTTATCCGATGAGACCGATGACCTCGCTGTTTGGTCTCTTCCCCCAAACAACCCAACCCCAACCCCCAAGAGTCTTTTACTTACATAAGTTACTCATTTGCTACGCTAGCGTCGTGGACCTAAGAGAGATGTCCTGGTTGCTGCATAGTAATACGAATGAAGCATGTACTTTTTACTTCAACGCTATTTATATACTAGGTTTTAGACCGTGTTTAACATTGTTTATGTGTCAGAGGTCATTAGAGTATATGTTGTTACTTCGATGGATTTGCCTTATTCAGTGAACGTTTGTTCATTAGGTTTATGTTGAATTTGTTTACTCCAGCCGTTTGGCATTATGTTATTGTTTTGTTAAGTTTCGTAGGAGTTCCATTTATGAATAAATGTCACTTAGATTGCTTTACTTGTGTAATTCGTAGTAGGCGTAGGTTCCCCTCTGGTACATTAAGTCTTTGAAATACGTTATTATTGGATATATATAAATTCTGAATTTTGTTTTGTGTGGATAACGATAGTATATTTTTATTATCTAATTTTGTATTGTGATTTATCCCCTTTGTAGTTCCAAACTGTGATTTTTGTAGTCTGTACTCTCTTACGTTTCTATCATGCTATGTATACAGGTATTTCCATATGCCGGATCCTGAACACGACGCTTTTTGGCATCGAAGCTGATAGCATGTTTCTAATAAACGACGTTGGATTACAATGCAGCTGGTGGTTTCAATTATGATTAATCAAGTACTTTTCAGCATTCGCCTCTAGCTTTTCGCGTAATAGAAAGTTAATATATTTCCTTATTCCATTTTTAAATGATGACTTTCGCTTTAGGTGTGCTGCCACCGTTTTCTGAAATTAAAAGAACTGCTCCTAATGTGTTAAGTTTCTCCAAATTTGAAAAAGTGTTTCGAGAAACAACACGGTCGTTACCTAGCAACAAACATTGAGTTAAAATTTAAAAGTGTTGCAATCGACAACATTTTGTCAATACAGAACTTTATAGTTTGTGTGCTACGTTAGTATTCTACTACACATCAATAATCAGCAGGTGAAATCAATTAAGAAGGAGTATTATCAAAAACCAGTTTATAAGTTAAAACATTTTGAAATTGAAGTTATTGGAAACAAATTCTGGCTTCTATTTTCAAGACAAGGAATCTTCGTACCTTTACAATTATCAAGTATTCAAGATAACAAGACTTCCGTTTCAAAGTACAAGATGACGCACGACTGACGATGTATGGCTTAACCTCTACACGCTGTGCAACTACTTTTAAAAATATACAGAATTTTACTGAACATAAACCTCTGTAACTGAAGAACTAATAGTATCCTGAAAATATGTCCATTACATAATCTAATACAAAAGAAACGACGCAGCACGTAGGAATTATCTGAATGGGATGGAAATCGTTATATAAATTATATAATCAAAAGTATCCGGACACCTGGCTAGAAATGACTTACAAGTTCGTGGCGCCCTCCATCGGTAATGGTGGAATTCATTATGGTGTTGGCCCACCCTTAGCCTTAATGAAAGCTACCACTCTCGCAGGCATACGTTGCATCAGGTGCTGGAAGGTTTCTTGGGATATGGCAGTCCATTCTTCACAGAGTGTGAGGCCTGGCACGAAATCGGCGTTCCAAAACATCCCAAAGGTGCTCTAAAGGATTCAGGTCAGGACTCTGTGCAGGCCAGTAAATTACAGGGATGTTATAGTCGTGTAACCACTCCGCCACAAGCCGTGCATTATGAACAGGTGCTCGATCGAGTTGAAAGATGCACTCGTCATCACTGAATTGGTCTTCAACAGTAGGAAGCAAGAAGGTGCTTAAAAAATCAATGTAGGCTTGTGCTGTGACAGTGCCACGCAAAACAACAAGGGGTGCAAGCCCCCTCCATGAAAAACACGACCACACCATAACGCCACCGCCTCCGAATTTTAATGTTGGCACTACACACGCTGGCAGATGACTTCAACGGGCATTCGTCGTACCTACACCCTGCCATCGGATCGTCACATTGTGTACCGTGATTCGTCACTCCACACAATGTTTTTCCACTGTTCAATCGTCCAATGTTTACTCTCCTTACACCAAGCGAGGCGTCGTTTGGCATTTACCTGCGTCATGTGTGGCTTATGAGAAGCCGCTCGACCTCCCGCCTAACTGTCATAGTCCTAGTACTGTATCCTGATGCAGTTTGGAATTCCTGTGTGATGGTCTGGATATATGTCTGACTCTCTTCAACTGTCGGCGGTCTCTGTCAGTCAACAGACAAGGTCGGCCTGTTCGCTTTTGTGCTGTACGCGTCCCTTCATGTTTCCACTTCACTATCATATCGGAAACAGGACCTAGGGATGTTTAGGAGTGTGGAAATCTCGCGTACAGACGTATGACACAAGTGACACCCAATCGCCTGACCACGTTCCAAGTCCGTGAGTTCCGTGGAGCGCCCCGTTGTGCTCTCTCAAGATGTCTAATGATTACTGACGTCGTTGATATTGTGTAGCTTTCAGTAGATGGCAGCACAATGGACCTAATCTGAAAAACGTATGTTTTTGGGGCTGTCCGGATACTTTTGATCACATAGTGGACGATTTCGGCGCGGCACTGATTGATATAGTTGTTGGATGTCCTTCTGAGGGACAACGTCCCAAATTATGTCCAACTGGCGCGTTAGATATTCAAAACCCCGAAACGGTTTGTAGGCCCTGCGCATAATGCTCCAAATATTCTCAGTTGGGGAGAGATCCGGCCACTTTGCTGGCATAGGTAGGGATTGGCAAGCACGAAGACCAGCAGTCTTTATTTTGCTCAGGATGGCTGGCCATGAATAGCAAGGAAACGGTGCGTAGAATATCGTCAACGTACCGCTGTGCTGTAAGGGTGCAGCGGATGAATACCAAAGGGTTCCTGTTCTGAAATGCAATGGCACTCCAGGCCATCAGTCCTGGTTGTCGGGCTGTATGGCGGGCGGAAGTCAGATTGGTGTCCCACTGCTGTCCGGGACGCCTGCAGACACGTCTTCGCCCGTCATCACGCCTCGGCACTCATCACTAAACACACTTCCACTCCAGTCAATGAGATTGCAGACCGAAGACGTCTCCTGAGGCACCGGACAATGCTGGAGTATCAACCTGACTGTTGCCTGCCATATGTCCCTACAATCAAGAGTGATGGTGTGGGGTGCGATTTCTTGTCACAGTAGGACCACCTGGCCGGCAAGGTCGCCGGATTTCTCCAGAACTGAGAACGTCTGGAGCAGGGCCCTCAAACCAGCTCGGTATTTTGACGATATAACGCGTCAATTGGACAGAATTTAGAATCATATCTCTCAGGCAAAATAACTGCTCGCATTATGGTCAGAGGTGGATCGACGCGTTATTGACTAGCTCACTTTGTGAGCTCTCTCTCTTAATTAAATCGTCCAGTATTTCTGAAACTGTAATCATTCGTTTGTCTCTACAGGTACGTCACACCTGCTGATTTCCGTCCCATTCGGAGCATTCCTTCGTGGTGCTTTGTTTTGTGCCTTACACGGTCAGCTCCCCAATGGTGGGATCGACTTCTTGAAACCATCTATACGATTATGTAGCTTAAAATCCCATGTATCACACACTGCAGCCATTCACCCTGGTCGGTCCTCCTTTGTGAGTAATTAAAGAAAGAACAGTTTCTGAATTTTGCATGACACACAATCATGTTAAAAAAGGAACAGTGTAATGACTAGTTCCATGGCGTAATTGATAAGGTAAGGTTCTCGCATGTAGAAGGTCGTGGGTTCGAAACCTAATAATTTTTTTTTAATCGTTATTGAATTCAGTTAACTGGTTGAAATGTAATATATTATTCGTATTCCTTTATCATTTGTGATTGTTTTCCGCTTGAAATCTTTTTTCATGTGATTTTAATTAATTGTATGTATTAATTTCGATTTTATGTGTTTCATTTTATCATTCTTCTTTTTCGTCCATGTTATTGTATTCATTAGTTTTGTCCCTCATTTTGTTTGAGTTTCATTTTACTTATAATCCCATTTTTTGTTTAAATGTTCATCTTAATTGTTTCGTCTATAGTTTACATTATAACTGATAAATTCAATTAAATTGATATTCATAAAAATTCCGAGTGGAAAAAGAATGTTATAAATAAAAAAATGAGAAGAAATCACAAAGTTTATACAGTGATTAAAATGTCGTCACAAAGGGATAGAAATAGAAAAATACATTAAAGAAATTAATTGAATAAAAATAATAAAGTCATTTTCATAAAGATTCTTTTTAGTTAATGTAACTGGCGATATTCTAACCCAAAACCCACATGCGAAAGCCTTACCCTACTTATTACACCACGCAGCCAGCCTATGCAGTACTACATTTTAAATGCTATTGAGCGTCACGCAAAATGCAGAACTTTTTTCGTCAGTTTCTTGAAAACAAGGGCCTACTAGGGTGAATGACTGCAGCGTGTGATACGTGGGATCTTAATCTCCGGCCGGCCGGGGTGGCCGAGCGGCTCTAGGCGCTACAGTCTGGAACTGCGCGACCGCTACGGTCGCAGGTTCGAATCCTGCCTCGGGCATGGATGTGTGTGATGTCCTTAGGTTAGTTGGGTGTAAGTAGTTCTAAGTTCTAGGGGACTGATGACCTCAGAAGTTAAGTCCCATAGTCCTCAGGGCCATTTGAACCATTTTTTCTTAACCTCCATAACCGCACTGATAGTTTCAAAAATTCGACCCCACCGATGGGGACCTCTCCTTGTCAGTGTATACCACTGAAATACGTATATCTGCATAGGCTGTGCAAAATGCAATCTCAAGTTTCACACACACACACATACACACACACACACACACAAATTAAACTGCTTACGGTGGTCACTAATGTGCAGTCGTTAATTTGGTTGTAAAATCTATCATCAGACTGAAACACTGAACAGGAAATGTCATGTTTTTCTAGGTACACTTTCCTCCTAGTACAACACTCCCACTGCACACCGACTTCATACTGGTGAACGGGGGTAGTCATAAAGTTTGAACTATCCAGATAAAAATAAATTTACGTAATTAACTTACTTTTTCCAGGTGCATTTATGCAGTCCTGATAGACACTGGAGTCCTTGGGCCACAGTACCGTAGCACACTGCTAGATGACAAAGCAAAATGGCACTGCCTACTTATAAAGTGGAGATCAGCCGTGCAGTGGAAATTTCAATGTGCTCCAGGAAACCTGTATAGCAAACAAAAGATTATTTACGATGTGAGATTGGAAAGTTTTAAGAATGGGCTTGTAATTGTACAATGGTGTTACTTACATGCTATTGCGATACATCTATTCAAAATAGTCCCCTTCTGACTGAACTCACCAAATGGTTCAAATGGCTCTGAGCAATATGGGACTTAACATCTGAGGTCATCAGACCCCTAGAACTTGGAACTACTTAAACCTAACTAACATAAGGACATCACACACATCCATGCCCGAGGCAGGATTCGAACCTGCGACCGTAGCGGTCGCACAGTCCTGGATTGAAGCGCCTAGAACCGCTCGGCCACAATGGCCGGCCTGAACACGCCGAATCCCCACTTTTGGAAACATTCCTGGAATTTTTTTTTTCCTGAAATACGCTCTCTGTATTTGCCTGTTTGTCTTTTCAGTGAAAATTCCAGTTTAGGAAACAGGTAGAAGTTCGCAGGGGCCAAATCAGGGGAATATGGTGGTTGTGGAAGCACAGGAATTTTGAATCTGGTCAGAAATTCAGCGATGGAGAAGGCACGTTGAGCCAGAGCATTGTCATGGTGTAGCACCAAACTACTGTCTTTCCACAATGCAGGCCTTCTCTTCCACACCTTTTCGCGAAAACGCCCTAGGACATATTTGTAGCATTCCTGGTTAATTGTCTGTCCGCCAGTGGTAAATTCACGATGCACAATACCGGTAGAATCGAAAAAATCACGAACATTGTCTTCACGTTCAACTGACTTTGCCGTGCTTTTTCCGGTCGTAGTGAACCCGGAGTCGTCCACTGCGTAGACTACACTTTGGTTTCAGGATCATATCCATACACCCACGATTCGTCACCTGTAATTACCCTACTTAACAAATCTCGGTCACTTTTAGTCCGATTAATCAGTTCTTGGCACACTTCAAGTCGGCATTGTGTCTCTGGTCACTTGACAGCACTTTGGAATTTTGCGGACAGTCGACGCATGTTCAGATCGTCAGTTAAAATTATCTGAACTGCATAGAAACTTAAATTAAGTTTATCAACCATCTACCTAATTGTAAGTCTACGATCAGAGCGCACTAAGTCGCGAATTTTGACAAGATTTTCATTCGTTTTTGAGGTGAAAGGACGGCCAGACCGTGGTTCATCTTCAAATGATTCGCAGCCATTTTTAAATCTGTTGAACCAGAGAAAAACATTTTACTGGCTCATACAATTATCTCCAAAAGCTGTTTTTAATAGTTCGTAACTCTCAGAAGCTGATTTCCCGGTTTTAAAGCAAAATTTCAGACAAACTCGTTGATTCGTTTTTATGTCCATTTTCAAGCAGACAAAATCCGGCAACAAGCGCTAACAGACCCGCACTCAACCAGCTGCCACAACGCCCGTCAAAGCAGTAATCAGTAGTGGAACCATTCTTAAAACTTTCCAACCACACCCTGTACGGAAATAGAACGCACTTCCTCGTGCGATTGCGTGGGAAATAACGGGTAGATGTACAGCAACAGCAGCTGTAACATTAGTTTCATACTGTTCTCTACTAACCTGACTGGTTCCCTTACGTTTTCTAGTTGTCACACTTACAGTTTCGGGTAACTAGGTGCAGAAGTTAACAAATAATTGCCAAGATGGGTGACGTCTGGACGAATACCTTTCCTTGTACATAAAACAACAACGGACAGAACATACACCATACACCGTTAATGTGTCGGCTTTTGAGACGTAAATGTGTATCATCTTACATTACGTCTTATTTCCTGAGCTATCACAAAGTAACAGAAAACCAAGTCGTAATTCAATCAGTGTAAAATGAAACAACATATGGACACCACAGCCTCGCAGTTAAGCAGTGGAATGGAGCAGACAACTCACTGTATTGGCACCACGTCCCGCTGTAAACATGGAGCCGGCCGGAGTGGCCGAGCGGTTCTAGGCGCTACAGTCTGGAGCCGCGCGACCGTTACGGTCGCAGGTTCTAATCCTGCCTCGGGCATGGATGTGTGTGATGTCCTTAGGTTAGTTGGGTTTAAGTAGTTAACTGTATGGTTAAATGATGATGGCGTCCTCTTGGGTATAATATTCCGGAGGTAAAATAGTCCCCCATTCGGATCTCCGGGAGGGGACTACTCAGGAGGACGTCGTTATCAGGAGAAAGAAAACTGGCGTTCTACGGATCGGAGCGTGGAATATCAGATCCCTTAATCGGGCAGGTAGGTTAGAAAATTTAAAAAGGGAAATGGATAGATTGAAGTTAGATATAGGCCTAGTGGGAATTAGTGAAGTTCGGTGGCAGGAGGAACAAGACTTTTGGTCAGGTGAATACGGAGTTATAAATACAAAATCAAATAAGGGTAATGCAGGAGTAGGTTTAGTAAAGAATAAAAAAATTGGAGTGCGGGTAAGCTACTACCAACAGCATAGTGAACGCATTGTTGTGGCCAACATAGACACGAAGCCCATGCCTACTATAGTAGTACAAGTTTATATGCCAACTAGCTCTGCAGATGATGAAGAAATTTATGTATGATGAGATGAAAGAAATTATTCAGGTAGTCAAGGGAGACGAAAATTTAATAGTCATGGGTGACTGGAATTCGAGAGTAGGAAAAGGCAAAGAAGGAAACATAGTGGGTGAATATGGATTGGGGGAGAGAAATGAAAGATAAAGCCGTCCGGTAGAATTTTGCACAGAGCATAACTTCATTATAGCTAACACTTGGTTCAAGAATCATAAAAGAAGGTTGTGTACGTGGAAGAATCCTGGAGATACTAGAAGGTATAGGATAGATTATATAATGGTAAGACAGAGATTTAGGAACCAGGTTTTAAATTGTAAGACATTTCCAGGGGCAGATGTGGACTCTGACCACAATCTATTGGTTATTAACTGTAGATAACAACTGAAGAAACTGCAAAATGGTGGGAATTTAAGGAGATGGGACCTGGATAAACTGACTAACCCAGAGGTTGTACAGAGTTTCAGGGAGAGCATAAGGGAACAATTGACAGGAATGGGGGAAAGAAATACAGTGGAAGAACAATGGGTAGCTCTGAGGGATGAAGTAGTGAAGGCAGCAGAGGATCAAGTAGGTAAAAAGACGAGGGCTAGTAGAAACCCTTGCGTAACAGAAGAAATATTGAATTTAAATGATGAAAGGAGAAAATATAAAAACGCAGTAAATGAAGCAGGCAAAAGGGAATACAAAAGTCTCAAAAATGAGATCGAGAGGAAATGCAAAAATGGCTAAGCAGGCACGGCTAGAGGACAAATGTAAGGATGTAGAGGCTTATCTCACTAGGGGTAAGATAGATACTGCCTACAGGAAAATTAAAGAGACCTTTGGAGAAAAGAGATCCACTTGTACGAATATCAAGAGCTCAGATGGAAACCCAGTTCTAAGGAAAGAAGGGAAAGCAGAAAGTTGGAAGGAGTATATAGAGGGTCTATACAAGGGCGATGTACTTGAGGACAATATTATGGAAATGGAAGAGGATGTAGAAGAAGATGAAATGGGAGATACGATACTGCGTGAAGAGTTTGACAGAGCAGTGAAAGACCTGAGTCGAAACAAGGCCCCGGGAGTAGACAACATTCCATTGGAACTACTGAAGGCCTTGGGAGAACCATTCCTGACAAAACTCTACCATCTGGTGAGCAAGATGTATGAGACAGGCGAAACACCCTCAAACTTCAAGAAGAATATAATAATTTCAATCCCAAAGAAAGCAGGTGCTGACAGATGTGAAAATTATCGAACTATCAGTTTAATAAGTCACAGCTGCAAAATACTAACGCGAATTCTTTACAGACGAATGGTAAAACTGGAAGAAGCCGACCTCGGGGAAGATCAGTTCGGATTCCGTAGAAATGTTGGAACACGTGAGGCAATACTGACTCTACGACTTATCTTAGAAAACATATTAAGGAAAGGCAAACCTACATTTCTAGCATTTGTAGACTTAGAGAAAGCTTTTGACAATGTTGACTGGAATACTCTCTTTCAAATTCTGAAGGTGGCAGGGGTGAAATACAGGGAGCGAAAGGCTATTTACAATTTGTACAGAAACCAGGTGGCAGTTATAAGAGTGGAGGGGCATGAAAGGGAAGCAGCGGTTGGGAAGGGAGTGAGACAGGGTTGTAGCCTGTCCCCGATGTTATTCAATCTGTATATTGAGCAAGCAGTAAAGGAAACAAAAGAAAAATTCGGAGTGGGTATTAAAATCCATGGAGAAGAAAGAAAAACTTTGAGGTTCGCCGATGACATTGTAATTCTGTCAGAGACAGCAAAGGACTTGGAAGAGCAGTTGAACGGAATGGACAGTGTCTTGAAAGGAGGATATAAGGTGAACATCAACAAAAGCAAAACGAGGACAATGGAATGTAGTCAAATTAAGTCGGGTGATGCTGAGGGAATTAGATTAGGAAATGAAACGCTTAAAGTAGTAAATGAGTTTTGCTGTTTGGGAAGCAAAATAACTGACGATGGTCGAAGTAGAGAGGATATAAATTGTAGACTGGCAATGTCAAGGAAAGCGTTTCTGAAGAAGAGAAATTTGTTAACATCGAGTATAGATTTAAGTGTCAGGAAGTCGTTTCTGAAAGTATTTTTATGGAGTGTAGCCATGTATGGAAGTGAAACATGGACGATATATAGTTTGGACAAGAAGAGAATAGAAGCTTTCAAAATGTGGTTCTACAGAAGAATGTTGAAGATTATATGGGTAGATCACATAACTAACGAGGAGGTATTGGTTCAAATGGCTCTGAGCACTATGCGACTTAACTTCTGAGGTCATCAGTCGCGTAGAACTTAGAACTAATTAAACCTAACTAACCTAAGGACATCACACACATCCATGCCCGAGGCAGGATTCGAACCTGCGACCGTAGCGGTAACGCGGTTCCAGACTGAAGCGCTTTTAACCGCACGGCCACACTGGCCGGCGAGGAGGTATTGAACAGAATTGGGGAGAAGAGTAGTTTGTGGCACAACTTGACAAGAAGAAGGGACCGGTTGGTAGGACATGTTCTGATTCATCAAGGGATCACAAATTTAGCATTGTGGGGCAGCGTGGAGGGTAAAAATCGTAGAAGGAGACCAAGAAATGAATACACTAAGCAGATTCAGAAGGATGTAGGTTGCAGTAAGTACTGGGAGATGAAGAAGCTTGCACAGGATAGAGTAGCATGGAGAGCTGCATCAAACCAGTCTCAGGACCGAGGACAACAACAACAACAACAACAATAACAACAAGTAGTTCTAAGTTCTAAGCGACTGATGACCTCAGCTGTTAAGTCCCATAGTGCTCACAGCCATCTGAACCATTTTTGTAGACATGGAACGCATGGTATGTGCGAGGTGGCCGTCCATTGCAGCTAGTTTTCAGTGAATACTTCCGAATCGTTAGACGGACGAAGGGAACATGTATCTCGGCCGGTCCGTTCAACAGATTGGAGCCTGTTACTTTTCCCTCTGGCGAAAAGTTAAAGACGCTTTATATGAACATATCCACTACATTGGATGATATGAAAAGAGGAATTTATTACTGCTGCCTGCTTCTTATGCTATGCTAAAACGTGTGCATCAGTCTTCACATGAAGTCTGGAAGCTTTATTGAAGCTAGTGATAGTCATTTTGAACACCGTCTACAAAGGCCAATTTTCTCCGCG
Organism: Schistocerca nitens; assembly: GCF_023898315.1. Lineage (NCBI taxonomy): Eukaryota > Metazoa > Arthropoda > Insecta > Orthoptera > Acrididae > Schistocerca > Schistocerca nitens. The sequence continues at coordinate 483,046,247 of NC_064614.1, read as the reverse complement.
TTTCATAATCCGAAGCATTTTTTATTCATTGTTTTCCTTAAGTTTGTGCTGACACATAGGGAAGACAGATGTCTTTATTTACAGTTCTTAAACTGAAATTGCTCCTAGACTATAATATTGTTAATGGGAATCGTTTGGTTAAAAACAATCCGACTTACTCAGATTAACAAACGTTCTAGTTTTCATCATTTACATTTGCTGCTCTTGCAATTACCATGTTTGCAGATACAGTTACTGGATATAAGGTTTGCCTGTTACGCAAAACGCTGTTTTTCCATATGGCCCAAAGACGTTTGAGCACCACTGTCCCATCGTCAATGAGTTTTTGAAAACTGTGAAATATGAGGGCGTTTTGAGTGGTAATCAATATATGAACATTATGCCTAAAAGCAGTTCATGTTTCTTGTTTTCATTACCTTAACTTTACATTATACACTTATGCAGGATCGTCTGTACGTCTTCATATACAGGTGGCATTTCATCTGCAACGAAACGATTTTCATATGAAGTTGGTTGGCGAATCAACACCTCACTTTATAGTAATTTCATGAGGACCGATTTTCTAATATTTACGTTTTGTCTTAATATTTGCGTTCTCATGAGTTACTGAGAACAGCACACAAATACTAAACATATTCTCCAAAATTTCGTTTGTAAGTAACACTTTTCACTTTGCCAAAACAAGGTGTGTACTTTGTTCTGTCCCAGTTAGTGTCCACTTGTTCTGAAGTGAGTTTGGCGGTAATTTCTATTTTGTTTACTTTCTATGTCACTGTCTCTGTCTCTCTTTGTGTTTGTGTGTATGCTTTCTAGCTGTTTGTATCGTCTTTTACGCAGAGTTTCTTTAATGTGTTAAGTAGTGCGCCTTTGCATAGCGTAGTGTATTCATTTATGATATGTATGTCGAAGTTTGTTGTACTCTTACTTTATGGTACGAGCTGTGGCTAGATTTTAATATTTTTACATCTGTTTCTATTTTATTTGGGAGATGGTTGCGGGCTGTTACGTGGTCAGCACTCGTACTATAGGAGTTGTTACTTTTTAGAGCTCTGAGGTGGTCTGAACATTTTGTTTTAAAGTTCCTGCATGTTTTTCCTGTGTATACTGACTGACAGATGTTGCATATGAGTTCATATATGGCTGATCTGTTGAATGTATCTGTACGTATTTAATGTGTTCTGAGCTCTTTCTGTGTTATGTAGTCAGTCCTGTATCCTGCTCGAAATCCCTATTTTTTTAATAAGTTGCCTATTTTATTACTGCAGGTTGTTATGTGCCATTTAGTCTTTCCTGTGTGTAGTTGTTGGGTCATGAAGTGGTCGTTGTCTGTGTGTTGTCTTCTTCTGTTTCGTGTAAGGTCCTGTGTGTATGTTGCCTATTCGTTGCTTTTCCTTTTAGATACTGTATTTTTGTGCCCGCCCACATAATGCGAAGGTTGTTTCGTGTACGCTGCAGACATTTCACCGGGAGGCCCTTGTACATCTTCCAGACAGTCCCGATCTCACCTCATACGATTTCCATATCTTTGGAGCTCTGAAGGAAGACATTCGTGGCCGTCGGTTTGCTTCAGAAAAAGAGGTGTTCGTCTGCGTTCAATCATCGTCACGGGAGCAACCGCAAACATTTTTCCGGCTTGTCTCACAATGGGATTAATGTATTAACAGTTTTGGCTGTTACTTTTGAAATAATAAACAGTTTACATAGCCTTTTCCGTCTGTCTCGCTTACATCTGACTGCCACTTACGGTATGTGCAGCGATAATCACCTTCTGCATCACACATAAACATAGTACACTTTCAGACGACGAAAAGTTGCAGAGGACAAAGCCGTCTTCCATCATCCCTGCCTCGAAGAAGAAAAACGCACAGAATATTCTCATTACCACTGATTCACAGAAGAGAAACGCACAGTATGTTCTCAGTTAAGGACATTCAGTCATTATTTATAGAGAGAAAGTCACAAAAGAAATAAACACGTAATACAACTACACATATCTCAATCAGTTACAAAACACAGAAAACACTTTGAAATTTATATTCAAAAATGTTTGCAGAGCTGATGTATCTGTGGTTAGACACCGTGTAAGGTATTAAACAATTATATAAAAAAGGAAAACGGAAACGTCGATGCAGAAGCTCAGCAAATCGAGCTCTTGAAAAAGACAGAGAAAAAGCTGAATTACATATTCCTTTGGAGACGGCAGAATTCAGAGTGAACAATAAAGATGCTCTAAAATTCCTAATCACAACATACGGTGAAAACCAACACAATGAATATATTTCAGTACTTAAGAGAAATAATACACCCAAACGGTGGAGATAAAAAAAAGCAAACAAAAATAGCGCTCACAAAATGGAAATGGCTTATCAATCAACGAAGGGCATTTAGAATTTAAAAAATCGCTCTTAGTAAAAACAAAAACCTAATGCTACACCACTGTCATTATATTAGAGTGCCATTATGTATCGAAATGTTTAGTTCTGGGCGAAAAAGAGAGAAATTAAAGAGTTAGAGAAAAAGGAAAGGAAAATATTACAGAAAATACACGGTCGCATAAAAATTGGTAGTATGTGGATGAGAAGAACTAATGAAAAAATCCATACCCGAACAGAAAGACTATCTGACGTTCAAGGAAATTTAGAATTTCGTTTGAATGAGCATCGGAAGACTAATTAAAAACTACTTGATCATTTCAATAGAAATCCCGAAACCAGATCACTTAGTTCAGTGCAGGAAAGTGCAAAATGAATTAGCAGAAATCAACGTCACAAAAGCAGATTCTAGACAGGCCAGCTTTTCGAAACAAGATTACGAAGGTTGGGGGGTTTCAAGAAAACGTCGGAAAGTGTACCACTGTATGGACAGAAAGTACAAAAGAACACAGCGAATGAATGAACAAAAACTAAAAAGACCGTAAATCAGGAAAGAAGACGTGTCACTACTTCAGCATCATTACTTCAACATCACTAGCTACGTCAGATGATCCTCAGATGAATGAAATCGAAGAAAGAAGAAGAATAGCAAAATTTACGACAAAAATAAAATACCGACATCTGAAGTAGATGATTAAAAAAACAGATGAAGTATAAATGAATATATACGTGACATACGGTAAAATTTGTTTAAATTTTAAATAAAATTCGGACTGGAATGAAAATGCAGAAATATGCATGTATCAGTCGGATTGTAACACAAAAGGGAAGGAGCACAATTATGAAGATTTTTCTTTGAGTTGTTGATTCGTCATAATGTTTAGGGCTTGAACGAATTCAGTCACAAAAAAGTATATGAAAATCAAATGCATTAACACTCGGCCAACCTAAGGATCACCACCAGACTCTGAACGTAACTTACAAACTGGTATCAACTAGTTAACCTGGCTTATCAAATAAATAAAAGGCAAATTAATAATTTTACCTTGGGCATTATTCTGTAGGCTTGAGGGTTCGACTTTCATCGCTCAAACACAAAAGACACTCTACTATAACCTCAGCTTAATTACCTTAAGTCTGCAACGATTCTGCCCCACATTTTACCAACCACATTGTGTACCATCTATAATTACGTGCAAAAAGTCTGATTTCTTTTTCGGTCCTTCACGTAGTGAACCTGGTTGAAATGTTATGCATGTTCCCTCACTCTTGGACAAAGTAAAGTTGTTCTGATCAGTGGCTAATCTGTTTCTCTCGGTCTTCGTTCAAACTTCGATAACAGTGCATGCTGAGTCGTGCGGAATTCGCGTGCTTTGATCGTTCGAGAACAGAGTGGCCACTAACCTTTCTTGGCTTGGCGATGTGTGGGAGGGACTGCTTTGGGTACCATACCCAGTACGGCTGTTTCCAGTCAGCCTGCTGGGTGTGAAAACTATGAACCTTTTCATCTAACAGTGAGGATTCGTACATTTGCAGTGGGATGAGTGAACGATTCGGGTGCTCATATCCCTCTTGCGATTTGTCTGACTCTTCCTCGTACATTATTTCGTCGTCTTTTCACTTCACACCAGTCTCAGATTGACTTCAGTAATAACCAGAAATAGCGTGAACTGTGAAAGTTAGATTTTACTTTTAGGTGTGTATTCATGACTTCTAGTGTGTATATTTCCAAGGTACTACGCTCTTTATAGAGTCACGAATGTATTATGTATAGTTCTGTGTGCAGGCTTCAGATTTTTTTTTTTTTTTTAAGTGGTCTTATGTGAAACTAGTTCTTATGATACAGCCTCTCTACCTCTCACTCTGGCTAATGGTTTATAGTATCTTATATTTGTTGTTTATGCAGTTGGCTAGTGAAAAGTTAACTAGTGAGTCTCTAGAGGTATTTGTTAAAAATTGTGAGTCGTTGCTGGGCAAAAGCTGATGGGATTGCTTTTCATCCCTCTAAATATTAGTTTAGCTCACTTTGCCATCTGGGGATCATTATTTAGGTAGAAAATTTGGCTGCTTCACTGTTAATCACAATATTCTGTGAGTAGATAGGTGTACCCAAGGATTGAGTGATGCGATTCTCTTGCATTCTTTAAGAGCTTTACATTGTGAATAGGATATGCTGAAATCAATCCAGATCCCTCGCATTCTCCCTGCACTTAGAATCATTATCATTGAAGTATGCTTGTAGGAGTCATTGGAGTGTTGATTGAATTCAGGTTGGTATACCGGGGTGAAATCATATGAATTCAAGTATTACATTATAGTAATTAACTGATAGGAGTCCTTGTGTAGCAGATCATTGCAGTGATTCCTTTGTTATTTGCGTGTCTTACTTCTCAACACCCCCCCCCCCCCCCCCATGAACCACCATGGACCTTGCTGTTGGCGGGGACGCTTGCGTGCCTCAACGACACAGATAGCCTTACCATAGGTGCAACCATAACGGGGGGTATCTGTTGAGAGGCCAGACAAACGTGTGTATCTAACTACAAAATCAAACAATGTTCACCATAAACTCATTGTATTACAATCTCTATCTCCTTGCATGTAAGTAATGAAATCTTACAAGAAAATATATTTAATGATTGCTGAAATCAATAACCTACACTTCGGTAACAAAAGTCGTAGGATAGCGCTATGCGCATATACTGATGGTGGTAGATTCGCGTACACAAGGTATAAAAGGGCATTGCATTAGCGGAGCTGTCATTCGTACTCAAATGATCCTTGTGAAAAGGTTTCCGTCGTGATTATGGCCACATGACGGGAATTGAGACAATGGTGGTTGGAGCTAGAAGCACGAGACATTACACTTCGGAAATCGTTAGCAAATTCAATACCTCGAGATCCACAATATCAAGAGAGTGCCGAGGAAATACCTCTCACGGCCTTCACTCAAAGACCTAGAGTAGCGGTGTTTGCGTAGAGTTGTCAGTGCTAAGACACAAGCAACACTGCGTGAAATATCCGCAGAAATAAATGTGGGACGTACGACGAACGTATCCGTTAGAACACTCGAAAGAAATCTAGCGCTAATGGGCTATGGCACCAGAAGTCCGACGCGAGTGGCTTTGCTAACAGCACGACAACGCCTGCAGCGCCTCTCCTGGGCTCGTGGCCATAGCGATTGGACGCTAGACGACTAGAAAACTGTGGCCCGCAGCTAGCAAGAGCTGATGGTAGAATACGAGTGAGGTGCAAACCTAAAAATGCCATGGACCCAAATTGTCAACAAATCACTCTGTAAGGTGGTGGTGCCTCCGTAATGGTGTGATCTGTGTTTACATGGAATGGGCTGGGTCCTCTGTTCCAAATGAACCGATGATTGATTGGAAATGGATATGTTCGGCTACTTGGAGACCATTTCCAGCCATTCATGGACTTCAGTTTCCAAAACAACGACATCATGTCACTGGAACACCATTGTTTTCGATTGGTTTGGAGAATATTGTGGACAGTTCTAGCGAAAGATTTGGCTGTCCAGATCATCTGACGTGAGACCTATCGAACATTTCTGGGTCGTCATCGAGATGTCAGTTCATACACAAAATCTTGCAACGCCAACACTTTCGCAATTAAGGACAGTTTGTGAGTTAACGAGCATTTCGCTATTTAAATATAGGGCCGAAAGAGTCAGCCTTCAGGAATCGAGAAACGACCCCTGTCGTTTAGGACCGTGTGCCACAAATATTGCCGATTCACCTCGATATGGACAAACTCACAGGCTTCTGTTGTGCTGAATGGGGCCTAAGTGCTGTAGTGTGCGAGTGACACAGACGAGAACCTACACCATAGGGAAACCCAGTAGAAGCCATTTGTGGCCAAGGAGACGTAGCAGTGTTAAATACGGCGGATCCAAGATCAGCCATAAAGAGAAACATTTATGGAAAATATTTAATTCTGTAGTAAAGCATGGCATGAATCCACCGTAAATTTTAATCTGCCATACTTCATAAATGTTCCTCGTAATCCCAATAAAACTTGAGTATTGTTCATATCTGTAATAGTTTAGGATTTACTGTTAAAGTGAAATTAACAAGTTTTCTAACAACGAAGTGAATGCTAAAATCTGAACGCTTTGGTCGATGTTAACGATCGATATTTCATATAGAAGAGCATCATTAAAATGAAAAACGTTGTAAATATCAACTCTGTAACTTGATCGGATTAAAAGACACAGTAAATTGAAATTATCAGTATTTTCAGTTAAGCATCAGATCATTTCCTCCACATAAAATACATTGAACGATGACAGCATGACACCTCATTGAATCATTAGGTAATAGAATATTTGTTGTTAGGTTTAGTGCATAATAGTTACTTTTGTTCTTTATTATTTATCAGAAAGCACATTGGTGCAAGGCTACTGGCCGTGACATTCAAAGTTAAGAAGGAAATTGTGTTGGTTTTATGCATGAGAATTTAATGTTTATTATGTAATGGATATTATAGTCACTTTATTTAGATCGTGAAAGTGTTCAAGCTTTGATTATTTAACTATGTTAAAATGTAAAATAATGAAGAATAAGCTGTAGCCAATCAGTGTGAGAGTGGCCACTGCTTCTCTTTGCCTGTTCAAATTACAGTCTTGACTACCTTTCAGTAAGTGGACAAGACCAGATTTAATTTAATGTGCCTTCATTACAAGTGGTTGTCATACAGTACGTTACAAATAACTAGAAAAGTTACTACTACAGAATCAGCTGTAGTACCCAAAAGTGTGAACGTGGTATGGTATGAGAACATAATAAAATACTGTAATGGCGAGGACTACTTTGTCGATTCACGACTGATGTTTCACCATGTGGGAAACCTCAATCACCCACTTTAATATCTCCCTTGCGATTCTAACGTTACATTGCCAAATTTCTACCAGTATCCCCGGGCGGTGGTAGCGACCGCTATTCGTCCGTTTACATAGATGTCACGAGGTGCGCCCCATACTAAATGTTGCTTTCAAAGACTATAATTAAGCAGTGTTCAATGCGGATGTGACCATCCCTGCTATCAGACTTGTCCGACTCCAGCAGAGGAAGCACCAGAGAGAAGTATACAGTCTGATACTACATAAGACTCTCTTTGAAGAGATGAATTTTTCACGAAATAAGTATTTAAGAATAAAATGCCTGAAAATGTAGATTCAATTGGATTGTGACAGCACCAACTATGCCATTAGGTAAAGGCTGTTATTTCGGTAAATGTTCCGTAGCCTCACGGTATTTGAACAATATTCGCCTATCTGCTTATGTTATACAAACTCGATACCTGCCTATATTATATCTGTCGCAAAGCAGTATTCGCCTCACAAAATTCTGGTTTACTGCTATGTAAGGTTACAAGAATTGTATCAAATTGACCCAACATATTTCTTCAGCATACATCCGTATAAAGTCTGGTCATATTTTGCTAAAAAAATGTACGTAAGATAAGATGTGAGGTAAGGTAAACCTGTAACCTTAACGTTATGATAACTGTCTACCACTAGACTTAATGTCGCCTCACGGCTTTGTGGGCACGTGACACGACAAGGAAAGTAGGCCTATGTAGGAACAGAGACGAACGAGGAATCATTGTAGCGCGAGTACAGGTCGCCAGCGGGGATATCCAACGACATAAGCGCCTTTGGCAAAGAGGGTATTGTTTTGGCCCGGCTCCTACGGACGAGCATCTCGGAAAAAAACAAAGCTGGTAGGTTATTTACGAGTATTTTGTTGACGTGAGGATCTATGGCAAATGGTTGAAGGAAGGTAAAGCCACAAGAGGGCGACAAGGTGTTTGACATCCGCGCCCCGTTAAGCCCGCCTCACACGGTGTAAGATTCGCTGCCATCTTACTTGCCCACTCGTGCGGCAGCTTCCTTCAGGGCTCTGTCATCTGCTAACCCGCTGCCTTACAGGTAGTCGTGCATCTTTCCCGTGATACGTCGGGTGCTATTTTGCTTGTGAGACCTAGTCGGCTTCCCTGCGTGCTACCTGCGCTGGCCAATCAGGAGTCCGGTTTGGCGACTGACGTCACAGCCTACAGGGCGGGAACTCTGAGACATTGCCTGTCAAACCGCGAGACTAAACAGAAGGTTACGCGTTGGCCGTCCAACCTGCGATCTCTCTCAAACTATTGTACAGAAACTATTCGGCAAAAAACTTGATCCCTAGACGTCTTACAGCTTCATTCGTCAAATTCTCGATGAGCTATCTTTATGTTAATGGTCATATTTATTGCAGTATTCTAGGATTAAGTAAACTACCGCAAACATTTCGAAAAGTTCACAGCGAAAAATGGAGGTTGCTATAAATTTGCGTTTGGTGCATGTCACGTCACAAGTTTCTGTGTATAAAATGTAGCTAACATTTAAACTTTTAAAAATATTGCTATCTATTACCCACATCGAGAAAGCGGATCGCATGTAAAGCGATTCGTCCCGAGCATGCTCTTCAGAGAAAAAGCCATAATGAAATATTCACAAAGTTTCTCGTATCTCATAAATGGTTACAAATATTGAAAAACGATTCTGGCTAATGACAGTATACAAAGAGGGGAATATTTCGCCATATGATTAATATGTAAAACTTCCATATCTATTACGATATTCAAGCGGCTACAAATTTTTTCACTGAAATGATTTAATATTTAAGCACCATCAATAGCTGGTGAAACGAGAATTACTGTGGGTTTGGAACAACATACGTAAGACAATTTCACTTTATTTTTGTACCAAGAATGGGTATTTTCATGAACTGATGGCTTGTCTTTTCACCAGTTGCTGCTTATCGATTCTCTCACAATTTCAACTGCATTGTAATGTCACTCACATGAATATTTACAAACTCTGTTGAAGCAGATTTGAATGTCGCAACAAGGGAACTTAACACATTACTGAAAACTCGATACTGATAACGTCTGTCCGAACAAAGCTAAAGGGAATGATAAGACTGGCGAAAATAAATTGACACTTCTGTTGATATTTTAACGGAATCATATACCCCAGTGTGTGTTTAATAATGAATGATGTGGATTGACACTGGACGTCAACTTTAACTTCTATATCTCGGCCACCTGAAAAAATGCAAACATTTAAATTTGCAAACTGCAATTAAGTGCTTATTGAGGTGTATGCAACTTCCTGGCAGATTAAAACTGTGCCGGACCGAGATTCGAATTATTCTGGAGCTTTGCCTTTCGCAGGAAAGTGCTCTATCATCTGAGCTACCGAAGTACGACTCACGCCCCGTCCTCAGAGCTTCACTTCTACCAGTATCACGTCTCCTACCTTCCAAACTTCACAGAAGTTCTCCTTTCTTTCAGGAGTGCTAGTTCTGCAAGGATTCGCAGGAGAGCTTTGTGAAGTTTGGAAGGTAGAAGACGTGATACTGGCAGAAGTGAAGCTGTGAGGACGGGGCCTGATTCGTGCTTGGATAGCTCAGATGGTAGGGCACTGGCCCGGGAAAGGCAAAGGTCCCGAGTTCAAGTCTCGGGTCGGCACACAGTTTTAATCTGCCATGAAGTTATATATCAGCACACACGCCGCTGCAGAGTGGAAACCTCATTCTGGGAGGTGTATGCAGATTACCAATATCTTTGACAAACTAAAAGATGTTTGTGGTGAAAAAGAACAATTTCTCATTCTGTACAGTGACAGGAAAGAAAAGATGGCATGCTATATGCTGTTAATTGTTTCTATATTTCTTAGATTAGTGAGACATACAAATAAAATCTTTTACCCAGTTTCAATCCATATCATTCATTATTACTTATAAAACTACACTGCGGTATAGGATCTCGCCGAAATTTCAACAGAAGGACGATTTATTTTCCCCATACTTTTCATCGCCTTTATTTTTCTTCAGAGAAATGTTGTCAGTGACGAGCTTTTAGTAATGCATAAGATTCCTTGTTGCCATATTATCGGTTTCTTTCGCCAAAATGCAACTGAGTTTGTAAATATTCATCTTACTAACATTTTAATGCAGTTGACGTGAATACATGTCAATAATTCATGAAAATGTCCATTCTCTTTGTACGAATAAACAGTAATTTCTTAACATATATTGTTCCAAACCCACTGTAATTCTCGTTTCCCCACCTACAGTATCTCCAACAAATAAGCAATTATACTGCTCTAGTAGAACATTCATTGATATTCTTCGAGTCAACGACTCTAACATATGTCTTGTCCTAGATGAACACGCTTATTATTCTAGGTACAGGAATTTTTCTCAATAAATAAAGTACTTGCGTGAACTGGAATGCTCACAAACCTATTGGTCTCCAGCGATTCATCAGCGGTTATCGTTGCATAGATAACATATCATTTTCACCTCTGAGAACGTTTGTCAGTGTGAAAAATACTAACCGCACGTCGTTCGGAATTAATGTTAAACTATAGATCGCACAACGACTGGCTCGGTAATTCAGTTCTAAAGTCAGAGGAAGGCAACTGCATGGCAACCCAGCAGGTTCGTAACCAGTCATGCGCTCTTGCATTGAAATCACCAGCCATATAAATTTCGATACTGAAAACAAAGATACTATTCATTGCGTCCAACGATAAAACATCATGTCAAACAGAATACCCTTCCAAAGAAATTAGACCGTTATGTTCAAGATGTGCCTTTGGTACACTTCAGTTGAATGTTTGATCGTTGCCTATATATTCTAGTAAGTTATTTATAAATTGTTTATTGCAATTACGCCTCAGTTGCGTACTATTACCAAGTTCCTTTTCAATCCAGGCGTATTACAACGGTTCACCCGTTGTCGCCTAAGCACTATTAGTGTATGTTCAACAGAGCGGGCTTGAAAATGAACTTTGTAGTTAGAAACTAGTCGTCAGCATAATAAACCTAGCTGTGACGGAATTACAATAAAGAATTAATGTTACCCAAGTTGTTGGTCCTTTCCTAACATTATGTTGGAAATATGTAGTTGTTCATAATGTTAAAGTCTGAGATAATGACGAACTGAGATGGTTGTACTGAACTGATTATTATAACAGATTTTTTAATTCCTAGTTATGTTTTAGTGAAGTAAAACTGAACGTCATAGAGACTGTGATGCTTTGGTCACCGTTGCACAAGAATTACTCTGTCCAAGGTGGCCGACAGATAACTCGGATATGATGAAATGCAGAGGCCTGTTTGGTACACGATTTTTGGGTAAGCTAATGGCGATACGTGAAAAGAAGGCAGCATCCTCCACAGAAGCTACTCACTGCTTGATTTGATGAGGGTTATAATATCTAGTGAGAGTAACTCGCACAGAAAATAAGAAAAAGGTAGCGTATTCAGGAAGTAATTCTCCGTAGTCGACGTTGGCGGTTTTGACACGAATGTAGCAACATATCATTCCTGTCGAAAGGAAGCATGCGTGCAACTTCATTAAGTGATTTAGGAGAACTATTAAAAATTTGTATATGGATGGTTGAATGGCGATTGGAACTCAAAATTTACTGGCTGCAATTCGTGTCATGGTGACATATTGTATAAAGAGTTTGCAAGATAAATGTAGTTTGAAATATAATTGGTCATCCTCAATATATTCTGCCTTTACGTATCTTGGTCTCATGAGCAGTCTTCGCTATCTGTTGCAGATCGATCGGTTTCCAGATATTCACGGCTGCTTCGACTATACGAATGTACCTGACTGAGGTCTTAGAGACAAGAGTGTCTCCGGCCAATGGTTTTGAGGACGTGGTCGGCACACATAGCTTGACGGTCTGGAAGGAAAACAAGGTGTTCTGCTTCATTTTCATGGCTATTCCGTTTGGGCTGCTTGAGAATGAAGGTGCGTTTTTCTCTCCTATGTGATATGGTATGCTAACGAGCGTGGCTGCTATAAAATGATAAGATGGAGGGGGCCATTCCTGAAATCAGCAATGGTGTTGTATTAACTAAGTTACTGTAACAAGCATTTCTATCCACCTACTCCGCAACACAAGTCATGTGTTTATTTTACGACCTGTCGACCTATATTGGAACAGTGTGGTTGCTTAGGAAATGTTGTCGAATGAGCAGCAGAGTGAAAGATCTGGGTTGACTGCTGAGTTGGGAAGACGGAAGGAAGATAACGGAAGTAAAGAATAAACACTGTAATTACTTTCGCCTCCTGAGGGTTCAACCACTTTAGTTTCTGGAAAGGCATCAGTCCACGAAGTATGTTACACACAAAGAATGCTGATACTGATCATTGTAGTTTACCTCGGACTTGTAGAGGAAGGATTCACTAGACTGAAAACGTGGAATGTCGCATTTATGAAAAGTAGTACATAACGCGGGCGGTCAATCACGTTATGCTGTATGGTTAATTAAATGTCGGATTTCGTTTCTGAGAGACTACAGGTTCATTTGTGCACAAATAAAAGGATATAATCTCATAAATTAGCATGTCATATTAAACCAATGGCGGACAAGTCCCAAGTCTGAAATTTTGCATAATATCTGTAAATGGAAAGCTGATAATTACACACCATTAATATACAAAGCACGCTCTGGCTTTGAAACAAATCAACCAAATAAACGTTAATGAATTCAGCATATTATTACTTAATGAGATGAGGTACTAATCTATTGATGCTTACACGATGGTAGCAGGAACAAGAAATATAACGCGAAACAGCGAGGCTTCTCCTTGCTGCTCGCAGAAAAAAGTGAAAGCTGCTCCTTCCTTTATTTATAAACGATCTTACCAAAGTAAGATAGAAATCACTAGCGGACTCTTTGGTCCTCTTTCTCATGACATACGTTTTAAACTTCACATATAGAAGACAGAAAAAGAAAGCTAGATATAGGGCTCTTACAGAGTCGCGATTAGGAACAATGTTGCTCGCATCCCTTTCTGTTTACGCGTTGTTTGATTCGTGATCGTGTTTAGCAAGTCGGTATCTCATTCACCAAAATGCTTTTACTTGAAATTACGTTTTCTTTTTTTCCTAAAGTCACATTATGGAACATGTCTTCGTATGGTTGTGTTGAGAGCTTTAACTCACCTTAATTAGAACAGGGCGAGCTAAACTGATGAATGATCTACGGATTTAAAATTTGTAAGACACAAAATATTATTCTCTCTGAATAACTGACTTGGTTCGTATTTTCACCACGGTGAAGATCTAGAATATCTGAAGTGCGCTAATTTGACATGTACTGGGCAATCAGTTTTTTAAAGCAAATGATACTCAGGTGCTAAGCAATTACCACAATTCGCAATTATCTCCGTGACGCGGCCGTAATGACGGCTATGCAGAACTCACCCGCATTTCGTTTCAAAATCTGTTAATAACATATCGAGGGTGATATTAGTGTAAATGAAAGACCACAACACAATGTTTGGACAAAAAAATGAGTGATTACTTCCACTTAAAGAAACTTACGTTACTATGTGCGTCGAAACAGTACAAGCCCGGGAGGAGGAAAGATAACGAACGAAATGCCAGAAAAAAAGCCAGACAAAAAACAGATATCACATCATAAAAACATTGTAATTTACACCCCTTCATCAAGATTTTGAAACACTGTGAATTCATATTTTGTAAATGAGACTCCTTCCCTTGCCATTAATGGCTCAGTGCATAATTAATTAATTATAGTTAGTAAAAGTAATTCTGCTAGCACAAGGACAACAAGATAAAATTCTGGTACATTATTGTAGAGCACAACGTGACTTACACAAGGTGATCTGTTTGTTCTGTATGGAATCCTTGAGCCTTTTTGGATCAAATAACTCTGAAGCAAAAAAGAAAATTTCACGTATTAATGCTATTTCGTTCTAGTCATCAAATTAATTAAAAATTGTTAAACTACTTTTGCGACACAGTAGCACTGAACAGTCACGAGGCTTGCACTGATGCCTTATGCAGAGATAATTGCAGAAATTTTATCACCTTATAATTCGCTCAATGGTTTAATTGTAACCACTTCTGCTTCAACAATTCTTAGCATCAGCACATTATTTTCAGATTACGGAAGGTAAGTTTGCCTCGAGAATTTTTGGGCAACCCTTGTTTCCTTGTCCCGTTATTGTGCTCTGTAACAACGTTACTTTACTACGTCTAAAGTGCTATTTTTTGGAGGAAGAATTTCTTTTCTTTAATGTTTGTAAAGAGCTGATCCCCTCTGTATACGTTTTTTAAAAACTTTCTGTATAAGGCAGAAGAAAAGTCCCACACAACGTCTTTTTTCAGTGGAGTGTAATATTAATAACTATTGTATTCTGTGATACCGTAGTGAAAATTTATCGGTGATCAGCGATGATGAATGGCCTTTGCTGAAGCAGAACACAATAGGCAAAAATTTTCTCTTTTGTTTCTGCAAGAGCCCGAGCTCAATCACTCTTGTCTTTCTATGGTAGTCTGTAGTAGCAAAAAAACATGTTGTGTAAGTTGTACTTAAATTATACGTTTTACTGACTTAAAATAATTAAAAGTCATATACGTTTAGAACTACCTACTCCCACTGCGAATAGTTAACTTGATTTTTGCTGCTGGATGATTTGTTACAGACAGGTTCCAGCGGAGTTGGCAGACAATTGTGAAGACACACAGTGATCGATCTCGTATTGTGCTCAGTCGTTAATTTGTATTTTCTCATAGCAGTTCGCGGCCCTGAATTAAAGGCCGATCATTTTAATGTATCTTGCATTCACCTCACGCAAGGAATGTGCAAATGATTCGGCCATTCGTCTCTGAACAACTATGCTATCTATTTTTGCCCATGTCAGCCACTGGACACTATTTAGTAATTGGATGGTCCACCATCTTACAAAGATGTGTTGTCCTCCTTTGAAATTATAAGAGTAAAGTAAAAAGGGTAGTGCAACGCGTCAGGTATCATTTACCAATAGTAGATCAGCTCACTTGGCAAGAGAATTTCCGATGCGTTACTTTTGTGTGTCTGTGATGGATGATTCTTGAAGGTAGTCAGTTCGCGTAATAACATTAGTTCCTTTGGGTTTAGTGCAATTGCAAAGAGAGTATCTTTAAGCAGGGCAACTTAAGGGGAATTTTAATGTCACATCAAATGTAATAAACACCATCCAAGTTTTTCCTGACGGTGCGTGGACATGTTGCTAGCGATTCCTTTCACTGGTTTCAGTCGAAACACACCTGTCCTTTGTGCAGCGTACATTTTTAAGACGCCCAGCGCTTTCAGAGCAGGAGTGGTTTCTTTTGTTTCCTGCCTGGTCCCACTCCCTCCCCTATGCGTACTTTCTGCTTCTGTGACGCAGGTGCAGCGCCAATGCGGGCGTTCTGGCAAAGGAATTCCAGGCCAGCTGCAGGACATTCCAAGGCTGACGCACAGAGTTACCTCACAGACATTGTACTGTTTTAATGCACACACCCTTTCGACTCTAAGTATTTAAATACTTGAGTTATTCCCAATTTCCTTGTCTTTCGCTTGCAACGTCGGTCGGCATGTGTAGATCTGTAGATCTAGTGTTGCCCGCGTTGGTTTGCCGTTGATTATTGTGAGAATAATCCTATCACTGTGACTTACGCGAAACGCTGTGACAAAAAAAAAAAAAAAAAAAAAAATGTTGCACGAAATAGACTGATAATCTTTATGCCCCTTCTTAGCATCGGTAGTACACAGTTTCGAGTGCGAAGTCATAACGCTTCATCGGCGGGACTGAAACAAAGCCGGCGCACATGGAGTACACTGTGATCCATGAAACGTTATAGATTTTTAACCAGTGATTATAATCGTGGCGAAAGCATCGAAGGCTCGAGATCTTTATCGATACTAACGCAACACAGTAATCGATGCAGTTTACTCCTCAATCATGTGCACTGTGCACTGGTGCTTCCACGACTGTATGGGTTTCTCTGGAGCAGCCAACAAAACCTGCAAGCAAAGTCTCCATATTGTAGCTTTCTCGGTCAATCACACCGTGCAATAGTCAAAACTATAAATTTCATGAAACTAGCTAATTCTTATCAGTTCCATTGTGCCAAAAACGAATATCACAAAGAAAACTGAAACTTATCAATGGATTTTGTTTTGCAAAGGTGATTAGCCATAAAGTGAAACGGAAGAAATTTATTAGCAACGTCGAATTTCTGCACATTGGTAGTGAGCTTCCTTCATTTCCAATTGTACAAGCTGTTCGTATGGAAGAGTAGTCTGTAAATTTGAAATGCTTCGTTGAAGTCGTCGAGTGTAGCAGTATGTGGTAATGGCACCACAGGGTGTTGGGAGGGCGACGATGGATATACGGTACATGAAATATGTTGAATGTGCTTAAACTAAATGAGTTGATCGACGGGTATCCAGCCAAAGAAAATGAGACAGACATGTAGGTGTGCTCACATTGCCTAATGGTTAAGGGGACTGCGCGATGAAATCAGGAAATTCACATTCGAGGCCCAGTCTGACATCGGTTTCCAATAATCACTGACGGTTGGATAATGCAATCATTATGGCGTGCGTAGTACTCTGATATGGACACTGAGTTACGGGCAGACAAGTCAACAAAGAATACAACAAACTGTATATATTGTCATACTTTGGTAACAGGATCAGAAGATTCAGTTTTAGCCATGGCTGAGATGCTGAACTCGAGCTATTAGACTCTCTCACGAGATTTCCGTGTCACATAGGACTGCACGTGCGTTGAAACTCAGCAGATATTGAATCGGAAGCACGACTAAAAACCAGAGAATGCAGCATGAATCAGTCACGCCTTGATACCTGGAGAAATCACAAGTAGTCTGTTTGTCACTGAGATATTACCACTTTTTCGTTTAAGTGGGGAAATGTAAGCTGAAGAAACATCTGCACATTTACAATAAATTTCGGTATGTCGCTAACGAGAGTGGCACCGGGTTACCCGAACTCGATAGGAGCATTGTTTTTGCTGTTTTTATTGTTGTTACTGTCAAAGGTTGGTGAAAGTATGCATATAAAATCATGCTACATCTATAAAATAGAAATTGTACCAATAAATTAGGTATGAGAACATCTGAAGTATAACAAAAAGTATAGGAGTAGGAAGACATCCATAAGAAAGTCTATGTTTTTAGCAGATGTGAATTACAAAATGGCCTTGTTCTTACCGCTAAAATTTAGGGACATATGCTAACCAGAACTGTGAATAGCATTTTATTAGACTTCTCAGTCGTTCATAGTCATCGCTCAAAATAGATGCAAGTTCCGATCCAAACTATGAATTAGGAATTCTAGAAACCATAATTTTTCGCATTTCTACAATGTTCAGAATAAGTGTAGTCGTTGGTACAAGGGTGAGTGTGGGAATGAAGAGAAAAATCTTTAAAAATGAACCGCATGTCGTGAAATAATAACCGTCCATGTATATTCATTTCCACGAGTTATTGCTTGTAATTTTTACCTTTCAACCATAATATTTACATTTATCTCTTATTGAAAAGAAGTTTAATGAGAAATACGAATATAGAATTATAATGAATTCTCTCTACTTTGTAAATGATGTAAGTATGTGAATGCAGCTTGCCGCTAACTTGGTGTAATGTTTTGTCTGTACAGAGGTGTATCTGTCGCCTTTATTACTCCTTCACTCTCACACATAAATCGGTACAATAAAGTCAGGGCTTCGTGGTTTATATGTAGGCTGATCCGTGAAAAGACAGACAAACAATTATGCTAATGGAGGATTCTGAGTATTTTCTAGAATTTCATTCGCTCTCTCTCTCTCTCTCCCTCTCTGTCCTTTATCTGTGTACAGTTTAAATATATTATTTACGTGAAATCAGCCTAGTAGAGTCTCTGGTGGAGCCCTTCGTCTTAATATTCAGCGGCTGGCTTGCTAGAAAAGATCTTTACGTTTGTTATTATTATTAAGCGCTGCATTCAGTTGGGAAAATCGATCGTTTGAACAATTCGTTCAGTTTACGACAGATCTAAAATTTCAGATGTGGACGAAGCCTTTTTGGACGATTTATAAAAAAAACTCAGAGATTGCAGGCTCTCTTCGTCACAGCTGAAACTTCCCAATTAATTACAGGGCCCAGACAATCATCAACGATTCAGACAGAGAACTCATTCGTCATTCACTCTAGAATAAAATGGTCACAAACCTTATTTCTGATGAAAATTGTATATTGAATCCATTTCCGTACATGTTCCGTTTTCTGTGGATTTCAAGTCTCATATAATTTGCTTTTACTGGCTTTGTCTTTCTCTTTATCTATCACGCTAGCGGCACAAACGTTCCTAGCTCGTTTTAGCGCGAAGAAGAGTAAATATATCTCTTTTATCAATCCGACAATCTCCCAAATGATACTTCCGAAGCTGTTTCCTTCTCCCTCTACAATAACCATGGAGCATACATCTCTCTATCTTTGTTGTTCCAAAGAATAAACGTACTAGAAAAATACCTTGGCGTCGACGAGCTGTCGGCGCATATATTACTAGAAAATCTGATCAAATACTTTTCAAACGTAAATAAATGTGGATGATTTGATTGACCATTATTAATTATTGCGTGGTAGAGGGTAATTTTCCGTGGGGAGATAACAGAATATAAAGAATTAAATAAATGGAAATGTATGGGCCGCTTATTACCTGGGCCACAATGACCCTAACTTTATTTTGAGATTTTAATTGGACTTTGTACGTCAAGCCGTAGTAGCAATACGTAAATCACAATTCAAGGCGACAGTGACAAATATGTTTGTCGTTTCTTAAAGTATATTCTTTTAGAAAAGTCAGTTCATACGAAGGGCAGAGATAATGCACTACCGCAATGGTCACAATTATTATCTATGACAGCGCTGTATACAAATTATTGAGTTAATAAATACTATAGTACAAACGAAATTTGTCATAAGATAACATAAAAAGAGAGTCTCTTATTCGTGATTAATAAGCTAGTTTCGTAAAATATAGGCATGAAGCAGGACATTCATGATGCCATTTTGCCTATGAGAGTTAAAAATCTCTTTTATGTTAAAATATTCCATTAATGATGCAGCGCAATATGGATATTCAATGTCAGACACCGGTTAAAAAGTCTTTCTAACGATACCTCATTCAACCCTTTACCATTAGCATGTGTTGAGGAAGAGGGATGTTTGCTTGAGAAATAATACATAAAATGATATGATGTGATGTGACATCCGCGCCCAGAAGAACAATGAAGAAAGAATCTGCGCGTCAAATGAGAGCGGACGTTAGGAGATGTAGTGGGTGGACTTCACGTTGCCTCAGTGTGTGGGGAAGAGGAACAACGTTATGCTGTGTCGTAAGCTCCTCTGCTCACTGCAGTCACTTTCGACACTGCCGTGTCGGCCGTTAGATACGCTACTTAGCTGTAACCACAGGGGGTGCCACCAGCCAGTCAGTCTCCAGCGCGGCGCCACACAGCTGCAGCCAGTCGTCCTGTAGAGGACGCACATAACAGGAACCTGTTGATTTTCCACCACAAGACCCGCACACAGTCCATCGATAGCTATGTCAACCGTCACAGCGGACACTGGCCTTCCTTAAGCCGCCAAATAGTTCGGAGATGGAACTCTTCCGCCGTTCGTGGATAAATGCAAATGTACAGCTTCACTCAGCCAGTTGTCGCAGATCGGCAGTTGCCGACCGTTTCCAGTCGCCGAAAAAAAATTTGGAAATTTGTGGTAAGATCTTATGGGACCAAACTGCTGAGGTCATCGGTCTCAGTTCTCAACCAGTTCCAGCTGTAGACCAGTTCCAGTTGCTGACCGGTTTCAGTTGCCGAACAGATATCTACAGTTGCCACAGATAAAGCCCAGCAGCTGTCAGCCAGTAAATATTTATTGTGAGAGTGTTCATCATCATTCGAACCAGAACTATAAACTGTCTGTTCGCAATCCAGACTGAACAACTATGACATTAGTTAGCCAACACCCGGTGAATAGATTAGAACAGTAATCAGAAATTTACTACAGTGCCACACCAGTTCATCAAGCTACAGATGGGTATGTATGACATCTGCTAAGGAACAGCTGACTCTTGCTAAGGAACAAGTGTCAATTCGTACGGAACACTCGACAATTGCTATGGAACACCCAAACAATGATAGTAAAAGGAGACGTAGAAGGCCGAACATGATAACTGCAGCGAAGCCTGCGCACGAATGCTGGTATCCAATAGTAGAACAGACTAAGGCGACATTCCGTGTGGTATGGTAACATGTCTGCAAGACAACATTCAGCGCTTATGTCCGCTGACGAGGAGATGAACCGTTCGAAGCCGGTCAAAGTGTGACAACTGTGGCCAGAGTAATGGTAGGTGAAAATACTACGCGGAAGCATGCCGGTGCTTGTGGACGGGCCAACATACCGCAAGAGGTTCGATACGCAGCATAGTGGCGAAAGGAACAGACATCCCACAATTCGGCAGATCGCTGCATACCTTGCCACCAGTACACGTTTCTATGCCAGAAGCATTTCTCGCAACAAAGCCGAACTGGTTTGTAAGCTCGGAAACCTGTTAAATGGATCCCACTTCAACTACGCCGCCATCACGAAAGTGAACGTTGGTGCAGTGGGCATGTTGGTTGGGGTGAACAACAGTAGTCCAGAATGATGTTGTCCGACCAGTCCCGCTTCATTGTGGCAATTGATTCTCAAAATGGCTCTAAGCACTATAGGACTTAACATCTGAGGTCGTCAGTCCCCTAGGCTTAGAACTACTTAAACCTAACTAACGTACGGACGTCACACACATCCATGCCCGAGGCAGGATTCGAATCTGCGACCGTAACAGCAGCGCGGTTCCGGACTGAAACACCTAGAACCGCTCGGCCACAGGGGCCGGCGCAATTGATACTGTCCACCAGTTAGTGTGGCGAGAGGGGAAAACACTTTGCGCAACACAGAATGTTTTTGAACGTCATCGTTATGGTCTAGGTGTTATGGTATGGGCAGGCATTATGCATAATGGTCGGACAACACTGCAGACATTTGTGCAAGGTGCCGTCACAGCACAGCGTATTGCAGGGAGACTATCTAGGATCATGTTCGTCTGTTTAGGAGTGCGCTAGGTCCTGACTTTCTGTTTGTGAACGACAGTGCTCGCCCCCATAGGACGAGTGAGATGTCGGACACACTCGAAAGTGAAAATATTGAACGTATGAAATGGCCTGCATACTTCACGGATCTAAATGCTATAGACCTAGTCTGCGATGCTCTTGTCAGACGTGTTCCTCTATAAATGCCCCCCCCCCCCCTGTCCGAACCGTTGAAGAACTGAAAACCGCTCTGAGAGCAGACTGGGACAATATCCCTTAAGGACTTCTCAACAGTTTGGTAGCCAGCATGACTAACACGTCCAGTATATGCATTAGTACCCGAGTAGTGCATAATCCTTACTGAGACTGCGACATCGACTTTATATTGGGACTCTGACCTGTGAGAGACATGAATCTTCTTTATACCTGCTATCCTGCTTTCCCATGTGGTGAAATCTGTACCATTTACCGTTATAAATACACCACTCCACTTAAATAAGTTACATACTGTGTTTCATGTTGTCCGTCGTTGCTTGTTATTATTCCTGTTCAACAATGTTTCTGTTCCTTAGCAATTTTCAGGTAATGTATTATTTTAAAGAATGATTGTTATTTGTCTCTTATGGTGTTGGCAACATTAATTTTGTTTGACTTTATTATCGCCCTTTGAGGAGTCTTGGTGGCAATCGTGCAAGCAAGCCTCCTATCTACAGCAACTACTTTGTATCGTAAGAGGTTCGCTTCCCTCCACCTGCTATCTCAGGCGCCAGAATTATTGAGTGAATACAACATAAAAGACAGCAAGCTGTTATGATATCATTGCGCTATCGTGGATTTATTAAAGATTGAATCTCAGGAGGTACTTCTCCAGCAATGGACTCTTGAAATAATTGTTTATGCATCTGCAACAGAAGGAAGCGATAAGGAAAACATCAGCAGAGGTGGGTGTGGCTCTTGCATCATTTGCTTCTAACGTAATATCTAAGTATTAGACAAAGGGAGTTGAATAAGTAATGCCACACATGATTTTTCTCTGCCAATTTCGGTTGAAAAAACGCGGAATTTGTTGTGCGACATCGTGGACGATTCCTATTTCAGCCCCTAAGTTTCTCTAAATTCTGATAGGTGGCCGCGCTATATGTGGGTTTCAAAAATGTGTCTTTAAGGGAGGTGCTTTCTAAGTAGACAGCAGTCAATGAGTTTCTTTCGGCGGACCGGCTGTACACAGCTGTGATTCCTGGAATGCTGGAACATTCGCACACTCTCAGTCCGGGAGATGGACGGATCACAAACAAACGGCTAGCTGCATAACTGGCCGTTTCTGTCCATAGTGCTGCCACACTCTTCCACCAGTTGGTTTACATGAAAGTACGTGCCCGCTGGATTCCTCGCCGCCTAACAGAACACCATAAGCAGAAACGAAGAACCATCTGTGAGGAATTCCTTGCATGTTATGAGGCTGATCGTGACAATTTTTTGTCGTACATCGTGAAAGGCGATAAATCATGGGTTCATCCCTTCAAACTGGAAACAAAAGGCAATCTGTGGAGAGGAACCATTCCATCTACACTCCCAAGAAAAAGTTCGAAGCCGCACCGTCAACCGATAAAATTATGATGACTGTTTTGTGGGACTCTGAAGGTGTCATTCTGTTCGATGTCCTCCCTCACGCTGCAACGATCAACTCTGAAGTCTACTGCGCTACCACCAGGTAAATGAGGAAGCGATACAATGTGTTCGCCGCCACAAAAATTCAAACGAACTGGTCCCTCTCCATGACAACGCAAGACGTAACACAAGTGTGCGGGCAGGAGAGGAGCTGATAAAACGTCAATGGACCGTTCTTCCTCAAGTGCCCTATAGGCCAGATCTTGCAGCTTCCGAGTTTCATCTGTTTAGCTTAATGAAGAATGCGCTCGGTAGGAAGCTGGTTGGAGGAAGTGCGTATTTCAGTTGAATGATTTACTTTAATGGTTGCTGAATGATAAAGTTTGATCCGATGAAATAATATTTATTCAAACAGAGTGTAAACATTACTCATGACACATAAATGTCGAGGTTATAAGACAGTTTGAGAATGAATTTACATAATTAATATAGAACAAAGATAAGAAAATGAATGGTTGTTGCTAGGGTCACCGCTAGCTTGATGCTGTACAATTGCAATTGAGATGGTATCCAGACACATAAAGAACACGAATTATGCTTTCAACCATGATTGCAAAACTTTAAAATTACGCAAAAAAAGTATAAATTCGAATAGAGCATACAACAGATTAATGAATAAAAGAAGAATCAGAAAGGAACATCACTAAGCGGGTGAGCTCCAATGAGTTAACCCGACAGCGAAACAAACATTAGTGGTTACGAGAAAAATCCCCTTTGAAGCAAGAATTAGATAGCAGAAAATCTTGCATATCAATACATTAAGGGCGTAGATCACGTTAGGAAGACTAAAAAATAGCAACCAGCAATGGTTCCCTCTTCCCTCAATGTATACCGGTTCCCGAAGTTGTGTGTTGTTGTTGTGGTCTTCAGTCCTGAGACTGCTATGATGCAGCTCTCCATGCTACTCTATCCTGTGCAAGCTTCTTCATCTCCCAGTACCTACTGCAACCTACATCCTTCTGAATCTGCTTAGTGTATTCATCTCTTGGTCTCCCTCTACGATTTTTACCCTCCACGCTGCCCTCCAATTCTAAATTTGTGATCCCTTGATGCCTCAAAACATGTCCTACCAACCGATCCCTTCTTCTAGTCAAGTTGTGCCACAAACTTCTCTTCTCCCCAATCCTATTCAATACCTCCTCATTAGTTACGTGATCTACCCACCTTATCTTCAGCATTCTTCTGTAGCACCACATTTCGAAAGCTTCTATTCTCTTCTTGTCCAAACTGGTTATCGTCCATGTTTCACTTCCAAACATGGCTACACTCCATACAAATACTTCCCTGACACTTAAATCTATACTAGATGTTAACAAATTTCTCTTCTTCAGAAACGATTTCCTTGCCATTGCCAGTCTACATTTTATATCCTCTCTACTTTGACCATCATCAGTTATTTTACTCCCTAAATAGCAAAACTCCTTTACTACTTTAAGTGTCTCATTTCCTAATCTAATCCCCTCAGCATCACCCGATTTAATTTGACTAAATTCCATTATCCTCGTTTTACTTTTGTTGATGTTCATGTTATATCCCCCTTTCAAGACACTGTCCATTCCGTTCAACTGCTCTTCCAAGTCCTTTGCTGTCTCTGACAGAATTACAATGTCATCGGCGAACCTCAAAGTTTTTACTTGTTCTCCATGAATTTTAATACCTACTCCGAATTTTTCTTTTGTTTCCTTTACTGCTTGCTCAATATACAGATTGAATAACATCGGGGAGAGGCTACAACCCTGTCTCACTCCTTTCCCAACAACTGCTTCCCATTCATGCCCCACGACTCTTATAACTGCCATCTGGTTTCTGTACAAATTGTAAATAGCCTTTCGCTCCTTGTATTTTACCCCTGCCGCCTTCAGAATTTGAAAGAGAGTATTTCAGTTAACGTTGTCAAAAGCTTTCTCTAAGTCGACAAATGCTAGAAACGTAGGTTTGCCTTTTCTTAATCTTTCTTCTAAGATAAGTCGTAAGGTTAGTATTGCCTCACGTGTTCCAACATTTCTACGGAATCCAAACTGATCTTCCCCGAGGTCCGCTTCCACCAGTTTTTCCATTCGTCTGTAAAGAATTCGCGTTAGTATTTTGCAGCTGTGACTTATTAAACTGATAGTTCGGTAATTTTCACATCTGTCAACACCTGCTTTCTTTGGGATTGGAATTATTATATTCTTCTTGAAGTCTGTGGGTATTTCGCCTGTCTCATACATCTTGCTCACCAGATGGTAGAGTTTTGTCATGACTGGCTCTCCCAAGGCCATCAGTAGTTCTAATGGAATGTTGTCTACTCCCGGGGCCTTGTTTCGACTCAGGTCTTTCAGTGCTCTGTCAAACTCTTCACGCAGTATCTTATCTCCCATTTCATCTTCATCTACATCCTCTTCCATTTCCATAATATTGTCCTCAAGTACATCGCCCTTGTATAGACCCTCTATATACCCCTTCCACCTTTCTGCCTTCCCTTCTTTGCTTAGAACTGGGTTGCCATCTGGGCTCTTGATATTCATAGAAGTGGTTCTCTTCTCTCCAAAGGTCTCTTTAATTTTCCTGTAGGCACTATCTATCTTACCCCTAGTGAGACAAGCCTCTACATCCTTACATTTGTCCTCTAGCCATCCCTGCTTAGCCATTTTGCACTTCCTGTCGATCTCATTTTTGAGACGTTTGTATTCCTTTTTTCCTGCTTCATTTACTGCATTTTTATATTTTCTCCTTTCATCAATTAAATTCAATATTTCTTCTGTTACCCAAGGATTTCTATTAGCCCTCGTCTTTTTACCTACTTGATCCTCTGCTGCCTTCACTACTTTATCCCTCAGAGCTACCCATTCTTCTTCTACGGTATTTCTTTCCCCCATTCCTGTCAATTGTTCCCTTATGCTCTCCCTGAAACTCTCTACAACCTCTGGTTCTTTCATTTTATCCAGGTCCCATCTCCTTAAATTCCCACCTTTTTGCAGTTTCTTCAGTTTCAATCTGCAGTTCATAACCAATGAACCATGAACCATGGACCTTGCCGTTGGTGGGGAGGCTTGCGTGCCTCAGCGATACAGATGGCCGTACCGTAGGTGCAACCACAACGGAGGGGTATCTGTTGAGACGCCAGACAAACATGTGGTTCCTGAAGAGGGGCAGCAGCCTTTTCAATAGTTTCAGGGGCAACAGTCTGGATGATTGACTGATCTGGCCTTGTAACATTAACCAAAACGGCCTTGCTGTGCTGGCACTGCGAACGGCTGAAAGCAATGGGAAACTACAGTCGTAATTTTTCCCGAGGGCATGCAGCTTTACTGTATGGTTAAATGATGATGGCGTCCTCTTGGGTAAAATATTCCGGAGGTAAAATAGTCCCCCATTCGGATCTCCGGGCGGGGACTACTCAAGAGGACGTCGTTATCAGGAGAAAGCAAACTTGCATTCTACGGATCGGAGCATGAAATGTCAGATCCCTTAATCGGGCAGGTAGGTTAGAAAATTTAAAAAGGGAAATGGATAGGTTAAAGTTAGATATAGTGGGAATTAGCGAAGTTCGGTGGCAGGAGGAACAAGACTTTTGGTCAGGTGATTACAGGGTTATAAATACAAAATCAAATAGGGGTAATGCAGGAGTAGGTTTAATAATGAATAAAAAAAATAGGAGTGCGGGTTAGCTACTACAAACAGCATAGTGAACGCATTATTGTGGCCAAGATAGACACAAAGCCCATGCCTACTACAGTAGTACAAGTTTATATGCCAACTAGCTCTGCAGATGATGAAGAAATTGATGAAATGTATGACGAGATAAAAGCAATTATTCAGGTAGTGAAGGGAGACGAAAATTTAATAGTGATGGGTGACTGGAATTCGTCAGTAGGAAAAGGGAAAGAAGGAAACATAGTAGGTGAATATGGATTGGGAGGAAGAAATGAAAGAGGAAGCCGCCTTGTAAAATTTTGCACAGAGCATAACTTAATCATAGCTAACACTTGGTTCAAGAATCATAAAAGAAGGTTGTATACCTGGAAGAATCCTGGAGATACTAAAAGGTATCAGATAGATTATATAATGGTAAGACACAGATTTAGGAACCAGGTTTTAAATTGTAAGGCATTTCCAGGGGCAGATGTGGATTCTGACCACAATCTATTGGTTATGAAGTTGTGAGTGTGTGTTGCAAATGCAGTCTCATCTTGACCTGCCATTGAGGTGGTTGGCGACAAGATGCAGTGCTCCGAACGGCGGCCGCTGCTAACCGTTTCTCGGCTGAGCCGATGTGATGTGATTGCGAATCGCGAATCTAGTCATCCTCCTAATTACTCACCACGGATGAGCGTAAGTTCACAACGAAACTTTGACGACTGGGCAGGAGGCCGAAGTCAAGAAACACACGTACGAGCGCGGATTCCAGAATAGCATCACCAAGTGGAAGTTGGAATCAGAATACCTTTACGAATTTGAATATCAGTTATGAATGCTTCTTAATTTTTAATAGCCTTCCTACAGACTTCGAGGGCACCGGCCTTGCCGCAGTGGATACACCGGTTCCCGTCAGATCACCGTAGTTAAGCGCTGTCGGGCGTGGCCGGCACGTGGATGGGTGACCACCCGGGCCGCCATGTGCTGTTGCCATTTTTCGGGGTGCACTCAGCCTCATGATGCCAAATGAGGAGCTACTCGACCGAATAGTTGCGGCTCCGGTCAAAGAGAACCATCGTAACGACCGGGAGAGCGATGTGCTGACCACACGCCCCTCCTATCCGCATCCTCAGCTGAGAATGACACGGCGGTCGGATGGTCCCGATGGGCCACTTGTGGCCTGATGACGGAGTGCTGTTACTGCTATAGACTTCGGAAAGGCACCCCGCCCAATCTTTCCTAGCCAGTCACAGAAAGGGCCTAAGTATTCTTCCAATCAGGGATCCGGAAGTCCGTTCCCTGGCTCCCAGCATAAAGTTAAAGATGTATCCGCCAAAGAGATACGTGTGTACCGTAAAATGGGGTGACTTTGTGACAAGTTTTGCATGTTTTCACTCGTACACTGATCAATTTTTAACATAAACTGAAACGGATGGCATCATAAGATAGCTACAACCTTCCTTTACAAGATTATGTCTTCAAAAAATTTGTATCTTTTTTATGAACGACTATATAAAGGGAAAACTCTGTCACAGTCACCCCACCCTGTGGGGTGACTTTGTGACAACATTGTTTTTGGGTTACAAAGTATGGGGAAAAAATAATGTCACAATTTCGACCAATCAAAAAGTATATTTAATCAATGTACATGTGTTTGATGCTTTGGTAGAGCTACATCATTTTTACAAGTGATGAAAAAGGAGCTCCCTAATCTAGATTTTTCACCTCAAAGAACCCTCGCTTTCCTACCGGTCTTGGGGGGTCGATAGTGTACAAAACTTCTTCTTTGGAGTACAGAATAGCATCTTCTTTAGTAGGCCACTTCCAGAACATCTTGGTCCTCGCCATAACGCTGACAATGTAGCCCTCTTGTTTTTCTTCAGTCACCCTTCCTGGAAAAAGTTTCCCTTCAAAGTTCACCACTACAAAATCATCCACTATGAAAACGTTTTTTTCAAGAGCCATGCTGTCGATTCCCAAGACGTCTTTATCATTTGGAATCACTTTTGTGGGAGACATTTCAGGTTCTGAATCCTCCAAACAGCTGAAAGATTCATCCAGCACGTCGGGGTCACTGGGATCTTCATCCGTCCAGTTCCTCTCTCTGCTGTTGTCTTCATCTGAAGAGCTTTCTTCAGACATCTCACCTGCCAGTACAGCCTTTTCCTTGGATCCGCTGGGTCTGGAGGAAGTGCTGGCTTTTGTGTTCTTCCCTTTCGGCTGTTCCGCCCTACTGGCTTCGATTTCGGCACTGGAGATACTTCTGCCTGCTGGAACAGTGAGCCTTCTCCTTCTCTTGGGGGCCCGGCATCCTGTAACCTCTTCTCTCTTCTTCTGCAGTTCTTCTATGAAGATCTCACCAACCACTCCTGATAAGGACTGTAGGCTCTCTTCCAAGACGGCCTTCGGGAGTCTTTGGAGGACTTCCATTTTGTTAAGCGGAAAAATCCCAGTCTTCCTAAATCCTGACTGGAGATTTTTTATGATGTTCTCCTGCAGCTTGTCCATCATTTTCTTTAACAGACCAGGCAGTTCATCTTTTGGAACTGATGTGCACCGGCTACCAGATGTCGATTGCTTCCAATCTGACAAAATTTCACGCCAAATCAGTTTTAGAACTCTGAATATGGCAACATCTAGCGGTTGCAGTAGATGTGTCGCATTTGGTGGGAGTGCGATAAATTTTATCCATACTTTTCGCAGAGTCGAATAACCTCTAGGTTAATATGCGAACTCAAATTATCGCCAATAAGAACTTTTTGGCCATCTTGTTGTTTCAGTATGGGGAGCATAAGATTGATGAACCAGTCCTCAAACACTTGGTGATCAAACCATCCAGATTTAGTACGATTGTAGCGGGCTCCTTCAGGTCCATTTTCGGTCCAGGTCGACCACATGTTCTCGGCCTTGTAATTTACGTATAGTGGAGCCAACTGTCCTGCGGCGTTCCCACAGACCATAATCGAAGTACACGCTTTGGAACAATTTTGTATCCGCTCTGGATATTTTGCTCCTCTTCTGACCAACACTTTTTTGCTTCCTGGATCGTCCTGGGCGTTCGTTTCGTCGTAATTCCAAATTTTTTCTGGCGGAATACCCTCTAACTCCTTCTCTAAATGCTCAAAATATGAGTCAATCACTTCAGTATCAGTCGCAGCTCTTGCATATGTGATATTTTTGGCGACACGTTCGGAGAGAACATACTTATGCCGCTTCATAAATGACATGGCCCACTCTCTCCCAGGAAAGTTTCCATTTCCAAACATGGGAACTTTTCTTCCGGTTCGATCTAGATATGATTTGACGACACAGCGCAAATCAAGTAATGTCATTGGGAAACCATAAGATGCCATTGCAATGGAATGAGCAACGAATGTATCCTCTTCTTCTTTTGTAAAAATAGGTTGACCCCCATGCTGTCTTTTAGGTTTGACTGTCTCTGAGTTTGAGGTGGTCGAACGTTTTATCTCTTTGGTTTTGTTCCACAATGTGTTTCGATGAATATTGAACCTAAAAGCAGAGAAAAAGAACGTATAAAACATATATACCAGTATGGTATAATTCAGAACTAATACCATACCTTTTAAAAGATGTTTAATAGAAAAAATGCCAAAAATATCAGAATTTTACGAAGGTAGGTTTAAAATTTGCATAAATGCTTCCTTTACAAATGCCAGAAGTTGCAAATTGGTGTAAAAACCCGTTTTATGACAGTAAAGTTTGTAACAAAATAAAGGAATGTAGGTAACTTCCTGGTGTACATAGCTGTATTTTGCTCCCTATTCAAGCAGAAGAATTTGCTTAAAAACGCCAAACAGATGGTCATCTAAACGTCTATTTTAGCCTTACATTATCCAATAAAACGTTTACTTCCTGTGTGACAGTGTATGAAAAATTAAAGAACTGCCACTAACCTTTCAGATTCTGCTCGCAGGGTCATTTTCTTTGTTAAAACCAATTTAACGGCTTTATCTAACGTCTCTGGAGAGTAATTTCTATAGGCTCTTGCACCCAACTTCCTTTTATAAGACCTCATCTTCTTTTCAGTGCTTGAAAGACAAAAAAACGTGATAAAATATAACCTAAAACCATGGTGGGGTGACTTTGTGACAAGTTGGGGTGTCACAAAGTCGTCACACAAAGTGTGTGCATTTCAGTTTTTGTCTCGTATGTTCAACAAACATGGCTTGATTTAATCGATATTCTACAATAATTTGCCCAACATATTAACAAACAAATGTACATACCTATTTTAGTTGCGTCCTTAACATAAACGTTTTCACAATATAAAGTTTCCCTCGTTTTACGAAAACGTAAATAACAGCGTTTCTAAGCAACGGCGTCGGAAGGAACTATGCGTGTGCAGAAGCTTCACCCTGCTGCCGCTACGTGGCGTGGCATGTGTGACAAACGAAATGCGTGGTTCAGCTCTTTCCTGAGACGAGCGGTCGCGGCGCGAGATTTAAAATACGAAAACTCGATCCCTTGTCACAAAGTCACCCCACCAGTCACAAAGTCGCCCCATTTTACGGTATAGAAACGGGAGATGAGTGTCGCCCCGTTCGCACGTCCAGACTTGTTTGTCGAAAATTCTGGAAATTTTGCTGGGCCTCGCACACCGTTCCCGCGGCAATGGCAAAGTTTGGAAATTTGCAGACACGCGAGTGGCTATATACTTTGCTTGGGGAAAGGTTTGTGGAGACCACGCACAGCATAAAAGCAAGTGGACAGATGAGGAATCCACCCGAAGTTTAGTAACAAGGCAAGAGTTTTCACCCCATCCACCAGTGGTTTCCCGTTGTGCTACTGATGACACCATTGTTTCTTTCCGTCTCATTCTTCGTGTAAGCTTAGCAACCAGGATAATTCCTGCAAAGCTCCGTCCGACTGCCCGTGCGGCCCACTAGCACGAGACCCAGCTCTCCCAATGCTCGGCAGCTCTTCCAGAACGTGTGCAACTTCGTCCCGTATACGCCGCAACGAAAAGGAGTTCCCTTAGTCAAGACCAGATGCATATAATGGAAAAAACTACTACAAGAACGGAATGACACAGGGGTGGATTACCGGCATTGCTACACTCTACACCCTGGCCACTCATGTCAGCAGCACGCAGTACAAGTGGAAAATCGCCAAACCAGACAGTAAATGAAGCAAGAGAGTCTCGTATGCAGTATGTGAATAGGGTAAAATACGAGGGAAAGAACTGAAAGTGGCCGCGGCCTCACCGCACTATAGCACCTGTCGGTGCAGCAGGAAACTGGAAATATTGATAGCCGGCGTGTGCCTGAGAGTCTCACTCGAAGTTGTTACTACAGTCACGAATGAGTTACAAGCAATGAGGAATTTCTGTGCACAGTTCTCTTTGTTCTTTTGTTCCTCCTGGCGACTCCCCGACTTTCACGACAACTCACCCCTCTGCTACCCGGAGGGGTGAGCAGAAGCCTGCTGATTATGGCCGCAGACGGCGTGGGGCGCACCTGGCGGGATGGCGGGCACTCCCACAGATTTCCCGGCGGTGCCCGCAGCTCATCAGCGTCCGTCAGCCCGCACCGCCCGGCTCTCCACAGCGTCCTGGTCGCCAGGCCGCGCGGAAACCTTACGTCGAGCTCTCGTCTCGTTACACGCGGCAGTGGTTCCAAAGACACGCACGTCAACATTAAATGAGGACACATTTAGTTATAAAGTCTCGTCGATGGTGAGATCATTAGCGGCAGACCATTATCTCGTGACAAACATGCAGCTCGGAACTTGAACGATGTTCAGAGACGGCGGTGCCACACCGAAGTCGGCAACGCGAATCGATAGCACAGGCACCAGCGAGGGCTCGCTTCAACCCCCAACAACCAGTGTGTGTATGTGTGTGTGTGTTTGTGTGTGTGTGTGTTGGGGGAGGGGGGGGGGGGGTTCTCTCCAGAAGACACGCCCTCTCTCTCAGGATAGTCGCGCCCTAAAGATGACGTCAATACTCGTATAGCGTCGAGCATGCAAAAGCTCTGTCCGTGCGAGACCTTAGCTACAACAGTCAACATTATCGTATACGACAGTGACAGTTAAAGTTTCAGATAGTATGTATTTTCGCAAAGGTTGCATTTTGTACTGCAAGAGGATAGTTCCTTATCTGATCATCAACTGGTGCTACCGTAGTCAATAACAGTTGTAAATTATGCAGTACTTCCGTGGCAAAGAAGTGAGTCAAAATCCAGTTTTTTTTTTTACTTATGTAATGAAGTGAAGTAATACTACGCGTGTTCTAGTTTGATGTGCCCTTTACCGAGCAATCAAAGAACTCACACTTATGTCGGGCGAAAGTAGTTTCGTGTGGTCACAACAGAATTACCCCCAGACGATTCAGGAAAACTATGGAAGACATGTGATGCTACAGAAACATGCTGAAACTTAGATGGGCTATGTCGGGAAGTCTCAGATAACAAGTCAAAGAAGTTCGAAGTTCAATCCTTCTTTCATCTCTCTGATATCTTTCATATCTCTGATAATGAGTTGTCCAGGTGAATAATGGCAAGCTGGACCATGGTTAGGTGACTGCCTTCAATTGTTTGCCCCCTTTTGACTCACTGGTTTAGTTGATGAAGGGTCAAAGTAACCAATGAGTTGACGACACCTTCACTTAACGTTCATTGCATGTAAACTATTTAACAAAAATAGAAACTGTCAGCACAAATTAAAAAAGTTAAAAAACCGTAAATACTCTCTAAGACAAAAAAAGAAAGAAAAGGAAAAAAACGACGCACAGCGGAGGAATTATCTGAATGAGACAGAAATCGGTGGATGGGATGTACATGTACAAACAAAGAAATGATTAAATCTCAGAAAAATGTGTGTGATTTATTCAAAAGAAAACTCATTGAGTGGACTAGACCTGTCTTCAGTGAACTGAACCACAATCACCAGCGAAGACGTCCCTGGGGACGACCCGCACGGTGATGCGATACCAACGTGACTCTCAACCGATAAACGGCCCGACAACCAGGAGTAACGGTCTGTGGCGCCATTTAATTAGCAGAGACTGAAAATATCGCATCAGTTGTAAATTACTTTATTTTCACACTACCGGTTTCGGACTGTTGTAAGCCCATCCTCAGGTGTCGCAGCTGTGCTGTGGTCCACGAGCGCCGCGTGTGCCAGGCGCGGTGTGCTGCATATGAGCGCAGAACAAACTCTTCCAGCACGGCGGTACGTCAACGCTATTCTACACCGTTTTGTTGCCCTTCATGGCAAGCCATCCTGGGCTTCCATTTCAGTAAGATAATACCCGCCACACCCGGAGAGGTTTGCTACTGCTTCTCTTAGTGCTTGCCAAACCCTACCTTGGCCGGCAAGATCGCCGGGCCTCTCCCCATTTGATAAAATTTGGAGAATTGTAGGCAGGGCCCTCCAACCACCTCGGGATTTTGACGATCTCATGCGCCACTTGAAAACGTTTGGCACCATATCCCTCAGGAGGACATCCAACAACTCGCATTTAATGCCAAGCCGAAAAACCGCTTGCGTAAGGGTGAGAGGCGGACCAACGCGTTGCTGACTGGCTGAATTTGGGAAGCCCTTTCTCTTGAATAAATCATCCAGTTTTTCTGAAACTGTAATCATTTGTTTGTCTGTAGATGTACATCGCTTTTACTGGTTTCCGTTCCATTAGGGTAATTCCTCTGTAGTGCGTATTTTTTAACTGAATACTTTTTCCAAATGGCGCCATTGTTTTTGGAGTAGATTTACATCCACTGCTTTACTACTTTAATCGAGAATTTCATGCATGTGTGTCAGTATTAGGTAAAAAACATTCACTGCCATCAAGTGTAATGAATTACTTAGACCCTTTAACTGCTAGCCTGGCAAAACAGTTGTTGTTGTAACATTGGGACTACCACAAAAAATTCGGGCATGAGCTATCTCCAGCGACATAGGTGTTTGTCGTGGAGTCGTGGAGAGATTGATTCGCATTACCACTAATTATACGGTTCCCTGATTCGGAGAATACTAGAATAGGCTCATCGAACGGGAAGAGTAGCTTCGTACTCACACTCTTTCGCGTTTTTCCTCGACAAATCATCCCTCATCCTTATTCATATTTAGATGGTGGTGGTGGTGGTTAGCGTTTAACGTCCCGTCGACAACGAGGTCGTTAGAGACGGAGCGCAAGCTCGGGTGAGGGAAGGATGGGGAAGGAAATCGGCCGTGCCCTTTCAAAGGAACCATCCCGGCATTTGCCTGAAGCGATTTAGGGAAATCACGGAAAACCTAAATCAGGATGGCCGGAGACGGGATTGAACCGTCGTCCTCCCGAATGCGAGTCCAGTGTGCTAACCACTGCGCCACCTCGCTCGGTCATTCATATTTAGAACACCCTACTATCATTTGATATATTGACCAGTTACAACTACAAGGTCAATATGGAAATAATTTCCATGTATCTATAGAATTATTCTAGTAAATGCACTGCTGATAAAGCACTTTCACTCGTATCGACTGAGATCCTACACTCTGTGCTACGTATGCCACCCCAGAGAGTGCTAAAACTCAGAGCTATCTGATGCAGCCGCCAAATAGTTCACGGAGCAACGTGTTAATCGCGTCATTTAAGCGATCACACACCGGAACTCTGCCAACTCTTGTCAATTTCAGTTCCAGCATTCGGCGATTTGTAATCTCACCCTCCCACACGTCACTATTAAAATTTTTCTGTCTCTAAAAGTTTCAAAAGCTTCAAGAGCCGCAAGATATACAAAAGAAAAGCTTTTTACTTATCTTCATTTTCACTTCTCGTTGTTGGCTCCAGTACTTGCGTCTAGGGGTACATTCTTGCGGCTGAAATTTTGATTTAACGTTGTGGGTTCCTGATGACTAAATAACTGATGAAGATTTTCCTGTATATTTCTTGAATTTTATTCTTTGTCACATTTTTCAATACCACAACGTCTTTACGTTTTTCACTTAATATTCCAAATTACATTGTTAGTGTCGATCATAAAAAAAGTATGTCTGTCTCCATCAAACGCATACCCACTACTATTTACATTCTGCAGTACTCACAACATTCCAAAGAGTTTGCAAAGCAAAAGAGTTTACAGACTATCTTGACAAAAGAAGAATCATCACCAAGTTATATCATTATTTTATAAATGAGTCCAGAAATAAATTTAATAATTAGCATCAGACTGTGCAATTAATAATATGAATTTTAAGTATGCCAGACTTTTCGTAGTTTCAAATATATCTAAAAGAAGAATAATTTTAACCGTACATACAGAGTGTAACAAATTAATTTCTTCTTATACATTTTAGTCTGAAATTTAATACATCGTATACAAAATCAAATCAAATTCTTTCAGTGAAACAACCGAGAATGTTCACCTATACTGGATTCGGGATTAATCCTGGTATGGGCTACTTCTATAAAAAAAAAAGGTTCTGTTAGAAACGAGTGTCCCAATACAAGTTCCAGTTAGTGCAATTCAGTTATCACAGTCATCGCTCAGCAGTCATCACCCAGCAGTCGTCAGCAGTTAACGCTGCAGTTCAATCGATTCAGTCGTCGGAAAATTTACACCAACTGTCAAACATTTTTCCAAGTGATAATCAAAGTGTTTATTTATTGATAGACTCAATATGAAAACTGCAGTCAGTCTGAGCTTCAAAATGACTCTGAGCACTATGGGACTTAACTTCTGAGGTCATCAGTCCCCTAGAACTTAGAACTACTTAAACCTAACTAATCTAAGGACATCACACACATCGATGCCCGAGGCAGGATTCGAACCTGCGACTGTAGCGGTCTCGCGGTTCCAGACTGTAGCGCCTAGAACCGCACGGCCACTCCGGCCGGCAGTCTGAGATTCAGTTAGATAGAAATCTTCTACGGTGTTACGTTAAATGTCTTCTCACGAAATAAAAGCTGAGTACATAATTTTGATCTACATACATTTAATAACTCATTGTTCTTGAGTCTCATGTGTTGCTACAGTAATTATGTTTTAGAGATATTGCAGCGTGAAGAGACAGTAGCTAGTGTGTAAACAGGCTGCTTCCTTTCAGATACGGATATCTACGATAGGAGGTTCACTTCCTGTTGTTACCTTTCTGTTGAACACCTGCTTTGATAGACACAAGGCATTCGCCTTAAACTATATACAGCTAAATCGCGGACAACCTAAATCTGGATTGCTTAGTGGGAATCGGAATTTCTGTCCTCCCGAATACGAGACCAGTGTCTCAACCACTGCGTCATATGAAGATGGACGGAAGAAAAGGGGGATGAGAGGGTGCCAAGTAGGAATATGAAGAAATAGAGAAAGAAAGATCGGAGACAGCTAAAACGGGAAGGCTGCAGAGATGTATGAAACGAAGTTATGAGGAGATTCGCTTGGCCGTACACGTGAGGGCCGTAGCTGCAGATGTACAGCATCAGGTACACATCGCAGGGTTTCTGTCTCTTACCTGGCTTCTTCTAAAAATGTCCCTCTCGCTGCAGAAGATACCGCTGGGTTGTGGCTTCGTTTGTGAAATCGTCCTTCAATATTGCTTAATGGATGACTTGTTTTATTCCATGCCGTAAGTCTTGCTACAGCACCGTTACCACACCAAATAATTACACAACCTTTCACTCACATACTTGTCCATTCTTGACAATGGCTTTACCCAATTTTAATAATGGACCGTCGTAATGCAATTAACACTCTCAATGAGATGATTAACACACGTTGGTACGTCCGTCTGATACGCCACTGCTCACTTTAGCTGCCGTCAACCAACTCCTGCCAGCAATGACAACGGAGTTGCTGCCTCAAAGTTTTCGGACAGCCAGACTCTAGGAAAATCGTCGCTACCTTATAAGGGTTGGCTTTCCTCAACCGGCGGGAAGCGAACATGCATCTGCAGGTGCATTGTGAAGCAGTAACTCGCCACCTCGTAATAGGCTCCCCCACATTAGGGCTTGCTACATAATACAATTTGATTGGTACTCATTTGCCACAAACGTTACAACGGCATTGAATCAGTATGCAATGGAACACTGAAAAGCGAATCGCGCTATCATAGTAAAGGATACGGCGTTAAGTCAATCGCCGGCACGCCAGTCGGGAACGATGGAGAAGAGATGGCTGTGAGAAGACGTCAGCCAATCGCACGCTAACCGACCCCTCCGCAGGACGACAACGCGACAGCAGCGGCCCCTATGTGAAGAGGACAGACATAAGCGCTGGGACCGGCTGGCGCGGCCCACTTCTATAGCAGCTTCAAGATTAGCTGGATCACTTCGCTTGTACTCTCTATGAGTTGGAATTGTCTACACCGAAGAAGATAAATTATTTTGTACGCCACCCTTTGCTTGCGACACATTTTAGTGTTAGAAAAATTTAAGTATTGTAAATTTCTTTCTCTAATAAAACTCATTAATACGAATTGTTGGAGTGTTTGTCTAGCGAAACGAGTGTGTAGTCTTCCTAGACACCACAGCAAGTAATACGGCTGCAGCAATGAGGGCTGAACAAAAATTGGCAAGATGTCAGCAGCGGACCAGGGAGTAGGAGCAAAGTTGAAGTTTAAACTGGACGCCTGTTACTCTAGCTACGCCACTGGAACAAAGTAATGAGAATAAATTTGCCATAAATTGTAAAAACACGTTCTTAGCTTTGACTACCGGTTTCATGTATGTATAAATGATCAAATGTGTGTGAATTCCTAAGGGACCAAACTGGAGGTCATCGGTCCCTAGACTTACACACTACTTAAACTAACATATGCTAAGAACAACACACACACACACACACACACACACACACACACACACACACACACATGCCCGAGGGAGGAATCGAACCTCCAGCCGAAGGGGTCGCGCAGTCAGTGACATGGAGCCTCTAACCGCGCGGCCATTCCACGCAGCTGTATGTATATTTTAGCGTGACTGTGGTGTGTAGTTTTTTCTTTGGTATTGCTATCCGCCACTTATCCACAATATTCAGAACATGTTGCACAGCTTTCTGATATGTATTTTCGCACGTTACTTTTCTCTCTAAGAGGCACCTCCGGAGAAAAGCGCCATGAGAAGAGCCACTGCCGCCGACGTGGTGCGTACAACGAAAACGTTGACGCAGAAGCTTCCTCCCGATGTTGACAAGCGGAAGCGGACGCATTACTTCCGGAGCCCGCACGGCTGGAGCGCGCCAGCAGGCACGTCACACAGTGAAAGCACAAGAGTCTTCATCTGCGTTCCGCCGGAGTGATGGCTGTTTAGACACTCCAAGAGGAAGCGTGAACTTCGTCTGCCCTGGGTTCCCAGTGAGAAACACCGAGCGCCGGAAAGCTATTCCGTGAGGTCCCACGACTCCGTGGAGGTTCTTAGCACACCAGTCCCTGCTACAATGTCCATCTACACTGTTGATAGAACAAACAAAAGGAAAATAGTGATGTATTTGTAGTTTTTCATAAGTTCACCACAAAGTGCATCTACTAGAATGAAAAACTTTTTCTCTCCAGTGTCAGCGAATTTCAAAAATAAAATATGTAATTTGCTTGGTATTTACAGAGTGTATATAGTTACCTTCTAAATACTGGCGCCGATTACGTTATTACAAAAATGTGAGGAGAATAATAGAAATAAGTTCATAGGCAGTTTACCAGTCGAAGATAATCGACGATAAGAAGCTTAATTTCGTCATTATGCTTTCAGTAGTGGGACAACACCAGTATCAAGGCGTTTGTTAGTGTGGGTTGCCTACATCATGGGCAATTATAGATTAAGGGGCAAACCTATTATTCTCTTTTGACTGACAGGTCCTTAGCCTATTGTACTACCTAGTGGATTACGAACCCCTGGAAATATCTGTCCTTTAGAGAAACCTGCCCCTACCCCTCCCCCTCCTCCTTCCAACACCTCTAGAAACCTCCAACCCTCCCCCCTCTCCCTCGCTGATACAGGTACAGGGGGCCTCCCACTCTACCAACTTGAATGATTAATTAATTAAATTCATCAATTAATTAAACCCTCCATCTCTGGTAAATCCCCCAGCCCTTTCTTACCCTTGCTCACTACCCTCCCCCCTTTCCTCCCAGAAACTGGCGGCTTCCTGCTGCAGAGAAGGGATCTCATGACAGTAAATTATATTACATATGGGCTTCGGAAAAGGAATGAAAGAGGAGAAAGACGAATTGAGTTCTGTAACAAGTTTCAGCTAGTAATAGCGAATACCCTGTTCAAGAATCACAGGAGGAGGAGGTATACATGGAAAAGGCCGGGAGATACGGGAAGATTTCAATTAGATTACATCATGGTCAGACAGATATTCCGAAATCAGATACTTGATTGTAAGGCGTACCCAGGAGCAGATATAGACTCAGATCACAATGTAGTAGTGATGAAAAGTAGGATGAAGTTCAAGACATTAGTCAGGAAGAATCAATACGCAAAGAAGTGGGATACGGAAGTACTAAGGAATGGACATCTCTAAAAAGGGCCATCACAGAAGTTGGGAAGGAAAACATAGGTACAAAGAAGGTAGCTGCGAAGAAACCATGGGTAATGGAAGAAATACTTCAGTTGATTGATGAAAGGAGGAAGTACAAACATGTTCCGGGAAAATCAGGAATACAGAAATACAAGTCGCTGATGAATGAAATAAATAGGAAGTGCAGGGAAGCTAAGACGAAATGGCTGCAGGAAAAATGTGAAGACATCGAAAAAGATATGATTGTCGGAAGGACAGACTCAGCATACAGGAAAGTCAAAACGACCTTTGGTGACATTAACAGCAACGGTGGTAACATTAAGAGTGCAACGGGAATTCCATTGTTAAATGCAGAGGAGAGAGCAGATAGGTGGAAAGAATACACTGAATGCCTCTATGAGGGTGAAGATTTGTCTGATGTGATAGAAGAAGAAACAGGAGTCGATTTAGAAGAGATAGGGGATCCAGTATTAGAATCGGAATTAAAAAGAGCTTTGGAGGAATTACGGTCAAATAAGGCAGAAGGGATAGTTAACATTCAATCAGAATTTCTAAAATCATTGGGGGAACTGGCAACAAAACGACTATTCATGTTGGTGTGTAGAATATATGAGTCTGGCGACATACCATCTGACTTTCGGAAAAGCATCATCCACACAATTCCGAAAACGGCAAGAGCTGACAAGGTCGAGAATTATCGCACAATCAGCTTAACAGCTTATGCATCGACGCTGCTTACAAGAATAACATACAGTAGAATGGAAAAGAAAATTGAGAATGCGCTAGGTGACGATCAGTTTGGCTTTAGGAAAATTAAAGGGACGAGAGAGGCATTTCTGACGTTACGGCTAATAATGGAAGCAAGGCTAAAGAAAAATTAAGACACTTTCATAGGATTTGTCGACCTGGAAAAAGCGTTCGACAATATAAAATGGTGCAAGTTGTTCGAGATTCTGAAAAAAGTAGGGGTAAGCTATAGGGAGAGACGGGTCATGTACAATATGTACAACAACCAAGGAGTGGAGGATCAGGAACGAAGTGCTCGTATTAAAAAGGGTGTAAGACAAGGCTGTAGCCTTTCGCCCCTACTCTTCAATCTGTACATCGAGGAAGCAATGATGGAAATAAAAGAAAGGTTCAGGAGTGGAATTAAAATACAAGGTGAAAGGATATCAATGATACGATTCGCTGATGACATTGCTATCCTGAGTGAAAGTGAAGAAGAATTAAATGATTTGCTGAACGGAATGAAGTCTAATGAGTACACAGTATGGTTTGAGAGTAAATCGGAGAAAGACGAAGGTAATGAGAAGTAGTAGAAATGAGAACAGCGAGAAACTTAACATCAGGATTGATGGTCACGAAGTCAATGAAGTTAAGGAATTCTGCTACCTAGGCAGTAAAATAACCAATGACGGACGGAGCAAGAGGGACATCAAAAGCAGACTCGCTATGGCAAAAAAGGCATTTCTGGCCAAGAGAAGTTTACTAATATCAAATACCGGCCTTAATTTGAGGAAGAAATTTCTTAGGATGTACGTCTGGAGTACAGCATTGTATGGTAGTGAAACATGGACTGTGGGAAAACCGGAACAGAAGAGAATCGAAGCATTTGAGATGTGGTGCTACAGACGAATGTTGAAAATTAGGTGGACTAATAAGGTAAGGAATGAGGAGGTTCTACGCAGAATCGGAGAGGAAAGGAATATGTGGAAAACACTGATAAGGAGAAGGGATAGGATGATAGGATATCTGCTAAGACATGAGGGAATGACTTCCATGGTACTAGAGGGAGCTGCAGAAGGCAAAAACTGTAGAGGAAGACAGAGATTGGAATAAATAATTGAGGACGTAGGTTGCAAGTGCTACTCTGAGATGAAGAGTTTAGCACAGGAAAGGAATTCGTGGCGGGCCGCATCAAACCAGTCAGTAGACTGATTACAAAAAAAAGGAGAAGGTGTATTTTCTATTTATAAAAAATTCATTTTGC
The DNA here is from genome assembly GCF_023898315.1 of Schistocerca nitens. Classification (NCBI taxonomy): domain Eukaryota; kingdom Metazoa; phylum Arthropoda; class Insecta; order Orthoptera; family Acrididae; genus Schistocerca; species Schistocerca nitens. Next base: position 483,004,143 of record NC_064614.1, on the reverse strand, counting down.
AGGGGCTGGATCTATATTTCTCCTCATTCCGTGCTGTTTAGAAAGATACAGGTGTTGTAAAATACATTGCAAAGAAGTAATTAAATCGATCACCTTTTTTAATTTGATCATGCAAAGGAAACTGCCATAACCCTCATCACACATAATTACACTGTTAGAATCTTTAGATTGCGAGGCATGCACCATCCACCATCGCCTGTCCACTGGGCCGCACACAGAGCCTACTCACACCGCTGCACACACACGCCGCTCGCGGTCCCGCAAAGCAATGCATCCGTCAGCGGCCCCACCGTATGCTGGTATCCAAGAGGTGTCCACTCTGGCCCCGTGACTGACAGACCGGATGTCACACTAATCCCCTGACCACTGAAGTATTCTACTGCCAGCAACATACACTTCACATAAGGACTGCACTATTAAAAACGCGATCACAGTGACTACCTTACCATCACCCTGCTTAAAAAGTGGTCTTGGTTCTACAGGCACACGCAAGAGTCGCTGATAGTGTTACGCTTTCTGGTAGACATGCTGCCTGCGATTTGGCATCAAGTCTTTTAAAGATTACATCCACTGATGAATCATATTCGTTCCACTTTCATATCTCGAAACGGGTCACATTTTTTATACCTACCTGCTAAGGGTCCCATACAGCAAAAGCTCCAGTGCAGTTTTTTAAACAGTCCCACTGTATCTTTTAACTGCTCCTGTTGCTACTCCACCCTCAAGTGTGTGTGTGTTGGGGTTTATGGGCGCTCAACATCGAGGTCATCAGCGCCCCCCCCCCCACCCTCAATAATGATTCATATGGCTCTGAGCACTATGGGACTCAACTGCTGTGGTCATCAGTCCCCTAGAACTTAGAACTACTTAAACCTGACTAACCTAAGGACATCACACACATCCATGCCCGAGGCAGGATTTGAACCTGCGACCGTAGCAGTCGCACGGTTCCGGACTGCGCGCCTAGAACCGCAGGAGACCACCGCGGCCGGCTACCCCACCCTCCCTGCAGCTCCATTCATGTGATCGTCCCAGTTTAAGTGAAAACTGAACGGCATTCAGAGAGCGCCATATCTAAGACCTTCCACATCCTGTGGAGAAACACGGTGAACTGAGTTCATGCGACAGGCCCGTGTTTTGACCACTCAGGGGAAATGGGAACATGTCGTAGCTCCGCCAAGCATGTAGAGTGTGTAAGGCCAGCACCAAACGAAGCTGTGTCCTGTAACACGAAGTAGTAGAAAAAAATTGTTCAGATGGCACTGAGCACTATGGGACTTAACATCTGAGGTCATCAGTCCCCTATCAGTCTGCTGACTGGTTTGATGCGGCCCGCCACGAATTCCTTTCCTGTGCTAACCTCTTCATCTCAGAGTAGCACTTGCAACCTACGTCCTCAATTATTTGCTTGACGTCTTCCAATCTCTGTCTTCCTCTACAGTTTTTGCCCTCTGCAGCTCCCTCTAGTACCATGGAAGTCATTCCCTCATGTCTTAGCAGATGTCCTGTCATCCTGTCCCGTCTCCTTATCAATGTTTTCCACATATTCCTTTCCTCTCCGATTCTGCGTAGAACCTCCTCATTCCTTACCTTATCAGTCCACCTAATTTTCAACATTCGTCTATAGCACCACATTTCAAGTGCTTCGATTCTCTTCTGTTCCGGTTTTCCCACAGTCCATGTTTCACTACCATACAATGCTGTACTCCAGACGTACATCCTAAGAAATTTCTTCCTCAAATTAAGGCCGGTATTTGATAGCAGTGGACTTCTCTTGGCCAGAGATGCCTTTTTTGCCATAGCGAGTCTGCTTTTGATGTCCTCCTTGCTCTGTCTGTCATTGGTTATTTTACTGCCTAGGTAGCAGAATTCCTTAACTTCATTGAATTCGTGGCCATCAATCCTGATTTTAAGTTTCTCGCTGTTCTCATTTCTACTACTTCTCATTACCTTCGTCTTTCTCCGATTTACTCTCAAACCATACTGTGTACTCATTAGACTTCATTCCATTCAGCAGATCATTTAATTCTTCTTCACTTTCACTCAGGATAGCAATGTCATCAGCGAATCGTATCATTGATATCCTTTCACCTTGTATTTTAATTCCACTCCTGAACCTTTCTTTTATTTCCATCATTGCTTCCTCAATGTACAGATTGAAGAGTAGTGGCGAAAGGCTACAGCCTTGTCTTACACCCTTCTTAATACGAGCACTTAGTTCTTGATCGTCCACTCTTATTATTCCCTCTTGGTTGTTGTACATATTGTATATGACCCGTCTCTCCCTATGGCTTACCCCTACTTTTTTCAGAATCTCGAACAGCTTGCACCATTTTATATTGTCGAACGCTTTTTCCAGGTCGACAAATCCTATGAAAGTGTCTTGATTTTTCTTTAGCCTTGCTTCCATGACTAGCCGTAACGTCAGAATTGCCTCTCTCGTCCCTTTAATTTTCCTAAAGCCAAACTGATCGTCACCTAGCGCATTCTCAATTTTCTTTTCCATTCTTCTGTATATTATTCTTGTAAGCAGCTTCGATGCATAAGCTGTTAAGCTGATTGTGCGATAATTCTCGCACTTGTCAGCTCTTGCCGTCTTCGGAATTGTGTGGATGATGCTTTTCCGAAAGTCAGATGGTATGTCGCCAGACTCATATATTCTACACACCAACATGAATAGTCGTTTTGTTGCCAGTTCCCCCAATGATTTTAGAAATTCTGCCTTATTTGACCGTAATTCCTCCAAAGCTATTTTAAATTCCGATTCTAATACTGGATCCCCTATCTCTTCTAAATTGACTCCTGTTTTTTCTTCTATCACATCAGACAAATCTTCACCCTCATAGAAGCTTTCAATGTATTCTTTCCACCTATCTGCTCTCTCCTCTGCATTTAACAATGGAATTCCCGTTGCACTCTTAATGTTACCACCGTTGCTTTTAATGTCACCAAAGGTTGTTTTGACTTTCCTGTATGCTGAGTCTGTCCTTCCGACAATCATATCTTTTTCGATGTCTTCACATTTTTCCTGCAGCCATTTCGTCTTAGCTTCCCTGCACTTCCTATTTATTTCATTCATCAGCGACTTGTATTTCTGTATTCCTGATTTTCCCGGAACATGTTTGTACTTCCTCCTTTCATCAATCAACTGAAGTATTTCTTCTGTTACCCATGGTTTCTTCGCAGCTACCTTCTTTGTACCTACGTATTCCTTCCCAACTTCTGTGATGGCCCTTTTTAGAGATGTCCATTCCTCTTCCACTGTACTGCCTACTGCGCTATTCCTTATTGTTGTATCCTCGTATAACGTTAGAGAACTTCAAACGTATCTCGTCATTCCTTAGTACTTCCGTATCCCACTTCTTTGCGTATTGATTCTTCCTGACTAATGTCTTGAACTTCGGCCTACTCTTCATCACTACTATATTGTGATCTGAGTCTATATCTGCTCCTGGGTACGCCTTACAATCCAGTATCTGATTTCGGAATCTCTGTCTGACCATGATGTAATCTAATTGAAGTCTTCCCGTATATCCCGGCCTTTTCCAAGTATACCTCCTCCTCCTGTGATTCTTGAACAGGGTATTCGCTATTACTAGCTGAAACTTGTTACAGAACTCAATTAGTCTTTCTCCTCTTTCATTCATCGTCCCAAGCTCATATTCTCCTGTAACCTTTTCTTCTACCTCTTCCCCTACAACTGCATTCCAGTCGCCCATGACTATTAGATTTTCGTCCCCCTTTACATACTGCATTACCCTTTCAATATCCTCATACACTTTCTCTATCTGTTCATCTTCAGCATGCGACGTCGGCTTGTATACCTGAACTATCGTTGTCGGTGTTGGTCTGCTGTCGATTCTGATTAGAACAACCCGGTCACTGAACTGTTCACAGTAACACACCCTCTGCCCTCCCTTCCTATTCATAACGAATCCTACACCTGTTATACCATTTTCTGCTGCTGTTGATATTACCCGATACTCATCTGACCAGAAATCCTTGTCTTCCTTCCACTTCACTTCACTGACCCCTACTATATATAGATTGAGCCTTTGCATTTCCCTTTCAGATTTACTAGTTTCCCTACCACGTTCAAGTTTCTGACGTTCCACGCCCCGACTCGTAGAACGTTATCCTTTCTTTGATTTTTCAATCTTTTTCTCATGGTAACCTCCCCCTTGGCAGTCACAATAATAATTAATGGTGAACTTTTTCATAGTCTATCATCTTTCATTTGTTGCTGCGTTACTGAAAACAAGATAGTTAATGATGTATTTTGGTGTTAGTTATTATTTCAACTTCCTGTTTCCGACGTTACTGCTTCTCCGCACTGTTTCTGATTTTGTATTATTTCTGCCTGATTGGAAATGAAATGTTAAATAAGTCACAATTTACGCTTTGTAATATTTCATGATCACACCTTCCATCATCCAGAGATACAGCTTGCAGCTTGCCTATGATTATTGCTGACTGATACACACGCTGTTGTGGAAATAGCTTTAGTTTTTTCTTAATAACTTTTAATAATAAGTAAATGATCATGAATGATTGCGTTTTGTGTATAGGAAAAAGGAGGGTTGATCCTATAATATGCTCTCAGGAATTACAGCAATTAAAATGCCCATGATTTTTATAGTTCGTCACCCAAGGATATTATAAAAATGGCTCTGAGCACTATGGGACGTAACTTCTGAGGTCATCAGTCCTCTAGAACTTAGAAATACTTAAACCTAACTAACCTAAGGACATCACACACATCCATGCCCGAGGCAGGATTCGAACCTGCGACCGTAGCTGTCGTGCGGTTCCAGACTGTAGCGCCTAGAACCGCTCGAGGACATTATAGCAAGGACTACGGCCCATTACTATACTTTGATACAGTCATTCAAACTTCGCACGCTTTAACTTTCACAATGCTATGTCTCCATTTCCCTTCTCATACTCAATTTAACATCCCCTCGTAAGGTCCACAGATTCTACCATCGGTTTTTCACTATGTAATATAATTTAATACTGAACGCTACTTTTTCTCTCGCACACAGTTTCTCAGATATTCTTAGTCCATGACCTTGCGGCAAAAGTCTGTCCGTGCCCTGATCCCTTCTGTATCATATCACACGCCGCAGCTACGTAGACTTTTTCAGAGCCCAGAAAACAAGATGAGAGAACTAACAATATCCGCGGATGGTTTATACAGTAGAATTTAGAAACAAAAGGAGCCGCGTTAAACTCTCCTTGATTTCCCTGAAGTGTTACTTTGCTGTGGGCGTTATTATGATGAGAGATTATATATCAATAATTTTAATTAAAACTTTTTCAATGTTTTTTATTATTGCCGATATTATCGATCACCTCTCCCCTATATGAGAATAAGCCTGATAATATTAACCTCAATTAAAAGAGCTGTTATAAAAGCCCCCCCATAAAGACAACAGTTTGCACTCTGCCACACAGTGTTGTCTTTCTCACCCTTAACCGCGCTCTTTTTATTTTCACTAAGATAGTAAACAGCCTTTACTTCGCCTAACAGAAGGAGTGAACTCACATTTTCTGATTTATTTGGGGATTTTAACATGGACTGTGACGCTAATCCTCTTGGCTCTTGCAGCACCGAAGTGCTGATGATTGGGGAAAGGGTTAAGGTTGAAGATTTCGCGAAAACTCTGCCTATGTTTTGAGAAATCGAAAAAGTGCTGTGCCAAGCGACCATAGGTCACGAAGTAAGCCTATTTACTTCGCCAACAACACAGGAGAACGCACCACAATTCCAAAACTATGACAAGTTGTACATTGTGTAGCAGAACAGCTACCAAAATGAATATGAAGATGGCATCTGTTCTTTTTTTCTGTCCGAATTGGTGACCGTGCAGCTCTCTAGAACGAAATTACAATTAAATCAATACCATCAGCTGCTGACGGGCGTTAATATATATCAACGGGACAGTTGAAAAGGTGTGCCCCGTCCGGGACTCGAACCCGGGTTCTCCTGCTTACATGACAGATGCTCTGTCCATCTGAGCCATCGAGGGCACAGAGGATAGTGCGACTGCAGGGATTTATCGCCGGCACGCTCCCCATGAGACCCACATTCTCAACTTATAGTCCACACACTACTTTCGTTGTGTCCCTGCCATTATACCCATTACTCGGGGTAGACAATCCACCGAGTCCCGTAAGAGTTCAGGAAAATCGTGTGCATCCGCACTGAAGAAGGTCATCAGCCGGTTAGCCGTAACGATATGAAGATGGCATCTGTTCTTTCGGACATGTTCTCTAATAATGCAAATAACTATACATAAAACATACACGAAGATAATTTCTTTACATTTACATGAAATCTCACAAGAAATATAACTTATCCTAAAGATACCCCCAGGCTGTGGCTAAGCCATGTCTCCGCAATATCCTTACTTTCCAGGAGTGCTAGTTTCTACAAGGTTCGCAGAACAGCTTCTGTGAAGTTTGGAAAAAAATCGGTAGAGCACTTGCCGGCGAAAGGCAAAGGTCCCGCGTTAGAATCTCGGTCAGGCATACAGTTTTAATCTGCCAGGAAGTTTCTTATCCTTCTTCCTCGTTCTCTTCCTATTCATACTATTTATTCAGGTCTTTATGAGGGAACAACCCTTTGGGCCAGCCCCCCATTATGGACATCTCCCAATACGTAACTACCCAGATGCGGCAGCTTGGTTATCTTATATGGTTCGGGGTATAGATTTTGTCATTTTTCATTCATCTTCTTCACTGCAGACGACTTCGCGTGTTTCCGTAACAGTACTTTATCATTCAAATTAAATGTATTAACTTTAATTAGTTTCCTATCATATGTATTATATGTATTAACTTTAATTAGTTTCCTATCATACTTTCGTTTCCTTAACATCGCAACTTTGTGCAAGGCTAGCTGAACTTTACTATTAAGTAAATTTCTATTATAGGAGCACCTATTCTCGGTAAGTTCTTAATCCTTTCCCAGGATGCTTCCTTGTGGAACATTATTTCTACAGGACAGTTCGTCACCCATCTATACTGGTTTTCCTCTACTTATGTTCTAAGAAACCTATTGAAGTTCTGGTATACCCGCTCAGAATCGGTAACGAGATACAAAGATTTGTCTTATATCTAAATTATCCATACATTCACGCAAGGCTTTACTAGCATAACACGAGGCGTTATCAGTCAATATAGCACTGGGTTTGCCTACATTTGGCATGTAGTCATTTATCAGTTTACTTAACATAGGTTTGGCGTTAGTAGATCGTAAAGAATACATTCGTAGAAACTTCGAAGAAACATCATAAAATGCTATTACATATTTAAATCTTCCTTTCGCCGTTGACGATGGCCCTATGACGTTACATGATACACGTTCAACAGGTTTTGACGGTACTATGGGCTGTAGCCATGGTTTATTACAGTAGTTTATAGGTTTAACCTTTTGACGTATTTTACATTTACGTAAGAATTCAAATACTTTCCTCTTTAAATTGAGAACAATACAGCGTAGTTTCAGTTCTCCGTACACTTATTAGCAATAAAGTATCCCCACGACCATACAAGTTGTGGAAACATTACGGTTGGAATACACACTCTCCATCTTTCTTCCCCATCCATAATCTTACGAAATAGTATATTTAGATGTAACTTATACTTTAGCATATGTGGATTAGTAATGTTATTCCGTAGATTACAGATAATCTTATTCCAGTATGAGTCCCGTTGCTGTAACTTGGACATATTTTTTACATCAATATTCTATCTCGTTCTTAAAATGTATGTTTTGTGTTACATTATTCTGAAATTCTGATTCGGATCGATCAACTGACCCTCATCACCATTGCCCTGAAGTATTCGAGATAAAGCGTCAGCTGCAAATATTGTCTTTACCTTTAATACACTTTATTTCTATTTTGTATTCCAGTAATAGTAAAGCCCATTTCATTAGCCTCGAACGAAGCATTTAGCACGTCATAAGAAAGGTCAAAGCCTTTTGGTCACAATATACTACTACCCTTTTTGCGCATAAAAAATATCTAAACTTTTTGAGAGCCCACACCACGCTTAATATCTCGCAGTTGGAGAGTGAGCGGCTTGCCAATGAGATGACGTTAGTATCTTCTAAATTGTCAGGCTCTTTGACTTGGAATAACATGACACCTATGCCCATTGCTGACGCATCCGTCATGTTAGGATGACTTAAGAGATTAGCCTTTAACTGAGCTTCGTGTATATCGTCAAAAGCTTTGCTACCAAGAGCACATCATTGCCTAGTAAGTGGCTGGGTAAAAGCATTCTGAAAAAAGACGCCATACCTAGAAAAGATTTTAATTCTCTCCCTTTTTGAGGATATGGACAATTTATAATCGCATCCAATTTGATTCGGATTAAGTACTATCCCATCCGGCGAAATAATATGTCAGAGAAATTTGATTTTATCTCGGCCAAATTTAAATTTTTCTAGATTCACAGTTACACTGTATTCACTAAACTTATCTAACACCCTCTTCACCAAATTAATGTGCTCTTCCCACTCAACTATAGCCATTTGCAAATCATTGACGTAAGTGAACACCTTCTTAACCCAACACCGTTTCGAGTGCGGTAATAAAAACAGCTCCATTTACGTTTAACTCGAAGGGCATCACTCTCAATTGATAGCTCCTTCCAGCAAATATAAAAGCAGTGTATTTTCCAGAATTTTTCGCTAGCTTAGTTTGCTAATAAGATTATCGGAGGTCAAGAGAAGTTAAATAGTTCACTCCGTGAAAACTCAGCACCTATTCTTCTAAATTTTCCGTTCTGGTACATACAGGTTTGATGATTTTATTAATATTTTGGGTGTCCAGAACCAAACGCAAACTAGCGTCCGATTTGCCCACAGCTAGTAAGGGACTGCTGTACGGAGAAGTGGAAGGATCAATAATGCCCGATTCCAAAATCCTTAGAATTTCCTTCGCCACATTTTCCTTTTTCCCCAAGGTATTGAGTATGATGTTTTACAGAACGTCTGATGAGGGTATGTATCTATCCCGTACTCATTATCCTTTATAACACCAGTTTTTTATCAGAAACCTTAGCATCATTCCGAAGTACTTCTGCTAGTTCGGACCTTTGCTCATTAGGCAGGTATTCGGATTCTAGCATTTTAACTTTTATAATTTCATTGACATCTGACGCTCCTTGATCAGTTTACGAATGTATAGGATCCTTATTGTTGAAGTAGAGTATTTTAGCTTCATTACTTCCTACTTTAATTAGATTACATGTTTTGCTTTGAAATTCCGGTTTTTTCTATAAACGGTAACTCAACAACCCGTCCCTGCTTGTTTAAGGAACACACAAGCTTCGCAATTTGGAGCGCTACATCTCGTTCACGCATAAAATCCCATCCTCAAATACATGGTTAAGTTAAATTAGGAGCCAACAAGAAGGTGATAATAAGTCGTTCCTCTTGCGCTACTGTTTCTACCTGTACTTGGATCTTTATGGGTACAGAATGGATTTCTAATGCTCCAGACAAAGTACAGTTGGATATCGGTAATGCTAGCAACCTCTGTTTGCTATTCAAATATTTATAAAGTCCCACATTCACCACACTAAAAGTTGAGCCAATATCCAACAGGATGCTAATATCTTAATCTAAGATTTTAACTTGAACCATGGCTTGCACCACTTCAATAGGATAATTATCTAATTTTCTTGGATTATCTAAGAGTTCTTCTCTAATATCGATACCATCATTATACTTCAATACACTCGCCTTTAAGATTTTATTGTCTCCCGTCTCTTCGCCAGCTACACTGGGAAGACTCAAATCAGCTGGTTTTAGTTTGTCGCATCCGTTTGGTGGTTACCCGTTTCATCAAGTACCACCACTCGCACACCAGAATTCTGACCATTCCATTCATTGTTACTGTTAGTAGAGATATTCTTAGGCATAGACATTACGAGCGCTGCTACAAATTGTCCGTCAGCCCTTATAACATTAGTGGTAGCCCCCCATTGAATATTCGGTCCATTACCCCATGGAACACACCTTTCTTGCGCTTGCCCTTGCCCTCCCGTATGCTCTTCGTACTTTCGTTTTCTATTAAAACTGTTTGAATTGTGTCCATTCTGATTCCGCTGATTTCTGTTGCTATATTCAGCGTTATTACTACGATTTTGTCCACTACTTCCGTAATTGTTATTAGAATTATTCTGTTTGTAATATATATATATCCAGATTGATTACGATTATCTTGATTGCTATACTTATTATTCTGATTTCGATTAACATATTAACCCTTTCCATTGTCCTTCGTTTTACTGTTACTGTTATTGCCAAGACAACAATTATTTTGTTGATAGTTGTTACAATTAGTACTGTGAAATTGATGCCCCATGCTCTCAGCGTCTTCCTGAATTACGCCCAGGGAATCAATAACTGACAAAAAAAGGTCAACATTGTCATCCCGTATGTTTTCTAATTTCAGGCGTAAATAAATAGGTAATTTTGCATTGAGAATTCTAATAACCTCTCTATGACTAATGGGATTATCCCAGTATCGAGTTTTATGGATATGCTTTTCAAAGTATTTTCGTAAGTCCTTTTTTTAGTGTTGTGAAATTCTGGACTATAAATTTCATTCCTTAATCGATTTTGTTTTCTTTGCGATCAATATTTCGCGATGAATAATTTTACAAAATCTCTGCAGGTTGTGGCACTTTCAGCTGCTTCCGATACTCGCAATGAAACTTCTTCATTGGTCTTTGACACTATAAACTGTATTTTATCTTGTTCCTTCCAAGATCGTCACATTTCTGAAACTTTTTATGAACACGATTCGGTGTATAAAATTTTTGCCGTTCGAAAATATTTGAAACAGCCTAGCTTTGAAAATACTGTGTTCAACCTTAGAGGATGAAACAGTCCCCTTGGGATCATAATATCGATCTTCATGATCCGACTACTTCTACCGTTACTATCATCGCTCTCTCGCCACTTTCGCTCCCTAATGGGCGATTGATTTCTAGAGTGTGGCTCTGGATATCTTTAAAATTGCTTTTGTCTTTTGGAACTAACTTCACCTTTTGACAAACGATTGGTTACATATTCCTGCCACATAGGAATCTCGGATAAAACTTTCATTTGTTCCGTGCTGTCTACCTCCTCGAGTCGCCGTGCATTTGGTATATACTGTTGCCTGTCTTTCTCGATAGCATTCTGAACTTGCGTGTGAACTTCTACAACCTTTGCTTCTAATAGTTTTGACAAATCCTTCTCTGTCTTAGTCGTCTTACTAAGGTAGTCATTAATAAAATCCTGGCCTGTGATTTTTAAATCTTCGATTTGTTTGGTTACTTTATCGATCTGTTCAGCTATTTTAGTCTGTTCTTTATTTATTGCCTCCACATTCCCTTCTAATTTGAAGACCGAAGTTTGCAATGTTTTCTTCGTTTCATTAGAAGTCTTTACACTTAATATTTTTGCAATGTTTTCTCCATTTCATTAGAAGATTTTACACTTGATATTAATTTATCTATCTCGGCAGATAAGTATTCAACCCATTTCTTAGTACGTGATTCTAGGTCATTAACAATCTTCAATACCTCTTTCCTAAATTCTCGTTCATGATGATCTCGTTGTTTCTGCAATTCAAACATCACCTCCCGAAAAGCTTTTTCCGCAAATTCGCTCGACGAAAGATCCATACCCAAAGACTGGAAAGTTGCACAGGTCACACCAATATTCAAGAAAGGTAGTAGGAGTAATCCACTTAATTACAGGCCCATATCATTAACGTCGATATGCAGCAGGATTTTGGAACATATACTGTGTTTGAACATCACGAATTACCTCGATGAGAACGGTCTATTGACACACTGTCAACATGGGTTTAGAAAACATCGTCCTTGTGAAACACAACTGGCTCTTTATTCGCATGAAGTGTTGAGTGCTATTGATAAGGGATTTCAGATCGAATCCGTATTTCTGGATCTCCGGAAGTCTTTTGACACTGTACCACACTGAAATGATACAGGATTTGAGCTGGACATCACTAATAAAAAGGCGTTTTTCGTTGTGACGGAATCCTCTCACGAAATTCCAATCTCCAACTTTCTCCTCCGAATGCTAAAACATTTTGTTGACACCCACCTAGCCGGCCGGGGTGGTTTCGCGGTTCTAGCCGCGCAGTCCGGAACCGTGCGACTGCTACGGTCGCAGGTTCGAATCCTGCCTCGGGCATGGATGTGTGTGATGTCCTTAGGTTAGTTAGGTTTAAGTAGTTCTAAGTTCTAGGGGACTAATGACCACAGCAGTTGAGTCCCATAGTGCTCAGAGCCATTTGAACCATTTTGACACCCACCTACAAAGGGAAGAACGATCACCACGATAAAATAAGGGAAATCAGAGCTCGTACGGAAACATATAGGTGTTTGTTCTTTGCGCGCGCTACACGAGATTGGAATAATAGAGAATTGTGAAGGTGGTTCGATGAACCCATTGCCAGGCACTTAAATGTGATTTGCAGAGTATCCATGTAGATGTAGATGTAAAAGTTCGCATCGTTTCTCTTGTTGTAAAATCTCCTCTCTGAAGGCTTTATCTCTAACACCACTTTGTTTATTTAGCTGTGTTTCGTTAGAAATTCAAGCAGCTTACTGATACTGGTATCTCCAGATGGCATATTCATCACACTGATAGGATTACTTTCCTCACAGATACGTAAAGTTTCAACCTCATCACTTTCGGTATGGTCAACACTCTTCGCCAAACTAGTTCTACACATATTTGACATTTCAGGTTCCAACAAATCCTATGACCTATTAATATCTAAATTTTCCACACGGTTTTCATCCTCTCTCCCTTCTCTCCCCAATGACTATAGACTTGTATCTAGATTCGATCTTAAATGGTATCCCCGTTTCATTGTTATCAATATACACTCTGAGACTAACACCAAAATAATAATACACTATAAATAAAATATAGCTCTTACTACTTATACAGTTTCTGCGTCACGGACTTGCCTCATTTATCCACGCAATTAAAATTAAAAGGAAGCACATGAGGAAATGTTCAGCCAGTAATAAAATGTCTTGACACATACATGTCCTAGCCGCAGTAGCCGGCCACTGTGGCCGAGCGGTTCTAGGCGCTTCAGTCTGGAACCGCGCTGCTGCTACAGGGTCAGGTTCGAATCCTGCCTCGGGCATGGATGTGTGTGATGTCCTTAGGTTAGTTAGGTTTAAGTAGTTCTAAGTCAGAAGTTAAGTCCCATAGTGCTCAGAAACATTTGAACCATTTTTTTTAAAACCTGCAGTGTCAGAAAAAAAAGCAACACCTTCAAGGAGTGTTCAGTAGCAGCAGGGTATAGTATGTGCATACTGAGGGGTTATAGTGATAGTGATTCAAATGTCGCCGTCATCAACAGTCAGATGGTGCTCAGGAAGCCTGGGTGTGTACCCTCGGTTTTCACTCTGCAGGTAGTAACTCTGCTGACTTTCGAGGTGAACAGCGTTGGCAACATCCGTCCTACGGTAGAATGAAGCCCCACGGACGAGTACGTACTCTTGCTGAACTTCAGCCATTCGAAAAGAGTCGCATTTTGGGCCTGAGGGGAGCTTGATGGACTTACTAATGGATTGTCGCACTTGTTGTGCGCAGTGTATTGGCAGTGTGGTCACTGGGACATTCCTACACCTGTAAACCAGGTTCAGCACGTTCCATAGTACAGATGCATGTCAATATCGACACACTCTGCGAGCAACGGTGGCCGACAGAACGTCATTCAGGTAAGAAATCGCCTGCATTGCCACCAGAGGAGGCATTCCGTGCTGTGACATGTCGGTTTCAATTGGTCTAAATTTATCATATACTCCTACAATCATTTGTTTTGTTTTGCTTTAGGGCACAAAAACAAATGGGGTCACATGCGTCCATGTCAGAACTGTAAAGCACGAAGACAAAGAGGAGTTAAAAACGACTACACGTTAATCCCAATTGACGAAAGAGAATGCAGCTACAAAAAGGGACGTAGAGAAAAGTCTATAAAATACGCCATAGAGGAACGGAGGTCCTGAACTAAAAATTAAATGTCCTTCGCCATATTGCTACGACGGATCAAAGTTAAAACGCCCTCGACAAGCCGCATGTCGATTGCTCAAAAGGCCAATACGAACGAGAACGTAATTGGTTTAAAAAAAGGGAATTCCGTCAGGAAATGGCGGATCGTCAAAGTTTGGACGCGATGAGCAGAAGGTGGTAGGGGAGCACCACTTAACAAATGGCGATGGCTAAAAAGACAGTGCCCGATACGCAACCTAGCTAAAATGATCTCCTGACAGTGAGAGGGCCGAGAGGATATCGTCCAGGCCACTGGAAGAGGTTTCGTAATCCAGAGTTTGTTCCCACGAAGGGAGGACCGATGGTGATGGCAATGTGACACCATCTTCCAACAGACAGTAACACAGAGATCACCGGAGGGAGTGTTAGACAGCCGGCCGCGGTGGTCTCGCGGTTCTAGCCGCGCAGTCCGGAACCGTGCGACTGCTACGGTCGCAGGTTCGAATCCTGCCTCGGGCATGGATGTGTGTTATGTCCATAGGTTAGTTAGGTTTAAGTAGTTCTAAGTTCTAGGGGACTAATGACCACAGCAGTTGAGTCCCATAGTGCTCAGAGCCATTTGAACCATTTTTTAGGTAGTGTTAGAACTATCGGGCTGAGTTACTAGGAGTGCAGCCTTGGCAGCAGCGTCAGCGAACTCGTTTCCTGTCAGACCGACGTGATCAGTAACCCACATAAGCATCACAGTGGCTCCATCAAGAGTGAGCAAGTGACACCTTTTCTGGGCCCGTCGTACTAAGACATGGACAGTGTACAGAACATAGAGGCTTTGAAGGGCACTGAGAGAGTCGAAGCAGGTGACACAGTTGAAAAGCCTGTGTCGCTGGATGTACTGCGTGGCCTAATACAGGGCGAAGAGCTCTGCTATAAATATTGAGCAGTGTGCCGGAAGCCGATAGCGAAAAATGTCGGTGCCAATGACGATGGCACACTTGACACCACGGTCAGTCCGAGAGCCATCAGTGAACACAAACGTACTATCACGAAGTTCCGTGCGAAGGTAACGCAACTGAAGGCGATAGAGCGAGGCTGGAGTAGTGTCCTTAGGAAGCGACTGAGGTCTAGGTGAGCAAGGGCCGCCGCACAAGGTGGTGAAGGGTTCGCACCCATCGGGAAAGTGACAGGTAGCGTGAAGTTAAGCTTCCGGAACAAGAGCCGAAAGCGAGCTCCATGAGGTAACAGAGAAAGACGGGCCCCGTGCGGGTGTACGCAGGAATCATCGAAGAAGGAGGCATAGGATGGGTGGCCACGCAGGGCAGACAAACGGCATGCATATCTTTTGAGGAGAAAGTCAAGGCGGAAGGACAGAGGTAGTTCGGCAGCTTGTGCATTCAGATTCTCACCGGGCTAGTGTAAAAGGTGCCAGTGGCTAAACGGATGCCACGATGGTGGATTTTGTTGAGACAGCGTAAGAGGAACGGACGTGTAGATGCATAAACGAAACACCCATAGCCTAGATTCGAACGAACAAGGGACCGGTACAAACAGCGGAGGGTGGTTTGATCTGCTCCCCAGGAAGTACCACTGAGAACACGTAGGGCATTGAGTGACCGCATAGAGCCAGCTTCCATGTAACATACGTTCCTATCGAGAATGAGTCCCAGGAAGTTCGTAGTTTCAGCGAACAGAAGAGCAATAGGCCCAAGATGTAAAGACTAGGAGAAACCAACTGCGCCGCCAGAAATTCACGCAAAAGATTTTGTCAGTGGAAAACCGAAAGCCACTGTCTATGCGCCATAAGTAAAGACGATAGAGAAATCGCTCAAGAAGCCGCTCAATGAGACAAGTCCGTGAAGAACTGCAATCGATGGCAAAATCGTTAACTAAAAGGGACCGGAGATTCACGGCGGGAGACAGGCAATTATAGGGTTAATGACGACAGCAAAGAGGACGACGCTCACGACAAAACCCAGTGGCATACCTTTTCATGGATAAAGGTGTCCAACAAAGTAGAACCCTCGCGTACCGTGAAAACTCGGTCTTTTAAAAATTCCTGAACGAAGCGGGGCATCGGTCACGGAAGCCCCACGTGTAGAGGGTACGGTTGATGAGTTACCTTTAACATCTTTTATTAATAAACCGACGTTGTGCTTGAGGATGTTGTAATTTTTTCCGACTGTGTATATGTAGATGGCTGTAAGGTAGTTAGAATCGTTGTCCTCCCGAATGCGAATCAATGTCTCAGCGTTACGCCGTCCAGCTTGGTGCAACGTAGAGATGCTGCGACTACACCCTCCCTCCCCCCTCAACCGGTGTGTGGATAGAAGGGTACAGAGTGCCTGAAGGATAAACCGCTTCACGTGATGGCAGACCAGTCATTTTTGGGCTCTCTTTACCTGAAACAGCAAGTTGTGGGAACACTACAAAACAGGTGGAGCTTCTGTCAACGTGGAACAGAATAACGATGTGACTGACTGCTAGTTGTTTACAAGAGAGCTACCGTTGCAACAGCCAACCAGAGGAAGAGCTTGTTCATGCACTCAGTTTTGTTCGCTGTTGTTATATTGCTCTGCGAAAGACTATTATGATCGCTGACGTAACTGTTGCCATTCATTTTCGTCCAGTGCTTTTTTTATTTGTGCTGTCTTTTTCTAAAATGTGTGGGAGATAGCCTACAGGTAACACAGAGAAGAAGCATAAAAGCGATGAGGCTATCCCGAGCCCGCAAAGAGAACTCAGCATTGCAGTTTAATCGGAAACATCTGGAGGAAATAGATACTGAACTACACAGCTGCCGTTGCGGAGACACTGGGCATGCAGGTAGCAGCGCTCCAACTGCATCGCTTATCTGACTGTCAGGCGCTTTGTTATTCTGATCGAGGTGTAGTAAACTGTGTTGCTCTGAGAGAAGGAAGAGTGAACTACTTTCTTCGTTTGTTCCAGTAACACAACTACAGACATGAGTTCACACTCAGCCACCAGTACAAGCCCTCAGACTATATAAACAGAATTAAGAGACGTCATGTATTAAACAAGCGCCTTCCTCTGCTGTTAGGACTGTTTAATGTGGCGAGGAAAAGTGCCTTCTTAAATATGGGGCAACACATTGTGAAAAATTTCCCGAAAAGCGTTTAAGGTACGTTCTGTGGTACCACAGATGTAAAACTGTATCATCGCTCTGGAGTTAATCTGAGTTGAGTGTGACACGTAACACTGCTTCGCGATTACCATACTGACGAGAACTACTACTGACACATGATATGTACGTTGGTTGGTCGATTTAATCCCAGAAAACTTAAACGACTTCATTCCACTTCACCTGGATAGCGATAAATTCAAAATACGAAGAAGAATTGGGCAAGGAAGCTTCTTATCATTACTACACTGTTCAAAAGAATTGAGAGAACACGGAAACGTTCCGTATGTTAAATATATTTTGATACAGGAGGTACCTTCTGTGGTCTTATTTCTTGATCTGAAATCTTCGATTTTAATGTATGCTACAATTAATACCATTCGCCATCTATTGGCCTCAGAAGGAACTGAGTACCAGTGTCTTATTGTTTTCTAGTCAAGTACACACATGGCACATGTCATTTGTGGACGTTGTATTGAATCAAGGACATGCCTTGCAACACCTTAATGCAATGCAAGTTGCAAGGACAATCTGTTTGACCCAAAAAGGATGCACTTCCCGTTGTGTTGCTGCAGATGCCAATGCCTCTCCATGTGTCATTCACAGGTGGTGGACACGCTGCAGGGAGACAGTTCAGTACACAAGGCGAATTGGACGAGGTTGCCGACGCGTTATAGCTCCAAGTGAAGAGCGATATCTGGACATCTCTGAGTTGTGGCGTCGAGAGGCTACCGCCAGAAGACTTCAAAACGATCTCAGAAGAGCCCCTGGAGTCGCTGCGTCCAATGAGACTTTGATGAACAAATTGCTGGAAAGAATCGTACGAACCAGACGTCCAGTTCAAATACCCCACTTGACGTGATAACATCTTGCAGCTCGCCTCCAGTTCTGTCGGTCCCATGTCAAGTGGCAATTTGGTCACTGGCGAAAAATGTTATTCACAGACTAGTCCAGATATCTTACCTCTGACACAAGGTAATAGCCGTCTTCGTGTCCAGAGATCCGTGATGAGCGGTACCTGGCAAATGTTTTCCAGGAAATCGAGAGGTTTCCAAGGTTGTGTGATGTTGTGGTGAGGCTGAAAGGTTGACAGCCATATGGAACTTGTCGTTGTCCATGGTCGCTTCTCCGCTACGAAGTAAAGTGAATACGTCCTGTTGGACAATTGGTGGATGCCCATGGTTTCGTTCTAATGCCAGGACCCATGTGGCGGGTCTCAGCAGGGATGTCTTGCGAAGCCTGGACATTGAAGTAATGAAATGGCCGGTCGTGAGTCCTGACCTAAATCCCTTGGTGCATATGTGGGCCATGCTTGACACACGTGTCCGTGATCGTCCTGTACTATCACTCTTATTGGCTCTCGCTGAAGAATGACAACGGATACCAAAGGGGAACCTCCGTAACTAATACGGAGCATGGCTCGTAGGCGTCACGCAGTCATAAACGCTCACAAAAGGCATACACGTTATGGTAGCTCTCACAGTTCAATGATAATCACCCGGGATGACGGAATGAGTGATTGTTTCCACTTTGTTTTCGAAACGTGTGGTACATTTCAGTTATTTTTACGTAAAACACCGAGGATGTAATTATGTTTTGTTTTGTACTTAATTTATCAAAGATAAAGGTATGATTTGGTAACACACCCAAGCCACAATTATTGCTCAATGGTGTATGGCAGACGCCCAAAATCATGTTGCCCTAATTAATGTGGTCAGTGTACTTTTCACTGCAGCGTTAGAGAAAGTTTTCAGACTGTCAATCTGGGAAAACGAAAAAGTGTTGCTTAAACTCACCCGAATCAGTTTTGTTTTGATGATGACGCTGTACTGTTTTCCTCTAGCGCAAATAAAGCTATGAGAAGGAATGGAGAGAGAAACAATCGCGTTTAATCTCCTTTCGACAAGGTGATCGTTAGAGACAGAGTGCAAACTCGGTAAGGGAGAGGTATGGGAAGCAAATAAAAAATACGTTATTCTTCAATTTCTACAGGCGTATTTCATGACGAAATAAATCTCGGGTGAACAGCCTGGTGTGAGTGTACAAAAGACACAATGTTTCGGCAATCGACCTTGTTGCCATCATCAGGTGTCCTTTGTACACTCACGCCAGGCTGCTCACCAGAGATTTATTTCGTCAAATGAAAAATAGTCTCGTATTTAGAAGAAAAAAAAAACACCTTTAACGACGAGAGACACGACGTTCCTACTCACAGGACATGATATGCAGTATATGTTCTGCAAAAATGATTAGCATTTCAGTCATCTCGGTCCAGCATGTGTCTTGTTGCCTAGTAGGCACAGGGTCCACCAGGGGCGCTGTAACTTGTTCCATGCCTGTTAGCATCGACGCATATCAGGCGTGAAAGGCGTTCTGTGGCATCCATGCTTCATTCACGTGGTTCCAAAGTTCTTCTTGGCAATGGATCTCAGCGCGGCACCCTTCGTTTCATCATATCTCACACATTTTCGACTGGCGACAAGTCTGGTGATTTGGCGGGCCAGGTAAGAAGGCTGACATCCTGTGACAGCAAGAAGGCACCTGTTCGTGAAGCCTGTGGTCGTGCATTGCCTTGCTGAAAAATGGTGTCTGGGCTGTTGTGCAGAAAGATAATGGCTATAGGTCGCAGGATGTCATTCATGTAGGTTACACTGGTCACAGTGTCTTCGACACGCACCGACTGTGAGTTGTGTTTGTACCCAATAGCACCCCACACCATAAGACCTGGAGTTGGCGCTGTTTGTCTTGTGCGAAAGCAGTCACTGTGATGCCACTGCCCCTTCCGCGGCGAACCAAAAGGCGGAAGAAACACCTATATTCGTCCGAAAACCAAGTAGCGTCGTTCCATGCACCGTCGCCGTCGCCGTCTAGCATGTTTCTGCACATTCGTCAAAGGTAGGCATAGAAGTAGACGACGCGCACGTAACCCATGCCATAATAAACGGCGACCGACTGTCCCCCTGATAGTGAACGGTGTGTTACACTGTTTCAAAAAAATGGTTCAAATGGCTCTGAGCACTATGGGACTTAACAACTGAGGTCATCAGTCCCCTAGAACTTAGAACTACTTAAACCTAACTAGCCTAAGGACATCACACACATCCATGCCCGAGGCAGGATTCGAACCTGCGACCGTAGCGGTCGCGCGGTTCCAGACTGAAGCGCCTAGAACCACTCGGCCACTCCCGCCGGCTACAGTGTTTCACTGTTGCACCAGTGTGCCAGAGCTGAGGAGGACGCATATCTGTCTTGCAATGCCATTAGGATGAGTGATCTTCTCTGTGGGCGATCTGTAAGGTACGACTGACCCATCTCATCGTGTTCTACGGCCTTCCATGAACCATTCTGTACAGGTGTGTTGCACTGCCAAAACACTTGGTCTCATAATACGCTCTCTTTCAAACTCACTGATCTGATGGTACTGTTTGTGCATACGTCTGCGAGGCATCCTGCACGTCTGCTCAAGTCACATTGATCCAGTAACTTCGGTTTGTAGCGACAAGAGCCGCAGGCACTTTTTCCCGGTAGGAGGTGTTGCGTCGCGATATCGATGTTGACCTTGAACCCGCGGGCTGACATGGTTCAAATGCTAATCATTTCTCCAGGACACGCTAACGTACATGTGCTGTGATGATGAACATCCTATCTCTAGTTGTTCAAGGCGTTCTACTATTTAATCATGATTTCGAAAAACGAGATGGTACAAAATAATAATAATGCTGTAGGACCAGAGGATAAGTGTTTCTGTTTGAGGCAGAAGAATATAACTACATGAAAGCAAAATATATAAAAACTGGTATAAATTGCCTGAATTTCAGTTGAATTTCAGTTGAAACTTCCTGGCAGATTAAAACTGTGCGCTGGACCGAGACTCGAACTCGGTACCTTTGCCTTTCGCGGGCAAGTGCTCTACCATCTGAGCTACCCAAGCACGACTCACGCCACGTCCTCTCAGCTTTACTTTCGCCAGTACCTCGTCTCCTACCTTCCAAACTTAACAGAAGATCTCCAGCGAAAGGCCCGTGAAAGGCAAAGGTCCCGAGTTCGAGTGTCGGTCCGGCACACAGTTTTAATCTGCCAGGAAGTTTAATGAATTATGAAAGGCAACATTTCAAAAACGTTCAAAAAATTTCAGCATATCATCAGCTACATTGCAAATCGTGTGAGACGTACTGCATGTGGTAAACCGGCCTCCAGGAAACCTGCTACACTCCGCAAACCGTCTGTGGTATCTCTGTGTACCATTGTCCCCACCACCCCGCCCCCACATTCCTTTTTTTTTTTGTTTCAGTCACGAATGGTGCTCGGGAAGACCGATTGTCAGCAAACCTCTGCGAGAGGTCCAATCTCTCTATTTTTCACCCTCGTTATCTTTTCGTGAGATATACGTAGGAGGAAGCTAGAGAGAGAGAGAGAAAGAGATTTTTCTAGGAATGTAGGCTCCCACAATTTCAACAGTAAACCACACCCTGATGCACAACACCTCTTACGTAGCGTCTGCCACTGCCATTGGATGAGCGTCTCCCCGACTCTATCACGTTACCAAACTAACCTGTGACAAAAGAGCTGCTCTTCTGAGGATCTTCCCTATTTCCTCTGTCGATCCCATCTGGCGCCTGGTACGGTTTCCAGATCAATGAACAATACTCAAGTATCTGTAGGGACGAGATTTTTGTAAGCTATCTCCTCCGTGGATGGTTTTCACTTCCTGAGAATTCTCCGAACAAAACTCAGTCCGGTGAGCGCTTTTCCTACAGTTCCCAAGCGTTGCTACTTCTTTTTATTCAAACACTAGGTGCTGATTCAGAACACTGAGGAATGCATGAGACAAACACATTTTCAATGGAGATATCTCGCTCGTAACGGCCACAGGATCTCAATCTGGAACGTCGTGTAAACGCGGAGTCGCGGTGCTGCTTGCCGTGGATAGTAGGCCCCCAGATATAGCCTGAATGCGAGACGCGCGTACTGCCCGAGCCTCGTCCGTGCACTTGAAAGGTAGCTGCCAGTCCCAGAGTAACTGTGAACGGAGTGCAGGACACGCCTGCAGAGCTGAGACCGCCAGCGCCCTTGGTCCCTGTGAGGCCCGCATCAGCCTGCAGCTGCCTCCTACGGCCGCATGCGGGACGGCAGACAGCGGACAGCAGGTGCTGGTCGGCGCTTTCTCCTGCCACTGCCGGACACGGCAGCAGCTGCCGCACCTGCTCTACCGGGAACCTGCCAGCAGCGCAGCCTTTCGCGATGCTTCTCAGTCCAAGTTTTAGAACCTTTTGTTTCCGTTTGAAGGCATTTATCATGCCTCGTCGAGTCGGCACCTGTTCAGCCTTCGGTCGCCGTGTAGCAGACCCTTGTTACTGGGACTGGATTTCTAGCCGATAATGTCACCTTATGCGATTAGAATCCTGCGTGTGACGTCTCTTATTGCTGCCTAATGGCACTTCCACGAGCAGCGAAAATGTAATGTCTTTTTTCTATGTTCAA
This sequence comes from Schistocerca nitens, assembly GCF_023898315.1. Lineage (NCBI taxonomy): Eukaryota > Metazoa > Arthropoda > Insecta > Orthoptera > Acrididae > Schistocerca > Schistocerca nitens. Next base: position 482,981,476 of record NC_064614.1, on the reverse strand, counting down.
TCAGTATTCTTCACCTCGTCGAAATAAGTGACCGCGAGGCGACACAACACTACCTGCTATTGTAGTCAATATTTGTTGATGAATATGTTTAGATTCAAATTATTACAGTTGGCTAGATGCGTTGTTTAGCGGTTGCCACCAGAGATGATCAGTAACAGAACAGTTACCAGGCGGCCAATTCGCGTTTCAAAATGAATTGTTATCTTTGATTTGTGTTGCACATGTACACCGAATTAATTCCTTCAAGCCGCGCGGGATTAGCCGAGCGGTCTGAGGCGCTGTAGCCATGGACTATGCGGCTGGTCCTGTCGGAGGTTCGAGTCCTCCCTCGGGCATGGGTGTGTGTGTTTGTCCTTAGGTTGGTTGGTTGGTTGGTTTGGGGAAGGAGACCAGACAGCGAGGTCATCGGTCTCATCGGATTAGGGAAGGATGGGGAAGGAAGTCGGCCGTGCCCTTTGAAAGGAACCATCCCGGCATTTGCCTGGAGCGATTTAGGGAAATCACGGAAAACCTAAATCAGGATGGCCGGACGCGGGATTGAACCGTCGTCCTCCCGAATGCGAGTCCAGTGTCTAACCACTGCGCCACCTCGCTCGGTCCTTAGGATAATTTAGGTTAAGTAGTGTGTAAGCTTAGAGACTGATGACCTTAGCAGTTAAGTCCCTTAAGATTTCATACACATTTGAACATTTGAATTCCTTCAAAACTCACAGCATTCATTTAATTCAGAAAGATGTTTTTTCCGTTGAAAATTATTTCTTGTAATATTAATATCTAATAACTATTATTATTATTATTATTATTATTGTCCAGAGATAATGTAATACACGGATCACTTCTCGCGATACTCTATTCGAAATCGTGCGACACTATAGTTTTTCCTTAACTCAGTTTTTATTAACACAGCTTCTTTAATATGATTGATTACTATTAATGGTCACACTTAAGACCGATAGTAAGAGTCTAAACAGGATCTATAAGCGAAAGTCAAGCTGCAACGAGACATTTGAATAATAACTAAGGTAACAACTGAAGTTCGAAATTTTATTTTAACTAGCCCGGCCTCCAATGAAGTTAACTATATCACGCAGTGGTGCATGAACTTAAGAGACGTTAATATTCAGGACTCAGTTGCTAAAAGCACAGACACCAAAATCTCAAACACTAAGGACTCCCAGACACTAAAGACACTCAGATATTAAAGCTGTTAACAATTCGTGGTTGGTTTACACAGAGTTGTGAAACAAAAGGAACGTTCTGAAATGTTGATTTTTGAATAATAAATAGAATATGCCCCAGTCGTTTAATTAAGGCTAAATACGTTAAGAATTAATATTCTCTGTGTAAATAAATCTGTAAATTAAGGAGAAAATGTCACGATTTAATGTAAGGAATGTATTTTTTGCTGTTCCGATGAAGGACGTTCCACAGAAATGTTCATGTATCGAAACTGTAAGGCAATTTGAAGTCAGATGCCGTAACTTATTTTTGGATTGAATAAAAGCAGGAGTAGGAGCTCTCTCTCTCTCTCTCTCTCTCTCTCTCTCTCTCTCTCTCTCTCTCGTTTTCGATGGCTGTTTCACAAAATGTAAGTGTTGCTCTCGTATCTGTAAATTTTGGCTAAATAATTACGCTGATTTAATTATAATAGACGTGTTTGAATTAAGAACCTAACTTCCTATTCCATTAATATCAATCTCAATTTATTATGTTACATTTTACAACTTTTTAAGGCTGTAGCAATGGAGAGCTGCCGACGAATTGTTTGGTGGCCACAGCCCAACGCTACTAGTGTTCAATCGGCTATTACTTTATCAAACTTTTATTTCAGCGTCCCTGAGATCTCTTTCACCAGTCTTTTCTATCAGTATCCAGGCAATGTAATTACGCAAACTGCGTCAATTTTGAGATCGGTCACTGGCCTCTAAACAATGCAGTCGGTCAACGATCTCGACGGTCTGATGGGAATCTGATGCTGGTTGGCGGAATATACAGTACTGGACATTAAAATTGCTACACCAAGAACAAATGCGAACAAGAGGTGACCGAGACGTGTAACCAATGGCACCCCACACCATCACGCCAGGTGATACGCCAGCATGGCGATGACGAATACACGCTTCCAATGTGCGTTCACCGCGATGTCGCCAAACACGGATGCGACCATCATGATGCTGTAAACAGTACCTGGATTCATCCGAAAAAATGACGTTTTGCCATTCGTGCACCCAGGTTCGTCGTTGAGTACACCATCGCAGGCCCTCCTGTCTGTGATGCAGCGTCAAGGGTAACCGCAGCCATGGTCTCCGAGCTGATAGTCAGTGCTGCTGCAAACGTCGTCGAACTGTTTGTGCAGATGGTTGTTGTCTTGCAAACGTCCCCAACTGTTGACTCAGGGATCGAGACGTGGCTGCACGATCCGTTACAGCCATGCGGATAAGATGCCTGTCATCTCGACCGCTAGTGATACGAGGCCGTTGGGATCCAGCACGGAGTTTCGTATTACCCTGCTGAACCCACCGATCCCATATTCTGCTAACAATCATTGAATCTCGACCAACGCGAGCAGGAATGTCGCGATACGATAAACCGCTATCGCGATAGGCTACAATCCGACCTTTATCAAAGTCGGAAACGTGATGGTACGCATTTCTCCTCCTTACACGAGGCATCACAACAACGTTTCACCAGGCAACGCCGGTCAAGTGGTGTTTGTGTATGAGAAATCGGTTGGAAAGTTTCCTCATGTCAGCACGTTGTAGGTGTCGCAACCGGCGCCAACCTTGTGTGAATGCTCTGAAAAGCTAATCATTTGCATATCACAGCATCTTCTTCCCGTCGGTTAAATTTCGCTTCTGTAGCACGTCATCGTGGTGTAGCAATTTTAATGGCCTGTAGTGTATAATTTCATAATCCACAAGTAAAAATTTACTATGCACCATTTTACCATTTCAGAAGCTTTGCCGCCAGCAAAAGTGATAAATATAATATTATTTTATTTGTTTTTAAATACTAGTAATATTATAGTTTGTTAGGAACTCTTTGAATAAAACCTCTTGCTAGCTAGCAGAATACTCCATTCTGTTGGTTCTTTTTACTCTTTTCTTTATTTCTGCTTTAAAACGGGAACTCGTGACTTTATATGAAATATAGGAATTTTTCATAAGTATTTCGAGTAAATCTTAGTTTCAAAAAAAGACCAGATATGAAACGAGGTGTTACATGTGTAACCTCTAGCAGCATGCTGCAGTACTGCTGGCTAGTGACTCCATTCATTACCAGGACTGCAGACAAGTACTTAAAAATAAAATAAAAAACTCTACGTTTTTCAGGTGTTATTGAAACTGTATGATTACCGCCTTGAAATGAGTTCGCCATCGACAGGACATTGAACCCTAATGCTTCCTCATTCTTTCGTCGTGAAAAGTCTTTCGTCTGACGATGTAACGCCACTGAAGTATATACTGTCGAGACCCAGAAAAGATTCTGGGACACAACTTTCTCGTTTTCCCCCGTATTGACTTATTTTATGCTGGAATAATGGGAACATGCGCATGTCATCTGGTGTCTTGTTACTGTCATTGTGCTTGTGTTCTCTTTTTACATGTTACGAGCGTACTGTGCAAAGTACAGCGCATCGCTGGAGCGAACAGGGCTGAGGGTTCCTGGCCACTGGTGAAGCCGAGTCGAAGCCCGCGGCTGCCCAGGAGCGCAAGATTAACTTGGATCATGAACTGAAAGGGAATGTGTTACTTTGCACGGGACTCTTCGTATGGAATGTTAGGAAGTTATTCGGTATGGATCCTGTCCTTTAACAAATACTTATACAAGTTCAAATACTTATACAAGTTGAAACCACTGCCTTCTAATTGAAACATAACGCAATTGTAGAGTGTTATGAACTACTGATCATTTTCTGAGTTCTGAAGGGAAGTAAGAGATTACTATAGATTTCCATTCCTGGTTAACTGTTGAATGGAAAGGCAGAAGAGACCTGATACGATAGAAATTACGGAGCAAATAGCTATCTCAGTGTCAGAAAATATTATGCCTGAGGATTTTTTGTAAATGATATACACTCTTTAGACTAGTTGCAAGGACTGCTTTGGTTCGGAGAGAAACTTGACGTCAGATACCGTTACGAAGAGTTTTTCCTGTTTCGCCACCATACCCGGCATTAGAGCCGCATGTTCTTTATTTTCTCTCTCGTGCACCAACAAGTAAGCGGCGCCGATGTATAAAGACACATTACCGTCCGAGATATCACAGTTCCAAGTCAAATGTCTGAAAAGAATCCGCTAATTTAACAGTTGAAATATGAGTGACTGAATGGTCACGCGGCCCCGTCGAAGATGGCGCACGTGAAGAACGTCTCTAGACAAACCGCAGACGGAAGCATCGAGAAAGTATATGTTTATTTATTCATTGCTTATTTAGCATGACCAGATTAGGGCGTTTAACCCGTCTCTTACATCTGACCACGAGTAACACATATCAAACACATTACGAAACCTTCTCAATAATAATGATAATAATAATAATAATAGCTGATACTAGTAGCGATAATAATAATAATAGTAACAGTAGTAATAGTCTTAGAGGGAATCTATGATGATGTAGATTGGTTTAGCTTATTTGAAGCCATGTATAGTATTATCAGAAGTGATATAATACGGTATCTGTCTATCGATGTATAAGATAGCTGGCCGCAATTCATATCTGAAGAAAAATTACAGTGTATTTTACTCAAGAAATCATGGGAAAAGTTTGTGCAATATTTTCAGCAATATTTGGACTAAAAAAAAAAAAAACATGATTGAACGTTCAAACTGCTGCCTGTTTACATATTACATATATACATTCACGTGATCAACAAATACTTCTTGTGTGCACCTGTTTCACGCTTAGGTACAACTTAACTATACTACAGTTGTTGCGTAACAATCATGATGACTTTTAGACATTGCTCTTAATCGTAAGGTCGTCGCTTTATAGAAATCGTTGTCAATTATTTTACAGCAAGATAAATTCGGGATACAAGGCGGTACTCAGTTAGCAGAGGAACCCTCCCTGGACGATCACCGTAGAACAGTTTGCGTAGGCCACTTACGGGCCAGTAATCTGGCGAAGGGCGGGTGGCCCTTAGGGCTGTCGCCGCCACAATTAGGGATCTGTCCCTGCAGGCGCCACGCCAAACAATGCACCCAAGTGCCGCCCTCGGCAGGTAACGCAATTACCACCGACTCTGACGGCCGTCTCCCAAGGGCCAAGGGAGTGGCTGTCCGGCGCTGATTTCTCAGTACAAGTCTGTCTTTTTAGAGCACAGATGTTAGACAAAGTAATACGAACATAGTGATATACTTCTGGAACGTTATATGATTTATCTGTAATACACTAACATTGCAAAAATTTCTGGAACTTTTCTGCTGTTTATCTGTAACGTTACCCTCCGTTCTTCCTTTCTGAAAGAGTTCAGAATTACCAGTATGTCGGAGACCATCGGCATCTTGGTCGATTACCGTCGTGTTCTACTGTACAGGTTTATAATTAGGAATATAAAAAGTATACTGTCATCAGAAAAAGGTATACTGATTAATGCAACACTGGAGAAAGAACTGTAAAGCCAGGATGGCATAAAATAGAATTTTTACCGCAAATGAGAAAAGTACTGAAGACGGTACTGGGCCTCATAAGTTAGTGTATTCAGTGCAACAGAAAGTAAAATATTCTTCCTACCACTACCTTCGTCACACCTGTTGCAGTCGGCTTTCAGTGAATTTCCTGCCCACATTGAGAGGAAGATGAACAGATCAGGTCAATAATCCATTTTAGTAAGAAGTAGTGTTAGTTCAATGGCACAGTTTTCCCAGGAGTGGAATTGCATTTCCCAAGATCACGGCTTCCTCTAACTGCTACAAACACCCGAGGTACTCTTTTAAGAGAGTCATTCTGGTGTGTGTTATCAATTAATGGTCTTTTTATCTTCCTCCGGCGACTTTCGACGAGATGTAACAGTTTCTTTTCGATGGAATATATAAAAGTGTGATTGACCACCATTCGGAATTTATAAGGTTTCGTCACCAGGGGAATTAATATTGTTTAGAATGCCAAGGATAACTAGGATCCTTGAAAGAAAGTGTTGATTTGTATTATACTACCATATAGATACCTTAACAACCTCATCAGAAACAAAATTTTAGCCATCCACTTAAAAGAGCAGTCTGTTTGTTTTGGAGCGCTGTAGAACGATGTAAATCTGGTACAAGGCAATCATTCTGTGACTTATCTTTTCATAAAGACACACGGGTGAACCCTTGTGCTTTTAAATAATCCTGAAGGGACATGACAGTAACAATCTCAAATGAGATTCCTCCTCTTGCGCTCCCACTTAACAGTTACTAATATTATTTCAGATAAAATGTTTACGAGTTTATGTCGATCCCACTGTATGAAAGTAAAAAACTGTTTGTTTTGGTTGTGCATATGTAAAAGCAAAGTCTTGGAAAAAAAACAATATCTTTAACATATTGGGTGTAATACCAGTCTTTATTCTGTGATAATTTTTCTTTCTGTTAAATGTGCGACACTAGATTGTCTTTTTCTTCTTGTTTTGACATCCACACGATACGGATATACGAGATGCGGCTAGAAAAAAACCGGACTGATGCTGGAAAAAACATTTATTTACAATTATTTACAATTTCATGTTATCTCCAATGTACTCTCCTCCTCGGTCTCTACACCGCTCCATACGAATTTTCCACTGTTCATAGCAATGCTGCAGATCATTTTCGGTAAGTCCATACATTACTTCCGTTGCTTTTTCTTTTACTGCTTCAACAGTCTCAAATCTAGTTCCTTTCAAAGCTGACTTGACTTTAGGGAAAAGAAAAAAGTCACAGGGGGCCAAATCAGGTGAGTAGGGTGGATGATCTAAGATGGGAATGTTGTGTTTTGCCAAAAACGTCTTCACTGACAACGCACTGTGAGCTGGGGCATTGTCTTGGTGAAGGATCCATGACTTTTTTCTCCACAAATCGTTCCGTTTTCTCCGTACTCGCTCACGTAGGGTAGCCAGGACGCTAATGTAGTAATGCTGATTCACTGTTTGTCCCTCTGGTACCCAATCAATGTGCACAATCCCTTTGATGTCAAAAAAACAATCATCATTGCCTTGAATTTCGATTTTGACATTCGTGCTTTTTTTTTGTCGTGGAGAACCAGGAGTTTTCCAATGCGTCGATTGGCGTTTAGTTTCGGGATCGTAAGTAAAAAACCACGATTCATCGCAAGTAATAACATTTTGTAAGAAGGTGGGATCACTTTCAATGTTTTCCAGGATGTCAGAACAAATCATTCTTCGGCGTTCCTTCTGTTCAATTGTGAGACACTTTGGAACCATTTTTGAACACACTTTGTTCATGTTGAAACTTTCATGAAGAATCTGCCTAACACTTTCCTTGTCAACTCCTGTTAACTCAGACACTGCTCTGATTGTTAAACGGCGATCTTGTCGAACAAGTTTACCGATTTTTCCAATGTTTGCATCAGTTTTTGCTGACAATGGTCTGCCAGTGCGAGTGTCATCACTGGTGTCTTCGCGGCCATCTTTAAATCGTTTAAACCACTCAAACACTTGTGTTCGCGATAAACAATCATCGCCGTACACTTGTTGTAACATTACAAACGTTTCACTTGCAGATTTTCCTAGTCTGAAACAAAATTTGATGTTAACACGCTGCTCTTTCTGTACACTCAACATTTTCCGACGCACAGACAAAACGTCAACTACTTAAAACAGACGCCACGGGCAGACTGAGTGCAGGAGGCAGATGAAACTCGAGCAGTAGTCGGAGCGAGAGTCACGTGACAGGCCACGCGACTTTCAGCCTTATTGCATTCGTTTTATTGTTTCACCAGTACTAGTCCGGTTTTTTTTTAGCCACACCTCGTAAGTTGCACTAGATGGGTCTTTATCTCAATATTAATTGGAACATTGCATTTCAAACTGAATTTTAGTTGGTAAGAGAACTAACCTCTGATTTCTCTCGTTTCAGATCAAATGATGCAATTAATTTGTGGTCGCGAGGGGTAGCCGAGCGGTCTAAGGCCCTTGTCACTGTCGGCGAGGCTGACCCCGTTGGAGGTTCGAGTCCTCCCTCGGTCATGGGTGTATGTGTTGTCATTAGCGTAAGTTAGTTTAAGTTAGAGTATGTAGTGTGTAAGCTTAGGTGTAAGTAAACTGTTTAGGTTTCTTTATTGGTAACACCACGTAGCGCTCTGTATGAAAATCATTGCCTGTGCTGCGTGCAGTCTGTGGCTGGTTTGCATTGTTGTTGGCCATTGTATTGTTGGGCAGCTGGATGTTAACAGCGAGTAGCGTTGCGCAGTTGGAGGTGAGCAGCCAACAGTGGTGGATGTGGGGAGAGAGACGGCGGAATCTTGAGAACGGACAATCTGGACGTGTGTCCATCAGAGACAATAAATTTGTAATGTTGGATGTCATGGACTGATATATATATATATATATATATATATATATATATATATATATATAATGACGTTTGAACACTATTAAGGTAAATACATTGTTTCTTCTCTATCAAAATCTTTCATTTGCTAACTATGCCTATCAGTAGTTAGTGCCTTCAGTAGTTAGAATCTTTTATTTAGCTGGCAAGAGTGGCGCTCGCTGTATTGCAGTAGTTCGATTAATGAAGATTTTTGTGAGGTAAGTGATTTGTGAAACGTATAGGTTAATTTAGTCAGGGCCATTCTCTTGTAGGGATTATTGAAAGTCAGATTGCGTTGCGCTAAAAAATATTGTGTGTCAGTTTAAGCACAGTCATGTATAATTTTTCTGAGGGGACGTTTCATATGTCGACCCTTAGCCGAGGATACCTCACTGGAATCTTCTGACTTTTTCTTGTAGTTTGTGTAATTAGTGTAGCTTTTGTTTATTGCTAGCACGTAATTGTAGAGAGAATCTCTTTTGTAGTTGCAGTCTTTCATTGTTGTACAGTAAAACAGTTGTGGCATGCATGTAGATTTGCACCAAGTATTTCGCAGCTGCGCTTGCAATTAACTAGATATTATTTTCAGTGCTATGTTAATGTGTTCTCTTATTTTTGCTCTTCAAATTGTGCTTTCCAGTGTTATCGTGTCAAATATTGTGACAATAATGGCGTGTGAAAAACGTAACACTAGGCTCCAAACTAAACTGAGAAATAATAGTGACGACGAGCGTAGCTTAACAGCACCACTGTGTAATGAATTAACAGACATTCGAAGTAGTAATTTGGTAATTGTGCATAGGGAAATGGAGAGGGCGGCAAATAATGGTGTAGACAGTGAAACAAACAGTGAACAGGGAAGCATTATCGATCGATCGGTCGGCAACAGCTCGCCTCAGGAATCCGAAATGACAGAACACAATATTGCAAATACTGTAGACTCAGGTTTTGGGTCCTCACCGTTTGCTCAAATGAGTCAAGACACATTTTCTGCTTGTCAAAATGTGAATGTTGCCGGTGAAAAGGCACTGCCAAAAAGCATAGAGAAACAGATTCCAGACACTAATACATTATTGTTGCAATTAATGCAACAAATGGAACAAAATCAGAGACAAACACACCAAAAGCTTCAAAAGTTAGACACAATGGAATAAAATCTTCAAAAGTTAGACACCACACTTGAACAAACACATGAATATGTAACTACTGAGTTACATAAAATTGAATCGAAATGTCAAAAAGTCTGTAATGACGTAAAAACACAAATTTGTGAGCATTTCCAACCTACTTTTTCGCGACATGAAAATGCATTACAGAATCACGAAGCACCCATAAAAGGACTGCAAACTATTGTTCATGAAAATCATGAGACCTTAGCAAGCTAAAATTGACTCAGTTGCATAGATTAAAATTTATGTGTGGCTACTTAGAGACTGAACCAGCTGTGAGAATGCGATCGGTCATTCACGATTGCCACAGTGAAGAAGAATTTTATCATGCCTTCCTCTCAACATATTGGTCTCAAGCCACACAAGACCGAGTAAAACATGGCATCATAATGATGAAACATTTCGAACACTCTGAATTTTCCAGTCTTCTGAAATATTTTGAAGACATGTTGCACAAGAATCAGTATCTGTCAAACTCTTACAGCCCCTCAGAACTCATCCGCATTTGCTTAATCAAATTGCCTGAACATTTACGACATTATTTTGGCAGGACGTTGCAAAGACGACATAGAAGCTTTCCAGGGACTCTTACAAGAATTGGAAATTGACACTGACAGTCGCGGGACCCGAAAACAGGAACACAACAATTACAGGTCACATCCGTCACAATTCCGCGATGAAAGAAATAATAACTGGACACGACAAGGCTATTCTTACAACGCAAATCGTGAACAAAACAGACACCACCCATATGACAACCACTGGCAGAGTAATAGTTACAGAGAAAGATCCCATTTCCGTAGTAATGAATATGACAGAGACAACCATAGAAACAGACAATATGGCAACCAGAACTATTATTATCATGGGAGACAGAATAACATCAGACGCAATGGTCCACAGTGCAGTGATAATTCAGGGAGAAATTCTCCACCACTTAACTGACAAGAAAGAAACTACAGGAACTACCGACATGACGACAGACGATATAATCATAATGACAGACCTGAATTTCATCAGAACTGGCGGGATTCAAACAGGGCTGGGCCTTCTCGGCAAGGTGAATTTGTAGAAGTTAGGTCTCCTAATCCAAATAACGATGTGCGCCAACAAAGAGAGAGCAGACAATGACTCGCACCGCAGGCAGCCACGTGCGCCGGCTGGCTGGGAGAAAAATAACATAGCTAACCTTGAGAAAAATTCCATTATTCTTTACCGACGTATACCGCATGATAATTGCGTTCAAGTTGAAGCTCTGAGTAATATGAAGAGTAAAGGATTGCACCACATTTCACATGTAAAACCGTTTATTGAGAGATAACCTCTTTTTTAACTTAGTCTTTGCTATAAAATTTTTCACTTCATACTACTTGTACAATTTGTCACACTGACAAACTGTTATCTTGCAACAATGTTTTGAAGTTAACTATCCAGTCTAGAACCTAGGGAACATATTTAGACAGTAATTACCACTGCATTGATATAGTGAACAGACGACACAGTGTTATTGTCTGTGTACATTCTTGCTTGTTAGTTGCATGATTATGTAACGACTATAAGACTCACATACTTAAAACATATACCAGTACTGCTAATGAGATTTTACTGCAACATTTTGGTTTACTTGAAAATACATTATGGATTTAAAGTGCTTTCTGAGATATACCAGATGACACAGTGGTTAGTTTATACTACAGTTACACGATTATATCACGACACTACTAATATGTGACACAATTTACATTTTTGCTTTTGCGGTGTATCTGTTTTATATTCGCACAATTTTTCTGAATTCTTCTGGAAAGGAAAATATATTTTTGTAGCAACTTTTGTGGTATAGCTACAATGAGACAGTCTTTTTCATAGCACAACAATACGTTACAGTATAGTACTTTCTTGATCACAGTACTATACATAATAACTACGATATCTATGCGCATAGCATTTCGCTTTTGTTTATTACGAGGTAAGTACATTGACTTCCACATAACTTTGCTTATGGACGACGATAATTACGACACTTGGTACATATTTTACCCTTAACTAATGACAGAGATTATGTTACAACAAGACGCACAGTTTAGTGTTGCAGTACATGTATTTGAGTGATTAATTTTGTGCTTAAAACATTTATTTTTAAAGATTTTTGGATTATAATGATACAAAGGTTTTCCGTGACACATTTCATTCGATTGCTGTAATCTGTAACACCTGAGGGTATAAGTACATTAATCCTCAGAGGGGTACACGCTTACTTTGTGTACCATGTGTTTGGCAAGCACAAGGAGCCCTAACTAATATGGTATTAGCTTATACAAATTTACACATCGGTACCATATTTCTCTAACACACAAATTACACAGCTATCTGATCATTTAACTGAAAGAGACAAACATTTATTTTACTACATCAGTGAAAGATGTTTACGCAATTACACAACTGGATAACTTTACACTTATGAAATTGTATTTTGTCTGTACTTTGTGAACTGCCCATATTTTTTCAGAACCATTGTGATATTATGAGAGCCTTGAATGATGTATTTGGTATGGGATCATGATTTTTAAAGTACATTTGAGGTAGATGACGCTATTTAAATGAGCAGAGAATTTTTCTTAGATCTTGAAATTATTGAAAGAAGCTGCGACGATTTTGAGATGTGATTGATCTGTTATGATGTTATTATTACGATGACGATGTGTATTATGCTGTTGAGGTATGTTTATGATCAATAAGCTGATAATTTGATTATGCTACATATTTATTATGATGAAATATTGAAGAAGTGTCGACGAATATGTATATGTGTAATAAAGTAAGGAATAATGAGAGGTGGTTAGGGACTTTGATTTGTGAAAAAGGATGTTGGAAACCAAGAATCGTACTTTAAGAGTTATGAAATGTGTGTAAATGCGTGAATGTATCACAATGCCGGCGAAAATTTTTTGGACACTGTTATATTTTCAGGATTTTGTTTCTACACATTTGCAACGCAAATTCTCGACCTATGAAATTTTTATATGAGACTGTCACTGGTGTGGAAACTGGTGTCGTAAATATTTCGGTAAGAAAGTTAAGTGACCACCTTCATGTAATGCGTCGTGGGCATCCAGCTGCGCGACAGTTGCCTGGAAAAAAGCCATTAGTGTGTGCCTTTCAGAGGCACAGGTGGAGAAAAAAAAGAGGCCATTATCCTCGCTATTGACATTCCTTTGAAGAAAGCATCGTAAATGCGACATGCACAAACTTGAAAACATACGATTACACTGTGGAGCTCTTAATTTATGATATTTACTCAAATGCCTAATGAAATGATGAGAAACATTTTACATCTATTGTCTTTCTAGTTGAGAGATTGCTCATTTTGTTTAATATCTGGTTTCTATCTGCACTGCAGCATTGTTTAAAATAAAATTTAATAGATTCTGTCTACAGACCCAGTAAAGAATAATTTAATGATCTACTTCCAAAAAAAAAACGACATTTCCACTTCACAGGAATTGCAGAAATAATTTTTGTCAGTGACTTGGTAACTTGTCTGCTAGAGTAAGTTACAGTGATGCATCACTCTAGTGTTAAGATCTGACATAGGAATTAGACATTTCCTATCTTTACTATAATATTTTTTCTGCTTGAGCTTTGCCATGTTTAGGTATAAGTTATAGTATTTGCTGCTGCTGCTTGCCAGGCATAGTGCTATTAAATTTCACTTTGTACTACTCTGTTAAGCCAGTTTTACTACAGATTTATTTTTCTTGTTTGCTGCGCATTGCCTTATATTAGTTGTAATATTGCATTTGCTTTGCTACTTTATGCTGCTTGCTTTGCTAATTTCCATTTTTTTGTCATTGCTGTTTGTGTTAATTTGTTATGTGCTGCTGCAGTGCCTCGTCTCTTGGTATATATATCTGAGTTCAGTAGATTTAAGTTAGCTTAAGATGGGGTAGGCTGTATGAGAGAACGAGTTGTGATGAATTGGAAGAAATGCATTGAGAAGCTATAAGAAAATGGTTTGGCCAAAAAAGAATTTTGAAAGAGGATATGAACAAAAAAGTAGGGTTTAGGGGCAACAGGTTTAGGTAGGACTTTCTTGGAAGTAAATGATGAGATAAGATAATGGAAAATAAATAATGAGGTAAGAAATATGTGAACATATAAATAGAGAAAGCCTGCTTGGATTGGATTTTTTTTTTTTTTTGGTGGAAACAAATGTTGAAATAAGACGAAAGATCTATGGAATGAAGTTTTGGGTTGGACTGCAGTACCAAATCTTACACTGAAAACAAACCCTTTCTCATGTGTTATTCTGCTATGTGTTTGTGTACTCTTGTATATTTGTGTTTTTCCTGTCTTTATGTGTTTAGCTGATATGAGTTATGTTGTGGAATTTTTCAAATACTATGTTATTTTCTTTGTAAAGATGTTTAGACATTAATTATTCTGTTTTGTTTTAATGCTCATGTGTGAAGTTGATGTTTCAAAAGTTATTCTGATCTTTTATGTATGTACTTATGGCATAATTCTTGTAACACTGATGTACATGTTTACTTCTGTTCTTTTGTAAAGCCTGTTTTACTACAAGTGTTATCTATATTGTTATGTTCTTTAATGATGTATTTTGTACCGTTGTTATTGTATTCTTACGTTATAAAATTGTAATTGGTACCAGTTCATCAAATTAAGTAACTTGTAGGTTACATTTCACTACACATGTTTATGTTGGTCATAGTACATGGACAATATGTGAGAAGAAGGGACTGATAGTGTTTGCACGTGTGTTAATAATTCAGGAAGGGACTGGTTAACAGCATTGTCGGTTCTAAGGACAATTCCAAAAAAATATTTTGTGAGTGCACAAGTGGTGATTCGTGGACTTGCTATATTCTCCGCAAGACTCTTCAATGGTGATTGTGCACCTGCACAGTCACAGCAGATGGCTGCTAGCCATCTCTAGAAGGACTACAGTGGGTCTACCTTTGATGACTCACCAATACCATTATTTCTACAAGGACTGCACTGGGTTTGCACCTCTGGTGGCCCACCAATACCGTAATCTCTACCAACACTACAGTGGGTCTACTCTGTGATGACCTACCTACCAATATTCTTCAAAACTTCGACTGACTCTGCGGTGGGTTTGCTCTCTTGTGGCCCATTACCTGTCTGCATGTCAAGAGTCAGCACTGTCTTTCCGTTGGAAGGACAACACTACTTCTTCAAGACTGCATGGAAATCCACTACTTTCGTGTGCATTTTCTTTTACTGCTCAGACTTTGAGAAAAACACTGCTATTTTACTGTGATGAACGATCAGGACTGTCTTTATGGACTGTGAGAAAATTTTAGCTTTGATTTCTTTGTTATTGTAATTGTGAAAAAATTTTAACAAATATGTATTGGCCAGTGCCCAAAACAATTTGCAAAATTTTTTGTGGGGAGCATGGGGGCTATGTAAGTAAGCTGTTTAGGTTTTTTTATTGGTAACGCCACGTAGCGCTCTGTATGAAAATCACTGGCTGTGATGCGTGCAGTCTGTGGCTGGTTTGCATTGTTGTTGGCCATTGTAGTGTTGGGCAGCTGGATGCTAGGCTGGCCGCAAGATGAGACGCAGGTCCGTGAGGTGACGCAGGGTGACTCACGGTGAGTTTTTGCGAACCACAAAACTGAACGGTCCTGCACACGTTAGAGCGCAGCTTGGTGAACCTGCGGACCGCAGTCTCCTGTACGCAGTTTACTGCGAGGCTCACTGTGGTTCTGGCTGTTGGTAGTTCGAAAGGGAGGAAAAGCTAATTGAAGCCGTACGTGGTGATGGCAATATTACATTGCATACAGAAGTATAGGAAACTAGCGGACCCGGCTATACTTCCGCAGTTGCTAAATATGGATGGGAAATGTGTATACATCCTACACTATCGTCAATGGTTTCGACTAAGCGTTATGAGACAATCACTCAGTCAATCAGGACAGTGCCTTTTATATCATATAAAGACCTCACATGTTCTCACATCTATGAAAACAATTAATCCAAGGAATAGTTAAATAAGAAAATTCGAGGAAGCAAGAAGTATGCTTTTATATTTATATATTAAAAAATTAATCCACTGTGTTCACATAAAGACTGTAATACCCTTGGTTACTTCATTTGGATATATGGTAACCCTAGTTCGAATGCTTTGAAATTTGGACACAAGGTTGCACTGGACTACGCGCATGTAAATTTTGACACAACGCTCTACTAGAATATGCGCGTATATATATATATATATATATATATATATATATATATATATATATATATATATATATATAAATTGTGTGTGTGTGAATTTATACAAATTTTATAATGGGGAAACATTGTTACGAAAAATCGGGAAAAATTACATGTATATAGGTTATATATAATATATTAAAGAAATAGGTACCTAGAAACGATCCTTAATTAGAATGCAAGGTTGCATCAAAATTTCAAAGAAAGCGGTCAAGAGCTTTCTGAGGTTAGTGGCTATACACAAACCAACAGAACATTTTCATATATAGAGATATATGTTAATCATAATAGCTTACCTTAAAAACACATCTAGTTTCTCCTTGGTTCCAATCGGCCTTGTAGCGTTGCATCCCTGTCTGTTAATTTCATTCTTGATAAGACCATGCATTTCTTGGAATTGATCACGGTTTAATCTAAAATAGTTCGTGAATTTTTCATAATCAAATTCCTTAGTTAAAGCGAATTCCCCATGACTTAGTCTTCTTATCATGTACGCACTTTTTTCTGCTTTTTGTTTCATCAAAGCGATGTAACACTCCGTTTCGAACTCAAACTCAGAATCGGAATCCGATTCTGAACTTATGTCTATCAACATAGCAGAAGTAGTCGCCATCTCCGCCAGAGCGAAAGTTCCTCAGCAAACTGCGTATTGAAACTGCGATCCAACTTGCGATGATTGTCGCCGTGACACGCTGCCGTGAGGAATTTGCCGTAAGCCCCCCTGCGTCACCTCACGGGCCTGCGTCCCATCTTGCGGCCCGCCTTAACAAAATGGTTCAAATGGCTCTGAGCACTATGGGACTTAACATCTATGGTCATCAGTCCCTTAGAACTTAGAACTACTTAAACCTAACTAACCTAAGGACATCACACAACACCCAGCCATCACGAGGCAGAGAAAATCCCTGACCCCGCCGGGAATCGAACCCGGGAACCCGGGCGTGGGAAGCGAGAACGCTACCACACGACCACGAGATGCGGGCTCCCGCCTTAACAGCGCGTAGCGTTGCGCAGTTGGAGGTGAGCCGCCAATAGTGGTGGATGTGGGGAGAGAGACGGCGGAATCTTGAGAGCGGACGATCTGGACGTGTGTCCATCAGAAACAATAAATTTGTAATATTGGATATCATGGACTGATATATATATATATATATATATATATATATATATATATATATATATATATATATATATATAATGACTTTTGAACACTATTAAGGTAAATACATTGTTTGTTCTCTATCAAAATCTTTCATTTGCTAACTATGCCTATCAGTAGTTAGTGCCTTCAGTAGTTAGAATCTTTTATTTAGCTGGCAAGAGTGGCGCTCGCTGTATTGCAGTAGTTCGAGTAATGAAGATTTTTGTGAGGTAAGTGATTTGTGAAACGTATAGGTTAATTTAGTCAGGGCCATTCTCTTGTAGGGATTATTGAAAGTCAGATTGCGTTGCGCTACAAAATATTGTGTGTCAGTTTAAGCACAGTCATGTATAATTTTTCCAAGGGGACGTTTCATAGGGACCGATGACCTCAGCAGGTTGGTCCCATATGACCTTACCACAAATTCCCAAAAAATAATTTGTGGCCACCTAAATCAAGTTGGAAGTGGTTTGTTTGGTGACGCAACGATGGAGTGCCTTAAATTTTTGAAAATTCGAGCCCGGGTGTTAATTCTAAGTCCAATTAACTTTTCATAAAATGACTTCTTTTGTATGAACATTAACTACTTAATGCGGTTACGTCTCCAAGCGTGTCGTTAACCAACAATTACCTATTGGCCTGAAGCTAATTTTAATTCATTCAGTTAAAGTCAATGAGTATAATTTCATTTGAAATACAAATAATCAGCATCTACGATAATTTCAGTTACTGATGAGAATAGTTGCATCCTCCTTTTTCATCGCCTCTGGAGGGGATACTTTTGTTTGAGGTTTTATGATAGCCTATAATCTGCGAGATTACTCAGTCTACACAAAAACATCCGCTTCAGTGAGTGGTGTGTAGGTGCTGGTCGGTTTCACAGAAACTGCAAAATAAGATGGGTCGATGTAGAAAGGTCACAGATTGGTGAAACGGACTATTGTATTCGGACGTGCCTATGTCTACACCGTGAACGTTGTTGTCCTTCTTGTTGCGGTATCAAGGCGAGCTGTCCAACGTGTCTCCAAAGAATGGTGTACCACTCGAAACAGCGTAACGTAACTTAGGAACAGTGGCCGGAAAATATCCCAACGATCACGGACCGTGGATAAGTGTCACAGCTTGTCAGTGAGAAACTATTTCAAATGCGGCAGCTGCTGGCAGTGACTGCAGGCCAATCTCAGCCAGTTTCCGACCGGATATAGCAAAGGGAACAGTTTTCTCGAAAGTATATTTTCCAAATGTTCTGCCTCGGCCAACATGTCTAACGTCCAGTCTATGGAAGAAGAATATCTTCAGCATGGGTTTGCCTGCTGTTTCTGTTTCACCTACCCTGATTTCATTCCACGTTTTAAATTTTGTTTTAAAACTCCACTGAAAATTTCCCCAGTGCCATCTGCGTACATAGCGGATCTATCTTTAGTCTACCTACTACTCTGTTGAATTTCCTCAGAAACATGGTTACTTCCAACATTCCATGTTTTGACTTTTAGTATCAAAATTTTATGCAATTTACTAATAACACCGTCCTGTCCGGATATGACTCAGAACCACTAACTCTTCTCTGCAATTTTTCGTGAAGGAAAGACTAAATCCTCAACTTTATAAGACTGCGTTTCATGATGGTATGTATACATTGTGTCTTCTGACCCCTTCTGTATGCTCATTAGCATAATCCTTACTGATATTTCATATTTCATCTCGCAGTTTAGCATTCCGTGGGCAGAAAGAGGAGAACAACAACAAACGTAAAACGTTGGTCGTAATGTAATGCATTTTCCTAATGTAAATACTGCATGCTGTCTATCCAGGCACTTTTGCTTTAAGATCTGAATATTTTGATCATTACAGCATAGAAACAATCTTCTTAGAACGGCCAATACTTTGGGAATAGATAATTGGGAAAGAGGTTTGTGGACACAAGGAAGTAGAACACAAAAACTGCAAGTAGTTTATTTGCTCCTTCTTCTCAGGGGGAACTCTACTGCATGATACGCAGTTCTAAGCCACCAATAGGTTAGTCTAATGATCATTCAGCAAGTTCAGAAGAACAAAACTTCCACTTTGCTTTTTAAAAACTTCGCCTTCCGCAAAAATAACGTTTCTTCTTTCTTTTTCTTACTCTTCACCAGAACATGTGTCGACACCACTCTGTTATCTTCAGTTGTCTTGTTTTATTTCTACGTAAAATATTGTACAAGAATTTCGTCGGCTCCCTATGTTAACCTAAAACTGTAACAAGTGTGTTTCTTTTTGATGTTATTGCTCATCTGAAACTACAATAATTTTTAAGACTGTTTCACATAGACTGGTCAGCTTTTATATGTTTTATGACTTGTGCGACAAACTTGCCTCTCATTAACCTGATTTGGTCTTGATTTTTTATTGATAATTCTGTTTGTGTCTAAAGGCACAGAAAAGAGGCACTCCACGTGTTTCCCCATAGATTTCAATGAGCACATAAAATAGGGAAGGCTTTGCAGTATTAACTAAAAATGGTAGAGAAATATATCAAGTAAAAACAATTGACATATATTCACCCAATTATTGGCGCTACCATAACTGTCAATGAATTCACCTCAGTCTCCATGTGGTTGTAATGGGAATGGATAGAAACTATAGTCAGACTATTTATATAATAAACGGTCTGAATCTGTCTGTGAAATAATCATAACCCGTACTGTGCGCAAAAATATTCGGAGTCCGAAACTCTCCATGAAATGTTCAGTCCAAAACTGCAAGTGAAAGTAATTAGAATCAAAACTGAGCGAAAAACATTCGGAGTCCTAGCTATGCGGCCGTGAAGCGACGCATACTGACGGACCTCATGAAAGCCTCGCAACTGACAGATCGATCGTTAGCAACTCTCGCCAAACGCAGACCTAGAGTTTGCTGTGCGCTGTCGCTTGATGGGGGACGCTCGAGTAAATTCCATTGCGACCTATGATCAAAATTACATTTTAATTCCTCATTTGTATTTATTGCAATCTAAGTGGTCTTCTTATGTGTTAATCGAAGCTTCTTTTAACCATGCATCTGGCTAAGCATCCAAAATTTCGATATACGCAATAGCATTTAAATAACCTTTACTTGAATTATATGACTGTTTGCTTTCCTAAACTATTCTCACAGGAAACATGCTTATTCTCTACAAACTACAGTGTTACTATATTATATTAAAGGGGAGACCACCAGCTTTAATGTAATGCTTAGAACCGGACGGAGGTTCTAACTTTGGTTGTTAATTTTAACGATCGAAATCGCGATCGTATTTTATTTTTAGCTGGTAAATTGACGATTTTTGAGTTAAGATTTGTGTAGACTATGTGGTGAGACACATCGGTTACTTTGTCTGTTACGGTAATTTCCCATGCTGCTTCGAGATCTTCTAAACTGCCTTTACGTAAACTGCTATTCGTTAAAACAATTACAAAAGTACAGGATATTCGCAACATTGTTTGAAAATCCGTACTATTCTCCGATTGACGTGATTCATAGTCTACTATACATTATCTTTAAAATGACTGGATGTCCTTGTTTTGTATACAAAGTCATGATTTTCCTAACTTTATGAGTTTTCTTCTGTCTTTGCTGCACTATAAATTAGGAGCAACTAAAGCTATAATTTTGTGTTGTCGAGACCTATCCAGAGAAATGTTACGTTACATGTAACCAGATAGGTAGCCATGGTTTTGTTTGTGACTAATGTATTCGTACCCTCGTAACTCCAAGCCAGTTGGCCCACTTGCAGAGGAAATCTGCGTCAGTTCCCTCCCGGTTGAAGCGGTTTTTCTTTTTACCTGCTACTAGTTTACCTGCTACTAGACTTTCCCGTCTGTCTGCCAATCACCTCGGGCAGACATATGACAGTCCTTATCGTCAGCAGGTTTCTTTAGGTTCGTTTGAGGAGTCGCCAGACGGTTCACATAGATGCGCGAAGCTGAAAGCGCCTATGAGCAGCGCCTTCTCCCGCTTCTGGGGACTCCAAGTGTGACTGTTAGCTGTATGAACGGTAGCAGCAAGTAGCTAGTTGCTACCCGGAAAATTTTTTCTGGCGCATTCAAGCTGCCAGATTCGCGCATGTGCAGTGTAGTCTGAGCTGTAGTTGGAGAGGCGGGGGGATTTAGTCTCCGCGTGACTCGTGTTTATGTTTCGTGATTTCCTGTTTTCTCTTCCTCTTCAGCTCTCACGTCCAATGGAAACAACATGAATTTCTGTGCCTGGGAGCTATCAAGGGAATTAAAATGTCTTCACGTAATCTTGGTAGACTAAAATATGTTATTAGTTTCAGTATTCTAATTTTTATTACCACATGATTAGCAATAAAGCATTGCAGACCAATGATGCTATTTTTGTATGTTTGCTAAAGAAATTTAGATTTTATTGATCTTTTCTGGAGAAGTATGCAATTTACTTAAAACTTTTGGCTACTGTCAACAATTCACTCTATTTCGAGTGTACATTTTCATTTCCTGCTTCCTATGGCCTCATGTCATAATAAAGAACCAAACATGAGATAATACGGGGCTGGTACTTCCAGAAAATTGGTATCTCAAAAACCACACTGAAGAGCTTAATACCAGTTACTTCAGTGTGAATCTGAAAATTTTATTGTTCACTTAAAGCCGTATTATGCACTGTAGTATGGTTTATGAAGTTCGGTTGTGTTGGAGTGTTCCCTGATGTCCTGTTTCTTTTATGACATGACGTAAGATCTCTTAATGCTATTTTCGTATGAACATATGTAAATGTTGACTTGAAGATGACAAATTAAGTAAATTTCGTCCGTAACATCGAACGAAATATTTCTTTTCAACTACATTGACAGCTTTAGCTGAATTTTACAAATATGCCTTCGGTGAAACACAATGTTTTTCGATCACAAGACACATATCAGCACTTGTCTGGTACCTCCCATGTTTGACGCTATTACTTAGATTGTGTTGTTTACGTCTTAAATATACCGATTGGCATTCTTTGGTAAATTACAGACTGGCAGCACACTGCGCTTTATCATGGTAACTCTCCACATGGCTTTATAGATAAAATGAAATGAAATGATCATGTGGCGTTGTTGACCGGGAGGCCCCGTCCGGGGAAGTTCGGCCGCCGAGTGCAAGTAGTCTTTCTTCAGGTGACGCCACATTGGGGGACTTGTGTGTCGGTGATGAGGATGAAATGATGACGAGGACAACACAATACCCTGTCCCCAGCAGGAGAAAATCTCCCACCCAAGCAGGTGGACGCCTTATATGTATTTATTCCTAGAGCAGAATATTAACTGACAGTTGTATTATTTCTTGGCTTCACAGATAACCTTTTTAATTTTCTTTATTTTTTGTTCAGTTTGAAATAGTCATGAAATAACTTATTACTCTTAGCTCAGCTATATACAAGTGGTTTGAGCCGTGTTGCGGCTCGCGTTGGTGCAGTTGGTAGGTTGGCATCATGTAACAGGGACAGTAGTGACTCATTTTCTTCTTTTGTTTCCTGGCCCCACTACGTTGTCTGTCTGCAAGTCGCAGCAGTAGCGGTTATCGATATCTAGTACTGTGGTACTATCTTTGGAGGGATGTCACGTGTTTTCCGGGTCGGAGTGTGTCGGTGAGTTCGGTTGGGATGAAACAGCAATGAGGTCCGGCAGCGCAAGGACATGCCGGGACTGTTGGCGGCACACAGGCATTGCCACATGGAGGGGCTCTAGTTGTCAGGGCCACAACCTCGTTGTCCACCGGACCCAGGACGTTTGACTTGGGGAACATTGACGGCCGGGGTGGCCGAGCGGTTCTAGGCGCTACACTCTGGAACCACGCGACCGCTACGGTCGCAGGTTCGAATCCTGCCTCGGGCATGGATGTGAGTGATATCCTTAGGTTAGTTAGGTTTAAGTAGTTCTAAGTTCTAGGGGACTGATGACCACACATGTTAAGTCCCATATTGCTCAGAGCGATTTCAACCATTTGAGTGAACATTAACCCAGTAGTGAAACCTCCACTATTTTTAAATCAAGGCGTTTGTCCGCGCATTGCTGCTCACAGGGTCGCTGAGACGAAGAGCAACGAGTGGAGTGTTTGGAGTTGGCGAAATTAATTAGCTGTCTTCCCCCTTTTATTATTAATCATTGAACTCCTTGTGTTATTATTGGTGAAGTTCAACCAGAGGTATTTTTCTGCCTAGTGGCCGCTAACGCCCCAGTTACCTGCCATGAAGGTTAGCGTATTTTCGAGGCAGTGTACCTTTGCCGCTGCTGTCCGGTAAGGCGTGTAGTTCGACAGACTCCTTGATTGTGGTTCGGATATTTTGTTTCTTTTGGACTACTTTGGTCATAGTGATTCCTTCTGCTTCTGGATATTCTAAACAAAGGACTCTGAAGACGCAGTGCTGTCCGCCGGTTCCGCCTTGTCTGGGTTATTCCATCGTTGTATTGGTTATCAGATGTTAGGTGGATTTTACAGGAGTGTTGGTCTGCATTTAAACTGTCACTCGTTTGAGTTGCCATCCTGTTAAGTGAATACAACTCTTGGCTCCCTGTCTCATCATATATATATATATATATATATATATATATATATATATATATATATTAATTTTGAATTATTACTGTTCGGGCCTTCAGCCGACAAATAATTTGAATTTCTTGCCAATAAGACCTTTAGCTGTGAATGCAATTGGTGTTAAGAATTTTTAATTAGATAGTGTCTCTTAATAGTGAAATTTTGATGATTGTCTTTTTTAAAAATATTTCAGTATATCTTGGAGAAGTTTAACTGGTTCTTAAGAATTGCTATCCAGGGCTTCAGCCGTCAAATTGTTTTTTTTTGGTTATTACTATTGGTGCCTTCAGCCAACAAATAATTTGAATTTCTTGTCAATAAGGCCTTCAGCTGTGAGTCCAACTCGCTTAAGGATATTTTAATTAGACATTGTGTCTCAACTGTCAAATTTGATAATTGTTCCTTATTGTCAACTTTATTTGCAGTTGTTTCCAAATAAAGTGTAGGTGATTTTTTAAAAATCAGAGCAACCAACGGTAACTGATTGCGGCCCCGTCCACACCGAATCCTGCCTTTCCCTGAGTCCCAGCTCTCACGCCTCTTTTTACATTTTTGCAGGAAATTTGTATTTCTTCTCACTAGCGTTTTTCAATGCTATGTAGATGTAAACCTGGTTGGAAAATGCTACATGACAGTATTATAGAGTACGAATTAAAAGAAAAAAAGCTATGTTAAAGTCCCCACAAAGCAAAACTTGAGGGTATTTTGAGCTTCAGAGTCTAGTTTTGAAATGAATATTACGCGAAGAACTACTTCCTTAATTTGCATTCCTTATTTGTATAGGATATGGTAAAACAATTGCCCCTGTGAACAACATAACACAGTGCTGCGCATGGTCAGGTGATTTTATGAAAATAATACAGTCACGGGAGGAGTACTGACAGTCTTAATTAAAATATCATATGTCAGATATACAAGTCAATAAATCAGCAATGAATGGGACGTAATGGACAACATCAAACGTCTCCAAAGACGGAATGCCTGTGGAAAAACAGGTAATAAATTCTTGTTCGGTACACGTACTAAGGATCCCGTGCATACTTATGTCTCCCTTCTTTGGTTTTCTTTATAAAACAATAACATTTACAACATCGGCGAGGCTTGTTAGACTGATTTATATCTTCTCTATGCTGCCACGGGCAATGTAACAGATATAAGGGATATTGACACAATCACGGAGAGCAAAATTTCCAGCATCTGAACTCTTATTTTTCCTAAAATATCTACACAATTTGCTTCGTTCTCTCGTCATTTCCACCTCTGCAGTTCTTCACAGTCTTTGAATTGATGGTACTTTTGTTCCTACATACGAATACAGCGTATTTACATGGTACAAACTTTGCCAACATAGTTTATGCATCGCTCCAATCAGTGTTAAGCCGTTTGCGCGTTACCATGGCTGCAATCCGCCAGTTTGCATGGCTGATCTCACTGCGGCACCGAGCGGCACCGGGCGCGTCATCCATTACCTCACTACAAACATGTATCAGGAACATATGAACACTTTTCATAAGTTGCTATGCATGGCGAAGTGATCAATTTGTTTCGTATTCATCTCCTTGCACGCCATTTTTGTCTTCTGGTGTTACTGTTATTTATTCACCAAAGAAAGTGGCAACTTATGAGTAAGAATACTCAACATTTACCTGAAAAATCACCAATACCGAAATGAAACGCACCTCAAAAGAAGGGATTTATGAACAAGTCCAATACTGACCTTATCAGACGTACCCAGAAGTAGAGATCAACTAAGGTCACAACTTAGTAATGACGAAGTGTAAGTAGGCTGAAGTTTAAGTCAATCCCCAGGCAATGTGTAATACAGCGAGATTCCGAAATACTGAGGATTGATGAGAAGCGTTTGAAGTTCTCTGGTGCTGTAAATACCACGATAATGAGTACCATGCTAAGTAGTTGAGTTAAAGTGAAATGGACATCGCTTATAAAAAGAATCACAAAAGCTGACGGCAAAAATGTACGTATGAGTAAGATAATTTTAAAGAAACATTGGCTAGCATTAGAAATACTTCAGCTGATCGAGGAAAAAAGATATACAAAAGTGTTTAAAAACTGATACAGCAATATAAGATATAAACGAGAAGTTGAAGCGAAACCCTGCAGGAAAAATGCGAAGAAATGGTAAAGTAACTGACTACCGAAGGGACAAATTCCTATTGTACAAATAAAAGCATCAACACTAATACACTACTGGCCACTAACACTGCTACACCACGAAGATGACGTGCTACAGACGCGAAATTTAACCTACAGGTAGAATATGCTGTGATACGCAAATGATTAGCTTTTCAGAGCATTCACACAAGGTTGGCGCCGGTGGTGACACCTAGAACGTGCTGACATGAGGAATGTTTCCAACCGATTTCTCATAAACAAACACCAGTTGACCGGCGTTGCCCCGTGAAACGTTGTTGTCATGCCTCGTATAAGGAGGAGCAATGTGTACCAGGTTTCCGACTTTGATAAAGGTCGGATTGTAGCCTATCGCGATTGCGGTTTATCGTATCGCGACATTGCTGCTCGCGTTGGTCGAGATCCAATGACTGTTAGAAGAATATGGAATCGGTGGGTTCAGGAGCGTAATACAGAACGCCGTGCTGGATCCCAACGGCCTGGAATCACTAGCAGTCGAGATGACAGGCATCTTATCCGATGGCTGCAACGGATCGTGCAGCCACGTCTCGATCACTTAGTCAACAGACGGCACTTTGAACAGTGGACGTTACATTCCAGATGTGTTACGACCCGTGGCTCTACCCTTCATTCCATCCCTGCGAAACCCTACATTTCAGCAGGATAATGCACGACCGCATGTTGCAGGTCCTGTACGGGCGTTTCTGGATACAGAAAATATTCGACTGCTGCCCTGACCAGCACATTCTCCAGATCTCTCACCAACTGAAAACGTCTGGTCAATGGTGGCCGAACAACTGGCTCATCACAATACGCCAGTCACTGCTCTTGATGAACTGTGGTATCGTGTTGAAGCTGCATGGGCAGCTGTACCTGTACACGCCATCCAAGCTCTGTTTGGCTCAATGCCCAGGCGCATCAAGGCCGTTATTACGGCCAGAGTTGGTTGTTCTGGATACTGATTTCTCAGGCTCTGTGCACCCAAATTGCGTGAAAATGTAATCACATGTCAGTTCTAGTATAATATATTTGTACAATGAATACCCTTCTTGTAGCAATTATAATGGCCAGTAGTGTAGTACAGAAGTAATTCCGCTGCTGTTAAACGCTGCTAGTAGTTGGGAAGAGTATACTAATAGCTTCTACGACGGGAAAGATCTTTCTGCTGACAGAAAAGGACAACAAATGTTTGTCGATCTGTAAGACACTGGGTTTCCAGTATTACAGCCGAAGTCTGCAAGAGATTTAGAAGACTTGCGAACGAACAACAGTGAAAGGATAGATAAAATTATTTTGTAAGTGCTAAAATTACTGGGGCAAGTAGCAGCCAAAACATGATTCAATTTAGTGCGCAGACTATCTGACAGGGGCCGTCTTACCTCCGGACTTTTTTGAGGGGTCATCAGTCTTCTGACTGATTTGATGCTGCCCGCCAAGAATTCCTCTCCGGTGCAAACCTTTTCATCTCAGAGTAGCACTTGCAACCTACATCCTTTATTATTTTCTCGATTTATTTCAGCCTCTGTCTTCCTCCTCAGTCTCTACCTCCACGGCTGCCTGTAGTACCATGACAGTTGTTCTCTGATGACTCAACGAATATTCTATCATCCTTTCCCCTCTTTTTCTCAGTGTTTTCCATATATTCTTTTCCTAGCAAATTCTATGGAGTACCTCCTCGTTCCTTATCTTCTCCGTCCACATCACTTTCAAAATTCTTCATTAGCATCACATATCAGATGCTTCAGTTCTCTTCTGTTCCGGTTTTCTCACAATCCATGTTTCACTACCATACAATGCTGTGCTCCAAACGTACATTCTCAGAAATTTCTTCCTCAAATTAAGGCATATGTTTGATTCTAGTAGACTTCTCATGTTCAGGAATGCCCTTTTTGTTAGTGCTCATCTGCTTTTTATGTCCTCCTTCCTCTGTGTCATGGATAATTTTGCTGCCTAGGCAGCAGAATTCCTTAACTTCATCTACTCCGTGATCCCTAATTCTAATGTTGAGTTTTGTCTCTGTTCTCATTTCTGCTACTTCTCATTTCTTAAAGTTTCTTCGATTTACTCTCAACTGATGTCCTTTACTCATTAGGCTGTTTGCTCCATTCAACACCTCCCGTAATTCTGCTTCATTTTCACTGAGGATAACAATGTCATAAATGAATCTTATCATTGAAATTCTTTCACACTGAATTTTAAACCCACTCTTGAACTCTCGTTTTATTACAGTAATTGCTTCATCGAATTATAAATTGAGCAGTAGCAGCGAAAGACTACATCACTGTGTTCCACCCTTTTTAATAAGAGCACTTCGTCCTTGGACTTACAATCTAATTGGTCCTCCTTGGTCCCTGTACATATTGCAAATCATCCGCCTTTCCCTATAGCTTACCCCTACTTTCTTCAGAATCTCGAACAGGTGTGCTAATATTCCAGGTCGACAGATGCTATGAACGTGTCTTGATTTTTAGCCAGCCTTTCTTCCACTATCAACGGCAACGTCAGAACTGTCTCTTGGTGCCTTTACCTATACTAACGCCAAACTGATCATCATCTAACTAATTCTCAATTTTCTTTTCCATTCTTCTGCATACTATTCTTGTCAGCAGCTTGCATGCCTTCTCGAAATTGTCAGCTCTTGTTGTCTTCGAAATTGTGTTGATGATGTCTTTCCGAAAGTATGATGGAATATCACCAGTCTCATGCATTCTACAACCCAGCGTGAATAGTCGTTTTTATGCCACTTCCCCCAATGATTTTAGAAATTATGATGAAATGTTATCTATCCCTTCTGCCTTATTTGATCTTAAGTCACCCAAAGCTCTTTTAAATTATGATTCTAATACTCGATCACCTATCTCATCCCTGTCAACCCCTGTTTCTTCTTCTATCACATCATCAGACAGGTCCTCCATCTCACACAATCCTTCAATGTACACTTTCCACCTATCCGCTCTCTCCTTTGCATTTAACAGTGGAATTTTCATTGCATTCTTAATGTTACTGTCCTTGCTATTAGTTTCACCAAATGCTTTCTTGACTTTCCTATATGATGAGTCAGTCTTTCCGTTAATCATTTCTTTTTCAATTTCTTCGCATTTTTCTTGTAGTCATTTTTTTCCTTAGTATCCCTGAACTTCCTGTTTATGTCATTCCAAAGTGACTTATATTTCTGTATTGCTGAGATCTGAGATCCTCTGCACATTATTGTTGTTCTTTCTTTCATGGATCAACTGAAGTATTTCTTCTGTTACTCATACTTTCTTGGCAGCTACCTTCTTTTCACAAACATGTTTCTATCCAACTTATGTGACTGTCTCTTTTCAAAGATGTCCATTCCTCTTCAGCTGAACTTCCTACTGAGATATTCGTCATCGCAGTACTTATATCCTCAGAGAACTTCAAGCGTATCTCTTCATTCCTTAGTATTTTTGTATCTCATGTCTTTGCGTATTGATTCATCCGGACCAGTCTGTCAAATTTTGGCCTACTCAACATCATTATTATATTGTGACTATCGGACTATCATAAGAAAAATCATCCACACCGGATACAGGAGATAGAAAAATACGGGATTGCACGATTGACTTAAAACTTCCAGAAGAGTGGTGAAGAAAATTGAGGATGTGTTAGATGATAATCAGTTTGGTCTTAGGAAAGGTAAACGCACCTGTGAGGTAGTACTTTCATGCTCTTGATACAAGAAAGACTTCAGTAATATTAGCAATCCTTCAAAGGATTTGTCGATCTAGAAAATACATTTGATAACGTAAAACCCTGAGAGAGAAGTAGATGAATGCTATTGGGGGAACGAGTAATTTACAACATTTACAAAAATAATAAGACTAGGAGACAAAGAAATCAAGGCTCGAATTAAATACATAACACAAAGATGCAGTCTTACTTCGCTACTATTGGCCCTCAACACCGAAGAAATAATAACGGAAATAACTGAAAGGTTTGGAACTTGGTTAATATTCAGAGTGAAATATCTCAAAAAGATTCTCTCATGGCATAGCTATCTTCAGTGAAAGTGAGAAGAATTACAGGACCTGCTAAACGGAATGAGTAACCCTATGCCAACAAATACAAAAGTAGTGGGGAGTAGCAGAAATTAAACTAATGATAAATTTAACCTCGATATTGGGGACCACGTATAGATTAAATGAAGAAGTTTGGCTTGGAAACAGAAGTAACCATGACAGACAAATAAGGAAGATATTATAAGAACAAACTAGCACAGACGAAGATGGTATATCTTCGTAAAAGAAGCCTATTAGCATCAGACATGCACTGAGATGACAAAAGTTATGGCATAAGGATATACACATATACAGATGGCGGTAGTCTAGCGTACACAAGGAATAAAAGCGCAGTCCATTGACAGAGCTGTCAAAAATGGTTCAAATGGCTCTGAGCACTATGGGACTTAACTACTGTGGTCATCAGTCCCCTAGAACTTAGAACTACTTCAACCTAACTAACATAAGGACATCACACACATCCATGCCCGAGGCAGGATTCGAACCTGCGACCGTAGCAGTCGCGCGGTTCCGGACTGCGCGCCTAGAACCGCTAGACCACCGCGGCCGGCGACAGAGCTGTCATTTGCACTCATGTGAGGTGTCCGACGTGATTGTGACCGCACGACGGTAACTAACAGACTGAACCTGCAGGCCAACGTCTTCAGTGAACTCCAAGCGGTATCACACGTGAAGCATAACAGGAAAGCTTCGTCCATAGGACTACACTCCTGGAAATGGAAAAAAGAACACATTGACACCGGTGTGTCAGACCCACCATACTTGCTCCGGACACTGCGAGAGGGCTGTACAAGCAATGATCACACGCACGGCACAGCGGACACACCAGGAACCGCGGTGTTGGCCGTCGAATGGCGCTAGCTGCGCAGCATTTGTGCACCGCCGCCGTCAGTGTCAGCCAGTTTGCCGTGGCATACGGAGCTCCATCGCAGTCTTTAACACTGGTAGCATGCCGCGACAGCGTGGACGTGAACCGTATGTGCAGTTGACGGACTTTGAGCGAGGGCGTATAGTGGGCATGCGGGAGGCCGGGTGGACGTACCGCCGAATTGCTCAACACGTGGGGCGTGAGGTCTCCACAGTACATCGATGTTGTCGCCAGTGGTCGGCGGAAGGTGCACGTGCCCGTCGACCTAGGACCGGACCGTAGCGACGCACGGACGCACGCCAAGACCGTAGGATCCTACGCAGTGCCGTAGGGGACCGCACCGCCACTTCCCAGCAAATTAGGGACACTGTTGCTCCTGGGGTATCGGCGAGGACCATTCGCAACCGTCTCCATGAAGCTGGGCTACGGTCCCGCACACCGTTAGGCCGTCTTCCGCTCACGCCCCAACATCGTGCAGCCCGCCTCCAGTGGTGTCGCGACAGGCGTGAATGGAGGGACGAATGGAGACGTGTCGTCTTCAGCGATGAGAGTCGCTTCTGCCTTGGTGCCAATGATGGTCGTATGCGTGTTTGGCGCCGTGCAGGTGAGCGCCACAATCAGGACTGCATACGACCGAGGCACACAGGGCCAACACCCGGCATCATGGTGTGGGGAGCGATCTCCTACACTGGCCGTACACCACTGGTGATCGTCGAGGGGACACTGAATAGTGCACGGTACATCCAAACCGTCATCGAACCCATCGTTCTACCATTCCTAGACCGGCAAGGGAACTTGCTGTTCCAACAGGACAATGCACGTCCGCACGTATCCCGTGCCACGCAACGTGCTCTAGAAGGTGTAAGTCAACTACCCTGGCCAGCAAGATCTCCGGATCTGTCCCCCATTGAGCATGTTTGGGACTGGATGAAGCGTCGTCTCACGCGGTCTGCACGTCCAGCACGAACGCTGGTCCAACTGAGGCGCCAGGTGGAAATGGCATGGCAAGCCGTTCCACAGGACTACATCCAGCATCTCTACGATCGTCTCCATGGGAGAATAGCAGCCTGCATTGCTGCGAAAGGTGGATATACACTGTACTAGTGCCGACATTGTGCATGCTCTGTTGCCTGTGTCTATGTGCTTGTGGTTCTGTCAGTGTGATCATGTGATGTATCTGACCCCAGGAATGTGTCAATAAAGTTTCCCCTTCCCGGGACAATGAATTCACGGTGTTCTTATTTCAATTTCCAGGAGTGTACATCAAATCCCTTGGTAGTGTACTAAATGGCTGCACGTACAACCTGGGATATGGAAGTCAACACTGGCATGTTACTGTATTGCACATTTTAATAGTACAGTACCTTTAGTGTACTATTGGGGTATATCTCAAGGGCCTAACTAGCGTGGAGCAACTAGGGCATCGCCCCAGGGCTCTGATCATGAGAGGACAATTGAAATGGAAAGAATGAATGGAAACAATAGTAAAACTGATCAGTCAAGTGAAATCTCTTCGCAATAATAATATAATCGAGATTAGCTTTCGAAATAATTCTGATGTAAAGAAATCCGTACAATTTGGCCAACTTTAGCTAACAGACGACGCTGTTTTCAGTGCGTGTATGCACTCGTAAACGGAAGCAGTCGTGACATGCGGGGTTGATGATCACAGAAATATTTTGTGTAATTGAGTTTCAAATGGTTTAAATTTGCTGACTGTTTCAATGAAGATATTCATTCCACACCTTATCAAAAGCTAAGACACGTAGCGACACGAAACAACGGGTATCAGTCCGAAGTCACCCACTTTCTTTCGACTTGAATCTAAACAGTTACAGCCGTCACACACTGCTCCGAGAGTGCACGATTAATATCCCTTGTGTCAGTTCGTGGGGTACACAATGGTGTAATAGGTCACGTAAAAATTACTCACAACCGGAATGAAACACGTCATTGAGCAGCGACAGTTGTTGTGTCAGACCTATTACGCAAAGAATGATTTTACCACCGAAAGTGGCTACGAGAGTAATCAACATACGGTATTAGCAGCTCGAATTCCAGAGACCTCTACTAGTTCAGCGCTACTGAAAAGAGATACGAGATCAAGCAAATGGGGGCGCAAAGTACTGACATTCAGGATACGAACAGCATTGGCGCAAAAACATTATTTAATGATACGTAAACAGAAACAGCGATTTCAAATAGCATTTCAGTCCATTTCAGTCAACCTACGATTTGATATCCAAAGAAGTTTTCTGTCAAAAATATAGTTTAATGTTTGAAATTAGAATATAAACTTTAGAAATTCTTATAAAAGTTTGCATGGAAAACGTTTGTCGAACCATATCCGTACGAGCGAATATCCACGTCACTTAACACAGAAACTTCGCAGGAGAATGTGTAATTTGTGGTATTCCGATTTTCCTGTAATAACATGTCTTGTGGTGTTGATGCATCTCTAAAACAAAATGCCTCACATAAAACTTAATAAACAGTCGGGATCTGCGAAATCAAATTAACCCGACCATAACTGCATTTTCGAAGGTCTCTATATTCAATGAAACATAAAAACAAGTAAAATAAAGTACCTCGAGTGGTCATAGGTTCCTTTCACTGTCGTAACACATCACATATATACTGTGACCACTGGAGGTACTTTACTTATTTTTATGTTTGCCGTTAGATACACGTTTAACTTTTTGTCAAAAGAAACCTAAAACCATCTTCTGAAAGAGTTTTGTTTCTCCACTAGACACTGCCCCAAATTCCTCCAAAACATCGTAACACAACACACACACACACACACACAAATGTCATATTAACAAATCTAAATCCAACTAATTATAGAGGTTTAAACCTTTGAAACGCGTCGTGGAGATAAAAAACAGTGAGCGGTAACAGTGAACTTGTTGTTTCATTTAATGTCAATAATAGTCACGGTAAAGCCTAACCTAAAATGTTCGCAGTTAAGCTTACATACTTATTTGAAACTATCTGTTGGTTCTTATTTTGTCTTGCAGTATAATAACAGATATTATTCATCTTTTATGACATTATTTAGTGTTGTGATTAATTTATTTTTAATATTTTTTTTAGCATAAAAAGATTGACTTTCTAATCACATAGAGATTCTCATAAGGAGCCGAACGGTTTGGTATAAATTAAAATTAATGTTGGATAGTGTGCAGTATTTGTTATATTCAGTGTTACAGGGATGGTTATCTACTTCACGTAAGGATACATCAAGGAAAAAATTTTAAGATTGTATTTTCCTTCACCAAAGTACTTAAAATAAAACACTTTTTTAAAAGTTTGTCTTACTTATTTCACTTTTTACTCAAGTAGGAGGAGACGGGCCCGGGAATGGTGTAGTGTACGTGTGTGCGTGTGTGCGTGCGTGCGTGTGTGTGTGTGTGTGTGTGTGTGTGAGAGAGAGCTGACAGTGGAGAGGAGGAGTGGCTAGCTGTGCTGGGGCACTTGTCTGTAATTTCACCCTAGTTTACCCACCGAATTTTGATACACTAATGCATATGACTCGGCATACAACTACTATGTAATTGTGCAGTACTATACACATAGTTATCTAATATGTTACAACCAAGAGCTCAACGAGGATGCCACAGTACTTCATGCGGTTGAGAACACATGTGGGAACCACTGCAATGTCTCGTCATGAGATGAAGCCATTAATTCCTTTTATTTACCTCACAGAGCAACGACTAACATATATACCGAAAAATGAAGAAAATCGGTCGCGTTTTTGCCGGAAATAATTTTCATTTCTCTTTTGCTTTTTGTAGAGAAATAGTCAGTACGTTTTTGATTTTTCATCCAAATTACTGTAGCGACTAGAGCACTCGTTAATGCATATTCTAATTTACGCTGAATTAATTGCTTGCTTTCTCGTTTGTCCAGTATAAAGGTCAAAAAGCATAAAGCGGACGCAGAGGCAACAAACGCCGGAAGCTTAATTAGGAAATCCATTGAGTGCTGACAGTATCAGAGTTGAAACATTTATATACAAAACGGAGCACATAAAAACAGAATTTGTGAGGAAGTAACGGCATCTATTTGAAATAAATAAAGTAGCGTCACAAAACTGATACAGAAAATGAGTGAACTCTACATAATTGTAAAAGCTTGCGTAATCTTTATAGAGAAATTGTTTAGCGTTGGAAAGGTAGAAAATAAGTTTTTTTCTTATGAGGAAATGTAGTGCAACGCATTCTGAGCATCGTGTCAAGACTAGAAGAGCGCACTGATGGAAAAAAATTATGTCTCTATGAATAGGAAAAACTGGAATTGCCGACTTCCTTCCCCGTCCTTCCCTAATCCGATGAGACCGATGACCTCGATGTCTGGTCTCCTTCCCCAAAACAACCAACCAACCCTAAGTTACAATGCCAACTGCATCGTCTATCTGAAAAATTTTCTTTAATTTTTTTTTTCCATAACGTTTCCCCCTTCTGCACCAACAGCCTTGCCGAAGTAGTAACACCGAAGTTAATCGCTGTCGGGCTTAGCTAGCACTTGGATGGGTGACCGTCCGATCTGCCGAGCGCTGTTGGAGAAGTGGTGCGCTCAGCCCTTGTGAGGCCAAATGAAGAGCTGCTTGATGGGGAAGTAGCGGCTCTGGTCATGAAAACTGACGACGGCCGGGAGAGCGGTGTGTTGACCACATGACCCTCCATATCCGCATCCAGTCATGCCTGTGGGCTGAGGATGACAGTGCGGTCGGTCGGTACCGTTGGGGCCTTCAATGCCTGTTCGGAGTTTTTTCCCCTTCTTCCATAATATTCCGTTCAAATTTGATGTCATCCTCAGCACACACACACACACCATCCTCAGCACACACACACACACACACACACACACACACACACACACACACACACACACACACACACACACGCACACAGACATCTGAGGTCATCAGTCCCCTAGAACTTAGAACTACTTAAACCTAACTAACCTAAGGACATCCCTCACATCCATGCCCGAGACAGGATTCGAACCTGCGAGCGTAGCAGTCGCGCGGTTCCGGACTGAAGCGCCTAGAACCGCTTGGCCACCGGGGCCGGCTGTGTGTATGTGCGTGTGTGTGTGTGTGTGTGTGTGTGTGTGTGTGTGTGTGTGTGTGTGTGTGTGTGCGAATGTGTGTGTATCCTAATAGGCGCATTTCCTCTAGTGTTTTCTGGTGTTTCGGCAGATACCTGCAGTTTCGTTTTTGCAACGTGTAGCTGAAGTCAGCTCAAACGAACTGATTTTTAAAGTGGAATTTTACGTGCCCATTCGACAGAGCTGTCCCAAATTAGTCTAGTCCCAAATTTGTTTTATCGACTGTAAAACACAGTACTCCAGCAGCGACAGCCTCGTCTAGACTGCTCCCGTGATGCAGAAGCGCTGCTGAGCCGGTGCTGGAATATCAGTTATTCTAAGTGTTTTACTGTTCCTGTTAATACACACCGATAAAATGAACAAATTACTAGACCAGTTTGGGACCGATCTATCGAATGGGCACATGAAATTACGATTTAAAAATGATTTACTTTGTAACGGGAAGCAAACCGGCACTTTGCGTCGACGTTCGGGGTCGTATGTGAAACGTGATGAGCACGGTTGCAGGGTTTGTTTGGGTTCACTCCAATAATACGTTGCAGAAAGGAAATTGCACTTATCTGCCGAAAAAACGCGCCTGACGACTCTTAAGAGACACACCGTGTATATATATATCCACCGCAATATTTAAAACATTTGATGAAGGGCATGAGGAGAAGATATCCAAAGAAGTGGCGTACGAACGATAGGTACAATGAAAATGTGCAACGATCGCATACGGAGCACAATATTCAGTAAATCTCGACTAAAAAGAAGTTAAATGTTCTTCCCACCTGACGTATTCATCAGTTTTCGCTCCGTGTGCCTTCTTCTTCTTCCTCGAGATGAAATTCAAGTTGAAGGGTCGAAGATTTGATACAGTGGAGGGTGTTCAAACGGAACGGCAGGCTGCATTAAATACACTAGCAAAGGATGCATTTCAAATGTAACTGAAATATTGAGATCTCTGTCTTCTCTCCCGATGGGGCTACTCTGAAGGTAATGGTGCAGAATAAGATCTAGGTAAGACATAATCAATTTAAGTAACATATTTCGAGAACTTGTGGACACCATTTGGTAACCCATACCTTCCTTTCGTGCCACTAATTACTGTGTGAGATTTCTGAAAAGAATGTAATTTCCTAAACGTTCCCTTCATATCAGTGCATCTTATTGATAGTTGAATATTCGAGAGTGTTGACAATGAATTAGTGAGATTGATTTCATTTCGTGGTGCTGCTCTGTACCATTAATGCTGCCTGCTACACAACAAGACACGTTGCGTAGTGCCAGAGGAATGTTGCTGCTGCTCTGCCGAGTCTTCAGCTGACAGTGAGTGGCGGCTGAGACTGTTCGCCTGATTTACGGCAACCCGAAACCCACCAGCTGCGGCCGCATCCATCACGCGGAGAATGCAACATAAAGGAAGCTTGCGTCTTTTCTTCCGTCTCCCTGGCGATACCTCGTTTGTGGTAAGTGGATCGTAAATAATAAGTCATCGCTCATCGCGGATCTTACATCGTAATACCCGTCCCATCAACCAAACAGTATCCTACGCTAGAAGTACCAGGTTCCGAGTATCGGAGTAGTTTTTTCCGCCTTTGAACTGAAAATAGCGGTCTAGAGTCTTGCCTCGGAGATTGTTTGTAGGTTTTCAGTGTCTTATTATTATAAATCTGCTGTGTGTGCTCTGTATATTGTATAGAAAACGATGCAAGCTAAATTCTTTAGTCTCACGAATGTAATCCTAGCCGGTTTCGATTTCTTAAGAAGAAAATAAAAAAAATCTAGATTCTAAAATATTAGGAATCTAACTTACATAATCAAACTAACACCTGGTTTTATTCGTATTTTGCAGTGGTGAACATGACTGCATTAAATACACAGAAGTCATACATTTTGTGCAAATTAACTTTTACACACTTAGCTACTACATAATGTATGGGCGTATAGTTGTGTATGGAAGGTAGTTTTATTTTTTAATTTATTCCTGCACTATTTCACTATTCCCTTTTTTCTTTCTTTTTAAACAGATCATCTGATGATGACTTTCTAAGAAGTCGCAAGCAGTCACGGGTATGATGACTGGTGGTGACTTCTCAGCATTTGTGCGACCAGAGCCTGAAAAATATAATAACAGAATTTCGATTACAAAACGGTCACTGTGTACCCCTAAGCTTGCACACATAGTTTGTACAGATGAATGTTCTCTATCTCATCAAATGCTCTGTATACTTATAAAATATGCCTTTGACCTACGAATCACAACGAATGACATGGCTGTATCACTACATCGGCAAATGTTAATTTCTTAATGAAAGAGTGAGGTTCAACTGTCGAGTGCGTCACATCACAATGAATCGTTCCTTTGTTTTTATGTCGATGGAGTACCAACGCGGCATTTACCTAGATGTCAAATCTCGGATGGCCGTTCAACCAGGCCAAAATTTGGACTCAGATTCACGGCCAATGTAACTGTTAATTCTATCGTAAACTACTGCCCTTATTCCTACACACAACCTGTACCCTTCAGCAGCTTGCATTCCGTATTAATACGATCAGGAGCTATAATTATCCAACTTCCAGTCCTATTAAGAGTTATTACTCCTACTTGGGAGACAATCGCTTTTAGTCACGAACTCGACAGGTTCTAAGTGTATTAAAATGCTTTTAGATTATCTTCTGTAGCATTTTATGCTGGTAAATTAATCTGCATGATCATCAGTAGAAGGAAACCTGTACCATGTCATATCTAGTGCATATCTGGTGCAATGTTAAATACATGTGTAAGCTCTGCAAAACGACTGACTGCGTCTGGAATGAAATACATCTCTGAATGGGAAACATGACACGTGAGGTCATGCAGGCATTGGTATGGTATGTGGTCTTATTTTTAATCAACATAAATGGTTTTCAATTACTTTAAAGGATGGTTGAAAAACTGTTGAGTTTGCTGATGTCCCAAGCATATTATTAAAGGATACAAACCCAAACTGACCATGTCATACTTGAATAATCTTACAGCTGGTTTACCACGGACATCTTAAGTATTAATCTCACTGGGACTCATATCACGCGACTTCAGACATGCAGAAATGGTCTGCTAGCACCAGAAGTAAAAGTTAAAGATCATACACTTGATGTAAAACACAGTCAGAAGCATGTTTTGCTCTTAGAACTACAGGGGGTATGCAAAATAATGGAAACAGTGGTAGTAATGGGGTGGTTGTGTTTGACGGTCAATAATGGAGGTAAGGCACATGTCGCGCTGGACTATGCGTATTCGGTACGGACTAGGTATCAGTGCAGATTGATGACGAGTAGTGCACACTTCGTATTTGCATTCAAAGGCCGAGGTCGACGTGCAATGAAAGACGGCACATTGTGGGGGCCCGAATAGCTGGTGCATCAGTAACTAAGACAGCCAACTTATTGAATGTTTGAAGAGCAACTGTTTCAACAGTCATGATAGCGTATACAAAACATGGAAAGACGCCATCGTGTAAACGTAATAGTGGACACAAATGAAAACTAAATGACAGAGATCGTCGCACGCTAACCCGAATTGTGTCAAAACAACACAAAACTACAGCGGCTAAAGTGACTGCAGAGCTCAATAGCCATCTTGGACGCACTGTATCTATTGACACTGCCCGCCGAGAACTCCATGAAGCGAATATTCATGGACGAGCTGCTATACCGAAACCATTAGTCACGACAAACAGCGCAAAGAAGCTAAAACGTGACGTCAGTAGCATAAATCTAGGACTGCTGATAAGTGGAAACACGTCATATGGTCAGACGAGCCAACGTTTTCATTATTTCCAACATCGGGCCGGATTTACGTCTGAAGAACGTCAAAAGGAAACTACAGTCCTGATTATTTATTTCCAACGATTAAGTATGGAGGTGAAAGTGTGATGGTGTGGGCAGACATACCATGGTATTCTGCTGGTCCCATCATTACTCTCAAAGGCCATGCTACACTAACGATTACGTGAACATCTTAGGTGATGAGGTGCATCCCATGATTCAAATGTTGTTCCCAACAATTATGTTACATTTCAGGACAATAATGCACCCATTCACACAGCCGGAACAGTACAGTCGTGGAACGAGGAGCATGCAACGGAACTGCAGTGTCTTCCCTGGCCAGCACAGTCCTCGGACTTGAACATTATCGAACACTTGTGGGCTGTATTGGAGCGCAGACTCAGGAGCAGATTTCCGCATCACACGTCACTACAGGAGTTAGAAGATGTTCTGATCGAAGAGTGGCATAACATTCCACTGGAGACTATACAATCGTTATAGGCAAGTATTCCAAGAAGAATCTCATCTGTATTACGGGCAAATGGGGTCCAACCCCATATTACTAAACCATTCCCAAGTAAGTACAGGTGTTCACATTATTTTGCCTATTCCCTGCATCTGTCTGTGTGTTGACTTAAACACGAAGGTATTGTCGTAACCTGAATATTTTCACTCTGTATTGTAATATGAAATTACGTTGTAGGGCTAACTAAACAAAGCATTTATTTAGCGCAAGCGAGCAATACGAATATTGTATATCATAGGTAACCGAACATCTTGCAGAGGCCTTTTTAAAGATTTTGGAATTTTTATGCTCTTTCTCCATTACATTTACTCGTTAACTGTATTTGTTGCTGATAAAGTAAAAAAAAAAACAGTCTCATTAGAAATGCTGTTTGTACATTTACGATACACAGCGCAAAAACATTCTCAGGTAGACTCTGGTCCCTAGTATAGCCTTGAGATTGGAGTTGTGCACAAGCTCCCATCCAACTTACAGCAAAAAAATTGGAATCCATTACAGTTCAAAAGACAATTAAAAATACATTTGAGGAGTCACTTTTTTACAAATCATAAAATTTTCTTGGATCAAGGACTAAATATCTATTCTAGTTACACGATAAGTAGCAGATTACATAAGAAATTTAGATGTCATTTACTAACGAGTAGGCATTGTAAACATGGCTACTTATTTACAGACGTAGGTAACAATTTCTACTGAAAAACTCCCTTGTAATCAAGTAATTATTAAACATCCAATAGAAGCGAAACAGCAACTATATAATGCAAATAAAGAAGCATAAACTTTTTCAGTGTAGTAGCTTTCCTTCAAATTTGCTAATTTATTTTTAATGAACGAATGAGTGAATGATTACACATGGTGTCTGTGTGAAGCAAAGGGAAAGTCTTGATTTCCACCTTTCTTACGTATAAATATCTAGCGACTGCTGTACCACCAATTTCCGCTGGCTTTGGTTCATTTGGCTCTAAGCACTATGGGACTTAACACCTGAGGTCATCAGTGCCCTAGAACTTAGAACTACTTAAACCTAAGTAACCTAAGGACATCACACACATCCATGCCGGAGGCAGGATTCGAACCTGCGACCGTAGCGGTCGTGCGGTTCCGGACTGTAGCGCTTAGAACCGCTCGGCCACCCCGGCTGGCCAAAATTCTAAATTGAAGTACAAATCTTGGACTGGGTTTCAATATAACTGCCATCCACACTGAGACACTTGTCCTAACAAGACAATTCTGTTGAAGTGGTAACAGCAATTCTATTGAAGCTTTACATTATCATCCTGAAATCCGTTATTGGATAGGAGACGAGCACAGGAGTAGCGAATGTCGTCTTGGCAGATAGTGTTCCAGGCTTCGTCCACATATTATGGCAACTGATGAAGGTAATTTGGCGATAAATGAAATAGTGACGGACTGCGTGGAAAAGCGTGTTGTTTAGTACCGTAAATGTGTGTACGAATACTGAATGATCTGTTGGAAGGGCGTATCAATCTGGTATTGTAATAACAGGAACGTAACAAGTTGGAAGTAATCTGGCTACAGCCTACACTGTTAAGTGTCGTCTCAAACAACATCACTGTTAGACTATCACTGTATCGCACACCTCCCCAAATGATAATGACCGCACTGGCTTTCGCTTCCTTGCTCACTCTCCCAGTTGCTGCTGTCCTAATCGAGTCCCCACTAGCATACGGCCATCACAGACACTAAGCAGAATGCAGTCTCCCTTGTAATGGTCTGTCTATATATGTCGTATATTCCCCCTCCCCCCCCCCCCCACCACCACCCCCCCCACCCACCATTAAAGCAGTAGCGCGAGGAAGACACAAAGTTTCCTGAGTGTTGGAAGACGTCGTCAAGTGGGTAAAAATCCTTTTCTTAATGTTTGCGCAAAATAAGTTTGACGGTATCATCAAAGAGTGTAGGAGGAGCCACGCAGCACCGCGAGCTTAGTAGCTGGCTGACCAACTTGGATAAAGTGGAGGCGCGAAACATCATCAAGGAGAAAGAAGTGCTACATAACCACCTGCCGATGTTTTCTGAAGAATGAAGACCAATGCGTGAATGTATCAGCGCCAGTGTTAGCACCGTCTTCATTTCTGACTAACCTACTGCCTAAAGTTTTAGTTGTAGCAGGCCCGATTAATTGATGTCACGAGACGCAGTGAATGTAAATTTCTTTTTTTAGAATATATGCGGAAGTTGTGTTATTCAACTAATTCACCGTTTTTATTAATAGTGAGAAGGTATGAGTGGCAGTGTGATGTCATTTACTAATTTACAGCGCAGTGCAACTTTCTTTCATTTAATGAATATTAGTGCTACGAGGGAGAGATAATTATTCTTTATTTGTTGTGGGTTACCACTTGGAATTGTTATACGCCGGAAGCACAAGGGAGTGGTTGAATTTTGTTCATTATAGAACGTACACAGTTGTAGGCTGTCAGATCTAAATTTAGGACCCCACTTATGTTGGACCCGTTGCTATGGTCAGGGTTTTTTGTGTTAAATCCCTGCCGAGTCAAAATAGCAGCATTGATACTACGCAAGAAGTGAACGCTCGGAAACTGGAGGTTGAGCAGTTGATTTAAAACCAAATATTTCAGAGTTCGTGCTATTAAATACAACAACTGACACATCCTTCACACAACACTGAGTGAGGTGGCTTAGTAATAAGTTACTGGTATAGCATTTGGAAGGACTATGGTTTCAAATATTTGTCTGGCCATCCAGATCTAGGTTTCACGCGGTTTCTCCAAATCACTTCAAGTACTGGAATGTTTCCTGTGGGAACGACACAGCCGATTGCGTTTCCTACCCTTCCCTAAATCGAGTTTGTGGTTCGTCTCTGATGATCTCGTCAACGACGATACGTTAAATCCAATCTTCTCAGCTTCGCATCAGTTCCTCCTGCCGTGTCTTTCGCTACCCTTAGGGTTCGGTGCTGACAGGTAATTCCTGATGAGCGGCAGCCTTGCTCGACGCTCAGTTTTTAACGAAACGTTCTGAAAATTTATGTCGGCCACTGGTACCTAATATTTGCTACTGCGCAGTATAGTCGCCAATTAACTTTGATATACTGTAGCATCTAAACTAGATCTGAGTGTCGCTTACGTCCAGCGCAAGGACGACTGTCGTGTAATTTCATGTGGACAGCCGATACAAACACTGAAGTTTGGTCGACAAGTCACGGTACTTCTATCAGCCAATTTCCTAAAGGGAAAAAACACGGCATCTTACGAGGTAAACTCCCCATAGCACCCCACTCAGATTTAGTGGTAAGATGTCCCAGTGGATAGGCCGTCAAAAACTGAACACAGATCAAGCCTGAAAAGAGGAAGAAGATGTACCTAACTGCGAAAAAAAAGTAAAATGTAAACAGTGAACGGTCAAAGTGCATGATGTGCATCACGGAGGGCACGGCAAAAAGAACGGCGTCGCGGTTCTGCGGTCACAGTGTTGGACAGCAAAGCGGATCCGCTTCACATCTCTCTCGTACCCCATTTTGTTCACAAATCTATGAGCTGTCCTTCTGCTCGTTAACGTGTCTGTTCTCCTTCTGTATTCTTGACAATTGTCATACTATTCATTGGTTATAGAATCATGTGGTAAAAAGGAAGTTTTCCTTGTTAGTTAACTAGTGTATTTATAATATATGGCTCAGATAGTAGATCATGAATTCTGCTACCTAGGAAGCGCAATAAATAAATCATGATGGATGAAGTAAGGAGGAAGTAAGAATCGTGTTAAAGCAGATAAAGAAAGCATTAGAGCATTCTTCAGCAAAAGTAGCCTACTAGTATCACATAAAGACTTT
This sequence comes from Schistocerca nitens, assembly GCF_023898315.1. Lineage (NCBI taxonomy): Eukaryota > Metazoa > Arthropoda > Insecta > Orthoptera > Acrididae > Schistocerca > Schistocerca nitens. Next base: position 482,937,520 of record NC_064614.1, on the reverse strand, counting down.
AACTTCAGAAATAAATTTCTCAGAATGCACGTCTGAAACACATTATCCAGAAGAGTGCGAAAAGTGAAACAAAACAGGTAGCCAAAGTGTTTGGAAAATGGTGTTACCGAACAGTGCTGTAAGTTAAACGGAATGGTAAGAAAGTGGAAGGATCCCCGCAGGCCGCATGACACAAAAAATGCATGGAAACTGGAAGCTAATTAGAAGCAGAGATAGGAAGACAAGACTTGCGTTTATATTCGTCTTGGAAAAACGCAGAGGGAAAAAATTCTATTCGAACAGAAAGGTTGGAATATATCCAACAAATGATTGAGCACGTTGATGGAGAGAGAGGCCGCAGCAGACGAGTCAGAAGAGCGGTGACAAAAACAAAAAAATTGAAACAAAGACCTGAATCTTCGGTGACGATGTAGTAAGTGACTATTTGACCTGCTGCTCTGACAGGTATTATGCCGGCTGCAACAGTACTGTTAAAAATAATGGACTATTAACTTGGCGACAGGACGGCACCTGGCCACCATCTAGTACTAACATTGCCAAATCCAAAATAACACGCAGATCCAGTGAAGGTATGGGACAAGGTCAAGAAGTAGAAGGAGAACTGATTAGTAAAATGAATGAAACTGTAATTTCGAAGTTACCATTTCCTTTATGGTTGAAGACTTGCACAAAAGTGGAATTCGTTTTGCCATCACTAGTACTTGTTGACGCCATCCCTATACGAATGGCGGCACTGAGGGAGGTAATTCGTTTGCAGAGTTAAAATCCTCTTTGCATTTTGTTATTTCGGTACCGCGATCTCCTAAATTACAACAGCGCGAGCTCTCTGTGCCGCCCACATTCGGCAAACACAGTAAACTCGAATTCTCCACTAGTACTACGTAACGCTGTTGTCGCGCTTATAGCTCCATGTCAAAATGTGTGCAGCCGTGTCATTCCATATGCAAATCTCGAATCATCACCAAATGTAATTGCTACCCCGTACGCCGACTAACTTTATTGGTTAAACAAAGAGCCAGGATGGACACGCACATGCTCTACTGTTTATTTCGTGGCAGCTTCCCTTTCTCTCGCAGTCGTTACACGATTCAACAGGTATCATTTGCATATAGCGAAAGCCTTATATGTGGTCTCATTAGAAGTATTAGATTTTTAATTAAGTAAGTTATTCTCGAGTTACACATTGATACAGAATTCAGCATTTTATTTTTAATACTTTATTTAGAGAAGATCTTCTCTTCGTCTAGCAGAGCCAACACACAGGTGACGAAGTCATGAGACAGCGATATGTGCACATACAGACGCTGGTAGTAACGTGTATGTTGTTGTTGTTGTGGTCTTCAGTCCTGAGACTGGTTTGATGCAGCTCTTCATGCTACTCTATCCTGTGCATGCTTCTTCATCTCCCAGTACCTACTGCAACCTACATCCTTCTGAATCTGCTTAGTGTATTGATCTCCTGGTCTCCCTCTACGATTTTACCCTCCACGCTGCCCTCCAATGCTAAATTTGTGATCCCTTGATGCCTCAAAACATGTCCTACCAACCGATCCCTTCTTCTAGTCAAGTTGTGCCACAAACTTCTCTTCTCCCCAATCCTATTCAATACCTCCTCATTAGTTACGTGATCTACCCATCTTATCTTCAGCATTCTTCTGTAGCACCACATTTCGAAAGCTTCTATTCTCTTCTTGTCCAAACTATTTATCGTCCATGTTTCACTTCCATACATGGCTACACTCCATACAAATACTTTCAGAAACGACTTCCTGACACTTAAATCTATACTCGATGTTAACAAATTTCTCTTCTTCAGAAACGATTTCCTTGCCATTGCCAGTCTACATTTTATATCCTCTCTACTTCGACCATCATCAGTTATTTTGCTCCCTAAATAGCAAAACTCCTTTACTACTTTAAGTGTCTCATTTCCTAATCTAGTACCCTCAGCATCACCCGATTTAATTTGATTACATTCCATTATCCTCGTTTTGCTTTTGTTGATGTTCATCTTATATCCTCCTTTCAAGACACTGTCCATTCCGTTCAACTGCTCTTCCAAGTCCTTTGCTGTCTCTGACAGAATTACAATGTCATCGGCGAACCTCAAAGTTTTTACTTCTTCTCCATGAATTTTAATACCTACTCCGAATTTTTCTTTTGTTTCCTTTACTGCTTGCTCAATATACAGATTGAATAACATCGGGGAGAGGCTACAACCCTGTCTAACTCCTTTCCCAACCACTGCTTCCCTTTCATGCCCCTCGACTCTTATAACTGCCATCTGGTTTCTGTACAAATTGTAAATAGCCTTTCGCTCCCTGTATGTTACCCCTGCCACCTTCAGAATTTTAAAGAGAGTATTCCAGTTAACGTTGTCAAAAGCTTTCTCTAAGTCTACAAATGCTAGAAACGTAGGTTTGCCTTTTCTTAATCTTTCTTCTAAGATAAGTCGTAAGGTTAGTATTGCCTCACGTGTTCCAACATTTCTACGGAATCCAAACTGATCTTCCCCGAGGTCCGCTTCTACCAGTTTTTCCATTCGTCTGTAAAGAATTCGCGTTAGTATTTTGCAGCTGTGACTTATTAAACTGATAGTTCGGTAATTTTCACATCATGTATACAGGCTATAAAAGGGCAGTGCGTTGGCGGAGCTGGCGGTTGTACTCATTGGAATCATGTGAAAATGTTTTGCGATGTGATTGCGGCCGCGCTACGGGAATTAACTGACTTTGAATGTGGAATGGTAGCTGGAATGATGGAATTCAGTATTCCGAGACTCATATTCTCAAGACTCTGCCGAGAGTACCAAATTTCAGGCATTACCTCTCACCAAGGACAACACAGTGGCCAACGGTCTTCACTTGACTGCTGAACGCAGCGGCGTTTGCATAGCATTGTCAGTGATATCAGACAAGCAACACTGTGTGAGATAACCACAGAAATCAATGTGGGACGTACGGCGAACGTAGCACTTAGAATAGTACGGCATAATTTGGTGTTAAGAGGTTATGGCAGCAGACGACTGACGCGTGTGCCTTTGCTGACAGCACGACATCGCCTGCACCGCCTCTCCCAGGCCCTTCACCAGATCGGTTGGACACTAGACGACTCGAAAACAGTTGCCTGCTCAGATGAGTCCCTATTTCAGGTGGTAAGTGCTAATGGTAGGGTCAGAGTCTGTCGCAGGTCTCACAAGGCCATGGAACCAAGTTGTCACGAGGTAGTGTGCAAACTGGTGGTGGTTCCATAATGGTGTGGACAATGTTTACATGGAATGCACTGGGTTCTCTCGTCCAACTGAATTTATCGTCGTTTGGAAATGAGTATTTTCTGACTTCATGTTCCCAAACAAGGACGAAATTTTTATGGATCACAATGTACCATGTCACCAGGCCACTACAGTCCGCAATTGGTTTGAGGAACGTTCTGGATAATTCGAGCGAATGACTTGGCCACCCAGAGTGCCCTACATGAACTGCATAGAACTTTTATGAGACAAAATCCTCCACCGGCAATAGTGCTGGGTGTCTATAAAGGCAGCATGGCTCAGTATTTCTGTACCGGACTTCCAGCGACTTATTGAGTCCATGCTACATCGAGATGCTGCCCTACGCCGGGCGAAAGGAGGTCCGACAGTATATTATGATGTATCCCATGACTTTTGCCACCTCACACAATATGCTTGTTCATAATCGTACTGATCAATAGGTTGTCTGTAATGTACTCACATAATAAAATTTCTGCTCTGAACCTTCTTTTTAAACTAGTCATAAAATATTGGTTATAGACGCACGATGCTGTCATGCACACGTAACATAAAGGAAGTTAGCTAGCTCTCTTAACTAGTTTCATAGGTTAACATTTCGATAACAAATACCGTTACTTTATATAAAATATACCAGATAAGTTATGTATCTCTGACGTTCTACGACGTCATGACTATGCGCTACTATTTATCGCATAAAAGAAGAGAAACCGAAGCCCTAACCGCAGCAACGGTCACATGTCTATTCCTATTTAAGAAGACGGCGATTATCATTACTTGTGTGACGTTTTTTCTACTTATACGGCGTAAATAACTTGTTTATATTTTTGTATGTTGGCAGCGTTATGCATTAATATCTCTGACAGCGCTGTGCGCCCTCTGTAAGAGACTCGGTGGCTGGTCGGACTCGCACTTAGAAGTTAATAGTCAGCAGTGATGACAGTTAGAAGTTAATAGTTAGCAGTGTTGGTGGTTAAAAGCAGTGTTAGCGCGAGCGGACGGTCTGGACGTAAGTCCGTCATGGAGATTTAACACCGGTTGGACGTGGATTGTAAAATGTGGGTACTGGAATTATTGTCGATCATATAATGTTTAGAACTGGATGTCACGGACGATTATCTAATTTTTGGAACTGAATGTCACATGATTAAGGTAAAAATCTGCTGAATACATTGTTTGCTCTGCAAAAAAATCTTTCCTTTGCTGACCACATGCCTATTAGTAGTTAGAGCCTACAGTGGCTGTATGCTTGCTGTATCTGCTGTAGTTCGTGTCATGAAGATTTTCTGTGAGGTAAGTGACTTATGAAAAACTGCAGGTTAATGTTAAGTTTTCTTCCAATTCAGAGCCATTCTTTCGAGTTAATTATTTGAAGTCAGATTGCGTTGCGCTTGGATATTGTGGGTAATAAATGAATAAGTTTTAACTATATTTATCAGGAATAATTGTGTAGGTCAGAAATGAAATGATAAAAAATAGCAGAGAGACTGTACGTTCAGTTTCACTCAGCAGTTTTAGATGGTTCAGTTGCGTTAAGGAATTTCTCTCCGCAGTTTCATAATTAAATAAAAACACTTCACCTTCTCAGATATTTGAGTTTAAGTAAAAAATATAAATAAAGAAGTTTCAACGGGTTAAAGTGGATTTGGATCTAAGGTATAAGACAAAAAAATTGTAGTTGCTGCCCGTTGGAAGAAACTCTTCAATTTTTCAGAACCTCTATTTCCTGTAGAATGAAGCAAATGAAACAAAATTTAATGTACAGCCCTTTAATACATATCCAACATAGTTCTATACAACGCAGTTCTTAAAGGCGATTCAAGAGAAGATGATTTGGTTCGAATTTTTTTCCTCAATAAATGTCCAGATTATAAACTAATATTATGCAGGTTTCAATTTCACCCAAGAGGGGTAATAGGAGGTAAGTTTCAGTAGTTTATGGCTTTTGAAAAATTTTTAAACTTGTTAAACAGCACCTGAATAAACCTCTTGAGTCCATTAATTTACCGGAAACAGTTTTGGTTTTAGAATGGTGGGCCTTGCCTGCATACAACACAGGGAAAAATATAAATGGCAAAGCTGCTTTTAAGAGAATTAAGAGACCTGTTGCCGAGAGATGAAACAGAACTGACATAAAAGTTTAATGCTGTCTGGTTTTTTGGATGGCAAAGAATGCAACCATTTTGCAGGCGAGAAAACATTTTCCACGGAAAAAGTCGGGAGTACTGACGCTAGATAACACAGAATTGACACTTACAAACGCCTGAATACATGTTTTATTCAAAATCTGTTTCCCCATTTGAGCACAGAAGTGTACAGTTCCGTAGCTGGTGATAGAAGATGATTCGGTGCAGATCTGAGAAGAAAAAATATATCACTGCAAAAATATACAATATAATTTCATCTTCGCGTAAGTGGTCGGTCAGCCCGTCAGTGAGAGAGCACCGTGAGTTCCTGCTGCTAATAAGGCGAGTACACCGTTTGTTTATTACATGTCTTTACGAGTTTCAAACAGGAGCGAGTTCAGAAATGGATAGGCACTGATTGCTGTGTACAGATGCGAGCTGAGTTGGTGGCCCTTCGCTAACAGCTCCATGTAGTGTTGGCTTCCATCACACAGCTTGAGGCTGCTGCCAAGGGGCATCACTGTAGCGGGTCTGACGCGAGGATGCGAGGGACGTCGAGCACGACCCACGTGTCCCCCGATCGATCCATTGCTGTGGCCATCCCGGGTACTGCCTGCACTGAGGTTGACCCTCACCCGTGGTCGAGTGGGAGATCATTCCAAAGTCTGGTCCGGGGGGCCGATCGTAGGGCCTCCCCGGTTCGTTTGACGAAAAGATTTAGGGAGTTATCTCTGGCTGACGAAGTCTGAGCCGGATGCAGTCGTCCACTGTGTTCCAGAGGAAGCTTCTCGGCCCACAGGTCTGGGCTTTCACAGATGGTGGGTTTGCTAGTAGTTGGGAGTTCTAACGTTAGGCGCATAATGGGGCCCCTTAGGAACATGGCTGCCAAGGAGGGGAAGGAACCCAGTGTCAACTCCGTGTGCATACCGGGAAGAGTCATTCCGGATGTGAAAGGGTGCTTCCGGATGCCATGAAGACCACAGGGTGCAGCCAAGGCAGGTGGTAGCCCACGTCGGTACCAATGACGTGTGTCACTTTGGATCGAAGGAGATTCTCTCTGGTTTCGGGCGGAGCTCACTATCTGCAGCATCGTCGACAGAAGCGAATGTGGTCCTTTGGTCCGGAGCCGAGTGGAGGGCCTGAATCAGAGGCTCAGGCGGTTCTGTGAGTGTGTAGGCTGCAGATTCCTTGACTTGCGCCATCGGGTAGTGGATTTCCGGGTTGCCCTTAATAGGTCAGGAGTCCACTACACACAGGAAGCGGCTACACGGGTACCGGGGCAACACCGACTCAAAGGAAGGCCTCGGCGCTTGTCCGTGACGTCACGTCAGCTAGGCACGGCGAACGCTAGGTCTGTTGCAGGCATACTGATAACGGCTGTCTCTCCCTCTCTGACACAGGAAAATGTGAAACTATTGGCGGTAGTTGACCAACACACATTGTTCTAAGAGATTTCTGCAATCAATTAATTGTGCAGTTCATTACACTTCTTAACAAATAGTGTACACCTGAGCTTAAATTTCCACCTGTTTTAAGGATTGACATACTAAATGAACTTCATGGTCCATGGTCCTCCATGGTGCTGCTTTACTTTATTTGTAAATCTGAGGAAGTTACGTTTGTAGTGGGTTGCTTTTACAAGAAACTGTGAACATATTGGTGCTCTTCTTTAGGTATCTTGGTTGACTATAGGGTGAGGAGCACTGAATGTTAATGAAATATCTTGCGATTGTACACGTTGGGGGAGGGGATGGGGGACAGAAGAAGAGACAAAACAGAGATACTTGTTTTATGAAATAAAATTTTTTTATCTTATAAAGTTTCTCCTTTCAGTTGCGAGAGGGGAATATTTATCTTTTCTAATGTGAGTATTTAAAAAAGTTTAAGCTCAGCAGTATTTTCGATGTATCAAGCTATTTTGTTTCCTGTTTAGAATTCCTTTCGTTGAAAACGACTGTAATGTAATGACTGGCAACAGTTGTACATTTACACATGTAAATTAGTTCACATTTCCAGTGACGATGTCAAACGAAAATAAATAAATAAATAAAAGAAACGAGTTCATTGTAAGGGGGTTGGGGTAAGTTTCGATAGCAAAATGTATCAAGTAAATACAGTTACTTGAATGTAAAATTCCCGAAGCTTGCAATGGAGCAAAGCATCTTCTCATATTGATCTACGTTTGTTTCGACAGGTTTCAGTAATACAGAACTGTGATCTTGTTTCTTCTAAATAAAACTGTAGAATCCAAAACAATACCAAACATTTTGTCCAAAATTAAGAGATTTATAGTGATAAGCACGCCCAGACGTATCTGCCTGCAACAGACCTGGCGTTTGCCGTGCCTAGCTGACGTGACGTCACCAACAAGCGCCGAGGCCTTCCTTTCAGTCGGTGTTGACTGGGGGCGGTGTGAAAGGAACTGGGCGGTTTTTTAGGTTAGAGTGTCTCAGAAAAACACAGAAAGGGCGTCCGTCTAAAAGGGGGCAGGTAAAACACAGTAAGGCACCTGTAGAAACGATCGGTATTGTAGTTGTAAATTGTCGTAGCTGTGTTGGGAAAGAACCAGAGCTCCAAGCCTCAATAGAAAGCACTGAATCTCAAATAGTTATAGGTACAGAATGCTGGCTAAAGTTGGAAATAAATTCAGCCGAAATTTTTTCAAACGATCTAACTGTTCAGAAAGGAGTATTTATTTCTGTCAGAAGTAGTTTGCATTGTAGTGAAATTGAAGTAGACAGTTCCTGCGAAATAGTGTGGGTAAAGGTTATACTTGACAATCGGACTAAACTATTAACTGGACTGTTTTACCAACCCCCCGACTCATAAGATATAGTTGCTGAACAGTTCGAAGAAAATTTGAGTCTCATTTCAAATAGGTACCCCACGCATACAACTATAGTCGGTGGCGACTTCAATCTACCTTCGATAGGCTGGAAAAATTAAACGTTTAAAGTTGGTGGGAGGCATAAAACGTCATCCGATATTGTACTGAATGATTTCTCAGAAAATTATTTTGAACAACTAGTTCATGAGCCTACTCGAAGCGTGAATGGTTGCGAAAGCATACTTGACCTCTTAGCAACAAATAATCCTGGACAAATAGGGAATATCATGACGAACACAGGGATCAGCGACCAGAAGGCAGTTGCTGCTAGGCTGAATACCGTAACACCCACAACCATCAAAAGGAAACACGAAGTACATCTATTTAAAAAAAGCTGATAAAAATGCCCTTAACATCTTTTTAAGAGACTGTCTCCACTCCTCCCGATTCTGATCACGTAAGCGTAGAAAAGATGTGGAATGATCTCAGAGAGATAGTATCGACGCCAATTGAGAGATATATACCACATAAATTAATAAGTAAGGGTACTGATCCACCATGGTATACAAAACTGGTCAGATCGCTGTTGCAGAAGCAACGAAATTTAAAAGAACGCAAAATACCGAAGACTGGCAAAGTTTTGCAGAAGTTCGAAATATAGCGCGTGCTTCAGTGCGAGATGCTTTTAAAAATTTCCACAACGAAACTCTGTCTCGAAATCTGTCAGAAAACCCAAGATATTCTGGTCATGTATAAAGCACACCAGTGGCTAGACGCAATCAATACTTTCACTGCGCGATAACAACGGTGAAGTTACTGATGACAGTGCCACCAAAGCAGAGTTATTAAACACGGTTTTCCGAAATTCCTTCACCAATGTAGACGAAGTAAATATTCCCGAATTCCAGTCAAGAACAACTGCCAAGATGAGAAACATAGAAGTAGATGCCCTCGGTGTAGCAAAGCAGCTTAAATCACTTAATAAAGGCAAGGCTTCCGGTCCAGATGGTATACCATTCAGTTTTTTTTTTCAGAGTATGCAGATGCAATAGCTCCATATTTAGCAATTACATACAACCACTTGCTTACAGAAAGTTCCGTACCTAAAGACTGGAAAGTTGCTCAAGTCGCAAGAATACCCAAAAAGGGAAATAGGAGTAATCCGCTGAATTACATGCCCATATCAAATGGTTCAAATGGCTCTGAGCACTATGGGACTCAACTGCTGAGGTCATTAGTCCCCTAGAACTTAGAACTAGGTAAACCTAACTAACATAAGGACATCACAAACATCCATGCCCGAGGCAGGATTCGAACCTGCGACCGTAGCGGTCTTGCGGTTCCAGACTGCAGCGCCTATAACCGCACGGCCACTTCGGCCGGCCAGGCCCATATCACTAACGTCGATTTTCTGTAGTGTTTTGGTACATATACTGTATTCTACCACTATGAAGTACCTCGAAGAAAACGATTTACTGACACATAGCACAGATTCAGAAAATATCGTTCTTGCGGAACACAACTAACTCTTTATGCTCTTGAAGTAATGATAGCGATCGACAGGGGATGTCAAATTGACTCCGTATTTTTAGATTTTCAGAAGCTTCTTCCAAAAAAACTATGTGCCTGTGGAATATCGCCTCAGTTGTGCGACTGGATTCGTGATTTCCAGTCAGAAAGGTCACAGTTCGTAGCAATAGACGGAAAGTCATCGAGTAAAACAGAAGGAATAACCGGCGTTCCCCAAGGAAGGCCCTCTATTGTTCCTGATCTATATTAACGACACTGACAATTTTAGTAGCCCTCTTAGATTATTTGCAGATGGTGCTGTTATTTATCGTATTGTATAGTCATCAGATGACCAAAACGAATTGCAAAATGATTTAGGTAAGATATCTGTGTGGTGCGAAAAGTGGCAGTTGGCCCTGAATATAGAAAAGTGTGAAGTTATTTACATGAGTACTAAAAGATGCGCTAAATTTCGATTACGCTATAAGTCACACAAATCTGAAGGCTGTAAATTCAACTAAATACTTAGGGATTACAATTATCAACAACCTAAATTGGAACGATCACATAGATAATGTTGAGGGTAGAGCAAACCAAGGACTGCGATTCATTGGCAGAAAACTTAAAGGTGCAAAAGATCTACTAAAGAGCTTACACTAGACTTGTCCGCCATATTCTGGAGTACTCCTCTATGGTGTGGGATCTCCGTCATGTGGGACTGACGGATGACATAGAAAAAGTACAAAGAAGGGCAGCTCGTTTTGTATTATCGCGAAATAGGGGAGACAGTGCCACAGACATGATACGTGAATTGGGGTGGCAGACAATAAAATAAAGGCGTTTTTCGTTGCGACGGGATCTTCTCATGCAATTTCAATTACCAGTTTTCTCCTCCGATTGCGAAAACATTCTGTTGGCACCAACCTACATAGGGAGAAATGATCATCACGATGAAATAAGAGAAATAAGGGCTCGCACAGAAAAAATTTAAGTGCTCGTTTCGCCCGCGCGGTTCGAGAGTGGAAGAGCAGATAGACAGCTTGAACCCTCTGCCAAGCACTTGATTGTGAATAGTAGAGTAATCACGTAGTTGTAGATGTAGATGAAGTCAACAGCAACAACAAAACTTGCTTACGATAGTCTTCGCCCTGAGAAAGGCCGTTGCAACTCGGCCGAAACTTTTTTTTTTTTTACATCTACATATCTACATCTACATGGATACTCTGCAAATCACATTTAAGTGCCTGGCAGAGGGTTCATCGAACCACCTTCACAATTCTCTACTATTCCAATCTCGTATAGCGCGCCTTCCTTTTAATGATTTCCAGCCCAAATCCTGTATCATTTCTGTGATACTCTCTCCCATATTTCACGATAATACAAAACGTGCTGCCTCTCTTTGAACTTTTTCGATGTACTCCGTCAATCCTAACTGGTAAGGATCCCATACCGCGCAGCTGTATTCCGAAAGAGGACGGACGAGCGTAGTGTATTTTAATTATTTTATTAACAATTATTGTTAATTAATTATTTTATTAACAACTGTTTTACTTCCAGGCAGGGCACACGGGGTACCACTGAATCGTAGCTTGAATACAAAGACGTTATAGAAAACAAAGGCGTGTGACGTCAAGAGATACTCCTGATTCATCTATATTCGACGTGTACACCACATGATGAGGAGTATCCGGACGTACGTTAGGGGACATTAGTATGCTAGTAGTGTCCACCCTTCGGCTTTATTACGGCTTGATCTGATTGTGAGGTGTATTAATGTCTTTGGAGGAGTAGTAGCCCATTGTTCCTCAGGAGCCGGGATGTTGCACGCTGGGGTCTGGAGCGAATTCGTCGTTCCAACTCGTCGCAAAGGTTTTCCATGAGGATCAGGTCGGTACGTTCGGCAGGCCAGTCCACTTCAGGATTGTCATTGTCCTCAAACCACTGACTCACGGGTGCTGCTTTATGACAGAGTGCATTGTCATGCTGTCATAACCAATCAGCCTCTCCGAGCTGTTCCTCTAGGGTACGCGTTACATAACGCTGTGAAATGTGTTCATATCCATCCGCTCTTAGAGTTTCCTTAAGCGGAATAAGGCGACCACATTCCATCCACGATAAACGCCGCCATACCGTAACACTACCTGCTATATATTACATATGAGGACAGGTAATATTTTTCATCCATTCGACAAACCCAAGCCCGTCCATCGGGCTGGCGAAGGGTATAGCGCGATTCACAACTCCGAAGCATTCGTTTCCAGCCATCCACTGGTCAGTGGCGCCGCTCTTTGCACTACTACAGTCGCCTTTTAGCAACTACAGAAATGTCTGGCTTATGAGAAGCTTTTCACTCGTTGTACCTTATTCTTTTAAACTCCGTACACACAGCTGTTGTGTAAGCTTGACTAGAAAGCTCTTTGGAACTCACAGGAAGTTCCTTCCGCTGATTCATGTGATTTTTTACACTATTGGCCATTAACATTGCTACACCAAGAAGAAATGCAGATGACAATCGGGTATTCATTGGACAAATATATAATACTAGAACTGACATATGATTACATTATAACACAATTGGGGTGCATGGACCCTGATTAATCAGTACCCAGAACAACCACCTCTCGCCGTAATAACGGCCTTGATACGCCTGGTCATTGAGTCAAACAGAGCTTGGATGGCATGTATAGGTAAAGCTGCCCATGCAGCTTCGACACGATACCACAGTTCATCAAGAGTAGTGACTGGCGTATTCTGACGAACCAGTTGCTCGGCCACCATGGACCTGACGTTTTCAATTGGTGAGAGATCTGGAGAATGTGCTGGCCAGGGCAGCAGTCGAACATTTTCTGTATCCAGAAAGGCACGTACAGGAACTGCAACATGCGGTCGTGCATTATCCTGCTGAAATGTAGGTTTTCGCAGGGATCGAATGAAGGGTAAAGCCACGGGTCGTAGCACATCTGAAATGTAACGTCCACTTTTCAAAGTGCCGTCAATGCGAACAAGAAGTGACCGAGACGCCAGTATGGTGATGACGAGTACACGCTTCCAATGTGCGTTCACCGCGATGTCGCCAAACACGGATGCGACCAGCATGATGCTGTAAACGGAACCTAGATTCATCCGAAAAAATGACGTTCTGCTATTCGTGCACCCAGGTTCGTCGTTGAGTACACCATCGCAGGCGCTCCTGTCTGTGATGCAGCGTCAAGGGTAACTGCAGCCATGGTCTCCGAGCTGATAGTCCATGCTGCTGCAAACGTCGTGGAACTGTTCGTGCAGATGGTTGTCGTCTTGCAAACGTCCCCATCTGTTGAGTCAGGGATCGAGACGTGGTTGCACGATCAGTTACAACCATGTGGATAAGATGTGACTTCTGAAATTTTCCCGGCGTATTTCTTCTTCTAATAATTTCCGGGTATGCAGCCGGATCCCGTCGACATTCTGCCACGATATTTCCATGTGGAAATCGGCATTCGCGAGAATCGGCATAAATACCGCGACTGCACCTGGGCTCTTCAGTAGTTGTGTACTCACCTGATGATGGCCGGACGTCTCTGGGCCGAAATATCGTGGCAGAATGTCGACGGGATCCGGCTGCATACCCGGAAATTATTAGAAGAATGTGGATAAGATGCCTGTCATCTCGACTACTAGTGCTACGAGGCCGTTGGGATCCAGCACGGCGTTCCGTATTACCCTCCTGAACCCACCGATTCCATATTCTGCTAACAGTCATTGGATCTTGACCAACGCGAGCAGCAATCTCGCGATACTATAAACCGCCGCAATCGCGATAGGCTACAATCCGACCTTTATCAAAGTTGGAAACGTGATGGTAAGCATTTCTCCTCCTTACACGAAGAATCACAACAACGTTTCACCAGGCAACGCCGGTCAACTTCTGTTTGTATATGAGAAATCGGTTGGAAACTTTCTTCATGTCAGCACGTTGTAGGTGTCGCCACCGGCGCGAACCTTGTGTGAATGCTCTGGAATGCAAGTCATTTCCATATCACAGCACCTTCTTCTTGTCGGTTAAATTTCGCGTCTGTAGCACGTCTTCTTCGTTGTGTAGCAATTTTAATGGCCAATAGTGTACAACCACTCTCCGGACTGATCGACGGTTTGGTAGTCTAATTGCTCTCGGTTTAACTGTCTGTGTTTGTTCCTTCGTGTTTTCACTTCACAGTGACATCACCACAGCTTTTGTTGGGTTGAAATATCCCTGATGGATATGTTGCTCAGGTGACACCCAAGGACCAGCCCAAGTTCGAAGTCACTGTGCTCTCTGACCCATTTTGCTGTTACCGTTTCTCTACTGGCGACACAGCACTCCCCGCCTCTCGTGACATGTAGTGGTCATTTTGGTATTATCTAAGGCTGTATGTAAGAGGACCTAGTTCGTTTCTCGACTCATTCTGGAACGTGGGCCCTCGGAACGTTACGAGTAAAGCTCTCCAGGATACACTATGTCTGTCGCTTCACCATGCTGAGCATCTCTATGACACTATCACGCTCAGTAAACAACCCTGTGACGAGACATGCAGCTCTTCTTCTCTGTGTCTTCCGTTATTCAGACACGGTAAGAGTCCCAGAACGGCGAGCAACACTCAAAAACAGGTAACACATATACTGCACAGAATGTCCTTCGGCCCGTCAGCAGAGATTATCTGTTATCCCTCTCTTCCTTCTACGGTCTGTCCAGATTCCTTCTTTTACCCACAAAGGAATCTGCGATTATTGAAGGTGACTCTGTACTCCTCCTGTTTCGCGTTTCCTGTGATGAAGCCTATTACATTCAACACGACGAAGTTATAACGTTTTAGAAGTTACTGCGCGCCAGACGACAGAAAAGTGATGTTCACGTAGTACGAAATTATCTCTCTCACTCACTCCGTGGAAAATTACAAAACCTACAACACAATATTATATGATTATAAAGAATCCGCCTCGATTGCAAATAGAAACCGGATGTTGACCTAGGTTTCGGCTCGGATAACCACACGTTCTTCGGAACACATTAAAACTATCCGCGCCGAAACCTAGGTCAACATCTGGCTTCTATTTGCAATCGAGGCAGATTCTTTATAATCATTAAATTATTCACGATTGCTGACGCGCTGCAACGTTAAAAATTCTCATAATATTATATGCTGAAGAGTGTGGACTGTGTGGAAGATGGGAGGACGAAGTGCAAAAGCTAGATTGACTTCTGAATGGCCAAAATATTCGTCTTGAACCAGAAATAATTCGAACAACGAAATTATGCTCCCGAATTGTAATCAAAACATTACAAACGGTCATTTGAAACAAAAAAGTCAAGTAAGCATGGCCTCTAAAATGCACACTTTGAGAGCTGTGAGCAGTTCTTCATCTTCGATACAGCGAAAAAAATCTTTGCTAATGCAAGCTCTTTTCTTCCGATACTTTGAGAGGTAGCAGTACGCACCATAACAAGAAACATCTGCCTAGTGAACATGGGCTCTAAAATGCATACCTTAAGACCTATGAGCAGTTGTTCAGTAGAAGAGACGTGTTTCACAGTAGAGAAGATGAACAAGTGCCTATAGTTCTTAAGGTATTCATTTTACAGCCCGTATTTAGTAGGCAATAGTCTCTTGTTTTGCTTCATACTACACTCATATTCAGAAAAAACCTAATGCCTCGAATGGGTAGAAATAGGACGTCCATATTCATAGGACACGTAAATTAGTACGCTCTTCAAAAATGATTAACATTTGAACCACGTCGACCAGCGGCTTCAAGGTCTACATCGATATCGCAGCGCAACGTCACCTACCGGTAAAGAGTGCCTCGCGGTTCTCATTGTCGCTATAAATCGTAGGTAAGTGATGTGTAACTTGAGCAGGCGTGTAGGTTGCCCCGCAGACGTGTGTGCGAACCGTTAATTAAGGCTCGAAATAAGCCATTGCAAATATGAAATGCTGATACATTGATAACCGGTGTAACAGCCAGAATGTTGAATGCCAGCATGCAAATGTGCAAGCATTGTGTTGTACAGGTGCCAGGTGGCAGTTTCTGGAATGGCGTTCCGTGCATGTTTCACTTGGTCGGTCAAGACAGAGACGGTTAACACTGTTTATGGATGACGCTGGAGTTATTGTTCGATGATGTCCCATATACTCGAGAGCTGGTGACCGGGCAGGCCACAGCAAGATGTCGACACTCTTTAGAGAACGCTGGGTTACAACAGTGATACCTGGACGAGCGTTATCCTGTTGGAAAACAGCCCCTGTTACGCTGTTCATGAACGGCGGCAAAACAGTTCAAGTCAGCAAACTGACGTACAAATTTTCAGTTAGGGTACGTGGGATAACGACGACGTCGCACCCCAGACCATAACCTCAGCTGTAGGCCCAGTGCGTCTAGCACGCAGACAGGTTCTTTGCAGGCCCTCAGATGGCCTCCTTCTAACCAACACACGGTCATCACTTACTCCAATATAGAACTAGCTTTCGTCAGAAAACACAACAGACCTACGCATGCTCCGTAAAGAGCTCTCGCTTGACACCACTGAAGTCGCATATGGCGGTGGTTTCAAATCAGTGAAATGCCTGCTAAACGGCGTCTGGCTTTGTGCTATCGTTGAGGTAACCGATTTTTCAGAGTTCGTTGTGCACCGTAGTGCCGACTGCAGCTCACAATACTCCTGCAGACGCAGGAGCTGTAAGTTAAACACGACGGTCTTCCCTCTCTGTAGTGCCCCGTAGCCCTCCGAAGCCCGGTATTCTTGCTACCGTACATTCTCGTGTCCACCGCTGCCAGCAGTCAGGTACAGTGGCTGCATTCCTGCCAAGGCTTTCTGCAGGAACATCTAGATCCACGTAGCCCTATTACACGACCTCTTTCAGACTCAGTTAGGTGCTGATAACGGCGTCTTTGTCGCATTAAAGCCATTCTTGACCAACATCAACTCATCACGTCCAATTTCAACTAACGCTCACGACCATTACAGCCTGTATTTAAAGAAAACCCGATTTGCATCCTCATAGTGGCGCTATTAGCGCCATGTAGTGGTTAATAAAAAAGAAAAAGAGAAGAAAAGAAAAGGAAAGGTTGAAAATGTGGGAAGAAATGGTGAGTAAAAAAGGGGATTTTAAAATCGTTAATGACCGTGAAAAAGGGAAAGAATGAAATGCAAATCGGACTTCGTATTACAGAAAAGCTATCGAACTTCGTGATTCGGAAAAGCTATTGTTGGGGTGGTCCTTGTGGCGTTTATGAGCAAACGTCAAACCAATTTCCACTACAAACATTATTAGAAAAAGAAAACAGAGAATAACAAATGTGACTAACAGGGGGAAATGGCGTAGATAAGAGTTCATCCTTCACCATGTTAACGTGTCTTCTTTCGGGCGGCGTCCAGGTCTTCAAAAATCTCCTACTTCAGTTCTGCGTGAAAAGTCTGCTCCGAAATCTTGCAATCGTCCAGGAATCACTAATTTATACAAATTAAAATCATCTTGATACTGAATGCAATTTAATTTACCTTGCTACTTCCATCCTACGAATTTCATAACAACTTCCACAATACGTCTACACATTAAGTTTTTTCGTCTTAATCAGACCAAGACTAGCTAATAAGTTTTTACGTCTGCATTAAGCTTCCGCTCTCGAGAGACAATAGACGGATAGAAAACAAAAAAAGAGTTACAATTCTAGTATTTTCTCTGCCGTCGAGCGCTCATACCGCTCCGACGGTATAATTTATATCCGAGGTAACGAGTGTAGCGCGGCGAAATTCAAAGTCCCGCTACAGCCACTCACGCGATTTGTGCGAAATTTGAATCAATATCATACCCAAGATATAGAAACACGCCTAGTAATTTTCATTTGTCTCGTATGACTCCTTCTCCGTGTTGTAATTTTTTTGCGTCGGTTTATACCGAAAATTCCAGAATGAGATTTTTCACTCTGCAGCGGAGTGTGCGCTGAAATGAAACTTCCTGGCAGATTAAAACTGTGTGCCCGACCGAGACTCGAACTCGGGACCTTTGCCTTTCGCGGGCAAGTGCTCTACCATCTGAGCTACCGAAGCACGACTCACGCCCGGTCCTCACAGCTTTCTGGAAACATCCCCCAGGCTGTGGCTAAGCCACGTCTCCGCAATATCCTTTCTTTCAGGAGTGCTAGTTCTGCATGGTTTGCAGGACAGCTTCTGTAAAGTTTGGAAGGTGGGAGACGAGATACTGGCAGAAGTAAAGCTGTGAGGACCGGGCGTGAGTCGTACGTCGGTAGCTCAGATGGTAGAGCACTTGACCGCGAAAGGCAAAGGTCCCGAGTTCCAGTCTCGGTCGAGCACACATTT
Organism: Schistocerca nitens; assembly: GCF_023898315.1. NCBI lineage: Eukaryota > Metazoa > Arthropoda > Insecta > Orthoptera > Acrididae > Schistocerca > Schistocerca nitens. Next base: position 482,919,458 of record NC_064614.1, on the reverse strand, counting down.
TAATCTGCCAGGAAGTTTTATACCGAAAATTAATTGCTTAAAATTGTTTTGTTATAGGTTCAATACAGGAAGGAGGTCGGGAATTCTCGTAGATGACCAATGTTAAGCGACAAGGGGCCTTCCATCTAGTGCAGCGGTTACAGATAGCGTCCAACGTGAACACAGAAATTATTTCTAAAGACAAACGTGTAAGGTATAAAACAATGTCAGTTTCAGTATTAATTTTTATTTCACTTGAAAAAATCACGAAAATGACCTAATTTTTATGCGTTCAGAGAGGGCTACCCCCTAAAGCGAAGCACTTATAAAGTTTTCGCATAGTAAATGACAGGAAAATTTAAAACAAATCTTGCGAGCACTAATTAACATTCCTGAAATTACACGTTTGCTACCAGAGCTACTATAACGTATTATGCAAGTGGATGAAGTGTCTTCTGTGACGCTGCGCTTGGCGTTGTTTTCATGAATTTTGGGCAAGTGACAATTCTCATTCTGAAGAATTTGGGTGATTTACTGTGAGACAAGGTCAACAGCTAAGAGGACATTGAGAGCTCTTTTGAGGAGAAATTACCTCTCCGGGAAACGAAAAAGAGGGAAACATTGAGACCAAAGAGGGGCTGTTAAATTTCGTAGCGACACAGGCAGGGATGCTAGTCCGCGAGTCAACACTGTAATTCTGAAAGGAAAGATCGTTCGCCAGACGGTTAGAACATAAATGATAATTAAATCAAGACCATTCGCTGTCGACAGGCATTGACATACATCAACGGGGACAGTTGAAAATGTGTGGCCCGACCGTGACTCGAACCCAGGATCTCCTGCTTACATGGCAGACGCTCTATCCATCTGAGCCACCGAGAGCACAGAGGATAGTGCGACTGCCCCGTGAGACCCACATTTCCAACTTAATGTCCACACACTACATTCGTAGTGCCCCTGCCATTGTCCGAAAGAATAGATACCATCTTCATATATATATATATATATATATATATATATATATATATATATATATATATATATATAGTTCAGGCTAACCGGCCATTGACCTTCTTCTTCTGTGCTGGATGCAGGACTCTGTCAGATTGTCTGCCGCGAGTAATGAGTGTAGTGGGCAGGGGCACTACGAATATAGTGTGTGGACATTAAGTTGGGGATGTAGGACTCACTGAGAGCGTGCAAGCGATAAATCCCTGCAGTCGCGCTATCCTCTCAGTCCTCGGTGGCTCAGATGAATAGAGCGTTTGCCATGTAAGCAGGAGACCCCTCGTTCGAGTCCCGGTCGGGGCACACATTTTCAACTATCCCCGTTGATGTATATCAACGCCTGTCAGCAGCGTAGGGTCTTGATTTAATTATCATTTCTTTCTAGAGCGCTGCATGGTCGCCTATGGTGTCTGTATACCATCTCACAACACAGGTTGGTACATTCATGGCGAGTGGTTGACATCAGAAAGACACACTGAGGATTGGCGAGGAGCCGGCAACTGTTCATTCGTACCGTTTGCTGACAGTAGTAAATCAATATAGTCACAGCCAATAATCAGTACTCTACAGTTCCTGTAGCATTTCGCTCACACAAGCAACAATTGTCGCAAAGTATGATTGATAAATTACGCCGGCCGCGGTGGTCTCGCGGTTCTAGGCGCGCAGTCCGGAACCGTGCGACTGCTACTGTCGCAGGTTCGAATCCTGCCTCGGGCATGGATGCGTGTGATGTCCTTAGGTTAGTTAGGTTTAAGTAGTTCTAAGTTCTAGGGGACTAATGACCACAGCAGTTGAGTCCCATAGTGCTCAGAGCCATTTGAATTTTTGATAAATTACGGCCATTGAAAGTAGTAAAATTGTTCACCTTACGGAGCATGAATTTTATTTGCACTAAACAAATATTAAAAGAAATAAACACGTGTTATACTGTTCTGTAAGTACGAAAAACTAGCTCAAAACAGTAAGTAAAGAAACACAAGGATAGATTTTCAACCAAATCGGCAGATAACAAGCCCGCTGTCATGCTGAGGGAGAAATGTGTGTCGAATGTACAGCTGCAGGCCTAAAGAATTCTGCAGGACAATGAGAGTGAAGGCGAAATTTCTCGACAGAACTTCGATATGAGTTCGGTACAACTGAGTTTAGATTGTTCGCATCTCCAAAGTAACAGCTGTGAACAAGAAAGTGTCGGGGATTTATAGAGAATGGTGAATTCAAACAAGCTCAAGTGTAATTAACAGCTCACTTAAAAGCACGGAATCTGATTACCATCTGCAATTAAAAGTTTCTCGCCAACTTACGCCCGCGGAGGAGCGAATTCCTCCCAAACCATATAACGGAAGGTTCTTAATGTCTGCAGAAGGTTTGCTCACAGAGATAAAAGTCAGGAGTTGGGAACTCTGCTGTTGCAGATGACATAGTGTACGAATGAAAGGAAATGGACAACAGGATGCCTTTAAGACTGTTCTATGTCCTCTTTTAAATAGAATCCAATTAAAAGTTTGAACTTCTTGTCAACTCTCTTATCACTTGTAACGTCCACTTAGAAAAATTATGAATTACTGTGCTAGTAAACCTCCTACGTTGTTTGATTTTCAAACAACTGAGCAAAACTGAACGTACTCAGACAGTTCTCTCTTTACTTATTCTGGTGTCACTAAACCGACGCCCGCATCTCGTGGTCGTGCGGTAGCGTTCTCGCTTCCCACGCCCGGGTTCGCGGGTTCGATTCCCGGCGGGGTCAGGGATTTTCTCTGCCTCGTGATGGCTGGGTGTTGTGTGATGTCCTTAGGTTAGTTAGGTTTAAGTAGTTCTAAGTTCTAGGGGACTGATGGCCATAGATGTTAAGTCCCATAGTGCTCAGAGCCATTTGAACTAAACTGACACACAATATTTTTTTAGCGCAACGCAATCTGACTTTCAATAATCCCTACAAAAGAATGACCCTGACTAACAATAACCTATACCTTTCATGAATCACTTATCTCACAAAAATCTTCGTTATTCGAACTACTACAATACAGCGAGCGCCAGTACTGCCAGCTAAATAAACGAATCTAACTACTGAAAGCACTAACTACTGATAGGCATAGTTAGCAAATGAAAGACATTGGTAGAGAACAAACAATGTATTTACCTTAATAGTGTTCAAAAGTCATTATATATATATATATATATATATATATATATATATATATATATATATATAGGGTGAGTCACCTAACGTTATCGCTGGATATATTTCGTAAACCACGTCAAATACTGACGAACCGATTCTACACACCGAACGTGAGGAGAGGGGCTAGTGTAATTCTTTAATACAAACCGTACAAAAATGCACGGAAGCATGTTTTTTAACACAAACCTACGTTTTTTAAAATGGAACCACGTTAGTTTTGTTACCACATCTGAACATATAAACAAATACGTAATCAGTGCCGTTTGTTGCATTGTAAAATGTTAATTACATCCGGAGATATTGTAACCTAAAGTTGACGCTTGAAACTTCCGACGTTCAGTTGCGTGTTGTAACAAACACCGGCGAGCAGCATCTGCAGGGACATGTTTACGATGACGACCGTGTTTACGAGTGTGGCTGTAGTGCACTGTTGTGGTTTGGTCTAGCTGTCGCAGTGTCCGCATGTAGCGTTTGCTGCTATTGTTATTCTGCATTCGTCTCCGCACGCAGACCAACTGTAGTACACCGTGTTACCAGACGTCTGTGATAGTGTAGTGTTGTAGGAACTGTGACCATGGTGTATTCGAACTCTGAAAAGGCGGAGATGATACTCATCTATGGCGAGTGTCGACGAAATGCAGCTGAAGCCTGCTGGGTGTATGCAGAACGGTACCCAGACAGAGAGCATCCAACGTGCCGCACATTGCAAAACATCTACCGCCAACTGTATGCAACAGGTATGGTCGTACCACGCAAACGGGTCCTTAACTGGCCCGTCACAGGAGAAGCGGGTGCAGTTTGTGTGTTAGCTGCTGTTGCCATGAACCCTCACATGAGTACACGGGACATTCCGAGAGCCGGTGGACTGAGTCAAAATAGTGTCATGCGCATACTGCATCGTCACCGCTTTCACCCGTTTCATGTGTCGCTACATCTGCAATGACTTTAATTATCGAGTGCAATTCTGTCAATGGGTATTAACAGAGAATGCGTTGCAGTTCTACCTGTTTACCGATGAAGCGGGTTTCACAAACCACGGGGCAGTGAATCTACGGAACATGCATTACTGGTCCGTGGACAATCCTCGCTGGCTCAGACAGGTAGAGCGACTGCGACCGTGGACTGTAAATGTATGGTGCGGAATCATTGGCGACCACCTCATTGGTCCTCACTTCATTGCAGGGTCCCAAACAGCTGCAACATACATCGCGTTTCTACAGAATCATCTGTCAACGTTGCTCGAAAATGTCCCACTGGAAACGCGTCGACGTATGTGGTATCAGCATGATGGTGCACCTGCACATTCCGCAATTAACACTAGGCTGACCCTTGACAGGATGTTCGACGGGCGTTTCATAGGACGTGGAGGACGCATAAATTGTCCAGCCCGTTCTCCTAATGTTACACCTCTGGACTTCTTTCTGTGGGGTACGTTAAAGGAGAATGTGTACCGTGATGTGCCTACAACCCCAGAGGATATGAAACAACGTATTGTGGCGGCCTGCGGCGACATTACACCAGATGTACTGCGGCGTGTACTACATTCATTACGCCAGAGATTGCAATTGTGTGCAGCAAATGATGGCCACCTCATTGAACATCTATTGGCCTTACATGTCGGGACACACACTATTCCACACCGTAATTGAAAACGGAAACCACGTGCGTACGTGTACCTCACCCCTCATGGTAATGTACATGTGCGTCAGTGAAAAAGACCAATAAAAAGGTGTTAGCATGTGGACGTAATGTGCTGTTCCAGTCTCTTCTGTAGCTAAGGTACATCACCGTTCCCTTTCGATCCCTACGTAATTCGGTGCTCTCCGATACACACGATCGAACAGCGGAGGAGTGGTATTCAAGCGTCAACTTTAGGTTACAATATCTCCGGATGTAATTAACATTTTACAATGCAACAAACGGCACTGATTACGTATTTGTTTATATGTTCAGATGTGCTCCCAAAACTAACGGGGTTCCATTTAAAAAAAAACGTAGGTTTGTGTTAAAAAACATACTTCCGTGCGTTTTTTTATGGTTTGTATTAACCAATTTCACTAGCCCCTCTCCTCACGTTCGGTCTGTGGAATCGATTCGTCAGTATTTGATGTGGTTTACGAAATATATCCAGTGGTAATGTTACGTGACTCACCCTATATATATATATATATATATATATATATATATATATATATATATATATATATATATATATATATATATATATACGAGGGCTATTCCGAAAGTAAGGTCCGATAGGTCGCGAAATGGAAACCACGGTAAAAATCAAAAATGTTTTATTTGCAACAGTTAGATACACCTTGCAGCTACTTATCTCCATAGTCGCCGACCCGACTTAGACGTGTATCGTAGCGTTGTACCAACTTTCCCATACCCTCGCTATAGAAGGCAGCCGCCAGTGCTCTCCGCCAATTCTCTACGCTGGCCTACGGCTCGTTGTCTTGTGCCGAAATGTTGTCTTCATAACCAGCGGTTCATGTGACCTGAGCTGAAACTCAGAGGGAGACAATTACGGGCTGTATTGTGGGTAATCTCACATTTCCATTTGAAAACGATGCAGGAGCATCTTCATTGCCCCTGCAGAATGCGGCTGAGAATTGTCTTGAAGACGAAACAGCACGACAGTTATGTAATGTTAGCTGCATAGCTTCAGGGGCAATTTCTCACCAGGCCCCCGTACTTGGCGGCAGACACTATTTTTTAGACATCTTTACGCACTCACTGCGAGCTCAGAAATGAGAAGAGCGACGTGATGCTAACTGGGGTTATACTAGAGACACTACCCAACACATCTGTGCAAAGCTTTATCGGATTTTCATAGTCGTTTCCATTCCGTGACCGATCGGACCTTACTTTCGGAATAGCCCTCGTATATATATATATATATCATGACATCCATCTTTACAAATTTCAGTTTTCTGACGGACACACATCCAGATCGTCCGCTCTAAACTCTGGCACCTCTCTCTCCACATCCACCACTGCTGGCGGCTCATCTCCAACTGCGCAACGCTACGCGCAGTTCACATCCAACCGCCCAACTCGGCAATAGCGAATATTCAGACAATGAGTCCAACCAGCCACAGACTGCACACGCCACAGTCAGTGATTTTCATACAGAGCGCTACGTGGCGTTACCAACATAAAAACCTAAACAGTCTACTTACACACTAAAATCACAAAACTGAACTTGGAAAAGCGTTAAATGAAAAGGGAAATACCTACGCATGGCTGTTAAGTATAACTGACAGTGTATTTAGTAGCCGTTTATATTATTTTCTTTACAGCCATTTGCCAAATAATTTTGTTTCTGCTGTACTTTTTCCCAATGTTAGAATATCGATACTTTCCGCAGTAGAGATTAATTTCATTTAGTCTGTGAAGGTCTAGTATATAAGGAGTGATAAAGAGGTTTCAGTTTGAAGGCCGTACTGTCCACAATCGATACGTCAATTGGGAAAACTCGTTGTCAGTACTGGGGCAATCATCCAGTGGATGCATCAAGTTGAAGATATACCGGGTGATAAAAAAGTCTGTATAAATTTGAAAACTTAATAAACCACGGAATAATGTAGATAGAGAGGTAAAAATTGACACACATGCTTGGAATGACTTGGGGTTTTATTAGAACCAAAAAAAAAAGTATTGCTAGAAGCGTCAAAGATCTCTTCCGCGCGTCGTTTGGTGATGTTCGTGTGCTCAGCCGCCACTTTCGTCATGCTTGGCCTCCCAGGTCCCGAGACCTCAGTCCGTGCGATTATTGGCTTTGGGGTTACCTGAAATCGCAAGTGTATCGTGATCGACCGACATCTCTAGGAATACTGAAAGACTAGATCTGACGCCAATGACTCACCATAACTCCGGACCTGCTTTACAGTGCTGTTTACAACATTATTCCTCGACTACAGCTACTGTTGAGGAATGATGGTGCACAAATTGAGCATTTCCTGTAAAGAACATCATCTTTGCTTTGTCTTACTTTGTTTTGTTAATTACTGCTGTTCTGATCAGATGAAGCGCCATCTGTCGGACATTTTTTGAACTTTTGTATGTTTTTGCTTCTAATAAAACCTCATGTCATTCCAAGCATGGTATCAATTTGTACCTCTGTATTTACATTATTCTGTGATTTATTCAGTTTTCAAATTTATACTGACTTCTTGATCACCCGGTAGTTTGGTAAAACCCCGCGTCCTGCTGCGTAAAGTAGTCGGCACATCCTCACTCGACAAGAATCATCGACGCTTCAAGGCCTTTTTTAAGGGACCGAAGGTGTAGCAGTTGCATGGGGAGAGATGAGGGCTACAGGGCGGGTGCTTGAGTTTGCGTAATGGATGAGGCTGGCCTCCCAAATCGATCGGCGCCTAATGTCGAACCTCGACCAGCACGGAACTTGTCGCACCAATCCACAAGAGTACTTTTCAACAGACGTGCTGCCCAACACATTATTCACCCTCCGATGCATGTCAACCGGTGTTTGCTGTTCGGCAGGTAAGAAAAGAATGACAGCACATTGGTTCTGATTGAACGCATTTCGTAATAACGTCGCCATAGTTTCCGTTGCAGCATTTACTGTACGCACGTCGAAAGGACACGAATGTCACACTAGTCCCTTGTAATATTGTCCAGTAACACGATATCTAGGTTTCCTGTACACTTCATAAAAACAGCTTGTGTACCTTAATGCATTTCGTACCCATTAACACTGCTTTGATCCAATTCTACATCTACATCTACATCCATACTCCGCAAGCCACCTGACCGTGTGTAGCGGAGGGTACATTGAGTACCTCTATCGGTTCTCCCTTCTATTCCAGTCTCGTATTGTTCGTGGAAAGAAGGATTGTATGCTTCTGTGTGGGCTCTAATCTCTCCGATTTTATCCTCATGGTCTCTTCGCGAGATATACACTCCTGGAAATGGAAAAAAGAACACATTGACACCGGTGTGTCAGACCCACCATACTTGCTCCGGACACTGCGAGAGGGCTGTACAAGCAATGATCACACGCACAGCACAGCGGACACACCAGGAACCGCGGTGTTGGCCGTCGAATGGCGCTAGCTGCGCAGCATTTGTGCACCGCCGCCGTCAGTGTCAGCCAGTTTGCCGTGGCATACGGAGCTCCATCGCAGTCTTTAACACTGGTAGCATGCCGCGACAGCGTGGACGTGAACCGTATGTGCAGTTGACGGACTTTGAGCGAGGGCGTATAGTGGGCATGCGGGAGGCCGGGTGGACGTACCGCCGAATTGCTCAACACGTGGGGCGTGAGGTCTCCACAGTACATCGATGTTGTCGCCAGTGGTCGGCGGAAGGTGCACGTGCCCGTCGACCTGGGACCGGACCGCAGCGACGCACGGATGCACGCCAAGACCGTAGGATCCTACGCAGTGCCGTAGCGGACCGCACCGCCACTTCCCAGCAAATTAGGGACACTGTTGCTCCTGGGGTATCGGCGAGGACCATTCGCAACCGTCTCCATGAAGCTGGGCTACGGTCCCGCACACCGTTAGGCCGTCTTCCGCTCACGCCCCAACATCGTGCAGCCCGCCTCCAGTGGTGTCGCGACAGGCGTGAATGGAGGGACGAATGGAGACGTGTCGTCTTCAGCGATGAGAGTCTCTTCTGCCTTGGTGCCAATGATGGTCGTATGCGTGTTTGGCGCCGTGCAGGTGAGCGCCACAATCAGGACTGCATACGACCGAGGCAAACAGGGCCAACACCCGGCATCATGGTGTGGGGAGCGATCTCCTACACTGGCCGTACACCACTGGTGATCGTCGAGGGGACACTGAATAGTGCACGGTACATCCAAACCGTCATCGAACCCATCGTTCTACCATTCCTAGACCGGCGAGGGAACTTGCTGTTCCAACAGGACAATGCACGTCCGCATGTATCCCGTGCCACCCAACGTGCTCTAGAAGGTGTAAGTCAACTACCCTGGCCAGCAAGATCTCCGGATCTGTCCCCCATTGAGCATGTTTGGGACTGGATGAAGCGTCGTCTCACGCGGTCTGCACGTCCAGCACGAACGCTGGTCCAACTGAGGCGCCAGGTGGAAATGGCATGGCAAGCCGTTCCACAGGACTACATCCAGCATCTCTACGATCGTCTCCATGGGAGAACAGCAGCCTGCATTGCTGCGAAAGGTGGATATACACTGTACTAGTGCCGACATTGTGCATGCTCTGTTGCCTGTGTCTATGTGCCTGTGGTTCTGTCAGTGTGATCATGTGATGTATCTGACCCCAGGAATGTGTCAATAAAGTTTCCCCTTCCTGGGACAATGAATTTCCAGGAGTGTATGTATGAGGGAGCAATATACTGCTTGACTCCACGGTGAAGGTATGTTCTCGAAACTTCAACAAAAGCCCGTATCGAGCTACTGAGCGTCTCTCCTGCAGAATCTTCCACTGGAATTTATCTATCATCTCCGTAACGCTTTCGCGATTACTAAATGCTCCTGTAACGAAGCGCGCTGTTCTCCGTTGGATCTTCTCTATCTCTTCTATCAACCCTATCTGGTACGGATCCCACACTGGTGAGTAATATTCAAGCAGTGGGCGAACAAGTGTACTGTAACCTACTTCCTTTGTTTTCGGATTGCATTTCCTTAGGATTCTTCCAATGAATCTCAGTTCGTCATCTGCTTTACCGACGATCAACTTTATATGATCATTCCATTTTAAATCACTCCTAATGCGTACTCCCAGATAATTTATGGAATTAACTGCTTCCAGTTGCTGACCAGCTATATTGTAGCTAAATGATAAAGGATCTTTCTTTCTATATATTCGCTGCACTTTACACTTGTCTACATTGAGATTCAATTGCCATTCCCTGCACCATGCGTCACTTCGTTGCAGATCCTACTGCATTTTAGTACAATTTTCCATTGTTACAACCTCTAGATATACTACAGCATCATCCGCAAAAAGCCTCAGTGAACTTCCGATGTTATCCACAAGGTCATTTATGTATATTGTGAACAGCAACGGTCCTGCGACACTCCCATGCGGTACACCTAAAATCACTCTTACTTCGGAAGACTTCTCTCCACTGAGAATGACATGCTGCGTTCTGTTATGTAGGAACTCTTCAATCCAATCACAAAATTGGTTTGATGGTCCATATGCTCTTACTTTTTCACTAGACGACTGTAGGGAACTGTATCGAACGCCTTTCTGAAGTCAAGAAACACGGCATCAACCTGGGAACCCATGGCTATGGCCCTCTGAGTCTCGTGGACGAATAGCGCGAGCTGGGTTTCACATGATCGTCTTTTTCCAAACTCATGCTGATTCATTTTGAAAACTGTAGGTTAACATTCTGTTATCCATCCAATGTAATTTAGATACCGATGTCTTACACAATATGTAAGAACCTATACTTCTACTGTGACGAAACGTTAATAATAATTCTGAGTCCTTCATACAGAGATCAGTATTTACACTGCTGTCTGTCAATTCTCAATTTCTGTTTCCCTACACAGTTGTAAACACTTAAGTTAAAACCACTTAAAGCTTATAGTGTAATTCATACATAACCTGAGTTATGAATATTCAGTATGCAGGTGTTGATATCTTAATGTTTTCAAAATCTGGTTACTTGCACACTGCCGGCAACTGTGGCCGAGCGGTTCTAGTCGCTTCAGTTCGGAACCGCGCTGCTGGTACGATCGCAGGTTCGAATCCTGCCTCGGGCATGGATGTGTGTGATCTCCTTAGGTTAGTTAGGTTTAAGTCGTTCTAAGTCTAGGGGACTGATGACCTCAGATGTTAAGACCCATAGTGATTAGAGCCATTTGAGGTTTTTTGAACTGGCACACTAGTATGTTTGTTGACACTAGTCAGTTTTTCCCCGATGGTGATGGCATAAGGAGTCGAAAACTGAGTCATAATTAATAAACTTTAGGAGAACCAAACGCAGATCACTTCCTTTACACCTTTCAATATGAACTTTTTATACGATAAAGTTTCAGAAGAACTATTAACATATTAGAATAAAAAAGAGATGCAGTCAGTAACTAACTTCTAAGGAAATGAAGAAATAAGGTGAAGAAATACTGACCACAGCCAAAACCAAGAATATCATTTCACTATGAAGCCGGTATCATGTTTCAGGGAGTTTTGAGAAAATTCAAGGTTTCCGCTCCTTGTGATGTACAGCAAACATTTCCTTGACTCGGGAAAAAAAGCAGTGGTTCAGATATTTGGTAGGAGCGCGATTTAAGCCCCGATCCCATTTACGTCCATATTGGAGTTTCTGATTCGTTCTATGATCAATAATCACAGTTATAGAACAAGAACATTGTGAGCAGGATTACGGGGAAACAGCAAATCCGCTAGCTGATGTGAGGGCTCTCAAAGGCTGTGTCGGGAAACGTACTGGTTCTGCGCATTCAGTATCATTGTGGCAAACGTTGTATGGCAAATCGCGATTCTCCATCAGAATCAAAAGGCACCATAAAGGCAACATGTACTTCGTACTATCGAGAAATTGGGACCAGTATGCAGCGATAAAGAGAATCACAAATGTCCTGATAGCAGAAGTAGAGCAATAAACGCGTCGTCATAGGTGTCTTCTACCTACGGCAGAGACGGAGCAAACGACTCCGTCTCACTTGTTGGTAAAATTCAGTGATAATCGATTTGATCTGAATCATCTGTTGATGATTCTGAACATTTTGTTAGGTACATTTTGAGCGAGGAGACTTACTGCTTTGTACTGCCGTAGGTGTATCGTCTGCAGAAAGATAAAATTGGCTTCGTCTGAAACAGCAAGTGGAAGATCATTCATGTACCACAGAAACGATAGAGGACCCAAATAGAACCCTGTGTTACGCTGTGTCTTATTGGTCCCATGTCTATAGACAGAGTGCTTATTATTACGTGATCGACATGAAACTGATATAGTTTGCTTTCTGTCACTCAGATAACAAAAAAGCTGTGAATCTGCAGTGTGTACAATGCGATAATATTTCTAATTTTACATAAGAACATCAAGGATCACACAGTCAAAATACTTAGCCCAAGTCACAAAACACTCCCAATATTGACAATATCTGGTTCTTTGATTCTAGGATATCACCTGCGAAGATAAATACAGCCTATTCACTTGGCAGTCGTTTTTAAACTCCAAATTGCTTACGTGATAAAGCCTGCGTGCTGTCTGGCGCTCACGCAGTTAAAATGAAATGTAAACAAAAAATCGTTTTTTTTCAAAGAATACTGATAGGGTGTTGAAAACATCGATAACACTGCCACAGTTCTACAGTACTAGTCATTTCGTTATCCGGTTTTCGGCTTACAAGGTTATGGTCAAACGTTAACTGTTTATTTACACTACTGGCCATTAAAATTGCTACACCAAGAAGAAGTACAGATGATAAACGGGTATTCATTGGACAAATATATTATACTAGAACTGACTTGTGATTACATTTTCACGCAATTTGGGTGCATAGATACTGAGAAATCAGTACCCAGAACGACCAACTCTGGTCGTAATAACGACCTTGATACGCCTGGGCATTGAGTCAAACAGAGCTTGGATGGCGTGTACAGGTACAGCTGCCCATGCAGCTTCAACACAATACCACAGTTCATCAAGAGTAGTGACTGGCGCATTGCGAGGAGCCAGTTGCTCGGTGACCATTGACCAGACGTTTCCAGTTGGTGAGAGATCGGGAGAATGTGCTGGCCAGGGCAGCAGTCGAACATTTTCTGTATCCAGAAAGGCCCGTACAGGATCTGCAACATGAGGTCTTGCATTATCCTTCTGAAATGTAGGGTTTCGCAAGGATCGAATGAAGGATAGAGCCATGGGTCGTAACACATCTGAAATGTAAAGTCCACTGTTCAAAGTGCCGTCAATGTGAACAAGAGGTGAGCGAGACGTGTAACCAATGGCACTCCATACCATCCCGCCGGGTGATACGCCAGTATGGCGATGACGAATACACGCTTCCAAGTGCGTTCACCGCCATGTCGCCAAACGCGGATGCGACCATCATGATGCTGTAAACAGAACCTGGATTCATCCGAAAAAATGACGTTTTGCCATTCGTGCACCCAGGTTCGTCGTTCAGTACATCATTGCAGGCGCTCCTGTCTGTGATGCAGCGTCAAGTGTAATCGCAGCCATGGTCTCAGAGCTGATAGTCCATGCTGCTGCAAACGTCGTCGAACTGTTCGTGCAGATGGTTGTTGTCTCGCAAACGTCCCCATCTGTTGACTCAGGGATCGAGACGTGGCTGCACGATCCGTTACAGTCATGCGGATAAGATGCCTGTCATCTCTACTGTTAGTGATACGAGGCCGTTGGGATCCAGCACGACGTCCCGTATTACCCTCCGGAACCCACCGATTCCATATTCTGCTAACAGTCATTGGATCTCGACCAACGCGAGCAGCAATGTCGCGATACGATAAACCGCAATCGCGGTAGGCTACAATTCGATCTTTATCGAAGTCTGAAACGTGATGGTACACTTTTCTCCTCCTTACACGAGGCATCACAACAACGTTTCACCAGGCAACGCCGGTCAACTGCTGTTTGTGTATGAGAAATCGGTTGGATACTGTCCTCATGTCAGCACGTTGTAGGTGGCCGTTCGGCATCCCCTGTCGGAGGTTCGAGTCCTTCCTCGGGCATGGGTGTGTGTGTTGTCCTTAGAGTAAGTTAGTTTAAGTTGGATTAAGTAGTGTGTAAGCTTAGAGATCGATGACCTCAGCAGTTTGGTCCCATAGGACCTTACCACAAATTTTCACATTTTCCTTGGCAAACCATATTTTATAATTCTGGGCTTCACTACACTGGACTACACTACACAACGCTACTTACACTACTGTACTTGGTATCAGAACCAAGCTGCATTGCTCCCTTGCCAGGGTAATTAGATTCTGGCACACTGAGGTATAGTTCAGGATTCACAAAGGCTGCGCTGTTGTGCCATGCATTGTGTAGAATTGGGAGATGGCTGTCAGAGTCTCAGGAAATCCCTCCTGGTCCTCTTCGAGTCTCATCTCCTCACTGCTTCCGGAAGGTTCTTGAGGTGGGTGTTCTGCCTTGGTGAGTCTTGTTGTCATGATGTGCGCCCTCTTCTTTGTTGTTTCTCAGCCACACAGACTTGCAGCTCATAAACTGATATTCTAATTGTCAACGAGTTCAGCTTATGCCACTGTTCCTCATTCCTTAATACGCTGTAGATTGTTGTACTAACAGAGGCATCCCTGTCGTGATCTGTCTAATGGCACATTCCCAGACGACATGATCTAGGTTATAGAATGCTCGACATTCACAAAATGGTTCAAATGGCTCTGAGCACTATGGGACTTAACGTCTGAGGTCATCAGTCCCCTAGAACTACTTAAACCTAACTAACCTAAGGACATCACACACATCCATGCCCGAGGCAGGATTCGAACCTGCAACCGTAGCGATCGCGCGGTTCCAGACTGTAGCTCCTAGAACCGCTCGGTCACCTCGGCCGGCTCGACATTCACAAGGGACTGTGGTGCGGTGTGGTATTTTTAATAAGTAGTTAGGAGATGGACCATGACCCGACATGCAGTGTATAGCTCCCTTGGTCAGTAGGAAGTATGTCATTCTTGTTTCTCATTTTATATTAGGAAGGAACTGGTAGGTTCTCCTCCCTATTTCGTTCCTGTCCCACATTTCTTGCCATTCTCTATCAAAGAATACCTGTATTTCCTTTGTCCCTGTGGCTCTTCAGTATCTCCGTTAGCTTATCACATTTTTGCTTTTTGAGCCAACATTGTGCACCTCTATTTCTGACTGCAAGGTCTAGAGACAGCAAGCCTAAAGTCACCAGCAGCGCCTCAGTCGGTGTTGCCTTTTTGGGCGTCTGTGCTCGTCGTAGAACAGCGAGTGAGATTGCGTTGTGGTGTGTTCTTATTGCACGTTCTTACTGCACCAAAGCTCAAATGCACCAATACGCTGCTTGTATATTGTCTTAAGAATCCATCTTTCACAACTGTAAAAGAAGACGGAAAACACAAGTGTTTCAACAAGCCGGACCTTTGTGCTGTTCGTCATCGCTCTTTTCTGCCAGGTATTGGTGAGCTTCTTCACAGCCACATCCCTAGCGTGATCTTACCTTCAGTGCTTCCGTTTCGGAGATGGCTGACACAAGATAGACGAAAGAATGCACGACTTCCAGTTCCTTTAATCGACCTATCAGTTGGATCTGTGCTCCTCCAGCAATTGACGTGAGTTTGGATCTGAGATTGATCTGTAATCCATATGATACACTAATGACCTTTAATTTTGTTAGGAGCTCAGCTATTTCATTTTCAGTGCTGGCTAAAAGCGCAGTGCAAAACGGAGGTTGTTAATAGTTCCAACGCCAATAGAGATGCATTTAATCCAGCCATCAAGGTCATTCTTAATGACATTTTCTGCATAGATGTAGTACAATTAGCAGAACAGGACACACACCTAAATGCCACCTTTCGATACGATGAGGAATCAGACTACGTTATGCATTTATCAAGTGCCTTAAAACAAGGCAGCGAACCAGGCTATCGCAATAATACACATACTGAAAACCATGTTAATATATACATTGTCCCACTATAGCGATGTCCTCCATGAGAAGCAGCTACCAACTTAATGTACTATTAGATTTTAAGATTTTCTAGGACTTGAGATACAATGTCAAAGATCTTACGGTAAACGGTATCATCACTGGAGGCTGTGATAGTACGCGTTAAACAATGCAACTAGATTGGTAGATGAAGGCAGTTGTCTTTAATTTACAAATGAGTCTTGTGAGAATATTAGGCGCTCCGATGAGATGTTCAAGCAAGAGTTTTATGTCTGACCGAGCATGCTTGCTGCTGGATTTTTTGTTCTAACGGTGCCTAGTGGCATGTAGATTTCAAGGTATGTTATATCATGGAACAATATAAACATTTAGATGGTTATCAGTGTGTATGGTATTGCGATCTACTGATTTGGTGCCTTGGTTGGTTGGTTCATTGGGAGGAAGGGACCAAACAGCGAGTTCATCTGTCCCATCTGATTAGGGAGGTTTAGGGAAGGAAGTCGGCAGTGCGCTTTCATAGGAACCATCCCGGCATTTACCTGAAGCGATTTAGGGAAATAACGGAAGCCCTAAATCAGGATGGCCGGACGCGAGATTGAACCGTCGTCCTCCCGAATGCGAGTCCATGTGCTATCTACTGCACCACCACGCTGAGCTTGGTGCCTTGTTTTATGCATCTGATAATGGGATAACGTAGTCCTGTAACACGTTATGGTAAATACATCACAGGTCTGACAACTGGTGCATAGCGTTCTCGTTAGTGACACAGTGGATGTGTCTATGCCACCTAATCGCTCTGTGATATGATGGTACATTGTTGCCGTATACTACCCTTATGGACTGTTGCAACATCCTCTTCAAATGGAGCAAGTGTTTTACTATGCGACGTACCACGTTATCGATACTGTAGTGGCGAGATTTCAGTGTGTACGACGACTGCAGATATGTACGTGCGAACAAAAAAATTAATAGCGTCACTTCATTTTTTCGAGATGATGGTTAAAAATCATGTGAAAGCATGACGGATAGTTGGCATTGGAAACACTGTACAGAGGAAAATTGTATGGAACCGAAAGGAACAGAATATAATAAATAGGTATAGAGTATAATAAGAAAGAAGTATTGGATAAGGTATGACAGATATCACCATCAGCCGTGGAAAAGCTCTTGAATTTAAAGAAGCCCATTTATCATTTACTTGTCGATTCACGTCCGTGGATTGTAAGTACTGGGTGATTAAAAAAGAAAGCACAGATCTCATTTGTACATTACAGACAAATTATAAAAGATAGAAACACAATGCGCGTGTCACTGGACAGAGGAAGTTTAAGACTTTTCATGCAGCGGCTCTGTTGTCTCCTTGTAGCAACATGGTAACTGCACCACAAGATAAATCGGTTTATGTGTCGGAATCAATGTGAAGTTAATCCATTGTTCAAATAGAGCGTGTATTCCGCCTCCGGTTCAGCTAGAGGCCGCCTCTGCACAAGTAGTCTTATGACTGGTATACAAATCTCTTGGAAGTTGTTTCCATAAGCAAAGTGAAGACCATTGGTCGGCTACGCATCTCTGATGAAAATGTCGAACGCATTAGAGATCCGTTCACACGGTTCCCTCGGAAGCCCACAAGGCGGGTAGGCAAGGAACTTCAACTTCCTCAAACAACGGCGTGGTGCGTTCTGAATCTAAGTCTGAATACGAGGCCTCACAAGTTGCAGTTATTGCAGCAATAGCTTCTCTTCGACCACAACTCAAGGTACAAATTTTAAATTTCTGTTCTCCAGGAAATGGTAGAGGACAATTTTTCAGAACGACTCATCTCGTCGGACGAAGCGACATTTCATCAATCGAGTAAAGTAAAAACCCATAATGTACGAATATGGGGTTCACAAAATCCTGGCATCGTTGTCGAACATGAAAGAGACTCGCCGAAACTGAATGACTCTGTGGCTTTTCTGTTCACCAAGTTTAGAGACCTTTTATTTTTGCAGAGGAAATAGTAACAGAAGTGTTGGACCAGAACATGCTGCAAAATTGGTTGCTGCCTCAACTTCACGGAGGTTTGTATGATTTCGCATTGATGCATGACGGCTCTCAGCCTCACTCTCACCTTGACGTGCACCGTTATCTCAACGGTATCATCTCACAACATTGGATTGGAAGAGATTGACAACAAGATCTTGCTCACTGCTTTTGGCTTCCCAGGTCACCAGAGCTCACACTTTACGATTTTTTTTCTGTAGAGGTACATGAAAGTGTTTGTACCGCATATGGTAGCTAATCTTCAAGAACTGAGGAATTTAACTGTTGAAGCTGTCGATTCAATAAACTGAAATCTGTTAATTCGTGTGTGGTGTGAAATTGACTACCGTTTCGATGTTTCTCGAGCACGCAGGGTGCTCATGTTGACTATACACTGAGGTGATAAAAGTCATGGGTTACCCCCCAATACCCTGTCGGATCTCCTTCCGCCCCGCATAGTGCAGTTAAATCGACGTGGCGTCGACTCGACAAGTCATTGGAAGTCTCGTGCAGAAATACTGAGCCGTGTTGCACTTTTAGGTGTCCATAATTGCGAAAGTGTAGCCTGCGAGAGATCTTGATTACGTCCCATAAATTTTCGATGGAATTAATGACGGGCGATCTGGGTGGCCCAATCATTCAAACCAATCCTGAACAACTGTGACCCAGTGACATAACACCTTTTTTCGGGAACACAAAATCCGTGAATGGCTGCAAATGGTCTCCAGGAAGCCGATCATAATCATTTCCAGTCAATGATCGGTTCAGTTGGACCAGAGGGTTCAGACCATTCCACACTATTATGGAGCCACCACCAGCTTGCACAGTGCCTTGTTAACAACGTGGGTCCATGGCTTCGTGCGGTCTGCGCCACACTATCAGCTCTTACCAACTGAAATCACGAGTCATCTGACCGGGCCACTGTTTTTCAGTCATCAAGCGTGCAACCGATACGGTCACCAGCTCAGGAGAGGCGTTGCAGGCTTAGTCGGGCTGCTAGCAAAGGCACTCGCGTCAGTCGTCTTCTGCCATAGCCCGTAAACGTCAAATTTCGTTGCACAGTCCTAATGGTTGCGCTCGTCGTACGTCCCACATGGATTTCTGTGGTTATATCGCACTGTGTTGCTTGCCTGTTAGCACTAACAACTCTACGCGAACGTCGCTCCTCTCTGCCGTTCCTTGAGGTTTATCTTTTGGTTTAAAAAATCGATTTCTTTTAAATTGCGTTTTTGGATCCATAAAAGTGTTTCCAATCCACCCCTGAAACGGTTTTTCCGAATACCGAACGGAAATGTTTATTATTCGCGGTTGAACAAAAAAATGCACCTGCCTGAAATCGGCCTTTTTCACGCACCAGTTTTTTTCTTTCGGAGGACGAGTTATTGTATCGGTGCTTGGAAGGAAACACACAAAACTCAAATGAAAGTTTGAACGCGTGTGTTTGGAATTTATCAACCAAGTATTTGCATTCTGGCGCGAAGACTGTGGAGACTGCGACTTTCCCGGCAGTGAGCAGCTTCAACGAGGGGTATTCAGCAATTCCGAAGACCATGACAACGATGGACGTCACCCTGGGACTCTATTCGACGCAGTTCACCAAGTATTCGGATGACCACCGGATTCAAGCGGCCGAAAACCGCTTGTCACCGACCGTAACAGCGGCTCTGGAGCATCGCAGGATGGCCCAGATCGAGCAGATCGCCCTCTATGAGGAAGAGGAAGGACTAGTTTACGGACCCGGAATAGCAGATTGAACGTAAGTTGCATAATAATGCATTTATATGTAGTCAAAACTTCAAACGCGTTTTTCTCGAATTGAGTTTCTTTTCAGCGCGCGGTATGGTAACTTCAAATGTACTGAATCGATTGGCATGATTCTTTGTTTCCGATGAAGCGAACTAAATTGTCTAGGAGCTGTACCACTTTTATTCCAATCCAACAACTAGAAATATTCTTACTAGGCCGACGAAGTCGAAAAATCGATGAAAAAAACCTATTTTTTCAAATGGCCGCCATTTTGTTTCCTATGGTCCAAATTTAAGCGAGGTTCAACTCCTAAAGATTCTTATATACTCCGCTAACGTCAACTCAATTTTGATTTCAGACGAGCCGGCTGACATGTGACATACCGCGCGTGGAGGTCTACATCGAAATTTCGTTTCGTTCCAACGGCACTTCCGCCTTTACTCCTCAGTATTTCCGGTCGAAAAAATTCCAGATTGTAGAGAAAATATCAATAAACATTTTGGCCAAATTTGACATTGATATCTATAACACATCCCGAAAACAAAATTCTCAAAGAACATGCTTTTTTCGAGCCAAAGATAGTAAACCTCCTCTTAAGTGAAGGCCTCTGGCCACTGAGCTGTCCGTGATGAGAGGTAATGTCCATGATGAGAGGTAATGCCTGAAATTTGTTACTTCTGGCACTCTATTGACACTGCGGATCTCGGAATATTGAATTCCCTAATGGTTTCCGAAATGGAATGGCTCATGCTTCTAGCTCCAGTTATCATTCTGCGACTAAAGTCTGTTAGTTCCTGTACTGCGGCCATAATCACGTCGGAAACCTTTTCACATGAGTCACCTGAGTTCAAACGACAGCTCCGCCAAAGCCCTGCCCTTTCATACATTATATACGCGATACTACCGCCATCCGTATATGTGAATACTGTTGTCCCATGAGTTTTGTCACCTCAGTGTATGGTACTCTGTCTGTGCGAACATATAGCTTCCAACCTTGCTCTACGCAGTGACATAGGCAATGTGTTTCTATCTTCTGTAGTTGTCTGCACTAGACAACTGAGATCTTTTCTTTCTTCTTCAGTTCTGCACTTGTATTTAGTTGCATTGAATAATACGAACACTCAATGCCTCACAAAATTAGAAAAGTGGCTCAGCACCTGGCGCATTAAACCTAATGCGCAGAAGAGTCAATTGGTGATATTCAGACACAGAAATTTTACTACTAATAAATTACAAACACCAGATAAAGTAAAGTTAAAACTCTGCGGAGAAGAAATTTTACCAAAACCAAAAGCAAATTATTTAGGTCTTATAATGGACACAACACTGTCATGGAAGCCTCCCCTAGATAATATCCTAGCGAAGGCAGAAGAATCGGACTTCTAAAGTTAAATAGAGGCCGTATAAGAGGAGCACCCAACAGTACATTAATTTATACTTATAAAACGTTTGTAAGACCAGTCTTAGAATACGGGGCACCAGTATGGATTGCAAGTAAACAGCAAACAGGAAGAGTTTTAAGCACAGAAAGAAGAATCTTACGAATTGCTATTAGATCAAGTCTACATACTACAAATCAAGAGATATACAATTCAGTTAACATATTACTGCTACAGCGCCGACTTATTGAGCTTGTCAGCAATATAGGAATAAATAGACTTCACTCTGATACGCTAGCAACTAAAACATTAAGAGAAGGATTTATGCATTTTAATTTTCCACGCTACCAGTATAAATTTCCATCACACACTATGGTACAACGCATTAGGGAGACTAATGGAGAATTTGATAGAACAATTCCACTTGGACCTTCTAACAATATTACCCATTTAGTTAATGAAAGCTGAAATGTAAATGTCAGTTCTATAATAAAAATTAAATAAATTAAGAGAGATACGAGAAAATAATAATAATATAAACTAAAACATTATGTAAGATACATTATCCCAAGTAGGGTTTCGGAGGGGTTTTCCCTACCCGTAAGGCGAATTCCGGGATATAACAGCTTTTCCCCTCAGTAACAAGAAGAAAAGAGGAAGAAGCAGATTAAGTAGGAAAAAGGAAGAAATTAATAATGGATAGGAATAGAAGACATATAATGTATTATTGAAAAGTTATTGATATTAAATTGGATAACGAATATTTTAAGTAAAACAGGAGATATCAATTTTTCCCAAGTAAGATAAATAAATGGAGTCCCAACAGTATTAAAGCACCTATGGCTGAAAGGAGCTAAGCTCTAGATACAGCCCAACCTCGTAAGAGGGAATGAAAGATGGAAAAATAGTGTAATGTAACATACTTTAGTCAAAATTGTTTCCAATGTCGTTCATGATTTGTTAAGTGTCGTGGGACTTCAACCGGGTTATAAAGCAGGACGAGGCTCAGGGAGAGCTCAGTTAGTTGTTCCCGGTAAGCGTGCGAGAGCAGGGCGTCGAGTGGTTGCGGGCCGCCGTGGTGCGAAGAAGCAGCGGCGTGCCGGCCATCTATCAGGTTGCGGAGAAGGTGGCGGCGAGGGCGCGTTCCCATCAGTGCTGATGGCGCAGACAAGGAGCGGCCGGCAGCGATCGACCGCCGGCGCCAATACTCGCCTGACGAGTTTCACGACGCGGCGCCCGCAGGCTTTGCTATGATAGGCCGCCGGAGCCTCCGCCTTCGTCTGCCCCGCTCCACCTCAGCGCCGCTGTCAGAAACACGGGGGCGCCTGTGGCTGGGCAGACTGTGCTCGGCGAATTCTCTAGCGACGCCACTCGATGACGCTGGGTTTGAACATTAAGTATGTAGGGTGCTTTTATAGTTTTTGTGACTAACGCCTACGGATGACAAATCACGTCTTGAGGTACAGCTTTTGTTAGAGACAAAATGTACGCTGACGCTTCCTGGGACCGATCGATGTCGTTTAAAACTGGTTACGCTCCTGAGAGACGGCAGGGCGAGGGCACTCTGCAGCGTTCGCATGCAGTGCGTGTTGCTTATCATCCAGTCAATAGATACGCGTGAAATGCAGCAGACCCAACAAAATTGAAGTTCCAGATTCGCTTCTAAGATTTCGGTCTCTACTCAGAGACGCTCATTCTTGTGGTTTTCTTGTCGAAAGTCACTCTATTAAACTACTGGGGTGGGTAGTTGGACCCTGCTAGTTGGCTAAAATCTCGTCGTGCCAGGACCAGTGATACCAACAGACGCCTAGCGTCGCTGAGAACCGTCAGTGAACATTTCGTCTCTAACAAAAGTTGTTCCCCATGACGTGTTCTGTCACCCCTAGACGTTGGATGAAAATCTTTTAAACACCATTTATATCACACCTCACTGCAAAAGATTTGTGCACATGTGGCACGTTCACAAATAATAAGGCTAGCCTGTCTCAGAATACTTCTTCCAAGATGCTCGATAATCCATATTCTATAGGACATTAAAATGAACGTTTGGTGACAAATTTGATACGTGGCAGGTATAGCTGATTGCATGCGATATATTTTACTATAATTTTCACATTATTTAGTTAACATTAAACCCCAAATAAGACAACTGATAGTTTAACTATTCAAGGCGGCTCTACATGCTCCAAATTCAGAATTCAAAATTTAGACAAGTCAGTATCGAAACGCTAGAGACAGATGTTGTGAAATTAATGAGCTGTGACTCTAAAACCACTGAAAAAATCAAGGTTCTCCAAGGGGAATTTAAAATACCAGATACGGTTTCACAACATTGTTTTAATTATGAGAACTTGCCTTCCCTGACAACAAATATGCTAACTTTAGGAATATGATCAGGTAGGGCGATAGCTAAATTACAGTTGTAATAGTAAAGGAATGTCCGCCAGGACATTAACAAGATTCCACCAACAATGTGTTAAAGTCTGTAACATATACTCAAGGCAACACTGTAATTTCGAATTCTGGTGATACAATGGAAATTACTCAAACTATGAGTTAATAATAATACAGTACTGGCCATTAAAATTGCTATACCAAGAAGAAATGCAGATGATAAATGGGTATTCATTGGACAAATGTATTATACTAGAAGTGACATGTGATTACATTTTCACGCAATTTGGGTGCATAGGTCCTGAGAAATCAATACCCAGAACGACCACCTCTGGCCGCAATAACGGCCTTGATACGCCTGGCCATTGAGTCAAACAGAGCTTGGATGGCGTGTAGAGGTACAGCTGCCTATGCAGCTTCAACACGATATCACAGTTCATCAAGAGTAGTGACTGGCGTATTGTGACGAGTCAGTTGCTCGGCCACCATTGACCAGACGTTTTCAATCGGTGAGAGATCTGGAGAATGTGCTGGCCAGGGCAGCAATCGAACATTATCTCTATCCGGAAAGGCCCGTACAGGACCTGCAACATGCGGTCATGCATTATCCTGCTGAAATGTAGGGTTTCGTAAGAATCGAATGAAGTATAGAGCCACGGGTCGTAACACATCTGAAATGTAACGTCCACTGTTCAAAGTGCCGTCAATGTGAACAAGAGGTGACCGAGATGTGTAACCAATGGCACTCCATACCATCCCGCCGGGTGATACGCGATGACGAATACACGCTTCCAATGTGCGTTCACCGCCATGTCGCCAAACACGGATGCGACCATCATGATGCTGTAAACAGAACCTGGATTTATCCCAAAAAATTACGTATTGCCATTCGTGCACCCAGGTTCGTTGTTGAGTACACCATCGCAGGCGCACCTGTCTTTGATGCAGCGTCAAGGGTAACCGCAGCCAAGGGCTCCGAGCTGATAGGCCGTACTGCTGCAAACGTCGTCGAACTGTTCGTGCAGATGGTTGTTGTCTTGCAAACGTCCCCATCTGTTGACTCAGGGATCGAGACGTTGCTGCAAGATCCGTTACAGCCATGCGAATAAGATGCCTGTCATCTCGACTCTTAGTCATACGAGGCCGTTGGGGTCCAGCACGGTGTTCCGTATTACCCTCCTGAACCCACCCATTCCATATTCTGCTAGCAGTCATTGGATCTCGGCCAACGCGAGCAGCAATGTCGCGATACGATAAACCGCAATCGCGATAGGCTACAATCCGACCTTTATCAAAGTCGGAAAAGTGATGGTACGCATTTCTCCTCCGTACACGAGGGATCACAACAACGTTTCACCAGGCAACGCCGGTCAACTGCTGTTTGTGTATGAGAAATCGGTTGGAAACTTTGCTCATGTCAGCACGATGTAGGTGTCGCCACCGGTGCCAACCTTGTGTGAGTGCTCTGAAAAGCTAATCATTTGCATATCACAGCATCTTCTTCCTGTCAGTTAAATTTCACGTCTGTAGGACATCTTCTTGGTGTAGCAATTTTAATGGCCAGTAGTGTAATAACACGTGCACTACATTCATTTTGCTTTTAGCCTGAAGATTATTGGTAAGTTTTTTCAATAAATTTTACAGTTTTGTTGGAACATTCATGTAACCATTATCTATTTTGATATCTTGTATATACTTCTTTGTAGCCTTCGAAAATAATTTAATATCGAAACGCGTTATGCAATTTTCATATAATAAAAAAGTAAGGCTGAGACACGTGAAATTTCAAGCGCAAATATGGGCACTGTGTTTTTGCAGACTATCAAGAATAGTAATTTCTTGTGACTCAATGCCGGATGCAGGTCTTTCTATTCGACGTTACTTCGGTGACTTTGATGTCCCTAATCTATGCCAGTCATTCCTTTGGGGAAAGGTAACCTACAGATTAACGTGTGAGCTGAGCCTAGTGCCGTTACATTAAAAATCCCTCGACCTCTCGATTTCCAGGCACGTGCTTTACCACTAGGCCAATCAGATTACTTCAGAGAGAAATCGGCCTGAAATCATGGACTAGCCACGGAAGGATCACAACAACGTTCTGCGACCACATCACTGATATACACTACTGGCCATTAAAATTGCTACACCACGAAGATGACGTGCTACAGACGCGAAATTTAACTGACAGGAAGAAGATGCTGTGATATGCAAATGATTAGCTTTTCAGAGCATTCACACAAGGTTGACGCTGGTGGCGCCACCTACAACGTGCTGACATGAGGATAGTTTCCAACCGATTTCTCACACACAAACAGTAGTTGACCGGCGTTGCCTGGTGAAACGTTGTTGTGGTGCCTCGTGTAAGGAGGAGAAATGCGTACCATCACGTTTCCGAGTTTGATAAAGGTCGGATTATAGCCTATCTCGATTGCGGTTTGTCGTATCGCCACATTGATGCTCGCGTTGGTCGAGATCCAATGACTGTTAGCAGAATACGGAATCAGTGGGTTCAGGAGGGCAATAAGGGCCGCCGAGTTGGATCCAAACGGCCTCGTATCACTAAGAGTCGAGATGACAGGCATCTTATTCGCATGGCTGTAACGACTCGTGCAGCCACGTATCGATCCATGAGTCAACAGATGGGGACGTTTGCGAGACAACAACCATTTGCGCGAACACTTCGACGCCGTTTGCAGCAGCATGGACTATCAGCTCGGAGACCATGGCTGCAGTTACCCTTGGCGCTGCATCACAGACAGGAGCGCCCGCGATGATGTACTCAACGACGAACCTGGGTGCACCAATGGCAAAACGTCATCTTTTCGGATGAATCCAGGTTCTGTTTACAGCATCATGATGGTCGCATCCGTGTTTGGCGACATGGCGGTGAACGCACATTGGAAGCGTGTATTCGTCATCGCCATAGTGGCGTATCACCCGGCGTGATAGTATGGGATGCCATTGGTTACACGTCTCGGTCACCTCTTGTTCGCATTGACGGAATTTCGAACAGTGGACGTTACATTTCAGATGTGTTACGACCCGTGGCTCTACCCTTCATTCAATCCCTGCGAAACCCTACATTTCAGCAGGATAATGCACGACCGCATGTTGCAGGTCCTGTACGGGCCTTTCTGGATACAGAAAATGTTCGACTGCGCCCTGGCCAGCACATTCTCCAGAACTCTCACCAACTGAAAACGTCTGGTCAATGGTGGACGAGCAACTGGCTCGTCACAATACACCAGTCACTACTCTTGATGAACTGTGGTATCGCGTTGAAGCTGCATCGGCAGCTGTACCTCTACACGCCACCAAGCTCTGTTTGACTCAATGGCCAGGCGTATCAAGGCCGTTATTACGGCCAGAGGTGGTTGTTCTGGGTACTGATTTCTCAGGATCTATGCACCCAAATTGCGTGAAAATGTAATCACATGTCAGTTCTAGCATAATATATTTGCCCAATGACTACCCGTTTATCATCTGCATTTGTTCTTGGTGTAGCAATTTTAATGGCCAGTAGTGTATCTAAGTCCATACCGCCAAACAGCCAGTGGCCCTCACGCCAAGACAATCACGTCCAGTTTGGGCGCTAGTTCCTGCTGCTTGCTGTCCAGCTGAACTCCCGCATCTGTCCACATCGGCCACAGCGATTACACCGGCCTGTACAGTATATCGCCGAGTTGCCTCTCTCAGCAGCGCCACTTGGAAATTAAAGGTAAATCTAACGTTGCCTTATTCGTCACGGAAGAAGTTAGAGACGCCTCAACTCCACATTGACCCCGCGCGGTAATAGGGGTCTTGTCACGGTTCGCACGGCTTGCTCCCGTCGGAGGCTCGAGTCCTCCCTCAGGCATGGGTGTGTGTGTTTGTCCTTAGGATAATTTAGGTTAAGTAGTGTGTAAGCTTAGGGACTGATGACCTTAGCAATTAAGTCCCATAAGATTTCACACACATTTGAACATTTGAACATCCCTCAGGCATGGGTGTGTGTGTTGTCCTTAGCGTAAGGTAATTTAAGTTAGATTAAGTACTGTGTAAGCCTAGGGACCGATAACGTCAGCAGTTTGGTCCATAGGAACTTACCACAAATTTCCAAAATTTCTTTGTCCCACTGTGGACTCTTAGGTTCACCCAACCACACAGAGATCATATTCTAGAAAGGTAGGGGAAATAATATGTCCAAAAAATTTGTTAAAAAATATTGGCTGCGACAGTTAACACCACTAAATAATAGAAATGCAATGCCGAAAAAATTAGTACTCTCATTTAGAGGTTTCTCATTCACTCAAGATTTTTTGTAGCAACAGTGCATATGAAGTGTACGAAATGATTACATTTAGAGATCAATAGCTCAAGCGATTCTGAGGTACCTCGTATCTTCACATGCTGAAACACCTATATTAGTACGTAGGGTAGCCTCCGCGGGTGGCAATGCAGGCGTTGATCCTGGCATACAATCGATTGTACAGAGGGCGAATGCCGTCCTGTGATATGTTATGCCACGCCTGCTCGACATGTTCATGTAGTTCCGTAAGAGTTGTTGCTTGACGAGTCGCATCATCATCATCTGGAATGAGGCCAGAGTGTTTGGACGAATGCATCCTATGAGAGCGCTCACGAAATCTACGTCGTACGCGCAAAAGCCATCACTTTTTGCAGGCAAAATCTGCTTTCATCGCTGAAGACCACGTTGCGCCAATCCACCTTCCAAGTGATTCTCTAATGGACCACTAGAGCAGTGCACGTTGATGCTGTGGCGTGGGTGTGCTGTGGCCGATGTGGACAGATAAGCGCCACCTGTGGCGAATCTCTAGCGGGAGTTCAGCTGGATAGCAAGCACCAGAAATTAGCGCCCAAACTGGACGTGATTGTCTTGGTGCGAGGGCCACTGGCTGTTTGGCGGTATGGACTTAGATACACTACTGGCCATTAAAATTGCTACACCAAGAACAAATGCAGATGATAAACGGGTAGTCATTGGGCAAATATATTATGCTAGAACTGACATGTGATTACATTTTCACGCAATTTGGGTGCATAGATCCTGAGAAATCAGTACCCAGAACAACCATCTCTGGCCGTAATAACGGCCTTGATACGCCTGGCCATTGAGTCAAACAGAGCTTGGTGGCGTGTAGAGGTACAGCTGCCGATGCAGCTTCAACACGATACCACAGTTAATCAAGAGTAGTGACTGCAAATAATCAATTCTCAATGGTTCACGTTGACCCGTCTGGGCTCACAGGCCATTTTATCCATGCTGTCATAGCTGTACGATCTGCCACTGCTGCCCGTACTATACGACGATCATGGTGCGTGTCTGAGCTCCGTGGAAGTCCAGAACCTCGTCTACGGGTGTGAGAATGTTTACATGACAACCATGGTTGCGCAACTGACGCAACGCGTCCAACTTGTGTGGCAGTTCCCCAAAGTACCATCCTGTCACTCGGAAGGCCACAATTTTACTTCTTTGAAACTCGCTCAGTTGGCTGTGGGAAGCACAGATGCGTCTCCCTGGTATGGTTGGCTGCTAGCTCCACGTGGCTGTTCACACTGAGCCTTCCGGCTCTGAGTATTTCCTGTTAAAGGGTAAACACAGATGGTGCTCTCGTCACTATGCCACTAAACTATCTGTTCTCGGACGATGTTCAAACCATTATTAGTACATCTACCATCCCCCAGATGGCATAAGCCGTCATCAGAGCAAGATTGAAGTCATCTTGCCAGGAGTAGTAATTTTTTCCGGCACTATGCGTCACCTCAAGACCTTAGAGCTTTAAATCTGCCAATAACCTGTCACGAACATTATTCTGATCAGCTGAGCAATTCACGTTTATAATATTTACTTTACGCAGAGTACCACTGCCATAAATTTATTGACGGTTTATATCACTGTTCCCATCCAGGTTCTTAATTGATTATTTTACGCGTTATCGTCAGTACAGTTCGGGGGAACGACTGATGAGTGATAATCCCACTAATCGTCGCAACCCGCTACTTTGGATAGTAGATACGGTCATAGCGATCCGTAGCAGGCCTGCTAACCAGCATGGCCAACAGTCAAATCAACTCTGCTCAAGTCAGACACTTTCTTTTATGCTTACAACAGAAAACCTCGATACTCTTGATGAACGTACGTATAAAGTGCATACAACATTTACTATAGCTTTTGATATACAGTCAACTGTTTCATAGGAGATACAAAAATGATTGTATTAGTTTCAGGTTTCCAGAATGAGATTTTCACTCTGCAGCGGAGTGTGCGCTGATATGAAACTTCCTGGCAGATTAAAACTATGTGCCGGACCGAGACTCGAACTGGGGACCTTTGCCTTTCGCGGGCAAGTGCTCAGTGTTTAATTCTGTTTCACGTATACTTAATGGTTTTCTATCAGGGGCCTCGCTGTAGTCATCAAACAGTGCTAGTTCAGCAAGGTTCGCAGGAGAGCTTCTGTAAAGTTTGCAAGGTAGGAGACGAGGTACTGGCAGAAGTAAAGCTGTGAGGACGGGTCGTGAGTCGTGCTTGGATAGCTCAGATGGTAGAGTACTTTGCCCGCGAAAGGCAAAGGTCCCGAGTTCGAGTCTCGGTCCGGCACACAGTTTTAATCTTCCAGGAAGTGTCATAGTTGCAGGTTATTTATAAATGTAGATACAAAGTAGTCACAGAGTCTTCACATTTATTGAATACGTCTTCCTACCTTTGTCCCATTTATACCGTATACTTCTGTCACCCTTATTTCAGACATTTCATATAACCTTTCTACTGCGTTTTTCACTTTCGCATTTACTGAATTGCAGGGCTTTTCTCTCCTATCCCCCACACCGTCGTTTTGCCTATAGTTAACTATAATTATATCGTTACCATCCGTGCATCGCTTCCTTGAAATTCTTAATATTCTTTTTAAATACTTGACCAGGATCTGTAACAAGACATCCACGGCAGTATACGACATAACACTTCCCGACTTGCAATGTTAGACCCACCCCAGATGATGATCGCCTGTTGAATTTCGTCATGGAATCTTCAGCCGACGTTTCTTTAATGACTTGTTCAGGGAAGCCATTTAAATTCATAATGAATGACAATAGTTTTGCTGAGGAAAATAAAGCTTCACGATAAGTGGACACTGAGTTCCCGTGCTGCACCGAACGAGTGTTGCAAGGAATAATAGACAAGTACAGACATTGTAGTAGGAATCCAATAGACAATTTGTGAACAAGCAGCGAAGAAAGCCTCAACTGTTTTATATGCCAAGATTTTTGAGCAAATTGAAGATTCTTCCAAATTAATGCTCGCGTCGTACAGAGCATTTCAGTATCACTTGTCCTCGGTTAGATTTACGACGGCGACATCGTGTATGTAATGGGCCGCTTTCATGGGCCGTCGTTGAGAGGTAGCGGAACGCTGCTACTTCGGTCTGTCAGCGTGGTGTTGGACTCTCCCACCTAACCGTTGTGGGTTCGAACGATGGGCGAGAGAGTCGGTAATTACACCGAAGATGAGGGTGGCCACAGAAAGACTAAGGTAAATCTCTTTATTGTTACATCCTCTGTATGGACGACATCTTTGTCGGGTGCACAGGGTGCTGTGCACCACGAGCCACTATCATCGGAGAAGAGGCGTTTAAACAGGTCACCAGCCCGCCACTCTGAGTCACGCTCTCTCTCCAGCGCTCACCGGATTTCTACAGGAGGAGCTACAAACTCTACCACAGACGCTGTCTGCCCTTCCTTCCCTTCGATAGTCGTGCACCAAGGCTCTCTCCTCCATCTACTCTACACGGCCGGTTTGCCAAACTACCTCCACTAGTCCACTTCCTCCTGTATGCCGATGACACTGCTTTACTGTCTATCCTACTGTGCAGAAATCCCAACGATTCCTCCAGATCCATCTCAATCAATTTACCTCCTGATGTAACCAGTGGTTCACGAGAATCAACCCTTTTAAAATCCAGAAAATAATTATAGAACTCACCATACGCACCTTCCATCTTCACGCCTTGTACCTTGCCATTTACGATTCCATCCTGCTAAATAAAACACTAAAATATCTTGCACTAACAATCGACCAGGAACTAACGTGAGAACCTCACCTACTAACAATCTAACAGAAAGCCACAATAGTCTAAAATTCCTAACTGGCCGAACTTGGGGGCTGCACCTCTCCACAGTCCTCCACACTTACATAACCTTGATCCGATCCATCCGCTGTTATGCAAATGTTGCATGGACCACCGACGTTCTTCTATGATTTTCTCCAGATCCTGGAACGCCATGCACTCCGCCTCACTTTCCGCATACGTTTACCTTCCTCCGCAAGGATCCCTTACCATCTCATAAACATTCCCACCTCTCTTCACTCCTACTGAACGCCTCCCAGCAATCTACACCATCCTATAGTTTCCCTTCAATTATCCAATCCTCATATGCTGTAGCCGTTACCAACACCACTGACCGTACACCTGAACACCCTCCACATACTCTCCTGAAACAATTTCAACCATTTACCTCGCCCAGATTATCAAGTTTGCCCTCACATTTACCCATCCTATCAGCTATAAGTCCTCGCCAACCATTCCACCTCATCAGGGCTACCTCTCTCTCCCCTCCCCACATTTACTTTTGTATCCCGCCTGGAAGGCGGCGCGTGGGTAGGAGCAGGAAAAGGTGAAAATCTCTCGGTACTGCAGTTTGAATTAAAATCACCTTTACTTTAGGAACAAGAGTAATACATAACTTTGCCTTGAGGTGCGAAGCTGAAGCGAAGTGTCCCGGCCGTCGGCTCTTGATCAAATGGGCAGAATCAGGAGCGGAGCTCGTAGATCTCTCCCGCTCTGGCTAGAGTGCGCTGTCGTAGGTGTCTCGTAGTGCCAACTACAGAACTTGTATTTACGCCGTGGCATCGTTGCTACCGATACATTTACTTATCCTCTTTTTTCTCGTCTACCTTATTTTCCCCACCCCAACCCCCTTTTCCCAACATCTATTACCCTCACCTTCATCCCGCTCCACTCCACCCCCTTTCCTGTCCCCACACCAAGCTTATGCCATCGATACCACGCACCAATCGTCCATCCTTATTCCACCACATTCTACCTCCTCACCAGCAAACCTCTTTTTCCCTTCAACAGCAGACTCCCGATTCTATGACAGGTCCTTCCAGTTTTCAGTGCCAGGAAAGTGCTTCTTTTAAATATCACTGTTTCGGCATCATGTTTTAAATGTCTTTAAATGTTCTCTTATTGTGTTTCGTTTTACCTATTATTATTACTGTTTTCAACTAGAAGTGCCTATTTATCGTATGCATAAAACCTTCCGTTTTATTTTTACGTCTAAGAGGTTTTTAATTCATTGCAATATCTCACCTTTAAAAAACAACAGATTAAAAAAAGAGCTCCACCCATCTCGGAAGATTCGCAATCAGAAAACAACGACGTATTACCACGATGCTATTGATATGCTGTGGTTGACACTGTTAGCCAGCGATCAAAATGTAACTATAATTCAGTCATTGATTGTATGAGTGTTGAACGCAGAATCAGGAGACTTTAAGTTATGTATATTTCCAGTTCTTTTGTTCACAGAACAAATACGTTCATGTTTTATCCATTTAATAAATGTCTGGAGTGTCCTTTGTTAGATTGGATTGGATTGTTTGAGGGAAGAGACCAAACAGCGAGGTCATCAGTCTCATCGGATTACGGAAGTATGGGGAAGGAAGTCGGCCGTGCCCTTTCAAAGGAACCATCCCAGCATTTGCCTGGAGCGATTTAGAGAAATCACGGAAAACCTAAATCAGGCTGGCCGGACGCGGGATTGAACCGTCGTCCTCCCGAATGCGAGTCCAGTGTGCTAACCACTGCGCCACCTCGCTCGGTGTCCTTTGTTGACCGCGCCAATTTTACCAACTTTGGACACAACGACATCGAGATGCAACAGGCAGGGGTGCGCCCCGTCATAAAGTAGGCGCATCCTGGCGATGACCAACGATGTCCTCGTGCAAGGTATAAGACTGCGCTGGTGATGCGCTGCGGCAGCGGCCAGCTGATGCATTCCACGAGACACCGGAGCTGTAGAGACACGTCGTTCTCCATGACCGTTCAACCTCGGCTCACACAACATGAAGTATGTTCGAGGTGGGCACCTTTCGTGACACACCTTCCCTGAGACGCTCAGCAGGACTGAAGTAAATGAAACTACAGGGCCACGCAAGCATCCACCTATTCGCGACCAGTCCTCTTATGTACGCTACCGGTCGTTACAACTACATCACCAGCAGGTGTAGCTGTCTTAAGAAATTTCACTTACGGTAAGGGTATGCACCTTCCAGTCACATCGATGTGGCCACCGCCCCTGTTCGATGTCAAAGTGCAGTAACCACGACGGCATGTGCCAGCACTAGTAGTGTGGGGTATATGAAGCGTGTAGGGGATTGGGAGGGGGCTCGGAAAACAGGGCAGTCGTTATCTTAAAACGGAGTGATTTATCTAACGTCCAAAGGGGAATGATCATTGGTTGTAAGGGGTCATGTAATTCTGATTATTATAAGTTATCGATTTGTACGTCACAGAGAGCTCAAGTTATGTTACTGTTAAACAATCTTTGATCTTGTCCCGTCACAGTCTTTGCCAGTGAAATGTGGTAGATGATGGACGTATTCAGTAGTGCTGTGTTGACTTTTGATTGTATCGCCCAGAAGAATAAAGATTTATTGCAAAGGACAGCAAGGACGAATATGATGTATGTATTGGAAGGCAAAAAATATGTCACTTTTGTGTAATCTAATTATTTTTGAAGAGAAGAAGTTGGAGGTAAGAGTTCACTGCTACGCAGGTAATTTGTTAGAATTATTATTGATAGCTACTTAACTTGCACAGAGCTGAAAGAAAGACCGCCCCACAACCCCGAGTCCAGCATTAAGATATCAGCTGGTTAACCTGTTTGGTGTTCATACAAATTCTCCGTTAACATTGTGCCCTTTAAAAGTCATTGTTCACCTTGTTACGTATACTGTTCTTCAGACCAATGTTACGGTGTAGATTACACGAAGTTTTACGCTGTCTTTTTGAATACTTACTTCATTCTAAAATCGTTGTCTTGGAATATCGTTTATAGGTATAGTTACTCTCCCCATCCCACTGTTTAGAGAAGATTTATCATTACCCATTACCACACTGCGCCATACGGTGTTCAACAGTTTGAATATTTATTTAGAAATAGAAATGTAGGTTAGCCGCGGCCTGCTTGCTGTTTGGTGTTGTGCTTTCGAGAAATCTACAACAAGACGCGAGGTAAGTGGAAATTTTGATTAGGGCCAGATAATTGTTTTACTTCAGTTGCGCATTTAATACAAAAACAATTTGTATACAGACAAATTAAGTTCAATTCAAATTAGGTTCTGTTTAGTCAAAGGTTAGCATAAGAGTCTAAGTTGGATACCAGTTTGTCAGTACATAGTTTTGGTAGTACGTAGATTTTTTATAGAGTGGGAGGTAAAGTTGGGCTAAATTTCTTGAATAAACAGATAGTGGGAAAGTAACAGATATCGACCTTTTCTATCAGGATAGTTCGTTGTTTCTCTTGATAAAAAGTAGTCAGGTATTGTTGGATTTCGCAAAAGCAAAATTACCGCTACGCTAGTTTTATTAATGTTTTACTTCTTTTTCAGGGCAATTCATTTAAATTTTTGTGTTCAGTTTGTGAAATTTTGTGTCATGTGACGATTATCGATTACTTTATTACATAAACTTTTGAAATAATAGTACAGGCTCTGTGTGGATTTCATTCATTTTGAGTGTTTGCGTACACAATAGTACAGTTTTCTTTTTTAGTCATTGCAGCAATTTTGTTTTTCCAGGAAATATTGTTTCATTATGCTTCGTACAACAAAAAACAATATGAAAATCCGTTGTAGCTCAAGACGACAGAGGGTGTTAGAAAATAACTATTTAGCACAGAATGAGATAAACCACTCTGAGCAATTGCAACTACCAATAATTAACATGAGACTACAGGAAATTTCGCGGATACATAACTGTTAACTAATAGAGCAATTAATAATGGAACAGAACAAATTATGGGTAAGGAACACGTAAATTCTGAAGTTGAACCGGTAGACAATAAGTCGGCCCAGTCTAACGAAAGCTCACTAAAGTCGCCACAGTCGTGCGAAATTTTACAACTGGTAACAGACTCACCAGAATCAGGTTTGATCTCAATGTCTTTTGAACGATCGCTTTCTATGAACAATTACATAGAAATATAATGCGCCAATCCAACAAATTTTCTAGAATCAGTTCGTTAGGTACTTAAAAAAACGCAAGATGTAATGAGTAAGACAATCGACAAATCACAGGAAGGGAATAGAAAATCACTGGAAGAAATGAAACTGGAGGTACAGAATTTATCAGTTGAGATTAGGGAGGAAATTAAAAATTAGCAGTTTTGCAACTAGATTACGTTGCCTAGAAACAGAACACCAAAACATGAAAACAACCCAGCGTAATAACAAGCACGAATTGTTAGGTAAAATCATCACTGTTGTTCTGACAAGGGGAAGGCCTCAGACACGGCCAACCGATTCGGCTCAATTTTGGCAGGTTGCCTGTGTACAACCTAACACGAAGGACTCTAAGATATTTTGGGTCAACACCCCCGCAATTTTGAGAAAATCAATCCTAAAAGTTATGACGAGCAATGAACTCAAAATTGGAGCGATCGATAGATAATTGTAAGTAGAGCAGTTTTCATCATCAGGTATGGGGTCCGCAGACGCAAACTTTTCAGAAGTCGAGAAAATAAACTTTTACAACTGTCGCTTCTGTACCCACATGGTAAAAGATTTTTGCCGACAGCGCCGATAGCGCAACGGCTGAGGTAACTGGCTGGGAATCGGAGAACCCGGGTTCGAGTCTCGAAGAAGCCTAAAGGATGTTATTCTTTTCGTTGGTATTTTTCCATATCTCAATTGATAGGAAATCAATAAGGAATGATAATAATAAGGTAGGCAAACAAATTTCCCAAACGCCGGGAGTTAGTAAAGTATTAAACTTTTAAGCCTTGTCACATGAAAACAACTACGAGTAAGAGTGCTGTGAATTCCTCGCGAGGGATCACAGATAGCCAACCGCGCGACGCTTGTTTACAGCGAGGCACGGGACAAAATGCACGCGGGGAGAGTTATGTTGTCCCGGTTGCCTCTTCGTCATATCATAGTTGTGAATTTGGAGGAGAGTAGATGTTCAGCACGAGCCTTATAGAAGTGAATCGGGAAGAGTTGTTTACCGTCATTAGGCTGCCGTGAACCTCGCGGATACATGTAGTGATTTTTCCATCATTAATGTGCCTAATGAAATACGTTTTGTGAATGAATACAGTGTAATTCCATAAGTAACATATGACGAGTACTGTATGTAGTTTGTAGTAATTAGCTCGTCTGTTTATGCCGTAGTAACTAGTTAGTATTTGTTGTCATATCTTTCAGGTGCATAATCTGAGTAATGGAGGATGTACACCCTTCGACTAGCGCTGTAATATATACATAGTTGGGAGCATGTCAGAGACGATGGCAAGCGGGAAGTTACCGTCGCTGTGTTTTGGTTTGTAAAAGTGTTGCAATACAGATGCATTATCAGTGCACTACTGGAAGCAGCCAAGTCTGTTTCTCAGCGTTCCAGATTGATAGGAGCGGCTATCGTCGAGAGATTTTTGGAGCTGACGAATGAAATGACTTTTCTTGATACTGAAGTACTATACGATGAAGACGAAGCGGAAGGTGATTCCGTGGAAGATATCCCGACTACTGAATCGCAAAATGGTCATAACACTTCGGAAATCTCTACGTCACTGGGAATATGTGCTTCATCTGTTCCCGGTGAGTATTACGAACCGGTTACTAAACGATTTAACTACAGCGCTATATCCCTTGAAGTAAAAGTTATGGCGGTAGCGCTAGCCAGGAATCATCCAAATTGGAACTTACAAACACTGCAAAAGAATGGAGAGACAACAGCCCTAAAAAGGAAGAATGACATGAAATTGTGGGAAAGTGATATCGTTAAAGGAGGGACAAGATACGACAAATAACAGGCGATAAATAAGTGGACATACGACCGATTTGTCGAAGCTCGTTGACGCAACGAGCATGTAACCACGAGATTACTTCAGAAGTGGGCTGCAGGTGGAGCTCTTCAGTATACAGCCAAAAAGGATTTTACGTTTGCTGCATCATTATCTTGGGCAAGAAATTTCAAATTGGAGTATAAAATTCGTCAACCGCACGTCACTAGATACGTCTCTCATAAGGAAGTACAAAATATAGAAGGTATACAGAAAGTGGCAGCTCTTTTCAACACGCAAACGGCGTCTTTTATGACCGGTTTTAATCGTGATTACGTGATCAACAACGATCTAACATGATGCGAGTATCGGGTCAACATTCGACGCACGTTATCGCATAAGGGACAAAACCGAACCCTTGTAGCAGGTGGTAGTAAAAACATACTAACACATTCGTACACGGCGCAATATGCCATTACAGCCTCTGGAAAAGTGTTGCCTAAGGTTTTCCTGTGTTTACAAGAAACGAATGTTACATTTGGTCCTCGAGTTATAGAAGAGGTCTATCGTTTAACAGACACGTTGAAAAATGTTTACATTACCTGCTCCAAACTGAAGAATGCGATTTACGGAACATTTCTTGAGAATGTTTTAAAACCATACGTTTCTGATAACAAGTTATGTCTAATATGGGATTCCTGGAGTGGACAAAGTAATACTACAATATATGACACAATGTTTATAAATAGGGAGGGTCAGCCGACGTGCACAGTAAAAGTAATACCGCCAAACTGCACACCTGCGTGCCAGCCGTGTGATGTTTATTTCTATCGCCAGGTTAAAAACTTCATTTCCAGGCTTCAGTGTACTTCTGGAAACGCAGAGGGAATTGCACAACCGCACGGATGCAATAACTATTTACAACATAATTCATAACCAACTTTCAGCACCGATTTTTCAGGCAATGATGTATGCGTGGTAAGCATCAAAATTATTTCCCGAGAAAGACATATTTTTAAATGTAAACCAAGTTTGTTTTCCGCCGACTCTTCGGAAGGAACAGTGTAGCTTTCGAAAGATTGCATTCATTAGATGTTCTTGGTGCCGTGAGTGTATTTGTTTCAAATTTTTATATGACAAGTACCATCCATCTAGTTGTTCGACGAAAAATGAGGACACGTAACAGTGACTGGAAGAGCCATTGTAAAGTGACCTGGAGTAACATTTTAGTTGTTTACTATCCCAAGAGGTTTGAGAAATTTATTTGCCTACCTTATTATTATCATTCCTTATTGATTTACTTACCTTATTAACCCTCCTATCCCTATCACTTGAGATATGGAAAAATACAAACGAAAAGAATGACATTCGCAAGGTTTCTTTGAGATTCTAACCCGGGTTCTCCGATTCCCAGCAAGTTGTTACCTTAGCCGTCGCGCTATCGATGCTGTCGGCAAGAAGTGTTTACCATGTGGGTACAGAAATGACATTGTAAAAGTTTCTTTCCTCGATTTTTGGAATAGTATGCGTTTTCGGATCCCATACCTGATGATGAAAAATGCTCTATTTACAATTATCTATCGATCCCGCCAATTTGAGCTGATTGCTCTTCATAACCTTTATGGGTGATTTTCTCAAAAACGCGGGTGTGTTGACCCAAAATATCTTAGATTCCTTCGATTTAGGTTGTGCACAAGCGACCTGCCAAATTTGAGCCGAATCGGTTGGCCGTGTCTGAGGCCTTCCCCTTGTGAGTGTGAAAGTTCTACAGGTAAAGGAAAAGGACGCACGGTTAAACACAACGGACAAGTGGAGACTTTGACATTAAATTTTGAAGACCGAAAAGAACAGTTAAGCAGAATTAAAGAAAAACTTGATGACCTGACAACGAAAGTGGAAAATTTGTAAACCAGTGCAGATAGAGATTCAAATGACATAATGCCAGTACAACTTTCATACACAACAGAATACCAGTCATAAATTTTAAAAGACAAACAGCAGAAAATTAATCGGGAACATAAGCGTTATAGGAACACTACGAATGAAAAAGTCGAGCGTACTGAAAGAAAGCTTAACTGCGGCGAAGAAAAGGACGAATTTGACAGTTTACATTCGTATTCAGGAAGCTTTGGTGAAAATACAAATTTATGGCGTTTAGGTTGCTTTCCACGAGAACAGTACCACCCATCCAGATACGACAATGAATCGCCGACGTGGTGCAATAGAGGACAACCTGGTTCACATAAAAATGGCAACTTCGATTACAAACACTTCTTGACAGAACATAAATTCAAAGTTTTCTGGAATTACAGTAACGAAATTACCCCCAAACTTGGACTGGCCAGTTGCTATATTCTTTATCACCAAATTGGCCATTTGAGCATAAGGATTTCTTTGCGGTTATTTGGAAAATGAACCTGCAGCAAGAATGCGCTCAATTGTGAGATATTGCCAAAGCGTAAATGATTTCTACCGAGCATTTTTGTCAGCCTACAGGTCGCAGGCCACCGAATATCGAGCAAAACATAGCATTATAATGTTACGGAACTTTGAACAGATTGACTTCTCTAGTCCAGAAAAATACTTTGAAGACACATTACGCAGGAATCAGTATTATCAAACCCATACAGTCCGTCAGAGCTAATTCACTTTTCTTTAACAAAGTTACCTATAGATTTGAGACATTTCATTTTGGGCTGCAGATGTAAAGATGATTCAGAAGCATTTCAAACATTACTTCAGGAGTTGGAACTGGACAGTGACATCGGCTTAGCCAAAAAAACACAGTAACAATCATATCAAAAACTATGAGACGCAAGACGATTTTTTACCGCGTGAAAACAAAAACTATAGGAACTCGCATAACAAACACAATCACAGAGACAATTACACACTGGATAACCGACATCGTCCGTATGACGCAACAGTTCTCGCAGTTGAATAATGATCATTTTGATAAAAGTAATTTCCGGAGCTCTGACTATGACCTCATTAACAGGTATCACAAGAATTACGTTAATGATAACAGGTGTAACCCTAACATCATAACAAATTAATCATAGATACTACTCTAACTCTGATGGTAATATGCAAATTCTCATGAGCACAATTCAGGTAGTTCAAATTGACAAAACACCTGGCACAGAAAAAGTTACGCAAATAGCAGCCAACACCAAACAGTTACGCAAATAGCAGCCAACACCGTCAAAACCAATACAGTCACAGTATTCAACATTACAGTGACAAAATTCTGGAAGGACAAGCCCAGCGCGACAAACCACCAAATTAAATAGATAATCAACGACGAGGAAGCAATACAGGACGAAACTGACACGATTCGAACACACGACAGCAAGGGACTTCATCACATTTCGCCTATCAAACCAAATATAGAATAATTCTATTTGCTACAGTTATATCCAGATGGCAGAACGACATGTCACCTACTTCGAAAATATTTTGCGTTGCAGCTCACAGCAATAGTTAGCGAATAACAATGCTACTGCACCGCGTGCTAGAGCGACTCCCGTCACACTGCAGGCAACTTTTGACAAGAATTGGACGACTTTCGTTGCAAAACGAACTTCATTTATCGCACAACAAATTGAGCGATTTGTTGCCACGATGCGTACGCAAAACAAATTGCTACGGATTCGAAATTGCATCTGGTATCCGAATAAGAACAATTAATTTCTAATAAAATGAAAATTCACAGTATTTTTTAAACCAGTTCTCAGAGGATATGAAGGGTATCCGCAATAATTTGTTCACTTGAGAAATATTTTTGGTTGTACACAGTGATGATAATACAGAGACGTATAACATTTTCTATCACTTTTGACGAGATATTCATGCCGCTATGATGGTGACTGTATTGTCTGGAAAGAAGAGTAACAGCTATTTCGATTACTTTTTCAGCATCTATTTCATACAGAAACACGTACAGTGGGGAGGTTACTTGGCCTTCAGGCCAAGCGTGGAAGCATTACCGAAAAAGTAAAGTTTGTAAATTGATCGCGTGCCGCCGTGGTTAAAGTACACCACGCATGGAAAAATGGCACTATCCAATCGCGGCACTGAGGCCACTGGTCGTAGATGATAGGAGGGGGCGGGGGGCGGGGGGTGTCTCCTCAACGACCGTTCAGTGAACATTCCTGCGTATGGGCCTCTGCAGCAGACGCATGGTTCACGCACCCGAGGAAGGATTGAATTTGCACACCAATACCAAAACTGGACGTTCACTGAGAAGCGACAGGTGGCGTTTTCAAATGAATCATGTTTTTATGCTCCATCGGACGGAAAGAAAACGTCCTGCAACAATCGTTGGAAGGCTTTTGGTCGGAGAAGGGAGCGCTGTACTCTGAGGAATGATTTCGTGGCATTCCCTGGGTGATTTCGTCATTCTAAAAGGCACAACGGATGGACACATGTACGCATCTATTCTTAGGAAGCAAGTCCACTTCTATATGCAGTTTGTTTTTCCTTGGTACGATGACGTCTACCAGCAGGACAATACAATGTGTCACACAGCTCGCAGTTTACATCGTTTGTTCTACGAGCACGAGGATGAGTTTCCCGTACTCCCCTGGCCACCAAACTCCCTGGATTTCAATCCAGTCGAGAATCTGTAGGACCACCTACCTCGATCGGGCATTTCACCCAATTGATCCTCAACCGGGAAAACCAGTGCAGCTTGCCACAGCACTAGAGTCTGCATTGTTCCACATCTCTGTCGTTACCTTCTAGAAACGCATTGACTCTCTTCCTGTACGTCGCACGGAGGTCGTTATTTAGACTTTTGACAGTTGGCTACATTAATGTGACTGGACAGTATAGTATAATAGGAATACAACGATTAAATTAGTAGTTGAGTGGGAGATAAAACGGATTCGAAGTTTAGTAGACAGGGCTGCCACCTGGACTGAACTTCGATGACAGGCACAGGTACGTAATTCCATGGTGCCAGAGTTCTTGGTTGAAGCAGGTCAGGACAGCACCCGCAGTATGTGGTCTTGCGTTTACTTATGGAAAGATAACATCACAAGGACTTTAAGAAAACGGCACAGCCTCCGGCCTTAACAAATCAGAAATATGGTGGCTGCTGTCCAAATTACCGTCTATGCCAATCAGAAGTTATCCTGATTTGGCACTCATGTCAATATGGCACTTTCTTGGCCCATATAACGATGACGAATGCATTCTAGGAATGTTCAGTGTCCTCGTGGCCTCTATAATCAATTGCGATCGGGACTGCCCTTGGTCATCGTCCTGCACGACAGAAAAGCTTTGATAGATAGTAGGGTGGCACCGTGAGGTGGCGCCCACTGCCTGTTAGGCGTATTCTGAAGTTGCGGTTTCCAGAAATTAATTACTGAAGCCGTAATTGTGCCTTAGTCCCCAAGTGCCAACTTAAGCTGTAGCAAATGCCAAGTCAGCATTAATGTCAACAAGATCCTGCGGTACCGTTCCCATGAAACGTG
This sequence comes from Schistocerca nitens, assembly GCF_023898315.1. Taxonomy (NCBI): domain Eukaryota; kingdom Metazoa; phylum Arthropoda; class Insecta; order Orthoptera; family Acrididae; genus Schistocerca; species Schistocerca nitens. The sequence continues at coordinate 482,876,612 of NC_064614.1, read as the reverse complement.
AAAAAATGTTCTACACCTCAGCAGTACATCTGATCGCCCAATCCTCTGTATTGCCTTCCTTCTATATGTGTATGCTTCGTCAACCATAGTAAAATATCGCTCAACTTGGCGCCAACGAAATAAATTGTGTATGTAGATTTGACCCCATAAAATGCAAACGTTTCCAGTGTTCCCCTCTAATTTCTTTGACGCACATTTACGTTCGTGGCATTGGCTACAAGCTTCCTACCACCCTTCCAAGAGAGTTTGGGTTTAGTGTAGAGAACTTGGTATTCTCATCTTTTCTATCTTGGGTGTCGTTCCTCGCCGACAGTGGAGTTCAGCTAGAGCTTGAGGTGCTACTTTCACATGTCAAATCCTTGCTCTAAGCGGCTCTAATTTATCTGGTTCTTTGTGCACTTGGCTGAAGACTTCGTTGGCTTTTTCCGGCCGTAGTGGCCGAGCGGCTCTAGGCGATACAGTCTGGAACCCTGCGACTGCTACGGTCGCAGGTTCGAATCCTGTCTCGGGTACGGATATGTGTGATGTCCTTAGGTTAGTTAGGTTTAAGTAGTTCTAAGTTCTAGGGGACTGATGACCTCAGAAGTTAAGTCCCATAGTGCTCAGAGCCATTTAAACCATTTTGGCTTTTTCCTCTTGTTTGACAATGCGAGTTGTGCAGATCAGGAACTATGGTTTGTTCTTCTTTCGTTCTTCCTAAGACATCTGTTAAAGTCGCACATTATTAGCCTCCATTTTCCGTGTTTTTTTTTCCCCAAGAGTAACATTAGAGAAAGATCCAACGTGGTTTTTAAATCTGTAGAAAATGTGATAATTGTGAAATTTACTTCCATTCATGAAACCTGCTTCCTACAAATTCTCCCATAACTGGGCGAGCACATTTAAAAGATATAATCAAGAACTTACGAAGGTGTTGTTTCAATGTGACGATGTTTCCGTTGTGCACAGCCGCCGAGTTATCAATGGAATGTCGCATCGTATACAAAGCTGTTTATTCTCGTGACGGATGGGTAGCTCAAAAAAAATTATTTTGGGGCTCAGTCCGCTAACGATGAGAGTAGTTTCACCTTTCAGTTTGTCCACAGTGTGTAGTCATTAGACTGTCCATTACATTCAAAACATTTTGTAATTCTTCCCCTCTTTCAGTGAGAACAGGAATGTCATCATTGTTGTCTTTTCAGCCTGAAATGTAATTTCACTTCTGGACCTTCCTTTTATTTCCGTCACTGCTTCTTCGGTGTGGACATTCAAGAGCTTCTTCGACGTGCAATTTCAGCAATAGTGAAGAAAGACTACATCTATGTCTTACACCCTTCTTATTCCCAGCACTTCTTCGCAGTGTTCCATTCCCTTGTTCTTTCTTGATACTTGTACGTATAATACAGGGTGTTTCACGTAAAGCGTGTGTCTCCGTAACGTACAATATAATAGATAACAGGAATATTTATTGAGACTGGTCCACTTAAGAAAAGTCACTCTTGTGTACGGTAATGAACACAGTTTACTGAGATATTTTCCAAAGAATTACAGCAACGAGATACAATTTTTGTTTAAATATAACGTTAAGATATTGTACCACGTAGCTGATGTATTTAAACAACCTGTATACAAATCAATTTAAATCACATTTCTGTCGTGTTTAGTTTGTGAGCTAAAAACCTTCATACTGTTAGCGGAGGATGCAAGATGCTTACATAATTCTTGGCTGTGTGCAGATCTATGTTCTGGTAATGAAATATTGATTTAAGTGATTCCTGAACACAAATCGAGTGAGCCTTCTAAATAACTTGCAGACTACCTCGATGCGCCATCTGAAGCCATCTGGGGGTTGTGCGTTCAGTGACGTAAAAACTATTCTTTAGATATCACCACCAAAAAAATTTCCTGGTGTTAAACTGGGTGACTTTATGGTCATTCCTGAGGTCCATAGCGGCCAACCACGTTCTGAACTGACGTGTATACGGCCTTATAAGCCGACGGTCGGCGGTCTTACTGAACATGACATGTAACAGCGAATGGAGAAGCTTGTCGCTCCATGACACCAACGTCCTTACGTCCCGTCCGCGGGTCGTTTAGAATCGCACTCCTTTGTGTGTTCAGGAACATGGGCGCACATTTGAACATCTCACTTACGTCAACATTCTGCCAACAGAACATCCATCCGCACACAGACAAGTATTATAGAGGTGAACATTAATAAAACCGACAAACTGCAGGGTCGGATTCCTGACTTGAAAGAGAGGAAAAAATGTCCTATGAATACGTGTCCGGAAATGGACACAACAAATCGTTCGGAACATAGTACAGTGCTGCATCGCATCCACGTCACAACAGATGTTCAAAGTGATCTCCCTGAGATGCAATGCACGCCCTCGCACGTCGCATCATGGATTGTCGCACTCTGTCGCACGTTCCGGCCTGCGTCCGCATAGCGTCACAGGAATAGAACCCCATCCTTCAGATCTGTTGTACGCACATTCGTGTGTCTGAAAGAACTCATGATCACACATCACGCAAACGCTCAAAAGCGCTTGAAATGTTGTATGATGTGTTGATATCTGTATGGGTACTTGTTTTGTTACAGCCGAGCTGGCTCTCGCCCGTTTCCACTTTCTTGTCGGTACACAAACACCATCTCGGCTTATTCCCTAATGAATACCCGACAATCTGCTGCTTATAGTACGCTGCGTCAATCACACAGCCTGCAACACACCAGGAACACACTGCACGTGGTACGGAAACTTTCATTTGCCAGCGCCATCTACCTTGCCAACGATGCAATTGCGCACACATGTTCATAGGACCTTTTTCCCTCTATTTCCACTCAGGAATCTGTCCACCCAGTACACGGTGAGTTGCATCCAACGTTTCTAGTTCTCAAACTAAATGTGACAGAAATGCGACTTTAATTGATTTGTACGCAGCTGCTTTTAAAATTAACTGCTGTTTTCAAAACTGTCTCATTACTACAACTCTCTGAAGAAAAGCTGAATAAACAGCAGACCTCAATCGAACAAACTACCTTCCGTCGCCTCTTCGTATCGTCCCATCTGTCTCACCTCCGTCTTCAGTAAGGTCTTCGAATCCATCCTCTCCCGTCGTATCCATCAGCATCTTAATCAACACCACATCCTCCCCCATTACCCCGTGTGGCATCCAACCCTACTCAACCTCGTCCATCTTCCCTCCCTACAGCTTAACTCCCGTCGCTCCGCCATTTTGTTTCCCTCGACCTCCAAAACGCATATGACTGCGTGTGGCATCCCAGTCTTCTCTTTAAACTCCAAACCTACGCCCTGCTTATCAAATTTTGAACGTCTGGTCGCTTCCTTCCTCTCACGCCGTCCTTTCCATGTCACACTCCACAAAACCAACTCCCATACCTATTATCCCACTGCTGGCGTCCCCCAGGGCTCTGTCCTCTCCCCTCACCTCTGTGTCATGTACACCGCCGATTTGCCCAAGCTACCCCCACATGCCCACCTTCTCCAATATGCTGATTACACCACCTTCCTGGCTCTCTATCCTACCCTTCAACAGTCCCAACGCACCCTCGAAACCCACCATGACCACCTCACCACTTGGTGTAACCAGTGGTTCCTTTGTCTCAACCCCTCCAAAACCCAGGCAATCATCATATGCCGCACCACCTGCTCCTTCCGTCTCCATGATTTCTACCTCACCATTTACGGCCATCCCGTCCAGCTCACCCCCACCTTGAGATACCTTGGTCTCACCCTTGACCATCACCTCACCTGAATCCCTCACTTCCTGACCATCAAGCAGAAAGCCCATTCCAGCCTCTGCCTCCTAAAACTCCTGTCTGGCTGGACATGGGCATTGCATCCTTCCACCATCCTCCACACCTACAAATCCCTCATCTGTCCTATCCTCTGTTATGCCAGCATTGAATGGATCTCCACACGCACCCACTTTTACAAGCCCTTCCAATCCTCGAACACCATGCACTCTGCCTTGCCTTCCATATCCACCTTCCTTCCCCCACATGGCTCCTGTATGACCTCATTGCCTTCCCCCAGCTCCTCCTTTTCCTCCAACACCTCTGCATCCTTTACGCTGTCCACAGGCTTGATACCCACACCCCCTGGTTTCCTTCACCCTCTCCACCCCTCGCCCACTGTTGTGCCTCTATCGCTGTATCCCTCCCTCTCTCCACCTCCACACCCTCCATCTCCATCAGGGCAATTTTCAGCACCTCCCCCTCCCGGATGTTGAACTTCGCTGTGACATCTACCATTCCTTCCAACTGTAACCTGGCATTGTCCCCCCCCCCCCAGGGGCCCTTTTTCCTCTCCCCTCTTTCTCCCAGAGCGGATTTTTCTCCTTCCCTCCCTGAGTCCCTGCATCCCCTCCTCGACTGCTTCCCTCCCACGTTCTTCCCTCTCCAGACCTTTTCGGCGCGCCCCTCCCTCCCTTCTTCCCCCTTCTCCTCCCCTCCCTCCCGTCTTCCCTCCTCCCACCTCTCCACCCCTCCCTCCCTTCTTCCCTCCTCCCTAGTCTGTATGCCCCTGGTAGATCCTCTGTTTGCTCATTGTCATCAATGTATTACGTCAGTGTTGTGTTTGGTGCTGTTCTTCTGTGGATCAAGAGCTGTGGTCTTAATTTTGTGCTAGCCTTGCCAGCCACGGTGGTCTAGTGGTTCTAGGCGCGCAGTCCGGAACCGCGCGACTGCTACGGTCGCAGGTTCGAATCCTGCCTCGGGCATGGATGTGTGTGATGTCCTTAGGTTAGTTAGGTTTAAGTAGTTCTAAGTTCTAGGGGACTGATGACCACAGATGTTAAGTCCCATAGTGCTCAGAACCATTTGAACCATTTTTTTGCTAGCCTTGTACACAGTGTTATTGTCAGTTATTGCTATGTGCTACGCCGTCCGTCGGTAATTGTATGATCCAGTGTGTGGTTTTGTTTTGGGTGCGCTAATTTTTTACGGTTTTTATCTCCATTTTACAGTCGCCCCCCTTTTCGTCTGTTCTTTTCCATGATGTTCCCCATTTTCTGTATCGATGTCCGCCATATTCTCTCCTTTATGTTATTTTAAATGTCTTCTATTGTATGACTGGCAAAGGCCTTGCGGCAGTGGGTACACCGGTTCCCGTGAGATCACCGAAGTTAAGCGCTGTCGGGCGTCGCCGGCACTTGGATGGTGACCATCCAGCCACCATGCGCTGTTGCCATTTTTCGAGGTGCACTCAGCCTCGTGATGCCAATTGAGGAGCTACTCGACCGAATAGTAGCGGCTCCGGTCAAAGAAAACCATCATAACGATGGGGAGAGCGGTGTGCTGACCACACGCCCCTCCTATCCGCATCCTTAGCTGAGGATGACACGGCGGTCGGATGGTCCCGACTGGCCACTCGTGGCCTGACGACGGAGTGCTTTTCTATTGTATGATTAATGTCTTTCGGCTGAAGAGCAGGGCATATGCAGCTGCCCTCCCGCCCCAGATGGGGTGTTGAAATACAATAAAGGAAAGAAAAAAACAGCAGAAAGCGTAATGTTTCTTGTGCGAAACTGTCTCAGTAACTATTCCTTATTCCTGTCACCTATTATTTTGTAATAGGCATGCACTTTATCTGAAACACGCTGCATATTACCCGTTTTTGCATATAGCGAGAGCAAAAATAACCACCGGCCCCCATCGCCTGTACGAAGGAATATCGGAAAGCGAAGTACGATAATTCTATTACTAAAAAGATTTATAGGTTCAAATGGTTCACGTGGCTCTAAGCACTATCGGACCTAACATGAGGCCATCAGTCCCCTAGACTTACAACTACTTAAACCTAACCAACCTAAGGACATCAGACACATCCATGCCCGAGGCAGGATCCGAATCTGCGACCGCACCAGCAGCGCGGTTCCGGAATGAAGCGCCTAGTACCGCTCGGCCACTGCGGCCGGCGATTAATAGGTAACAAAACAAAAAATCAGAAGTGAACTTAAATCTTTTGCCTACTTTCCTGTATCGTCACCAACGTTTCAACAAATTTCTCCTATCGAAGCATCAGTTTCAATATGCCCTGTTTATAGAAGTCCATTTGGTTGGAGTATAGGCATATGCGGACGGCATAAATTTCTTGATGGGACCAAACATATGAAAATCCGTCGGTGTAAGGTCCAGACTGTACGGTGGATGCTGGAGCATCTTCCACAAAAATCTGGAGATAACCTTACGAACAGGAGCAGCAAAATGTGAGCGAGCGTTGTCATGAAGAAGTTTGATACCGTTAACATTAACGTTGTGGCATTTGTCACGAAGAACTCGGTACAACTTAATCAGAGTTTTAATGTAGGCTGCAGCATTCACAGTGGTCCCGTGTTCAGCAAAGTACACAAAATAACACATCATGCATATCCCAGAACACTGCCAAAAGCATTTTACTAGCAGACAGAGCCTCTTAGAATTTTTTTTAATCCTGTGGAACCAGAATGTTCCCACACTCCACAGAGGCCTGCTTGGCCTCGGGCGTGTAGCGGTACGCCCACGACTCATCACTAGTGACAGTTTCTTTCACAAATCCTTGATCTTCTGCCGTGTAACGGGTTAATTGAGCCAAGCCTGTCATAATTCGCTGACCTTTGTGGTAGCGTGTCACTTACTTAGTTACCAACTGTACGAAATTCCAGAGTGTTATGAACAATATTGTACACTGCACAACAGGAATTGTTGAACTGCTGCGATAAAGTTCGCAGTTGCACACGCCAATCGTTCAAAATTGCTGCCTCAATGGCTCCGCCATTTTGCGGTGTTGTAGCTGTTACCGGCCACCCGGAGCGTAGCGAGTCACTGAGCCCCTCTTGGAAGAATGCACACCACCTGGAGTTGTTGCTACGATGCAAACAGTCGTCCACAGACATGGAACGCATGCCCCTGTGAATTTCACTCGCTTTATGCCCTTTGGCTAACAAATATCGAACTACACTTCACCGCTCTTCAGAAGTTGACGACAGTAACATGCGCGCCATGTTTTTTTTTTTTTTTTTTTTTTTTTTTTTTTTTTTTTTTTTTGAGGGGTTCAGTCTTCTCTCCCTACAGCTATACTTAAAAAAATTCCTCTGTACTGTTTATTTTTTCTTTACTAAATTTCGATTCCCCGCGAAGGGGGCGGGCTGGCAGCAGCGTAGTATGCCGCTCTTCAGCCTATAGACTTTGTTTGAAAAAGGTGAAGATAATATATAATAAAAACAGGCGATAAAATCGGAGACGCAAATGGGAACATGTCGAAAAAAAAATCGTGGAACTTAAAACATAGAACAAAGTGATGATGATGCTAATAAAATACATATGAAGCAGACAGGTAAAATAATAGACAGACAATTCAAAAACACGGCGAAAGTCTGGTTTCTGTTCGCAAAAGACATAAAATTCACACCCAGCGACAGCATGGTTCCTGTTCGCAACACTTGGAAAGGCGAAACAACACTGAACAGTCACTGGAACACTGCACTAAAAGGTTGGCAAATATGACATACCACAGCCGAGAGCAGGTGGGGGGAAACTGGACAGATGATGCACTGGAAACGTCGAACTATATCATCGTAAATTTTCAACGTTCCAGCTGCGGTACCATACGAGAAAAAAAATATTGTGCGTTACTTTCCGATCCTCCCTTGTATCATGTTAGTTGGAAATAGTGTCTCAGACTGCAATAAAATTGAGGAAGCCAGGAAAGCATTTCCGAATGGTGCGACGAACAGGCAGAGAAGTAAAATTACGTGACGCGGCAAATACAGGCGACATCTTTGGCCGGGGCCGCTTCGTGTTCTGCGAAAGAGTGCGTCCGCGGCTGCAGCCCGCAGCAGGAGGGCGGTTTGCGCCGAATTCTCTCTGGGTGCGCCGCAGCTGCTAATTAACTAATTGCGTAAGACAAAGTCGGTACGCCGCAAGAACTCCCGCCAGGCCACCGCCCTCCCCCACGGCCGCCGAAGTTGGTCCACTCGCCCCGCCCCGCCTTGCCTTGCCGACTCTTTGCTGAAGCTGCTCCCTGAACTTCGTTTAGTAGGCACTCCCGCAGCGATTCGTAATTTTGCGGGGGACCGGCGTTTTCTCTCCGCTCTCAGCACGAACAAAGGTTAACACAGAACAGACACTCTGCGGCTCCAGAATTCCGTAACACGGCAAACAACCTTTCTGAAGAGCGTTTACATCACCGAGAGATGCCTTACACTCTCGGTGCGTTACCCGAGATATTTTAGCACGATGCGAGGCAAGAGTATCGTTTTGTTTTCCTGAAGCTTTCCTTCACAAACCGTCAGCTACAGGATATTTTACGGCACGGAAATACAAGGCCATACAATACGTTTCTAAAGAATGAAGTCAGTGAAACACAAGATATAAAAGGGCAGTGGATTGGCAGAGCTGTCATCTATACTTATTTGAACCATGTTAAAATGTTTCCGACGTCATTATGGTGGTCACAACTGGAATTAACCCACTTTGAACGCAAAATGGTAGCTGGAGCTAGACCCGTGGGACATTTCATTTCGGAGACCGTTGGGGAATTCAATATTCGGAGATCCACAGAGTCAACAGTGTGCGGAAAATACCAAATTTCAGGTATTGTCGCTCACCACGGAAAACGCAGTCGCCGACGGTCTTCACTTAACGACCTGAGCAGCGACGTTTGCGTAGTGCTGTCAGTGCTAACTGACAAGCAATACTGCGTGAAGCACTTGCATAAATCAATGGGGACACACGACGAACATATCCGTTCGGACAGTGCGGCAAAATTGGCGTCAGTGGGCTACGGCACCAGACGAGTGGCCCCAGTGCCTTTGCTAACAGCTCGACATCGCCTGAAATGTCTTCCTTGGCTCGTGGCCATATCGGTTGGACCCTAGACGACTAGAAAGCATTGGTCAGGTGAGTCCCTATTTTAGTTAGTAAGAGCTGATGGTAGGTTTCGAATGTGGTGTAGATCCCACGAAGCCACGGACCGAAGTTGTCAACTATGCAAGCTGGTGGTGGGTCCATAATGATGTGGGCTATGTTTACGCGGAATGAACTGTGTTCTCTGATCCAACTGAACCGATTATTGGCTGAAAATGGTCATTTCGGCTACTTGCAGACCATTTGCAGCCATTCATGGACTTCATATTCCCAAAAAAACGATGGAATTTTTATGGATGACATTGCACCAAGTCACCGGGCCACAATTGTTGGCGATTTGTTTCAAGAACATTCTGGACAGTTTGAGCTAATGGTTGGGCGCCCCAGGTAGCCCGACATGAATCCCAATGATCATTTATGGAACATAATAGAGAGTTCAGTTAGCACACAAAATCCTACACCGGCGAGACTTTCTCAATTACGGACGGCTACAGAGGCAGTTTGGTTCAATATTTCTGCGTGGGACTTGCAAAGACTTGTCGAGTCCATGCCATGTCGAGTTACTCCACTACGCCGGGAGAAAGGAGGTCCAACGCTATATTGTCGCATGACTTTTGTCACCTCATCGTAAGCTGCATTTCTCTACCCATTATCTTTGGGGCCAGAGTAACTGCTGAACACCAAGGTTCGAAAATCGCTCTCCTGTGGGTGCGTCATGTGTTGTGGTGGTGGTTGTTGTCGTCGTCTTCAGTCCCAAAACTATCCTATACAGCTCTCCGTGCTGTTCTACCCAGTCCATGTACGGGGAGGATGAACAAAAATACGGAAACATCAAAAACGCAGCACATTACCATGCATAATACTCTCAAAACAGCTTCCAGTCATCTCTGAATGGAGAAATTCAGGTCCTGTATGGTTTTCAGGGTAATCGTATAACGTTCTTCCTGAGAAACTGCCGGCCGGTGTGGCCGTGCGGTTCTAGGCGCTACAGTCTGGAGCCGAGCGACCGCTACGGTCGCAGGTTCGAATCCTGCCTCGGGCATGGATGTGTGTGATGTCGTTAGGTTAGTTAGGTTTAAGTAGTTCTAAGTTGTAGGAGACTGATGACCTCAGATGTTAAGTCCCATAGTGCTCAGAGCCATTTGAACCATTTGGGAGGGGCCGGATAATCCGTGACATGGCGCCTCAAACAGCGCGGCCACTCCTCACGGTTCGCGAGCGCGACAGTAGCTTCTGCAGTGACTTTTGCAGCTGCCGCCCTGTCAGGTTTCATCACGGCCTTCTATTGCTGTGCGTTACGAACACTCAGTACACACTTTCGTACGTGCTGTGACACAGGAGAATATGTTTTTTCGCTTTCGCTGCATGCCGCATAACCTTCGGTACGGTGCCTCTTGAAACAGGATACACTTCGGCTACTTAGGTTACGGTAGCCGTCATACGAGCAGCAACAGTTTGCCCATATTCGTATTCACTCAGCTCCGACACACTGCACAAACAACTAACACCAAACACTGTTCTCAACACGACTGAGACTTCCAGGATTTTGAGTACATTGCACAGGTGCTACTCGTGGTCAAGTACAACAGCGCGGCCCAAATGTCTGGCCAGAATCTGCCTGTGTTCAAGTATGCATTTCTCGCCATGTTTCCATATTTTTATCCATAATTTTTCCAAATTTTTATCCATTCATTTCTGCGTAACTACTGCAACCTGACCCTGTTTTACCCATCTATTGTCATCCAGCCTTGGTCTCTCTGTGCATGCTATAGTCCTCCACGTCTCCCTACGTTACCAAATTAACTATTCTTTGAAGCCTCAGAGTTTATCCACTCTTTTAGTCAAGTTGTGGTATAAATACGTTTTCTTCCTAATTTAATCCAGTACCTCTTCTTTAGGTATCTTACCGACACATCTATCGTAAGCGTTCTTCTTCGCACTGTGCCGTACTCTCTGTCGACCATATTTCGCTTCCGTAAATGGCTGCACCCCAAATGAACATTTTCAGAGAAGAGTTCCTAACTGTTGGATTTATATTGCATTAAAGTATTTCTCCGTTTCAGAAAAGCTATTCATGACATTATCATCCTGCAATTAATTTTCGTTATCCTCAGTTCTTTTGTTCTCTAAATAGAAAAATTCGTTTTCCACCTTAAGTGCCTCATTTCCTAATCTAATTCCGCCAGCATCAAATGATTGAATTCGACCGCATTCTGTTAACGTTATTTTCATAAATGCTGTCAATTTTATAAGGGTCCAGTTCCAGGTTCCTGCTTGCAGTCAGGAGAGAACTTGGAGGGGTACAGCGGAGAGGGCGTAGTTACATTTGAGAGCGCCGAGGAAATATCATTGACTATAACACATTTATTAGACTGTAATAGAGGATTGTGTTCCAAATCGTCGCACTGTAGCCAGGCTGATGAAGCGGCGGGAGGCTAGCGTGTGCTCGACTCACAGTATCGCCACACAGTGGAAGTGTTGGGTGGTGGCTGCTACAACACAGGGTGGCCGCGACCCGTGGGCGCTAGCAGCCTCCAGCTCTGCATATCGACTTCCAAAGTGCTCTCGTTGACGTAGAAGATTTTCACTCAGGAGTCTCACCCCAGGTCCATCTGATGTACTTGATGGCTCGTATGAGTCGGCTCTCAAAAGCCAGCATCATCGCTGTCGGCCTCAGGAATGGGATGAGCAGCAGTAGTGGCCCCCTCTCGAAGGTAGATGACGGGCAGAATCCAGTCACGAAGGTCAAGCCTCCAGCAGGTCTGCAGGGTGATGGCGGCTTTCGTGGCCCAACGTTGTTGGAAGTTGGCAGTGCAGCTGGCTGCAGCAGCGTCCTTCCAGCAGGACTCCAAGTTCCATAGATGATCGAAGACAGCTAGCCGTGCTGAGAGTCGACCTCCATAGCTTTCCCTCTGCCACTGACACAAGGGCTGAGGCTGCGCACTTGGCAATCGGTAATCAGCAGTCTACAATCAGAGATTTGTTAAGAAAGGTAGGGTATTTATGTTGACGCTTCCCATGCACCCTGCAGTGGTGTTGATGGCTATGACATCATGTGCTCTTGTTTTCTCTCGCTGTCAGCTCTCCTAGTGACTTCAGGCATTCGCAATTTCGTCTTTCACAGACTCTTTTGTGTTGCCTCGACTCCTGAATATTTATTGTTGCGTTGTCCCTAGCCTTTCTTACAAAACCCTGCTTTGTCACTAGTAAGACGGTATCTCTCGGCTTCCATGATCACACTATGCTTCACTCACAGACCTGGGAGCTCAGTCGTTCCCCCATGTTGCTATACATTCCGTGTTTGCCGCAGCTGGTTCAGCGTTTCCAAATAGCTGGCAGTCTAATGGTAATTGTCACAGACGATTCGCCTTCCGGGAGCTGCCAAGGTAGAACTTGGACGAATTTTTAGTGTCCGCCGGGGATACTATCCTGGAGTGCAACGATTCTTTATTCTTTCTTCTTGACTCATTTAGGTGGTAAACAACTCCATCTTCGGGTATTAAAGCCTCAGAATTGTTACCATTTACAGTCACGCCTCGTCAACAGGACAGCTGGCCTTGACGACTGTCGCAAGAAGAATACATTTTTAAATCTAAGGTTGGTCTTCTACGACAAACAGCAGTAATGTCTACTACCGTTATTTACTCTGGATTCCTAAAAGAAACAAAAATAACGGAAAATTAAGCTATAACACACTTGTCACTTATCATGAAATTATCCCAAATGCAGGACAACTGCAATTCGATTGAAAATGCTATGAGACGAAGCGGTCATTTGGATACACTTTAAAGCTTTTCTGATGTCTTGAACACAATTTTTATTATTTCCAAAATCACCTTACACGTTGCGACATTCCGTCATTTTCAACGGCTGTAAGTTCAACACAAAACTGGGGTAGAAGGTATGAAAATATGTTACATTTCACGAGTATAATGAGTAGAATATGCCTAACTCTCTTACCATTGGTATCACAACCATATAAAATTTTTCATTACATACATTGTACCCCGTGAACATTCTCAGTCACGAAAGAAGTGAAAACTGCTACCAAGGAACAAATTGTAACACAAGTGAACTAAACCGCTAGGCGGCGCTGGGTACATGGTACACGCTACAGTTGTGTGTTTACAACTGCGTTTTCATCGTTACATGGTATAAAACAATTTCATCAGTAAACAATTCATGAAAAATACTTTACAATGTTTTAAAAAGGTATTTCTTTACAAAACAGTGTGTAACAGATCTTATGAGTGGTTGAAAATAATTCATTGCTAGAGCACGCTGAATGGCGCTAGGGTACACGAGGCCAGTTGTCTGTTAACAAACAATTCTCTCTCTTTTTTTTTTTTTTTTTTTTTTTTACAACTTACAGCTTATAAATTTCTAGTATCAGTAAAAGTTCAGATATACCATTTCATAAGAATTTACGAAGTATAAAATTAATAGCTGAGATATGTAGCATTCACTAACGAGGCACAGGTGGCGCCCATGCATTGCTATTTCCGCCAACGGAAGAAAATGCGAGTACACAGGAAATTCAGATAACGTGTGAAGGCACAATCTTGGAACGCTATACATCAGTTCCATCAATAGTATATGGTAACCATCTCAGATCGCCTTGTCCGCAGCTCGTGGTCACGCGGTAGCGTTATCGCTTCCCGAGCACGGGGTCCCGGGTTCGATTCCCGGCGGGGTTAGGGATTTTCTCTGCCTCGTGATGACTGGGTGTTGTGTATTGTCCTTAGGTTAGTTAGGTTTAAGTAGTTCCAAGTTCTAGGGGACTGATGGCCATAGCTGTTAAGTCCCATAGTGCTCAGAGCCATTTGAACCATTTTCAGATCGCCTTATCGGAGGTTCCTTAACTCCCAAATATCATTTTAAGTAAAGCACCATCCCAAACACAGCCATGTAAAAATTAATGCAGCCTCACTGCTAATGGTGCAATAGCAAATATGCTACCTTACATAGCTTGTTTTCTTTTATTTTTTTATATGTCACAGTTTTCCTCCAGGAATCCAAGAAATCTCTTACAGAAATAGTTATAGCTATTTAACAAACCACAACTTGTGGTTGTACGTATGACAATTTTTTTAATGGTTTTAGGGTGCAAAACTGCTACGGTCATTAGCGCCCGTTGTATGGCAATTGAAAACATTAATGAAATTTAAAGTTATAGAGATTAGTGGATAGTGGGAAAGGAATATGTCTAGAAATGACACACTTAAAATAACGTACCTAAGATCTTCTATGCTTCCATAACGATAAAACTGTTTTCTATGAATAATAAGCATTGTAAGATTCCATGACGTAATTAAAGAAGAGAGAGTGAAGAGGTAAACAAGATTAATCTTGATATATTGAAAAATCGTTTAAAGGTTTAATCTTGTAACTACAAACTTTTTATAAAATGACAACTTTACATAGAACAACGTGAGAGTAATGTGGAACAGCTAAAGTAGTAATGTTGTGCAAAGTTTCCAATATGCACCACACAGCGTCAAGCTCTGAGTAACAGCTCATGAATACTCTATCGCCCTGTGACCAATACGAGTGAATGACGCTGTATATGTAGTGAATAATTAGAATTTTCTCATCATGTGTAAAAAACAAAACAAATGAGGAAACCACTCAAAGATGCACAGCCTTGGGGTTAAATAGAGAATGGTACATCATTTATCACAAAAAGAATACTACGTAGCGGCGAACTGTAGTGCGTCGTCGTCTACCGAGCCCCTAGGATGGCGGCAAAACTATAAGCACTCCGTAAATAGACTGAAAAACCAGAGTTTGGTGAAATCAATTAGTTTCGTTCAGTTTTCTTTTTTTCTTTATTGTTATTTCATTGACCCCTCCCCCACCCCCCACCCCCACCCCCAACCCCTCCTCATCCCGCCCCATATGGGCAGTGGAGCGGCTGTCAGCGGATAAAATTTGCCGCTCTTCAGCCACAAGAGAGGAAAATTTAAAAAAATATATATAATATAAAACCTGGGCATGGCGTTTGACAGAAATAAACGTTTTGTACAATAAAAAGACAGATCGTCAGCTGAATAAGGTAAAATATAAAAGGATGTTTCGGATATTAATTAAAACAAATATAGAAACAGTTAATTTAGTATTCCTGAACAAAATTTAATGGTACCTTTCCGAAACAACCACACCTTAGGCGAAACTCGAATTAATTTCAAAATCCCGCATAACGCCCCTAAGGGGCTGCTACTAAATACGCTTACGGAATGGAGATTTTTCAGAGTAAAACAAAATTTTCGTCAGAATTAATAAACGAACATAGAGATTTCATTGATTGGCGATTTCACCAAGAACTACACAAACGTCATTCGCTCGTATTGGTCATAGGCCGACAGAATATTCATTAGCTGTTACTAATCGCTTGACGTTCCCTTTGTTACATGGACCACCTTACAGCAGATTGTAAAAATCTACCTACCTGTCAACACTGCAAAGCCTCCCATTTTCTCAAACAGTGCTGTAACCTAGCATCCCCTTCTACCTGCAACACCTGCAACGATTCCCGCCCCACTTACTTCGCGAAATGCAAACCTAAGTCACAACCTACGAAACCTGAGCTTACTGTCCCAATCCGTCCCAAGGATAGTCCCACTCGCACTTACAGTTCCCTCTACCCAACTCCCACTGCTGAAGACATTATCAAATTCACTACAAATGTCTTCCAAACATCTATACATTCCAACGTCCACATACCCTCCAACAAATCTCTCTTGCTGCCCGCTACATCTTCCATCTCAACACCGAAGTGATCTACCCCCACAACCAGGTCTACTTCGTTTTCACCCGCCTCGACACCCTTGTCTAAACCTTCTCAGATCTCATCCATAAAACTACTCTTATCACTTACAATGGCATGACAGCACTACAAAATCCTGTACCGAAACATACGCTCTCGTCCAATTACTAAACACATTTTAATCCATACCCCATCAAAAACAACATCCACACATTTATCCTTAATGGAATGTTCCTCCAACTCTATCACACCATCTGAACCTCTCCTTGTGGCCTCCACCACACAGATAACTCCTTTCCCCTGGGCCTTATACAGTACTCCCACCGAACACCTTATCTGTACCCTCTTTTTCCAATACCTAACCACTACCTCTGCTACATCCATATCTGACATAATCACCCCATCCAGGATGACTTCCTCACCCACGCAGATCGTGTTTTTCCACCTACATCATTACCACAGATCTCAACTTCCGTAGTAGATGCCCCACAGAGCACCAGCAGTAGCATCTGTTTACTGATCCCCTATAAGGTGACATTGTTCCCATCCCACACCACACACGTCCTGAAAGCGACACCATCCTCATATCATCCTAGCATCTGTCAGTCTCCTTGGACGCCTCATTGCAAAAGTTCTCGATCCATTTGGAAGTGATCACCTACCATTGCTCCTCGCCATCTCCTCCACACCACCTCATCTCTGTGAAGCGCATCTGAATCTCTAACCAAGAGTAATCCAAGACTACTCCCATAGGAACTGGAATGCCTACTGTGGTGTCACCGCCAGACACCACACTTGCTAGGTGGTAGCTTAAATCGGCCGCGGTCCATTAGTACATGTCGGACCCGCGTGTCGCCACTGTCAGGATCGCAGACTGAGCGCCACCACAAGGCAGGTCTCGAGAGGCGGACTAGCACTCGCCCCAGTTGTACGACGACGTTGCTAGCGACTACACTGACGAAGACTTTCTCTCATTTGCCGAGAGACAGTTAGAATAGCCTTCAGCTAAGTTAATGGCTACGACATGGCAAGGCGCCATTAACCATTTGTAACGTTGCATGTACCTCAAGATAGAGTCTCACTTGTATCATCCAGAATGCTGTATACCAAAGGACTATATAAAAGTTAAGTGTTATAGTAGCTACGTTCTTTTCTTTATCACATTCATTACGAATCCTGTTCCAGACTTAACGCCAGACGGCGTGAGTTGACGCGTGCCCTTTCGGCTACTTCACTGTGGACTGGCTGCCTTAACAGTCCACTACACCTACAGTGAATCTATAGAAACCTAGACTGGGAGCCACCCCCATCGTTCCAGCAACCTGGTGATATCCCTCATGCGACATCCTTCCTGCAGCAGACCTTGTCAGATGCTGTATCCTCCACCCACATTTCTACAAATACCATTTATCCTCACCACCTCTCTCAACACCCACAAGCCCTACTACTTCTCTGAGAATCCTGTCGTATGTACCGCGCCTTTTTGCAGATTCGCAACTGTGATACACTCACACGACCCCAGCAAATACAGAGAAACATCAGGAATTTATTAAAAGCAAAAAATGCCGAGACTGGCGCCATACATGCAGCAAACTGAAAGCTACACTCCCCATTAACTCTTCTAAGTACTGGCAAGCATTCAGTGGACTCACTGGCTATAACCCGATACCTCACTACCCATTTCTCCACAATGGCCATCTCTTACCTGACAACTTGAGCAAAGCTAACCACTTTTATCCTAACCACCCTGGTTCCCAGCTTCCAGTACTTGGACAACATAGCACACAAATAAACCATAGTAAGTGACATAAAAAAGTTCTCCACAAAAAACGCAACACTTCCTCCGCTCACGACTGCATTACTTATGGACACCTTAAAAAATGCCCCCTCTCCTTTCTCCTTACTCTTGCAACCCTCCACAGATTGCTACACTCAACAATGGGAAACATCCAAACTCCTACTTTTCGTAAAACTCCAAAAACCACCTCCCATTACCTCCTCCTGCGTCCCCATCTGTCTCACCTCCGAGTTTAGCAAGGTCTTCGAATTCATACTCTTCCAGCACATCCATCAACACTTGAACCAGTACCACCTTCTTCCAATTAACCAGAGAGGCTTCCATCCCTATTTCTCCTCTGATGACCAGCTCCTACACCTCGCACTTCTCCTATCACGCCAACTCAATTCCCATAAATCCGTTATTTTTGTCTTCCTCGACCTAGAAAAAGTCTACAATCATGAATGACATCCTGGTCTCCTTTCGAGACTCCAAACATACGCACTTCCAGTCAACTATGTCCGCCTTATTGCTTCCTTCCTGTCTCATCACACATACTAATGCCTGTACCTTCCACCCCACTGCAGTATGGCTCTGTCCTCTCTCTTGTCCTGCCCACAAACCACCTCCTCTAGTCCACCTCCTTCAGTATGCTTTCTTGCACTCTATACTACACCCAAGAAATCACGACGATCCATCCAAGACCACCTCAATCACTTTACCTCCTGGTGGAACCAATGTCTCTTTAAGATTAACCCTTCCAAAGCCCACACAATAATTGCAGGACGCACACCCCCTTCTTCCGTTTCCATGACTTCTACCTCACCATTTATGACCGTCCCACCCTGATAACTATCACACTAAAATACCTTAGACTAACCTTCGACAGCAATTGAAGTAGGAACCCCACCCACTAGCTATCCTACAGCAATTCCAAAATAGACTAAAACTACTAAAACTATTGACCGGCCGAACATGGGGACTACTCCCCACCATTGTCTTTCACACATACACATCTTTGATATGCCCTACACTTTGCTATACAAATGCTGCATGGGTATCTGTCCCTCCCAAGTTCTTTAAGTCCACCCAGATCCTTGGATGCCACGTTCTCTGCCCTGTTTTCCGCAACCATTTGCCTTCCCCCACAAGGATCCTTTGCCAACACATTACATTCCCATCTCTCTTCACTCACATTGAATACTCCAAACAGTCTACACTGACCGCAAACTCAGTTCCAATAATCCTATCGTTTCCCCTCTACTTTCCAGTCCTCATATGCTGCCGCGCCTTTACCAACACATTCCACCAACCGTCCATTTACACACACTCCACATGCTCTCCCAAAGCAACTTCAGTCATCTCTCCCTCCCATATCATGAACTCTGCCCCGACATTTACCCTTTCCACCAGTTCAATGGACACCCTAACTGATCCATCTTATCAGGGCTTCATCTCCTTTCCAGACTTTTTCCCTCCTATCTTTCCTTCCACACTACCCTTTTCCCAATAACTCTTGTTGTCACCAATTCCCCCCTCTACTCCATCCTCTCTCCTGTCGTCACAGCCACTTTTACACCCTCACTGCTATGCTCCAGTCCTCCATCCTTATACCACCACATTCCTACCCTCTTAACGAGCCAATCATTTCCCCTACTATAACTGAGTCTCTATCTCGTGGCAGGCCCTTCCAGTTTCCATTGACAGGAAAGTGCATCTTTTAAATAACATTGTTACGGCAACGTGTTTTAAATGTTTAAAATGTGCGCTTATTGTGTTTCATTTTACCTTTTATTATTGCTGTTGTTGTTGTTGTTGTAGTCTTCAGTCCAGAGACTGCTTTGATGCAGCTCTCCATGCTGCTGTATCCTGTGCAAGCTTCTTCATCTCCAAGTAGCTACTGCAACTACACTTTTCTGAATCTGCTTAGTGTATTCGTGTCTTGGACTCCCTCTACGATTTTGACCCCCCACGCTGCCCTCCAATACTAAATTGATGATCTCTTGAAGCCTACCAACCAATCCCTTCTTCTAGTCCAGTTGTGCCACAAATTCCTCTTCTTTTCAATTCTGCTCAATACCTCCTCATTAGTAATGTGATCTACCCATCTAATCTTCAGCATTCTTCTGTAGCACTGCATTTCGAAATCTTCCATTCTCTTCTTGTCTAAACTATTTATCGTCTATTTTTCTCTTCCATTCATGGCTACTCCATACAAAAACTTTCATAAAAAACTTCCTGACACTTAAATCTATACTCTATGTTAACAAATTTCTCTTCTTTAGAAACGCTTTCCTTGCCATTGCTAGTCTACATTGTATGTCCTCTCTACTTTGACCATCATCAGTTATTTTGCTTCCCAAATAGCAAAAGACATTTACTACTTTAAGTGTCTGATTTCCTAATCTAATTCACTCAGCATCACCTGATATAATTGGTCTACTTTCCATTACCCTCGTTTTGCTTTTGTTGATGTTCATCATTTATCCTCCTTTCAAGACACTGTCCATTCCATTCAACTGCTCTTCCAGGTCCTTTGCTGTCTCCAACAGTCTTACAGTCCCATTGGCAAACCTCGAAGTTTTTATTTCTTCTCCATGGATTTTAATTCCTACTCCAAATTTGTCTTTCGTTTCCTTTACTATTTACTCAATATATAGATTGAATAACATCAGGGATAGGCTGCAACCTTGTCTCACTCGCTTCCCAACCATTGTTTCCATTTCATGCCCCTCTACTCTTATAACTGCCATATGGTTTCTGTACAAATTGTGTTCAGTAAAGAACCGAGCGACTGCTACGGTCGCAGGTTCGAATCCTGCTTCGGGCATGAATGTGTGTGATGTCCTTAGGTTAGATATCCTGCCTCGGGCATGGATGTGTGTGATGTCCTTAGGTTAGCTAGGTTTAAGAAGTTCTAAGTTCTAGGGGACTGATGACCTTAGATGTTAAGTCCCATAGTGCTCAGAGCCATTTGAACCATTTGTACGAATTGTAAATAGATCTTCGCTCCCTGTATTTTACCCCTACCACCTTTAGAATTTGAAAGAGAGTATTCCATTCAACATTGTCAAAAGCTTTCTCTACGTCTACAAATGCTAGAAACGTAGTTTTGCCTTTCCTTAATCTATCTATTACGAGAATCCGTAGGGTCAGTATTGCCTCACATGTTGCAACTTTCTATGGAATCCAAACTGATCTTCCTCAATGTCGACATCTACCAGTTTTTTCTTTCGTCTATATAGAATTCGTGTTAGTATTTTGCAGCCCTGACTTATTAAACTGATAGTTCGGTAACTTTCACACCTGTCAACACCTGCTTCCTTTGGGATTGGAATTATTATATTCACCTGTCTCATACATCTTGCTCACCAGACAGTAGGGTTTTGTCAGGGCTCGCTTTCCCAAGGATATCAGTGGTTCAACTGGAATGTTGTCTCCTGCCGTGGCCTTGTTTCGACTTAGGTCTTTCAGTGCTCTGTCAAACTCTTCAGACAGTATCATATCTCCAACTTCATCTTCATCTACGTCCTCTTCCATTTCCATGATATTGCCCTCAAGTACATCCTTATGTAGACCCTCCATATCTCAACTTCGTCTACGTCCTCTTCCATTTCCATAATATTTCCCTCAAGTACATCGACCTTATAAAGACCCTCCATGTACTCCTTCCATCTTTCTGCTTTCCCCTCTTTGCTTAGAACTGGCTTCCATCCGAGTTCTTGGTGTTCATACAAGTGGTTCTGTTTTTTTTTCTTTCTAAAGGTCTCTTTAATTTTCCTTTTTATTACTGTTTTTTAACCGCCAGTGCAGGAAGACATCGATCGCACAATTTTTTTTTATTTTTCACCTAAAATAGTTTTAAATTCAACATAACTAGTCCCGCTGTTTCTTTCTTGTTCAGTGTCTGTTTTAACTTCTCGTTGTCAACTGGCTGAGGAGCGGTTTGCCTGTACCGCTGGTAGCCCACCCCCGGCCCATATGGGGCATGGGGAGATGAAATGAGTTTTAAATTTTGTGATCTCATGTGCGGTTGTTGCGAGGCGCTGTGGGCCCAGACTTCGCATCGATGGACGATGAGGCTCGACCTCATAGGACACGGGTGGTTGATGTTCTCTTGGAAACAGAAGATATTGCACTCATGACGTGGCCTGCTCGTTCTCCCGATTTGAATCTCACAGACCGTGAATAGGATGCACTATGGAGACGGGTTGCGTCATGCAAACATCCACCAACCACTCTGCAAGACTTGTGAACAGCTCTACAGGAAGAATCGGCGCTATTGCCTCAGCATGAGATTGATTACATCATTCATAGCATACACCGTCGTTGTCAGGCCCGTACAGGTGGTCACACATCATACTGAGCACATTAACCAGTTGTCAGAACGTGTAATTTTTCCTCCTTTCTATGTAATTATGTAGTTCTCAATTCGTTCGAGCAATCAATCATTCATAATATGAAACACAGTCATAGCTCAGTCACTCAAAATGATTCAGAAATTTTACTTGTTAGAATGAAATCAGGCGATGATTCTTCTTCTCTGGAGGCTCGTGCTTTGCGGCAGTCTGCTAATCTTTACAAATAAAATGCCTCGTAATTTTGGGAGTGTTGTGTAATCAGTCGGGAAACCTCAGATCAAGCGGATATTTGGCTTTGATGAAGTTTAACCTTCCGAAGAAGTGATGGAGCTCTTGGATTATTAAATGCAGGTTCGTATCCAGTCTTTCGGAAGTTCCCTCCTGATTAACAACTACGCAATATATCGATGAATATCATTAATTCTCAAATGTCAAGTACACACCTTTTGTATGAAGGAGCAATATATATGTATATTTCCCTTTTAATCGTACAATTTCTTCTCAGTTATCTTTTGTCATAAATCTCAATATTCAGATTACAATTCTTCAAACCAAGCTCAGGCTAATCGGCACGAAGACAATCTCGGAAGCTTTTTTTCTAACAACCACCAGAGAGAGTACTACAAAGAATAATTATGCGCTTATGGCATAGCTATTGTATGAAACTATTTTGCGCATGGATTCTGCGAGTATGAAGATAGAAAATTTGTAAACGTCATTCAAGGGTAGAATTGTATCAGAATAATTCATCGAATATAAAGAGATATTACAAACGTGTGTGTAAATCCTTTAAATTGGAAATAACAAAGAATCTTTTCGTCTACCATTATGCATGTTGTACTTGTTTACGTTCCATATTCTTAACATTGTTTCTGCTTCACTATCATCTGTTTATATTGTTTTCTGGCAAAATAAACGCAACCTAGCAAAATTTCCCTTTGTTGCTTTAATTGTCGACAACAGTGTAGTTATACCTATTCTGCAAAAGTTTTGTTTCATTCCGGGAGAAAAAAATTGTAACATGGGACGTAAGTAAATGAGAACATGTCATGTAAGGCAGCACAAGTGCCAACGTACCATTAGCAGTAATATTGCGCTGGTTTTAACATCATTATGGTTTGCGTGGTGCTTTAGTGAAATTGATGTTTGGGGGTTAAGAAGTGTCGATAAGGCGATCTGGGATTGTGGCCATATACTATTGACGATACGTATGTATGGGGTTCCAGTATTGTGGCTTCTCAAGTTGAATTTCCTGTATACATGCATTTGCTCCCATTGGCCGAACATATGGGCGACACCTGTGTCTCTTAAGTGAATGCTATATATCTCAGCCATTATTTTTATACTTCGTAAATTCTTTTAAAATGGTATCTATGAATTTTTTACTGATGCTAGTGACTTATACGCTGTAAGCTGTAAAAAAATAAAAATAAAATAATACATTGTTTGTAGACCGGTTCTAGGTTATTGTTTTCGATCATTCAAAAGCCTTGCACACACTGTATTGTAACGAAACACTTTTTGTAAAGCACTGTAAAGTGTTTCTGATGAAATTATTTTACACCACGTACCGATGAAAGCTGAGTTGTAAACAAATGTAGCGTGTACTACGTATACAGAGCCGTCAAGAGGTTTAGTCCCTTTGTCTTTTAACTTTTTCCTTGGTAGCAGTTTGCACTTGTCCCGTGACTGAGAATGTTGACGAGATACAACATATCTAACAAAAAAAGCTAGAAAGATATATTCTACTCATTATACTATGTCTCCAATGAATGGTGAAATGTAACATATGTTTATATCATCTAATACGAGTTTTGTGTTGTATTTTATAGCATTTTAAAATGATGGATGGTCGAAACGCGTAAAGCAATTTCGGGAATAATAAAAATTATGTGCGGCAGGTAACAAGGGACAAATAATGCACAAGAAACACGTCGGACTTACAATTAAGAGCAAGTTAAATTGGGAAGAACCCATAGAAAATGTTCTGGGAAAGGGGAACCGAAGACTGCGTCTTATTGGCAGAAGGCTTAGAAGATGCAACAGATTTACTAAAGACACTGTCTAAACTACCCGTGTCCGTCCTCTTGTGGAGTACTGCTGCCTTACCAGATATGATTAACGGAGTACATCGAGAAATTCCAGAGAGATAGGGGGAAAGTGTCACGGACATGATACAGGATTTGAGGTGGAAATCATTCAAACAGAGGCGTTTATCGTTGCGGCGGGAACTTCACACGATTTTTCAATCACCAATTTTCTCCTCCAAATGCGAAAATATTTCTTTGAAACAGAGGTATATAGGGAGAAACGATACTCACAATAAAATAAGAGAAATCGGAGCTCGCTCGGAAAGATATAGATGTTCGTTTTTTTTCGCACGCTGTTCGAGAGTGGAGCAACAGAGAACTTGTGTGAAGGTGATTCCATGAACCCTCTGCCACGCACTTAAGTGTGATTTACGGAGTAGCCATGTACATGTAGACATAGGTGTAGATGTAAATGTAACTGTAGAGAAAGGTTTGTACAACATGTTTACCTCATTTGTTGAATGATCACCAAAACCAAATTCGAAAAAGAATTTCTCGGCAATATTTGGGCCCATTTGGAAGGAATTCAGTGAATACTATGAGCCGATTTGTTGCTATGGCCAAGGCGTGGGCCACATTTATACATCAGTAATGAAGTACGAAACAAACCAGCGAGTGGCAGACTGTGACCCGCATCAAGAAAGACGTCGTCGATTTGATATGCCGAAAAGATTATGGTTAATATTTTGTGGGATTCGAATAGCCTTCTTATCGATATTTTCTTTTCAAAGGTAATAAAATTAACTAAATAACTCTATGCAATTCTTCTCGAGTAGCTGAACTGAATGAAAGTGACAACTCCTCTACGCGTAAAAATATTATACACTAACGGAAATAAATCGCAACATCAAGAAGGAGTTGTACGACATAAACGAAAGTTGTTAGACGTGTTTCTACATCTGTTCGAATTTCGCACCATTCGCATAAGAATGCAAATCCGGTTTGCTTTAAGTACACGCTGATGTGAGCGTTAGTTGCCTTAGAGACTGGACGTGGTGAGTTGGCGTTAGTCAAGAATGCCTTTAAGGTGACAAAAAAGCCATTATCTAGATCTCATTGGGTTAGTAGTTCCAGCTGCGATTCTGCAGCCAACCCGTCCGCGGCCTAGACTCAGTGGACCTACACCTGGGGTTATGGCCTGGGGTGCGATTTCGTATGACGGCAGGTGCACTCTGGTGGTTATCCCATGCACCGCGTACGTCAGTATGGTGATTCGATCGGTTGTGCTGCCATTCATGAACAGCATTCCCGAGGGTTTTTCCCTACAGAATAACGCCTGCCCACATGCCGTTATTGTAACCCAACATGCTCTGCAGAGTGTCGACATATTGCCATGACCTGATACATCACCAAATCTGTCTCCAATCGAATACATATAGAACATCATTGGACGACAACTCCAACATCAACCAGAAACAGTATTTACCGTCCCTGTATTGACCGGCCAAGTGCAACAGGCATGGAACTCCATCCAACAAACTGACATCTGATCCCTGAACAGCACAACGCATGCACGTTTACATGCTTGCATTCGAGATTCTGGCGGTTACACCGGTTATGAATGTATGAATATTTACCATTTTCAGTGGCTTATCTCAAGTTTATCTCTTGGAAATGTAAACCATTTAAATATGCTACCTAGACAAATGTATTTCAACAACTTCATTACCCTGCATTAATTATGTTTCCGGTAGTGTATCCGTAGGAGAGTTTTTGTAGATAAATCCTTCTACATTGCTTGATAAATTTCTTCACTTATTACACCAGTTTTGGCTGCTGCAATCATGAGATATCAAAAACCTTAGAAATAGCAAAACGGAGATCAGTGTCAATATTAAAATTTGTGCATAAATCACCAAGCTTCACGACCGGCTGCGACTTAAAGCATTCTTCATAGAACCAGGTGACATGTTTCCATTAATCCATCATCCAGTTTCGATAATTTTGTGCCGAATGCAATCATATTGACGTTGTTGTAGGGACTACATGGGAACATATAGTGGCCTTTCATTGCGGATCCCTGTGTTCACCAACGTATGACGAATGCTGTGCTCCGACAACGATGGGCTTGCAAGAGTGCTGCACTCTGTCATATCTGCCTACCCGATTTTACAGAATAGGGAGGCCTCCGACTCCCACTTCCTACGATAATGCGTGAATGTCCAACACCTTGTCTCCTGTTCATGGTTACACCGTCCTTTAACAATTTTCCATATATGAATCAGGCGCTGGACCATAATAATCTGCACTTTTTCAATGCTTGCATCAGTGAATTTTCTCATTTGTTGCCCGTATCGTCTCTAGAAGGATTCCCGATTCGTCCACGCTCGGCTTATATCCTTTCCTTATTGTGTAACGTGCCTATGTAGACACCAAGTGGCATTCATATTGTCGCTGGAGAGTGGTCATAATGTTATGTCTCGTAAGTTAATTTTCATCCTTTATCAGGTTTGCAGCCAGCATTGAACATTTTGTAAGCAGGCTGTGCGACGTTGTACAGGTGACGCATGTGGGAGCACAGTGTGCCCTAAAGCCAGAGATATGTGGTCGGCCCGACTCGGTTAATGCCAGGAATCAAGTCCGATAAAGAACAAGAATAAGTTGTCTCAGTTAATACAGATGCTTTAGCTATTTATTGTAATAATGAACTGTGCTGGAAAAATGAACCAGTAAAGGTAAGAAACTGTTACCTGAAGATAGAGACGATATTCAGCGTTAACTCAGTTTCAAGAATATTATTTAAAAACAATCGTAATGTCACTGGTTTAGCAGTAAAACACATAAAAGAATACATGCAGAGAAACTGAGATGGCATAGAATTTCTGTTTTAAGCTTGGTCTATATTAACGGTATCAGTGCTTATTGTTGGTATAAATGCCAGAGTCGTAGTGGAATTAAGCTGACATGAGCATAACAGGATATTGACGTTTTTGTGGTCTTCGGTCCGAAGATTGATTCGGTGCAGCTCACCATCCTAGTCTGTCCTGTGCAAGTCGCTTCATTAATACATTACTATTGCAGCCACCGTACACTTGAACCTGCTTACAGTATTCATCTCTTGGCCACCAAGTACAGTTTTTACATCCTATACTTGCTTGCCATAAATTCCTGTCCTCCCGAATTACTTTTTGTCATCTTCATCATTCTATTGTAATACCACATTTCAAAATCTTCTATTCTCTTTTTGTCTGAAGTCCTTATCGTCCACGATTCACTTCCGTACGAAGCTACACTCCAGACAAACGCATACAGAAAGGAGTTCCTAGAAGTATAATTTGTTTTGGAGGTTAAAAAATTTCTCTTGTTCAGAAATGCTACATCTGTCTATCCAAGGCTACTCTGCAATTTTACAATTAAGTGCCTGACAGGGAGTTCATCGAACACCCTTCAACCTAATTCTGTACTCTTCCACTTTCGTACGACGCGAGGGAAAAATGAACACTGAAATTTTGTTATGATGAGCACTTTTTCCTATGTAGATGGCCCTCAAAAAATATTTTCGCATTCGGAGGAAAAAGTTGGTAATTCAAATTTCGTGAGAAGATCTCGCTGCAATGAAAAACGCCTTTGTTTTAGTGTTTGCTACCCCAACTCGCGTGTCGTATCCATGACACCCTCTCCCATATTTCGTGATAACACAAAACGACCTGCCCTTCTTTGAACTTTTTCGGTGTCCTCTGTCAATGCTGTCTGATACGGATACCATAATGTGGAGCAATACTCGGGAAGAGGATGGACGAGCGTAGCATAGGCAGTCTCTGTAGTAGAACTGTTACATCTGACTGTTCTGCCAATACAACGCATCTCTGGTTTGCCTCCCTGACAGCATTGTCCATGTTATCGATCCAACTTAAGTTATTCGTACTTGCAATCCCGAAGTACTTTGTTGAACTAAAAGCCTTTGAAATTTGTGTGATTTATGCTGTAATCCAAAATCAAAAGATTTCTTTTAATAGTATGTGAATAACCTCGGACACTTTCCATTATTTAGATTCAATCGCCACTAATCGCACCATATAGGTATCTCGTCTAAATCGTTATGAAATTGGTTTTGAACTTACGCTGGATTTACTACACAGTAAATGACAGCACCATCTGCAATCAATCCAATAGGGCTGCTCAGATTGTCTCTTAAATCGTTTATGTGGATTAGAATCAGCAGAAAGCCTATGAGACTTCCTTGGGGATCGCTAGATATCACTTCTGTTTTACATGATGATTTTCCGTCAATTACTGCAGAATGTGACGTTACTGACAGGAAATCACGAATCCAGGCGTCCAACTGAGGCAATACTCCACACGCACACAATTTGTTTACAAGTCACTTGTGAGGAACAGTGTGGAAAGCCTTCTGGAAAACTAGAAATATGGAATCAGTTTTAGATCTCATACCGATGGCACTAATCACTTCGTCCGAGTAAACAGCTAGTTGTGTTTCAAAAGAACGATATTTTCAGAATCCGTCCTCAGATTTGTCAGTAGTTTGATTTCTTAGAGGTAATTCTTAAGGTTCGAACACAGTATACGTTCAAAAATTCTACTGTAATTCTACATCAGTGGTATGGATCTGTAACTCAGTGGATTATTCCTATTTACTTTCTTCGACACTGGTGTTGCCTGGGCAGCTTTCCAGTCGTTAGAAACCCAAGTTTCGTCGAAAGAGAGTTTGTATATGACTGCTAAGTATGAAGCTATTGTAGCAGCATAGTCCGAAAGAAGCCTAGCAAGTATACAAAGTAGGCCTGAGATCCTGCTGTTAGTAAGTGATTTCAGTTGTTTCTTTACAAAATGGTTCAAATGGCTCTGAGCACTATGGGACTTAACATCTGAGGTCATCAGTCCCCTAGAACTTAGAACTACTTAAACCTAACTAACCTAAGGACATCACACACATCCATGCCCGAGGCCTGCCACCGTAGTGCTTCGTTACACCGAGGCTATCTATCTCTAAGTTACTCGTATTGGCAGCTGTTCTTGATTCGAATTCTGTAATATTTACCATTTATTTCGTCTTCTTTGGTGAAGGAATGTAGAAAAACCGTGTTTAGCAACTCCCCTTTAGTGGTAACATTACCATTACTACCAGGCAGTGAACGTATTGATGTTGTTTTACCGCTCTGCCAGATTTTAAGACAGAATCTCCTTTTGGAAGCTATTAAAAGTATAGCGTAAAGAAGTCCGCGCTAAGTTTAGAACTTCTGTAAAACATAACCAGTCTTGAAATTTTGCGCTCTTTTGAATTTGGCACGTGTTTTCCGTTGTTTCTGCAACAATGTTCTGACCTGTTTTGAGTACCATGAGGGACCCGTATTGTCTGTTGTTAATCTATTTTGAAGACATCTCTTAGTTACCATCGATTTTATTTCTTTGAATCTGAACCATTTAAGGCAAAAAAAATGGTTCAAATGGCTCTGAGCACTATGGGACTTAGCATCTGTGGTTATCAGTCCCCAAGAACTTAGAACTATTTAAACCTAACTAACCTAAGGACATTACACACATCCATGCCCGAGGCAGGATTCGAACCTGCGACCACAGCGGTCACGCGGTTCCAGACTGAAGCGCCTACAACCGCATGGCCACACCAGTCGGCCATTGAAGGCACACCTAGCCGACGCTTACATAGTTACTTTGGAAGATGATGATGTTCGGTTTGTGGGCGCTCAACTTTGCGGTTATCAGCGCCTGTACAAAGTCCCAGTGTCTACACATCTTTTCACAATCCAGTCTAGTCACTCTCACAAATTATGATGACGAAATGATGAGGACAACACAAACAGTCAGTCCCCGGGCAGAGAAAAATCCCCAACCCGGCTGGGAATCGAACCCGGGACCCTGTGGTCCAAAGAAAGCAACGCTACCCCATAGACCACGAGCTGCGGACTTAGTTACTTTGGAAGGAGTGGAGACTGTCTCTTGCTTTTATTTTTGCTGAATTTAGATGTTACGCATTCAGTCTCTCTACAAAGACCTTATGGTCACTAAGCCCTATATCTGTCAGAATGCTCCCTATTTTCTCAAGATTATTTATTTCTAAGGGGCCAAGTAAGTTTTCGCATCCATTTCGGCGGTCCCTAGACAATCAATAACATTGACAGTATTTATCTGACGCGCAATAATATTGCATGGGTGTGTGTGTTTGTCCTTAGCATAATTTAGGTTAAGTAGTATGTAAACTTAGGGAATGATGACCTTAGCACTTAATTCCCATAATATTTCACACACATTTGAACTTTTCGTTTTGTTTTGTAGAAAATGAATTCAAAACAAAGCGAAAGAGCTTTATTATTGGAGAGCATCGAAATGCACAAATAATTCTCGGCATCTTAGGATATTAAGGCAGATTACTACAGAAACAGTTATGTTATGATTTGTTGTTCAGGAAATACAGGTAATAGCCAAGAAGGAAAAATTTAGTAATGCAAAGTAATGAACAAATGTATGTATAGATATTTATATCTGCATACACTTTACTTACCCGAATATAATCCCTTAACGCACAAATTATCTGAAGACACTTTTCCATAACGATGCCTCAGACACTCTAAATTAACAGTGCACTTGTGAATTTCAGGTCTTCGAAAGAACTGCTGGCAGCAAGGTAGCGTAGCGTAACAGGTAAACGCTGCCTCAGTGGAACTGGATCTCTCATGTTATTATTTTGTTTTTCGATGATGGGAATATAGGCGTCCGCAGAAATTTATCCATGGGGAGTGGGGCGTGGGTTGGTAAGTGCCTGTGTATGGGGATAACTACTTCCAGTCATGTATAGAATGTTGGACCATCAATACACAAAAAAATATGATGATCTTTTTTTCGTCCAATCTCAGTTCTCTGAACAACTTTCCGTGAGCGATCTAACAAAGATTTAGTACGATGCCGGACGAAGTGCCGGCCAGGGTGGCCGAGCGGTTCTAGGTGCTACAGTCTGGAACAGCGCGACCGCTACGGTCGCAGGTTCGAATCCTGCCTTTGGCATGGATGTGTGACATGTCCTTAGGTTAGTTAGGTTTACGTAGTTCTAAGTTCTAGGGGACTGAGGACCTCAGAAGTTAAGTCCCATAGTGCTCAGAGCCATTTGAACCATTTGAACCGGACGAAGTTTTATGCCTACTACCGACTTCAAATATGTATTTTCACCAACATATCGAGGATTGCTAAAAGTCACTGCCAACTATAATTGTGTGAGTGGGGTCCTATTAGAAATGAGACTCAAGTTTTCTTTGAAGTGTTCAGCTACCGCGTCATGTGAGTCCGAGGTCAGTAAAAGGAACCAGTTATTAATGTATTCCGATTGCCACTTACAATTTCTATCACCCTCACTCACAGCAGCTTTCTTCAGTTTCACTAGAAGGTAAATTATTTCACTAGAAGGTAAATTACTTGTAACAGTAGTGATCGAACCGCTACCAATTGCATTTACAGGCCAAATACCAATAAGCATTTAACACTATTAGTGTGTCATTTGCTAAACTAAATCTTCAGCACAACCTGACTTGATTCGACTACACTCCATTACCTTTGTTTCACTTTTCTTAATGTTCATTCATCTTACAACTTCTTTTCAAGAAACTGTATCTCCCATACTAATGATCTTCGACTGATGGAATTACAATGTCTTCCGAAAACCTCAAACATTTTATTTTTCTACCTTATCATAGCTAACACTTGGTTCAAGAATCATAAAAGAAGGTTGTATACGTGGAAGAATCCTGGAGATACTAAAAGGTATCAGATAGATTATATAATGGTAAGACAGAGATTTAGGAACCAGGTTTTAAATTGTAAGACATTTCCAGGGGCAGATGTGGATTCTGACCACAATCTATTGGTTATGAACTGCAGATTGAAACTGAAGAAATTGCAAAAAGGTGGGAATTTAAGGAGATGGGACCTGGATAAACTGAATAAACCAGAGGTTGTAGAGAGTTTCAGCGAGAGCATAAGGGAACAATTGACAGGATTGGGGGAAAGAAATACAGTAGAAGAAGAATGGGTAGCTCTGAGGAATGAAGTAGTGAAGGCAGCAGACGATCAAGTAGGTAAAAAGGCGAGGGCTAATAGAAATCCTTGGGTAACAGAAGAAATATTGACTTTAATTGATGAAAGGAGAAAATATAAAAATGCAGTAAATGAAGCAGGCAAAAAGGACTACAAACGTCTCAAAAATGAGATCGACAGGAAGTGCAAAATGGCTAAGCAGGGATGGCTAGAGGACAAATGTATGTAGAGGATTGTCTCACTAGGGGTAAGATGGATACTGCCTACAGGAAAATTAAAGAGACCTTTGGAGAGAAGAGAACCACTTGTATGAATATCAAGAGCTCAGATGGCAACCCAGTTCTAAGCAAAGAAGGGAAGGCAGAAAGGTGGAAGGAGTATATAGAGGGTTTATACAAGGGCGATGTGCTTGAGGACAATATTATGGAAATGGAAGAGGATGTAGATGAAGACGAAATGGGAGATAATATACTGCGTGAAGAGTTTGACAGAGCACTGAAAGGCCTGAGTCGAAACAAGGCCCCGGGAGTAGACAACATTCCATTAGAACTACTGATGGCCTTGGGAGAGCCAGTCTTGACAAAACTCTACCATCTGGTGAGCAAGATGTATGAGACAGGCGAAATACCCACAGACTTCAAGAAGAATATAATAATTCCAATCCCAAAGAAAGCAGGTGTTGACAGATGTGAAAATTACCGAACTATCAGTTTAATAAGTCACAGCTGCAAAATACTAACGCGAATTCTTTACAGACGAATGGAAAAACTGGTAGAAGCGGACCTCGGGGAAGATCAGTTTGGATTCCGTAGAAATGTTGGAACACGTGAGGCAATACTAACCTTACGACTTATCTTAGAAGAAAGATTAAGAAAAGGCAAACCTACGTTTCTAGCATTTGTAGACTTAGAGAAAGCTTTTGACAATGTTAACTGGAATACTCTCTTTCAAATTCTGAAGGTGGCAGGGGTAAAATACAGGGAGCTAAAGGCTATTTACAATTTGTACAGAAAGCAGATGGCAGTTATAAGAGTCGAGGGACATGAAAGGGAAGCAGTGGTTGCGAAAGGAGTGAGACAGGGTTGTAGCCTCTCCCCGATGTTATTCAATCTGTATATTGAGCAAGCAGTAAAGGAAACAAAAGAAAAATTCGGAGTAGGTATTAAAATTCATGGAGAAGAAGTAAAAACTTTGAGGTTCGCCGATGACATTGTAATTCTGTCAGAGACAGCAAAGGACTTGGAAGAGCAGTTGAACGGAATGGACAGTGTCTTGAAAGGAGGATATAAGATGAACATCAACAAAAGCAAAACGAGGATAATGGAATGTAGTCAAATTAAATCGGGTGATGCTGACGGAATTAGATTAGGAAATGAGACACTTAAAGTAGTAAAGGAGTTTTACTATTTAGGGAGTAAAATAACTGATGATGGTCGAAGTAGAGAGGATATAAAATGTAGACTGGCAATGGCAAGGAAATCGTTTCTGAAGAAGAGAAATTTGTTAACATCGAGTATAGATTTAAGTGTCAGGAAGACGTTTCTGAAAGTATTTGTATGGAGTGTAGCCATGTACGGTAGTGAAACATGGACGGTAACTAGTTTGGACAAGAAGAGAATAGAAGCTTTTGAAATGTGGTGCTACAGAAGAATGCTGAAGATAAGGTGGGTAGATCACGTAACTAATGAGGAGGTATTGAATAGGATTGGGGAGAAGAGAAGTTAGTGGCAAAATTTGACTAGAAGAAGGGATCGGTTGGTAGGACATGTTTTGAGGCATCAAGGGATCACAAATTTAGCATTGGAGGGCAGCGTGGAGGGTAAAAATCGTAGAGGGAGACTAAGAGATGAATACACTAAGCAGATTCAGAAGGATGTAGGTTGCAGTAGGTACTGGGAGATGAAGAAGCTTGCACAGGATAGAGTAGCATGGAGAGCTGCATCAAACCAGTCTCAGGACTGAAGACCACAACAACAACAACCTCAACTTAATTCGCTACACAGATTTCCTCTTGATTTCCTTTACTGCCAGCTCACTGTTCTGGTTGGCTAACATCAGGGACAGATTACAGCTCTCTCTCACTCACTTCTCAACATGAATAATTGGCGGTTATTCGAAAGATACAGCCGTTGGTGGAGTGGTAACGTCGGTGCATTTTTGTAGTCATCAAGTAAACACCGAAGGCTGCACTCTCGAGTCTGTCAGACAGCCAGGGTGGGTTGGCTGTAGGGTAGAGCGCCACAGGGCCCTGTCGGACAGCTGGCATGCTGCCGCTAATCGACTACCTGTGTCCGTGTCACTCAGCTTGCGCTGCGGGCTGGCCAAACACGCAGGCGCTCTGCTATCGACACGGCCTCCCGAGTGCTTGGCGGACAAGTACTTTTCATAATGTCCTCCCTTTCCCTCGTATCCTGCAACCTGTCACAGTGCGCTACTTCAATATATGTCAACATCAGCAGACACCGCAATCGTACCACAAAATGCAATCCTTTTTCGTTTTCCAAAACATTAGAATCACCACAGACTAAGTGGCCCAAAAGACATTATTCTGGATAAATCGAAGGCAGGTCTCACTATATAGACCCCTTGCTACACAACACTGCAAAAGAAAAGAGCACGAAATCATTGACTCTGAGCTAAACCATAATTCGGCACCAACATGTAAACGTTGAATGTCTAACAACACCCTTCACTTTGGATTTTCGCGCTACCAGTAATACCCCTCAGCTATTCGATCTCATGTCGGAAGGACAACACATATTTTAACGGAAGATATCGTGCAAAGTCTTAGGAAGGTAATATGTTCATAAGCAAGGTGAACTCGACCTCTACAGACAAAACATCGAAGTTTTCTCAGAGGTATTTACGAAGTAATCTGGTATGAGGGATCCGTGGTCCTCGGTGGCAGATTAATGACTAATAATGAAATTTTACCAGAATGAGATTTTCACTCTGCAGCGGAGTGTGCGCTGATATGAAACTTCCTGGCAGATTAAAACTGTGTGCCCGACCGAGACTCGAACTCGGGACCTTTGCCTTTCGCGGGCAAGTGCTCTAACACCTCAGCTACCGAAGCACGACTCACGCCCGGTCCTCACAGCTTTACTTCTGCCAGTATCTCTGTCGGGCGCACAGTTTTAATCTGCCAGGAAGTTTCAATGAAATTGTGATTTATTTGGTTTGTTAACGCATTTACCTTTGCTCCTGTGAAAACATTTTCACAACAGTGAAAAATACTGTAGTATACAACCGTGAAAAACTAAAATACGGTGTATGAAACACGTACCCTTTTATCAGAGTTTGATAAGTCTGTTCTTCCAGTGGACATTACAGTAACAATAAATATTTAATTGTTCCTGTTATATCCTAGCCAGTAATGCCACCCTGTTCACTGTTCCAGCGGACCGGTCGGCCCGCTATTAAAAGTGTGGCGTTGACTTCGTAGGCCGTTTCTACAGCGAAGTGTTGTCGCTACGAAGGCCGCCACAAAAGTTCCCCTATAAGCAGTGATCCTAAATTTGATTATCACGCTCACAGAGACGTATCTTCGGCTGCTTTATGCATTCATCAACCTCTGGTGTGTGGCGTAAGTTTTTGTGTGTCGGACGACCCTAGAAACCAGATCTATGTGTTCAAATGGTTCAAATGGCTCTGAGCACTATGGGACTTAATTTCTGAGGTCATCAGTCCCCTTGAACTTAGAACTACTTAAACCTAACTAACCTAAGGACATCACACACAACCATGCCCGAGGCAGGATTCGAACCTGCGACCGTTGCGGGCGCGCGGTTCCAGACTGGAGCGCCTAGAACCGCTCGGCCACCCCGGCCGGCGGTCTATGTGTGTATCGACTCCAGTTTCGAACAATAGACTCTTTATGTGCCATCAGAAGCCCAAGTCCTCAGCTGTCATATCTGGCCTCGCCCAAGCCACTATACGTCAATGTAGTTCCTAAAATTGACTGCAAAGTGCGCTGGCACCCTGCCATGTTGAAACCACATAATTTGACAAATTCCCAGCGGCAGATCTTCTAGGAATTGCGAGAGGACGTCTTGAACGAATGTTTTGTACAGAACGTCTTCCAGTACTTACATACAATACATGCACAGGAAAGTTGTATCTGTAGAGTCAGCGGTTGTAAAGCCTATTCCTTATCAGCAACGTTTGTTGTTTTAGCTGCTGTTGTGCACAGTGTGTGTACATATGGAAAAAATACAAAACAGTGATTCACGTAGAATTTTTTTGAGATATATACATACGAGGGTGAGTCAAATAAAAACCTTAAATATTTTTTAAATATTATTTATTGTGCAGAAGTGGTACAAACCTGTATCACTTTTCAACATAATCTCCCCCACGCTCAGTGCAAGTCCTCCAGTGCTTACAAAGTGCATAGATTCCTTTAGAAAAAAATTCTCTTGGTAGTCCTCGCAATCACTCATGCACCACGTGGGGTATCTCTTCATCAGAACGGAACATCTTTCCTCCCATTGCGTCTTTGAGTGATCCAAACATATTGAAATCACTTGTCTCGTGAGTATGGTGGCTGAGGAAGACTCTCAAAATGGCGGTCTGTGATTGTTGCAACTGTTGTACGGGGGCCTCGCATTGTCATGTTGTAAAAGGACACCTGCTGAAAGCAATCCACGTCGCTTTGATTTGATTGCAATCCGCAGAGGATTTTTTACGAGATCTGTGTATGATGCACTGGTGACAGTGGTCCCTCTTGGCATGTAATGCTCCAAAACGACGCCTTTTTCGTCCCAAAAGAGAGTCAGCATAACCTTCCCTGCTGATGGTTCTGTTCTAAAGTTCTTTGGTTTTGGTAACGAGGAATGGCGCCATTCTTTGCTCGCTCTCGTCGTTTCCGGTTGGTGGAAGTGAACTCAGGTTTCGTCCCCAGTAAAGATTCTTGCAAGGAAGACATCACCTTCTCGTTCAAAGCACCGAACGAGGAGCATCTTCCACTGAAGTCCCACCATTTGCAAACTTCCTACTCCATTCGTAGACTTGTTGCTGTGACAAACATGCATCACCGTACTGAACCTTCA
Organism: Schistocerca nitens; assembly: GCF_023898315.1. Lineage (NCBI taxonomy): Eukaryota > Metazoa > Arthropoda > Insecta > Orthoptera > Acrididae > Schistocerca > Schistocerca nitens. The sequence goes on along the minus strand of NC_064614.1, from coordinate 482,839,715 downwards.
TTCGCCGATGAATTTCAATAGGTTTCACATCTTCACTACGCAAAAAGCGAATAACAGAACGATGTTCTTCCCTGGTGCAAGTCGCAAGTGGGGCGGTCATCTTTATACTGATACTGCGGCGGTATGTGTGCATCTGCACTATGCTGCCACCTACAGTCCATTCTGCACCTTGTTTGTAGCTCGCTTACCAACTTACAGGATTCGATTCGTTATTACAAATTTAAGGTTTTCAGTTGACTCACCATCGTATTTACTCTTAATAATCACTGTGAAATTATAAAAAGAGATTTTTTTTTGCTAAAAGAAGTTCTTCTTTATTTCCCTGTTGTTTATTCCTTTCTACATCGTTGTTTCCTTTATGGTCATTAAAAAGTTTCTCTGTGGATACTCTCGCATGTTGGACCACTCAAGTCACAAAGGAGAATTATGGATGTTCATTCGCTGTATTTTTTGTTGTATCAATATCCCAGAACATACGCATGAATAAAAAGTACACTACTATTAGTTACACTATTTTCTATGCCACATCGGTCGCTGGGGACAGTGTGTAAGCAGGCTTGATCACGTTAGCACTGAGTGTTGCTGGAATGTCAATTACGCTGTACTTTCATTATCAGTAGGTATTGGGTTCAGGTCTTGCTGCGGCACACAGCTTTAATCTTAAAGAAAGATTCATAACAGCTCACTCTACGCTGCAGACTACAAAGATACAGTATGGAAGATTATCCTCCAATATTTATTATTTCTATCGAAGATTTTGCGCTGAATATGTTAGAAAAATGTTTCCTCGATATCGGTAACAAGAAATTCTGCCGTCTGCAGATGCAGCTTGAGGTCACTTAAATTGTAACCTCCCCCTCACGTATCGACCTTAATGACAGTGAAATATTAAACCGCGTGTACCTAATGGAAATTTGGGGAAAGCAATCGTCACCGAAGTTAATTTGTCGGTAAAGACGGAGGAAAGGGTTACATCTAAATGAAAGGAAAAATGCAACTGAAACTGGTGGAAATTAATTTTGAAAAGTGGTAAAGTTAATAAAGAAAGTAAATGTGCGGCCGTTACGTCAACAATTAACTAGCGGTAATTAGATATTTGAGATTTGGGGGAAATTACGGTCGCCAGTCCTAAGGACAATTACTATAGTATCTGAAAAAGAAAGGTTATTACACATATAATTAGCACTAGAAGCCTGGCAACTGAAGGTTGACATGTGTAGTGTGAAAACTGAAAGTTTGTCAGAAGTAATAAATTTCGCTACACTCTGACTTAATTTAGCAAAAGAATTAATAAAACCGGAAAATTGAAAGTTAATTTAGTGACTGAGATTAATAGTGAACTTTGTTTCTGAAGCATATCGAAATTCAGTAAAATACAGTTAGTCTTGGGCTACCTCAACAATCATTTCAAAAGCTACTTGAATCTACGCAATTTAGAAATAAGACATTTAACTTCGAACTTGAATTAAATGATTCTGAACAATTAACAATAGTAAAATTTAGTACGTACCAAGCTGAGCTGCAGTCATAGGTAACTTAAAATATGCTAACAAAACTCGCACTCTTAATTTGTGCTCGTGTAATCTAAATATTGTAGCCAGCTATGAATACTTTAACTGAACTTTGAAATTAAAGCAGTGAAATCGAATTATATTATTTTAATGCTGGCGTTTGAATTTCAACGACACTCGGGTTCATTTCGGAAGAGGAAGGGTAATGCAATTGGGACAATGAGCAACAAAGGTTCATGCTAAGTTGCTGTAATTTTGTGATTTGAACAGTTTGAAAAGCTGAGGTCTGCCATACAGTTCTAAAACTTTACGTGCTTCCAGTCTTCCTTGTTGGTTGATTGATTGAAGGTTTGAAGCCGTCGATCGAGGAGGTGGCGACAGTCACTCATTGTCGGCCGTCGCTGTTGCAGAAGCTGGATGTTGGCGCGCCTTCTTCTCGACACGGTCACCAGACGAAACGGGCTCTTGATGTGCGCCAGCTAATGCTTCCCGTCCGCGACACCATGTCAGAAACTATCATCACAAGTCGAGCGCAATTACATGCTGCCAAACCCCGAAAGCGCGGCAACTCGCGGGAGCCTCACATATCACACCTGCTCCACTGCACCACCCCAGCCAGACTCTCCTGCTCAGCCCGCGCTCCACGCGGCAGAGTTAACACTATCAAAGATCCTAAACACTTTCGTTTTCCACACGACCTATCGATGTATTCGTTCGATAGTATAGTTTTCCCTAGGCCAGACCCAGCGTATAAATACAAATAATATTCACAAAACAAACCAATTATACATCGACATAAATGCATATATATATACAAATAGTAAAACAATTACTATATACAAAGACACAGAAATGTTATATCTTCAGGTAACAAAATAAGGAAAAAAATTTGCAGTGCAATAGATGGAAATAGGAGGATATGCATTTCCGGTGTTACACGTGCCCCACATTGTCTGAGGATGTTCGTGTAACCTAAACAGACTCAGAAAATGTCCCAAAAAAGAAACAGCGGAAATGCATGTGCTCAAAACATAAAAAAAATTAGTATTCGTCTAATTAAGCATAAATCAATTTTTAGGTCATAATAATTGAGTGGAGACACTCCTAATCTTATTCCACTCTGTCATATTACACAAAAGAAAACAGGGTGACAACATATTAAAATTCATAGAAAACATAGAAAATGGTTTAGCTATCCAAAAAATCAAAATTCCTAACAGTATCAAGAAATGAAATACTATTTACAAAAGTAATCAGAGTACATGGTCATAAAAACAGGTATATCAAAATACGCAAATTAATAATTAATCACATAGAATACACATTTTTATATAACCTTTTCATAAGTAATATTCTCGTCATGAGGGTCCATTAAACGCTAAACAAGAAAATAATACACATCAGATCGAAGAAACATAAATATTGACAGCAGAATTCTTTCACATCAGCTGTCCGGGAAGAAAAACAACTCCGCTTTCCGTACTCGCAAGTACAAAGAATGCCGGCAGCGGCACAAGAGCCGACAGCGGCACAAGAGCCGACAGCGGCTCCGCTTCGCCAGTATTGTTGCGCCCGCCTCTGCGGCACGCTTGATCTCACTCGCCCTTGTAACGGCATTTCCAGAACTTCCGTTTCACTGAATTCTTTCGGAAAAACCCACTCCCGAGTAATCTCAAGGAGTCCATTAACACTATCACAGTGGATAACTCAACACTGTCCATCATCACACATGTACAAGCCTGAAACTTAAAACAGCGGCTCTGACTAGTAAATCACATATTTATGAAATCTTACAGCTAGTTACAAAATCGTATTTACATTCCTTAATCTACTGTGACTCAGCTGAAAACTTAAAATAGCAGCTTGGATTTTTCGATTGATTATTAATCAATTCCTCTTAAATCATTTAGTCAAAATTAATTACTTATTAATTACAACTTCTTTAATGTCCTCTTGGTCAGGCAAAAGCATGGCAATCTAGCAAACCTTAAATCTTACACTCTATATTTACATACTGTACAAATTACCCATTCTGTGGTATTAATCAATCCTAGGTTGGTACAATTTCAAGTCTACAATGTTCCGTATACCTAATAGTTTTCCAGAGCTTGGATACTCTAAGCAATAAGCATTTGTGTGAGGTATACCAATGACTTTATATGGTCCATTATAAACAAACTTAAATTTAGAGATTTCATTGTCTATCTCGCTCGATTTCTCATGAGCTGTTACAAGTACTAAGTCTCCGATTGCAAACTTAGCAAAACGCGCTTTAGCGTCATGACGACGTATGCGAGCATCGGCTTTCAGCTTCATTATTTCTCGCAAACGATCTTTTTCAACACCAATATTAATGTCAATCTGTGGAGGGAATTTGATTATCTCTTCCACAAGTCCCGGTTTGTCTGAAAACACACTCTTATTCCTCCTTATCACTTCATACAGGCCTCGTCTTTGTTCGTGTGTGCGTTACAAACTTATCATCCAAAAATAATATATGTCATTCATTTCCGCTGCTGAATATGGTGTCAATAAATCATGCTCATAGTCTACATTTGCATAGGTTATCCAGTTTGATTCATTTCATGGAAACTAGCGTCAACTTCTCAGGCGTATAGAAATCACGAACTGATTGACTATTGTAGCACCACCGCTACGCTTATTTCCGATTAGTTACTAATACTCCAGTAATTTAGCAAAACAACACTGAATCAATATTTACTCCATAACTGAATACCTTATAAACTGTGAACGAGTATAATATAAAGACAAATAGGAAGAAAAGATGAACACACATGGAGGAGGAGGAGCTTAGTGTTTAACGTCCCGTCGACAACGAGGTCATTAGAGACGGAGCGCAAGCTCGGGTGAGGGAAGGATGGGGAAGGAAAGCGGCCGTGCCCTTTCAAAGGAACCATCCCGGCATTTGCCTGAAGCGATTTAGGGAAATCACGGAAAACCTAAATCAGGATGGCCGGAGACGGGATTGAACCGTCGTCCTCCCGAATGCGAGTCCAGTGTGCTAACCACTGCGCCACCTCGCTCGGTATGAACACACATGGAGTTAAGATCAATGTGGCCTTAGTAAAACGCAAGACAATTGTGAAGAATTTTGAATCAGATTTTAAACAAAGAAGTAAAATCATTTTACCTCCATCGCATTTCTAGTAATTTCGGAAGCCTTCCAAAGAAAGAGAAGTAATACATGCAAAATAGTGAGAAGCCTATATTTACTACAAGCAAGTGGAAATAATAAAAGTTCAATTTGGTTTTAAGCCTTATTTTAGCTTACCATCGTTGTCAATTACGTAGAAAGCTATAAACTAAGAGAAATGATCCACAAAAGGGGCACATGACAACTCTAGGACACGCAGGTGATACACCCCTCTTCGTCGAAGGTAAGGAAGGCTTGGAAAACATAATAAGACCTTCGTTATAATTAGCATCTCTTCCTGGCAGATTAAAACTGTGTGCCCGACCGAGACTCGAACTCGGGACCTTTGCCTGTGAGTACCGAGCGTGAGTCGTGCTTCGGTAGCTCAGATGGTAGAGCACTTGCCCGCGAAAGGCAAAGGTCCCGATTTCGAGTCTCGGTCGGGCACACAGTTTTAATCTGCCAGGAAGTTTCATATCAGCGCACACTCCGCTGAAGAGTGAAAATCTCATTCTGGAAACATCCCCCAGGCTTGGCTAAGCCATGTCTCCGCAATATCCTTTCTTTCAGGAGTGCTAGTTCTGCAAGGTTCGCAGGAGAGCTTCTGTAAAGTTTGGAAGGTAGGAGACGAGGTACTGGCAGAAGTAAAGCTGTGAGTACCGGGCGTGAGTCGTGCTTCGGTAGCTCAGATGGTAGAGCACTGGCCCGCGAAAGGCAAAGGTCCCGAGTTCGAGTCTCGGTCGGACACACAGTTTTAATCTGCCAGGAAGTTTCATATCAGCGCACACTCCGCTGCAGAATGAAAATCTCATTCTGGAAGCATCTCTGATGTTCATATTTACTTCCGTGAGAAGTGAATTTCAGTTCACTTTATACTACTGATCTGTAGCTTTCCCTCGGTCCCCTTTGAATATATTATTTATATTATTATATATTACATTTATATTGTATCATTAATATAATATATATACTCATGATAAACACACACAAAGCCCGCCAGGTTAGCCGAGGGCGCTAATGCGCTGCTTCCTGGACTCGGGAAGGAGCGCCCACCCCGGATCGGATCCACCTGGTGAATTAACGACGAGAGCCGGTGTGCCAGCCAGCCTGGATGTGGTTTTCAGGCGGTTTTCCACATCCCACTAGGTGAATACTGGGCAGGTCCCCATGTATCGCCTCAGTTACACGATTCGCAGACATTCGAAAACGTTTGCACTCTTTCATGGCTTACACTAGACGCAGGCAACTGGCGTACACACATTCCGTCCTGGGGGTATGGGGTGGCGGCGACAGGAAGGGCAACTGGCCACCCTCTGACACTATCATCGCCAAATCCATAGTAACAGGGCCGACCCCGAGGTGGAGTGGGACAAAGGCCCAAGGAAATGATGATGATGAAACACACACAAATCCGAGGAAGTCTTGTGACAAAAAATGGAATTATAATCACAAAAAAGAGTAATTAGCCTTGAGGGGTCGTGTAACACTAATAAATAGGCAGTGGCACTGTGACAATGATTACTGCAATAGCATCGATGGAATCGTAATGCCATTTGCTCATGGCGCAAATAGCGCATCTGCATCTTAATCACGGTCGAAGTTTCCACGGGCACTCTATCATGAAATCTCTTGACTAAGGTCGATTGAGTCTAAGCACGGTTGCTTACAGAGTGATGGAGGCCAACTAATGTTCATTAGGATAGAGGAAATTTCCGCGGTACTGCCAATAGCAAAGTGAACTCGTCCGAGAGCGGCAAGGAAGAGGCTGGAACAACGTCCCTACATAGATTTGTAACATCAGAAGCAGCACAGTCGTGTGTGTCCTCCAACAGAGAAAAGTTCCTACGGCCAACTTGACTGAGGATGGTAATACAGAAGCTTCTGAGACGCCCTGCTAAAACTGTGGGACAGGACAGGTAGTTTAAGTTGTGGAAAGGGGCCAAAATAAGCGGCTGTCAGTTACACTCGAACATACAATCTTTTATTTGATCAAACATTATAATAGCCAAGAAAGATTTAAAAAAAACACAGCTTTAGTTTAGGAACTTAATTAGCGGCAGAATGCGCCGTACAATCTCATGCCTTAAGGGCAAGACCACTTTAATTTAAAAACAGCTGAAAGCCAATAACTTAAAGCTCAACCAAAATCAGAAATTTAATAGGCAAAGCCTTATCTTAAAACACCTTAATTAGTCTGAAGGCCCAAAGAATGTGACACTTTAAGAGCAAAACAACTTAAATTCAAAATCGGCTGAAGGCCCAACACTTAAGACTCAATAACATAAATTTAAAAAATGCCAAAGGCCTTACAAAAACAGTTCTTAAATTAGGCCGAAGGCCCAAACCATCTGACGCCTTAAGGGCAAAACAACCTCAATCTAAAAATCGGCTAGAAACCATAGAAGTACAAACAACAAGAACAAACAAGAAAAGGCAGTACACCCAAGGGCGCTCAGAAGTTCCGAGGGTCCGCCTGGAATTCAAACCCTAACGCTGGCTTAGATGAGACAGGCAGTCGGCCCAACCATTGTCGATCCGACGACAACCCAACCGACAGACAGACAACGGACCCACCGACAAGATAACCTCCGCTTCACCCGACCAGCACACAACAGTGAGTTCAATGGAACGACATAGAAGGTATTGGCGCCCACAACTAGTTATACATTGAGCTGTTAAACTACACACGCTGCTGGACAGCGACAACACGATGAGGAAAATACAACGAATTTACGACAACAGCCAGGGCTGGTAACTGGAACGTTAAAGGCCACAAGGAACAAGATTCCGCTGATGCACTTCAGTTCAACTAACCTAGTTAAACCCCACCAGAGGATGGCTAAAATTTGCCAATTTGAAAACACACGTTGTTGCTCGCGGGAATATCCCAACAGCCGACAACGAACTCCAAACGACCCAAAGTCAACAGTCGTGACTTGCTGGTCAAAACACAACTTTCATGTCCAGGATCGGTGAGCCACGAACCTCGTAGCAATGGGAACAGCCCCACAAGTCCGACACCACACAGAGGCCGCCAGAGGATCAGGCCAAACCACGCACCACGGAGATTTCCTCGCTGCTCCGCGCCAACCGACCAACTTCCCAGACCCGGAAACGGTGAAAGGACCAAATATACGTCGGATGATGAGACGACCAACCGAATGACCAACCAACGGTTCTCCCGCTCCAGTCTCCCTCCGTCGGACAGTTCATGGGTGTCGACAGCGGTCGGCGAGCACTGGCTGTCGCCGCCTCACCGGTGCTCCGTCCCCGCTTTCACTGCTGCTGTGTCCCGACTGCACTGCTGGTCCGTCCCGAACTGACTACCAGATACACGACGACCTGGAAATACTATCGGTCGCTCCAGAGATGGTACGACAGTGCACTTATCGATAAGCGCTGCTGCTGCTGCTCAAGGGCAAGTAAGGCAGGAAGTTAGTGACGCCAGTAAATGGAATCAGAAAACGAGGTGGCAGTACCGTAATAGAAGATGACAAACAATAAATGGCACGAACACGAGCCGCGCACGGCTCAGGTTCCTCGTGGCACTCAGGCTGGTGACCTTGTTGTGACGCCAGTTCTCCGAACGAGGGTGGAATAGCGCCCTTAGGTGAACATGAAAATTGTTGTGTCCGCACTATTCGCTAGACCTTTACTTAAGCTAGTTTCATTTGGTCAAGAGAAAATAAATTTTAATGCATAAATTAACAGATTAATTTCATTGACTTTTTAATTAATTGATTTATAGGCTCACGGCTACTGTTACTGATTTTGTAATTATGTGAGCAATTCTAATTTGCCACTGTAAACATGATTTTGATTTAATTCGACGCTCTTTCTTTGTAACAACGCTGGACTATACCGCTGCTGAGGCTTCCAGCTTATTAGCTTGTTTGTCCGTCTTTTTAACGAAACACATCACTGATTGTGCATATCATGGATCCGACAGTTTGTTGGTAGGTTCTTGGAGGTACGTGGCTTTAGATGTCTATCTATAGGTCATGACGTCATTGTCGGGGAAGATACCAAGCATGAAGGGTTGAAGATGGTTCGCCGGCCGTCAGTGTGTCTTCGTTTACTACTACATGTCTCATGCAAGCACAGGAGAATGTCTTCCGTAGCATAATACTGCTCCCAGTAGCCTGCGTCAGTGGCGTGCAGCACGTTTCGAGCCGCCGTTCACCTCGATTACGGCGTTTGTGGAGACGAACATTGACCTAGTGTAACAAAACTGTGAATCGCCAGAAAAGCCCACACGTTCCCATTGATCGACGGTCGAATCCTGATGGTGAATGCCCACTCCAGGCCGGCCGCGGTGGTCTAGCGGTTCTGGCGCTGCAGTCCGGAACCGCGGGACTGCTACGGTCGCAGGTTCGAATCCTGCCTCGGGCATGGGTGTGTGTGATGTCCTTAGGTTAGTTAGGTTTAAGTAGTTCTAAGTTCTAAGGGACTTATGACCTAAGATGTTGAGTCCCATAGTGCTCAGAGCCATTTGCCCACTCCAGTCTTAACTGACAATACCATTGGGTCAACATATGAACATGTAGGGGTGATTTGCTTCGGAGCTCTATGTTCAACCATGTACGATGAACAGTGTGCTCCGCAACACCTGTGCGTGTACCAGCATCGTGGTCTTTCGGCAGAGATGCCACAGATTCTACTTTAAAGAGCAGACAAGCCTCCCAACTCCACGTTCTGTGAAGACACGTGGACGTCCAGCCATTTAGCGCCTGTTCTACCTCTTACTGTAGACGTTCACGACCGTAGCACTTGAACTTTCGACTAGCTTCGCCGTTTTCGAGATACTCGTTCACAAGGTCTGCGTAACAACAAAGTCGCTTATCTCATTGGATTTTCCCATTTGCAACCCATACCTTCGCCAGGATCATCCCCCATCCCCCTCTGCTACGCTTACACACATTTCATAGCGCATCACTCGCCCGCAACGTCACCAGGAGGCAGTTTAACCTCGCGATGGGCAGTGGTCATTACGTTTTGCCTTATCATTGTATAACTGACTAGATAAATCAGTTGAAGGATCAGAGGAAGCAAGAGCAAACCAGCTCCAATAGGACCATTCTCAACATAGCACTGCAGCGTTAAAATCAACCTTCGAGTTGAGAAAAACTTACTTACTTGCTTATGCAGAGATAAAAGATGCCATCAGACAATCGAACACCTAGCGGCATAAAAAAATGAGGAAGTGGTTACGTGCGGTTGCTATATTCAATAAAGATGTATAGTGTCGAGTGCATGGCGAACTGCTTGCAAACAAGTAGAGAATGGAATATTTATTATGCGTCAGGATCACAAGTACAGACTTTTATAGTGATTACCGTCTTTGATTTAACTCGTAATCCATTTGAGATCCTCCACAACAGCAGTAGTACTTTTAATTAGTGCTGTTATTGTATAGTTTGCTCTGTCAAACTCATAGTCAGCCAGACACTTCGCTTATTCATCAGACGTTCTACTGTTGTAGAGAAAGATCTGCAAATGTTTTGTCAAATACGCCTAAACAGTAAATTAACAAAATATTTGTACTCGAAGTCGTCAAGGATAATACACTCTCTTCCGTCCGATCAAGCCACGGAAGGTTCAACGGTACCTAAGGACCGCCGTATCGTCATCGGCCCACAGGCGTCACTGGATGCGGATAACGAGGGGTCTGTACTCAACACAATGCTCTCCCCGCCGTTGTCGGTTTTAGTGAGCGTAGCCGCTGCTTTTAGATCAAGCAGCTCCTCAATTGGCCTCACAAGGGCCGAGTGCAGAGGGTAATACACTGGCAATTAAAACTACAAAACCAGGAAGGATAGCGATTAACGAACTTCTGTAACTTCTGTATCTGGTGCGCGTACAGCGTTTAAGTTGGCTGAGTTGAGTCCATAAAGGATTGTAAACTGTTATCACTTTGACATCCATCACGCTGCTACTATTACTTCAGCTTCGAACAGATGAAATATTTGTTGAAGCAGAGATCCCCTGGCAGTGTCGATATTTCAGAATCTGGAAAGTCCTTGAAAATGATACCAGGCGTTTGATGCATCCGTTTCTCCACTGAGGTTAGTTAGGGAATGTGACGTCAAGTTCCGTTACTAGAAACACAGGTAGAAGTCTGCGTGTGAGTGGTCACTTCTCTGCTGAGGGTGGGACGCAGAAGACTTGTTACGGGTGTGTCTGATGGACGACGCTGCTGGTTGTGGAATTGGCAACAAATGCCATCACTGTTATTTAACATGGTTTGAACAGCCTTCGATCTACTTCTCATTTAATATAAGTAAGTGATTGCCGAGATTTTTGAAAATAAACACTTTACTGTCTGTTGTGTTGTCAGAAGAGCCAACACCGTGTTACGAGAGGAGGCCGAAACGCACGCGTTTTAGCTCACGCAGGCTGGCGTGAGGAGGGAAGAACTATACTGACGTGAGGTCTGGAACATGACAAGGAATTAGAATTCAGAAAGCGAACGTAATTAATTAGATACTTAACTTTAATGATCAACGTCGCTCTTGACGGAACATGATTCACAATATTGTCTGTTCAGAATACATTCTTGAAGTTATTACTTATAGGAACTGAATATGACGCCTTGCTAGGTCGTAGCAAATGACGTAGCTGAAGGCTATGCTAAACTGTCGTCTCTGCAAATGAGAGCGTATGTAGACAGTGAACCATCACTAGCAAAGTCGGCTGTACAACTGGGGCGAGTGCTAGGGAATCTCTCTAGACTAGACCTGCCGTGTGGCGGCGCTCGGTCTGCAATCACTGATAGTGGCGACACGCGGGTCCGACGTATACTAACGGACGGCGGCCGATTTAAAGGCTACCACCTAGCAAGTGTGGTGTCTGGCGGTGACACCACACTGTCACTATAGACTCGGAGTAAACCACTTTATAACAAATGCGTGTATCTGTGTTGCACATATGTATAAGAACTGGCGAAACGCCGCGATTCCACATGCAGTGGCGCTACATCAGTAGCGTGTGGATCAATTGAGAATTTGTGTCTGACGGGAAGTATACTAGAGTAGCCTGTGTAGTTAGGATAACCACTATGCCTGAATGGCGCACTAGTCAGAGCATCTACCTAGTAAGCAGGAGAGCTGAATTCGAATCCCCGTGTGGCGCAAATTTACAATTTTCCCTATTAATTTAAATCAATGCCCCCTCGCAGCCAATGTCTGTAATTCCAAAAAGGTTCAAATGTGTGTGAAATCTTATGGGACTTAACTGCTAGGGTCATCAGTCCCTAAGCTTACACACTACTTAACCTAAATTATCCTAAGGACAAACACACACACCCATGCCCGAGGGAGGACTCGAACCTCCGCCGGGACCAGCCGCACAGTCCATGACTGCAGCGCCCTAGACCGCTCGGCTGTCTGTAATTCCTTTGTGTCTAAATACTGTACGTTTCATGCCCTTAGTATCTTCTTTAATCATCTGTGTTAATTGTGCTCAGTATCAGTCAAAATGAAAGCTCTACTTTGAACGTATTATGGTCGCAGAATATCGATTAGTTGGCTTTCGTGGGTCCTAATGCTCAATATTATCATGTATAATGGCCAGTTGGTAATTTTACTTGAGTTTTAGCCTATGTGAAAGTCATTGCCTCACATATTCCTTCGTTAAAGATTGTTACATTCTCTCCCGAGGTGTTTTCTCAGTCCCTTTTGCAATCGTAATTAATATATTAGTTCGAGACACTTGTACTTACTGTAATAAGCGGTCATGCATTGCACACCCTTAGTATTTACTTTCATTGTCTGAAATTGGAACTCTCCAGTGCTTTTCATAATGTGACTTAACACACTGATATGTACCAGACGTTTAGTGGTTTCTGTGACACAGGCCGTGCTGTTCTGGCGCTGCAGTCCGGAACCGCGGGACTGCTACGGTCGCAGGTTCGAATCCTGCCTCGGGCATGGGTGTGTGTGATGTCCTTAGTTAGGTTTAAGTAGTTCTAAGTCCTAGGGGACTTATGACCTAAGATGTTGAGTCCCATAGTGCTCAGAGCCATTTGAACCATTTGACACAGGACAATAACTGTTTTTCGTGTCTTTTCTCCCACTGCTCCCGAAACTTTTAATTACTCGCATTTGCGATAGCTAATTTTATGCATGCTGCGAGTGGAAGTATTGTTGTGGACCAAACAAGAGGCACACAACAAACACGGTGAGGGCTTGCCACCACACGGCCCCGGACACTCGCCTGGCGTGCCTCAGTGCCGTGCGGCAGCCTCCGGTTGGTCCTCACAAACCTGGAACTTTCCCTGCTTCTGCGACACTTCCTTCAACGAGTCATGTGCGTCAGCTGACTGTCTGAATATCAGCCAACAAGGAGTGCTGTCAAACGACGACTACCTTGCTACCGCCTTGCGCTGATGGGATCAGAAATCCTTCCGCCAAAACGTGCCAAAAAACGATACACTTCGGACGCTGAACGGTTACGAACAAGCAGTAAGACAGTTCAGTCCACTTCCTGCAGCCCAATCAGTATAGCACTCCAAAGACTACCTTCCAACTTAGCAGTCACTATTTCTGGAGAACTAGGATCTTTAACAGAGTATCTCAGCGCTGCTATCAGTTAGAGCGATAATGTCATAGACAGCCAAGAGACAGCAATGTTATTTAGATTTGATTTTGTTTGGTTTACGACATCAGATGCCATGCATAAAGCTGTATCAAAGTTAAGTACAATTTTTAATATATTCCTAATTAATGTGATTTATTATTTCGTATTGTGTTGCCACATTTCTGTTGTAGTGCCACCTTATGAAAAAAGGTTAAATTTGCAATCGTACAGTCGGCCATCTTTAAGTAACTACAGCAGGGAAACTATTTTCTACTATCATAGATGTTTGCACTGAATTAATAGTGGCATTTAGTTACTTCACTCGCAATAAATATGAATGTGTTTGCTTTTCAGAGTACCAGCTAAATTGGCGGCTGTAATACTCCACGAGATGCAGGACAGATAGAGGATATCTGCGGAGCATAATAACAGGCCAACAAGAAAAGTTTTCAGTTTGAGGGCATAATTCTGCCAGTGTATTTTCGTTAAAGCTCTTTTTCAAGGAATAAGTTCAGCGTAATCGGATAACGCCGAGTTTAAATCAGATTTAGCATCTAAATTATATGAATTTAAATTATTTTCCTGCGAGATTCAGATTTAATTTCAGTACATTTCAGAGCAATAACTTAGAAGCATTATCCTAGATATAAGTTTCAGCTGGCTACATGCGTTTATTTAAATTCAAAATACGAGCAGAGCAAAGTTATGTCGGTCTAACTTCCAACAGTATATAGCAGGAAGCAGGATGATTTAATTTATATGCGGTTTGGGAACATACAGTGTGCCAAATTTCAGAATTGCTACCTATCGGAGAAACAATGGCCATAAGCCAGCCGGACATCAAGTAAAACTACGCTCGCATGACAAATACTGCTTCAACGCTGTGCTGGAGTTTCAGTTGTAGAAACTGGCCAAACGAGAGCGTGCCAGACTTTCAGCTACCTACGAGTAGTTTTTCTGTGGGTGAGAACATTTTGGTTAGAGTGTAACATCTTTCCCTTTTTTTTACTTTTTCTGACTATAAAATGTAACAAGTGTGAAGACTGAGGCACTCGGATAATAAGGGAAAAGTCATTATCAGACAGACACTACATTAATAGTTCATAGAACTCATTGTCAGAACGATTGTATAGGTAAACAGTTGACTGTAGTGTGCAGCATTTTCTACAATGCAAAAACATTCAGGCTGTCAAGAGTGAGCTAATGTGCAAATACCCTAGACTGGTAAACATCCATCACAAAAATCATGACAACGATCAGTATCCTAATACTCAAGGAATAATAAATAGCCACTAAGTTGCTACAGTAACAAAGATAATGAGTAACATAAAGACTCTAGACAAAATATATAATCACCCAGTAATCGCTGAAATACTGTTCTATCACATGAGTCATAGACAATAATTTACTGTTTATTCAATTTCTAGTCCATTACATATATTCTACCAATAACAACATACCACTCCAATGTGGCTTTTGTAATATTCTATACAATGAACGTTAACTGTGCCATTGGAATTTGCAGTTACAGCTCCATCTTACTCACACTTGACTTTTGCGCTGATAATAACACATCAAGAAAATGTTGCAAGGTTAAGTCAGGAAATAGGGTGTTAACTTTGTCGTTCTAATAAGCAGCACTAATATTAGTTCTGTGCACGCTTGTGTATTGTCACAACGCCAATCTAGTCAACTAAAAATGGCTCTGAGCACTATGGGACTCAACTGCTGAGGTCATTAGTCCCCTAGAACTTAGAACTAGTTAAACCTAACTAACCTAAGGACATCACAAACATCCACGCCCGAGGCAGGATTCGAACCTGCGACCGTAGCGGTCTTGCGGTTCCAGACTGCAGCGCCTTTAACCGCACGGCCACTTCGGCCGGCTAGTCAACTAATTACATCATGAAAGCATCATAGCGACAGAACATGTCTCTCTGAGCACATTGATTTACTGTTATATGCACTTACTTTCAGTCCACATTTCATACACTATGTGATCAAAAGTACCCGGACAGCCCTAAAAACAACGTTTTTCATATTAGGTGCATTGTGCTGCTAGCTACTGACAGGTACTCCATATCAGCGACCTCAGTAGTCATTAGACATAGTGAGAGAGCAGAATGGGGCGCTCCGTGGAACTCACGGACTTCGAACGTGGTCAGGTGATTGGAGTCGCGTCATACGTCTGTACGCGTGATTTCCACACTCCTAAACATCCCTAGGTTCACTGTTTCCGATGTGATAGAGAAGTGGAAACGTGAAGGGATACGAACAGCGCAAAAGCGTACAGACCGACCTCGTCTGTTGACTGAGAGAGACCGCCGACAGTTGAAGATGGTCGTAATGTGTAACAGGCAGACATCTATCCAAACCATTACACAGGAATTCCAAACTGCATCAGGATCCACTGCAAGTAGTATGGCAGTTAGACGGGATGTGAGAAAACTTGGATTTTATGGTACAGCGGCTGCTCATAAGCCACACGTCACGCCAGTAAATGCCAAACGATGCCTCGCTTGGTGTAAGGAGCGTAAACATTAGACGATTTAACAGTGGAAAAACGTTCTGTGGAGTGACGAATCACGGTACACAATGTGGCAATCCGATGGCAGGGTGTGGGTATGGCGAATGCCAGGTGAACGTCATCTGCCAGCGTGTGTAGTGCTAACAGTATAATTCGGAGGCGGTGGTGTTATGGTGTGGTCGTGGTTTTCATGGAGGGGACTTGCACCCCTGGTTGTTTTGCGTGGCACTATCACAACACAGGCCTACATTGACGTTTTAAGCACCTTCTTGCTTGCCACTCTTGAAGAGCAATTCGGGGATGGCAATTGCATTTTTCAAAACGATCCAGTACCTGTTCCTTATGCACGGCCTGTGGCGGAGTGGTTACACGACAATAACATCCCTGCAATGGACTGTCATGCACAGAGTCCTGACCTAAATCCTATAAAACACCTTTGGGATGTTTTGGAACACCGACTTCATGCCAGGCCTAACCGACCGACATCGATACCTCTCCTTCAGTGCAGCACTTGGTGAAGAATAGGCTGCCATTCCCCAAGAAACCTTCCAGCACCTGATTGAACGTGTGCCTACGAGAGTGGAAGCTGTCATGAAGGCTAAGAGTGGGCCGGCACCATACTGAATTCCAGCATTACCGATGGAGGTCGCCACGAACTTGTAAGTCATTTTCAGCTAGGTGACCGGATACTTTTGATCACATAGTTTATGTTTCGTGTCTGGTCATGAATTTGTTAAGTAATCGGAAACTTTGCTTTGAGCTATCCAATGGTCTTACCTCCCTATATACGTAATAGTAACTGCTCTCTTTTATGTCACAGGAAAGCTGAAACAGGCCTGCATTCGTGCATATTCTCTAAAATGACTGATATCCACTTTCCTTAACGCACGGTTTTCTAATCAAGCTTTGAGTGAGCAAAGCTGTTGATATAAAATCATTTAGATGTTTTTGCAACCCTCTCAGATTGTTTAACTAAAGCATAACTGGCCAATATTTAACTTCTGCCGAAGCGTAATATACTGCATATACATCTGCTTCCGCAGGTATCTAAATACTTCCTTCCTGTGAGGTTTTATTTCTGATATCCACCCGCCTAGCCTTCATTTTCTTCAAGAACTTCTGATAACTTCTATTCGATCACAATACATATTTAGAAGCCCACATCAGTTGATAGTCACTCCCTTAGTACGACTTCGTAACAAGATGTCTCCTCCCTTGACACGTTGTCTTTGGAAAGAAGTATTACGCATTAAAATGTGCATTTCACTCTGTAAGTCTGCTATAACATGAACTGAACTGTCCACCATGTTTTCCCCAAAGTTTAGGATATTCGTACTTGTTTACATACGAGTCACGATGCGAGTGAAGATGTCTAATTAAATATACTGAAGAAATCGTCGTAAATGGTTTTCGCATGTTCATATTTCCTAGCGATCCTGAATGAAGAAAAAATGGGCCATGGACTGCCGGAGAGACAGCTGGAAATCACCCGGCGCTCAAATGTGCACTTTAAATATATGTTAATAAAAGTAGTTACAAACATGAAACCAGTTGTATGCAATTGCGTTTCTTCCCAGTCCAAAACTGTAATGAAGCATTTCGTCTAATAAATCTAGATAAATTAAACGCTCCACAAAAGCCACCTCTCTCAACTTATAATCAAATTTAAATAATTCTTGGTTAATTAATGAGATCTCAGAAATTAATTTATAGCACGAATTTACAAAACACATTACACAAAATCAGCGTAACTAAATGTTGTGTCTAGACAAGACAGCCTAGACACAATGAGAGGAAGCCGAAAGGCACGCGCTTAAACTCACGCAGGCTGGCGTGAGGTCTGAAACAGGATACGTAATGAATGCTATAAAGAAAAGTACGTAGCTTCTGGAATACTTAACTTTAATCCACATTTGTAGAACATCGCTCTTGATGATACATTAATAGAATCTCAATATCAATTGAATACGGCGCCTTGCTAGGTCGTAGCAAATGTAGCTGAAGGCTATGCTAACTATCGTCTCGGCAAATGAGAGCGTATTTGTCAGTAATCCATCTCAGGCAAAGTTGGCTGTACAACTGGGGCGAGTGCCAGGACGTCTCTCTAGACCTGCCGTGTGGTGGCGCTCGGTCTGCAATTACTGACAGTGGCGACACGCGGGTCCGACGTATACTAGCGGACCGCGGCCGATTTAAAGGCTACCACCTAGCAAGTGTGGTGTCTGGCGGTGACACTACACTAAATATCGTACACATCTCTTTGGAAAGAATAAATATAATTCGTTGCGAGTAATGACGCACACTGCCTCCTGGCGGGGGCTAGATCCAAACAGATTCGCAGATGCACTGTTCTGCTCATAGGTATCGCATGCGTGTGCCGGTTATTCATTCATGCAGCTGACATTCGCATACATACACGACTGAGGATGACATTGCCCTGGCTATAGAAGAAGTGGTCATTTATTTACACTCGCAAGTTCCACACCATTCTTTGACCCGTAACAGGGGCAACAGCCCAATAGCCTCGGCATCGATGTAGGTCAGGAAAGTAAAACAACATGCGGTCTTGCATTATCTTGTTGGAATATAAGATTATGGAGGCTTCGAAGGTGTGACACAGCCACTGGTCTCGACATATCAGAAATGTAAAGGCTGTTGTCAAAATTCCCCTCGAAGCGAACCAGAAATTAAGCTGTGTACCCAATGACACCAAGTGCTGGTTCTATATGATGAAGTCGCATGCAATCCAGCAACGTTGGTTCAATTCGGATCCTAAGCGCATGGATATGTCCATCGTGATGCCGTACTCACAGCCAGGCCTGACGCTAAAACGGTTGCCGTGCCGACAGTCCGTGACGCTCCAGAGGTCGACACACGGTTCATGTTATAATTTGTATCGGTGTAATAAGTCCAAGAAATGTGAGTTGGTGCTACGATTGAGCACTGCTGAGCGAAAAATGTGTATCTCCTCTCTGGCGCTAGTCGCATGGGGTCGTAAGGATCCTGTATTGTGTTGAAGATTCCACTCCTCAACAGTCGTGGGATCCCCATCATCGTGGGCAGCAACATCACAGTGCAGCACCCCGCAATCTCGATAGGCCACGGTCCTGTTACTGTCGAATTCCGATACGTCCGAATAGAAGTTACTTCTTGAAAATAATCAACATTCAACAGCGATTTCTGAATGAGAAATCTGATGCTTACTGCGTGCGGTTTCACTAAAGTGCTATCCACTTGCATATCCAAGCATTCTGTTCAAAAATGTTCAAATGTGTGTGAAATCTTATGTGACTTAACTGCTAAGGTCATCATTCGCTAAGCTTACACACTACTTAACCCAAATTATCTTAAGGACAAACACACACACCCATGCCCGAGGGAGGACTCGAACCTCCGCCGGGACCAGCCGCACAGTCCATGACTGCAGCGCCTTAGACCGCTCGGCTAATTCCGCGCGACTCCAACCATTCTTTGCAGATCTTGGTATTTGTTGCGTGCCATCTTCATCCGTGTCGTAGTTTCAAGATCCAGCAATGTACAATTTTATTTTATTTTTTTTTCGTAGAGGTAACCAAAAAGCTCTTTTCTGTAACCAAGAACAAGTTACGGTACTTACTAGCCACTGACATAACAACTTCACTGCATCCACGCATCAGAGGAAAAATTGAAAGCGACAAGGAAATAAACGACGTAGTAAGAAATGTGTGTGTAGCGCCAGGTACACAAATGGCATAGGTGACTTTAAACGTCCAATTTTGGAGAAGCTGTGGCATTCTGCAATATGAATCGCTGTTAAAAGACTACCTATAGTGGACATATCCTAACTGTCTACGGTTATGTTGTCATATGAACTATTACAGCACATTTACCTGTACAATGACAGTATTGAAGAACTTGGAGTTTGACATCAAAGAACCTGTCCCTGTATCTCAAGTCTGGGGCTGTAGGCCAGAATTCTACACTGTTATGTCTAAGCTGGATTGTGACTTCATAGAGCCAGTGCCGTTGTCAATATTCCAAGTCGAGGATTTTAGTTGCTAGTCGACCCCTTCTGCTATTCCTTCTTGTACATATAGTACTTTAAGAATAAATATGCTCCTCTACCATGTAACAGTTAGCGTACAGTTTGATGAACCCGTGCGATTTGTAATCTGCAATACGGATCCCTATGGAGAGGCTCACTCTATGGTGGTCAAATCTAATTGCTTGCCGATGACGTGCGTCTGTGGGAAAACAAAGATAGCGTTCCTGGCTTCTGGTCAGTGTTAAAGACGTAGTCTGCTGTGGTCTGATGGTTGTTTTCGTGTTGAGCGTACTGTGATCTAGCACTAGTGACTGTTTTCGTGTTGAAATGTCACGGATAAGAAGGCAACAGACTATTACTCTCTCAAGACGTCGCCGTTTCGCCACATACGAGTACGTTTACCATCGCTGACGGTCATTTCTATGGGATGATGTGAACATATCACAATTTCAAGCTGTACCCTCACAAACTTCGCGACTGTAGTGCGTGTAACTTTCTAGTTGGAGGTACATTAAAGGACTCTTAGATGGAATTAAATCACCGTCAGCAATTTCGCATCGCATGTCTTCTGCACTTCCACCTCGTGTGAATACGCCTGATTCCCAAGAGAGACGAAAAGTAGTCTACCAGTTCAAAAACTGCACTGCAGATCAGAAATGTGTATGGAATATTCGGCTTCCAAGATGTGATGGTTACGCGTCTGCGGTAAAAATGAGAATAATTTAACGTGCTTAACTTCATAATGCAATGGGCGGTACTACTAGACTTCAGAACTGCACCTGTCCTGCGAGTCTGAAGTTATAGTAGCAATACGTAAAATATCATCGAGTTGATTCATACAACCAAAGGTCTACCACTCGCGCCAATCAGCTGTTTAGTGTTAGAGAACGTTTATGCCCTTTCTGGACACAAAATAACAACACATATTTCTCCTCTTTCAAACTGTAAAGAGCTTATTTAGTCTGTGTTACATGGTATCGTGACACTAAAACGAGGTGGTCAGCACAGCAAAATTCAGTGTTGATTTCGGAGATGTTACAACATACGTAATATATGGAATGCTTATGTGGAAATTATGAATAAAGTGAGTTCCTAGCAAATACCATGTCGTGGCAGGCTCACTCAGTTCGTTTACAACTGTGAATAGCATATATTCCTATACATTATTTGTTGATTTCACCATAATTATTTTTCGTTAGTTGTGATTTCATCCCCCTCGCACCTGTGGGCGGTGAGGGGAGGAGGGGGGGGGGCACTTGCAACGGTACACTCAACCCGCTCTTCAGCCAGACCGAGGGGCTATACGCACTTAGGCGCTAACATACAAACATAAAGACATAATGATAATGATTTTAAAATGGTGGTGAAATTTTAGGATTATCAAAGACTAACGTAATAAGGGTGGCTGAACGAATAGTTTAAAAGCAGTGATAGAAATATGGTCAGACAGCACATTTTAGAAAACATATGAAGAACACTAGAAACACTGGAACAACACCAAAGAAGACACTGACCATTAAAAACGGAGCACTGCACACTTTCACTAATACTCGAAACGACCTCACTGGTATAGTACACGAGAGGAAAGGTAGGTACAGATGGAGAGGGAAGAGGGACTGGGATCTACATCTACATCTACATGGATTCTCTGCAAATCACATTTAAGTGCCTGGCAGAGGGTTCATCGAACCACCTTCACAATTCTCTATTATTCCAATCTCGAATAGCGCGCGGAAAGAATGAACACCTATACCTTTCCGTACGAGCTGTGATTTTATCGTGGTGATCGTTCCTCCCTATGTAGGTCGGTGTCAACAAAATATTTTCGCATTCGGAGGAGAAAGCTGGTGATTGGAATTTCGTGAGAAGATTCCGTCGCAACGAAAAACGCCTTTCTTTTAATGATTTCCAGCCCAAATTCTGTATCATTTCTGCGACACTCTCTCCCATATTTTGTGATAATACAAAACGTGCTGCCTTTCTTTGAACTTTTTCGATGTACTCCGTCAGTCCTACCTGGTAAGGATCCCACACCGCACAGCAGTATTCTAAAAGAGGACGGACAAGCGTAGTGCAGGCAGTCTCCTTAGTAGGTCTGTTACATTTTCTAAGAGTCCTGCCAATAAAACGCAGCCTTTGGTTAGCTTTCCCCACAACATTTTCTATGTGTTCTTTCCAATTTGAGTTGTTCGTAATTGTAATACCTAGGTATTTAGTTGAATTTACGGCTTTTAGATTAGACTGATTTATCGTGTAACCGAAGTTTAACGAGTTCCTTTTCGCACTCATGTTGATGACCTCACACTTTTCGTTATTTAGAGTCAAAACTTTTCGCACCATTCAGATATTATTTCTAAATCGTTTTGCAGTTTGTTTTGATCTTCTGATGGCTTTATTAATCGATAAACGACAGCGTCATCTGCAAACAACCGAAGACGGCTGCTCAGATTGTCTCCAAATTTGTTTATATAGATAAGGAACAGCAAAGGGCCTATAGCACTACCTTCGGGTACGCCTGAAATCACTTCTGTTTTACTCGATGACTTTCCGTCAATTACTACGACCTGTGACCTCTCTAACAGGGAATCGCAAATCCAGTCACATAGAGACGATATTCCATAAGCACGCAATTTCACTGTGAGCCGGTTGTGTGGTACAGCGTCAAAAGCGTTCCGGAAATCCAGGAATACGGAATCAACCTGAAATCCCTTGTCAATAGCACTCAGCACTTCATGTGAATAAAGAGCGAGTTGTGTTTCACAGAAACGATGTTTTCTAAACCCATGTTGACTGTGTGTCAATAGACCGTTTCCTCCGAGATAATTCACAATGTTCGAACACAATATATGTTCTAAAATCCTGCTGCATATCGACGTTAACGATATGGGCCTGTAATTTACTGGATTACTCCTACTACCTTTCTTGAATATTGGTGTGGCCTGTGCAACTTTCCAGTTTTTGGGTACGGTTGTGCCGGCCGGGATGGCCGAGCGGTTCTAGGCGCTACAGTCTGGAACCGCGCGACCGCTACGGTCACAGGTTCGAATCCTGCCTCGGGCATGGATGTATGTGATGTCCTTAGGTTTAAGTAGTTCTAAGTTCTAGGGGACTGAAGACCTCAGAAGTTAAGTCCCATAGTGCTCGGAGCCATTTGAACCTTTTGAACGGTACGGTTGTATACGATTGTTAAGTATGGAGCTAATGCATCAGCATACTCCGAAAGGAATCTAGTTGGCATACAGTCTGGACCAGAAGACTTGCTTTTATTAAGTGATTTGAGTTGCTTCATTACTCCAAGGATATTTACTTCTACGTTACTCATGTTGGCAGCTGTTCTCGATTCAAATTATGGAATATTTACTTCGTCTTCTTTTGTGAAGGCATTTCGGAAGGCTGTGTTTAGCAAATCTGCTTTGGCAGAACTGTCTTCGATAGTATCTCCATTGTTATCGCGCAGAGAAGGCATTGATTGTTTTTTGCCGCTAACATACTTCACATACGACGAGAATCTCTTAGGATTTTCTGCCAGGTTTCGAGACAAAGTTTCGTTGTGGAAACTGTTGTAGGCGTCTCGCATTGAACTCCGCGCTAAGTTTCGAGCTTCTGTAAAGGATGGCCAATCTTGAGGATTTTGCGTCTGTTTAAATTTGCCACGTTTGTTTCGTTGTTTCTGCAAAAGTGTTCTAACCCGTTTTGTGTATCAAGGAGGAACAGCTCCGTCGTTTGTTGGTTTATTTGGTATAAACCTCTCAATTGCTGCCGATACTATTTCTTCGAATTTAAGCTATATCTGGTCTACACTTATATTATTAATTTGGAATAAGTGGAGATTGTCTCTCAGGAAGGCGTCAAGTTAATTTTTATCTGTTTTTTATAGGTATATTTTTCGCTTATTTTTCGAGGATTTGGGGATTACAATATTCAATCTCGCTACGTCAACCCTGTATTGACTAATCCCTATATCGGTTTTGATGCTGGTTATTAACTCAGGATTATTTGTTGGTCAGAGGTCAAGTGTGTTTTCACAACCATTTACTATTCGCGTGGGCTCATGAGCTTACTGCTCGAGATAATTTTCAGATAATGTTTTTAGCACAATTTCGGATGATATTTTATGCGTACCTCCGGAATTAAACATGTATTTTTGCCAACATATCGAGGGTAAATTAAAGTCACCACCAACTATTATCGTATGAGTCGGGTACGAGTTTGAAATCAAGTTTTCTTTGAAGCTTTCAGCATCTGTATCAACTGAACTGGGAGGCGGGTAGCCCGCATCTCGTGGTCGTGCGGTAGCGTTCTCGCTTCCCACGCCCGGGTTCCCGGGTTCCCGGGTTCGATTCCCGGCGGGGTCAGGGATTTTCTCTGCCTCGTGATGGCTGGGTGTTGTGTGCTGTCCTTAGGTTAGTTAGGTTTAAGTAGTTCTAAGTTCTAGGGGACTAATGACCACAGCAGTTGAGTCCCATAGTGCTCAGAGCCATTTGAACCATTTGGGAGGTGGGTAAAAGGATCCAATTATTATTTTATTCCGGTTGCCAACAATGACCTCTGCCCATACTAACTCACAGGAAGTATCTACTTCAATTTCGCGACAAGTTAAACTACTTCTAACAGATACAAACACGTCACCACCAACCGTATTTAGCCTATCATTTCGGAACACTGTTAGGTTCTTCGCAAAAATTTTGGCTGAGCTTATATCCGGTTTTAGCCAGCTTTCAGTGCCTACAACGATTTGAGCATCAGTGCTTTCTATTAGCGCTTGGAGCTCTGTATACTGTCCCAACACAGCTACGACAATTTACAACTGTCATATCAATGGTTCCTGTATATATGTTCTTCACTTTGTGACTGAAGCCCGTCTTGTGTTTTCCTGAGACCCTCTAACCTAAAAAACCACCCAGTCCACGCCACACAGCCCCTGCTACCCGTGTAGCTGCCTCCTGCGTATAGTGGACACCTGACCTATCCAGCGGAACCCGAAACCCAACCACCCTTTGGCGCAAGTCGAGGAATCTGCAGCCTACACGGTCGCAGAACCGTCTGAGCCTCTGACTCAGACCCTCCACTCGGCTCTGTACCAGAGGTCCGCAATCGGTCCTGTCGACTATGCTGCAGATGGTCAGCTCTGCTTTCATCTTGCAAGCAAGACTGGCAGCCTTTACCACTTCTGTTAGCTGCTTGAAACCAGAGCGATCCAAAGTGACACACATCATTGGTACTGACGGGAGCAACCACCTGCAGTTGGCTGCACCCTGTGCTCCTCATTGCATCCGGGAGGACCCTTTCCACATCTGGAATGACTCCACCCGGTATGCACACGGAGTGCACATTGGTTTTCTTACCCTCCTTGTCAGTCAAGTCCCTAAGGGGCCCCATAACGCGCCTAACGTTGGAGCTCCCAACTACCAATAGTCCCACCCTCTGCGATTGCCCGGATCTTGCACGCTGAGTGGTTTCCTCTTAAACAGGACAGGCGACAGCATCCGGCTCAGTGACAGTGTCAGCCACAGACAGCACCTGGAACGCGTTTGTCAGACAAACCGGGGAGGCCTTACGTGTGGCCGCCCCGGGGCAACCTCCCACTCGACCACAGGTAAGACGTCAGCCTCAGTGCTAGCAGTAACTGGGTTGGCCACTGGTGAGGGCCGGTCGGAGGACTCTGACGCGCTGGACGTCCGTTGGATCCCCACGGCCGGCCCACAACAGTGGTGCCCATCCACTGCAGCCTCAAGCTGTGTAACCGTAGCCGTCACATCCTGAAGCTGAGAGCGAAGTGACACCAATTCGGCTCGCATCCGCACACAACAATGGCAGTCCCTGTCCATAACAAAGACTGTGGAAAACTAAACTATGCAGATAAACGGACTATCGGCACGTGCTGCGCAACTCTAATGTAGACCCTGACGAAAACGCACGAACTGTGTCTAGTAATATGCAGATATTAGCCAATAATTCACATTCACAATTACATCTGAAAAATTCTGTTATGTAAATTCATATACATCTTTGCAACTTGATCATCATAATAGTGACAATGGAGAAGTTAACCTGTTGGAGCTGGAGTAAGAAAACATAACAGTGCGAAGGAATTATCTGAATTGGTCAAAAATAGGTAGATGTGATGTACATGTACAGACAACAAATGATGTCAGAAAAATTGGATGATTTATTCAAGAGAAATAGTTTCACAAGTTGGGCAAGTCAATAATGCATTCTGACCCTTAAGCAAGCAGTTTTTCGCCTTACCATTCATTGACACATTTGCCAATTCTGCTCAGAGATGTTGTGCCAGATTTTGTCATACTGGTGCGTTAGAGGTGGTTGGAGGTCCTGCCCATAATGTTTCAAATTTTTTCAGCTGGGAAGATATCCGGCTACTTTGCTGGCCAATGTAGGATTTGGCAAGCAAGAAAATGAGCAGCAGTAACTCTCGTCATGAGTAGATGTACATTATCTTATTCAAATGTGAGCCCAGGATGGCTTGCCATGAAGGGCAAGAAAACGGGAAATAGAATATCGTCGACGTACTATTATGCTGTAAGGGTGCCATGGATGACAGCCAAAGGGATCCTCCTATGAAAAGAAATGTCACTCAGTACCAACACTCGTGGTTGTCGGGCAAAAGTCGGGTTGGTATCCCACCAGTGTCTGGGGCATCCCCAGACACGTCTTCAATAGTTATAGAGGCTCAATTGGAAGCGGGACTCATCACTGAACACAATTCCACTCCAGTCTTTGAAATCCAGGCAGAAGACGTGTCTGGAGACTCCCTGCACTGTGGTAGGATACCAACCGGACTGTCGCCCACAATATGGCCAGACAACCAGAAGTGATGTTAAGGGTGCCGTTTCTTTTCAGAGCAAGTCCCCTTTGGTTGTCATCTGCAGCAGTCTCACCGCACAGCGGAACGTCGACAATATTCTAAGCCCCACTTTGTTGTCTTTCATGGCAAGCCTACTAGGCTTACATTTCAGCAAGAGTTTCTGCCCTTGCCTTCGTGCTTGCCAAACCTACCTTGCCCAGAGAGGTAGATGGATCTCTCCCCAACGGTGAAAATTTGAAGCATTATGGACAGGGCCCAATAACAGTCTCACGATTTTGAAGATCCAGCGCACCAATTGGACAGAATTTGGTACAATATCTTTGAGAAGAATGTCCAGGAACTGTGCCAATCAGTGCCACGGCCAATAACTGATTGTGTAAGGGCGAGACGTGGACCAACGTGTTACTGACTTATTCAATTTATGAAGCTCTTTCTCTTGAATAAATCATCCAATCTTTCTGAACTTGTAATCATTAGTTTATCTGTACATGGATACCTGTACATCAAATTTACCTGTTTCTGTCCCATTCGGATAATTTCTTTGTGGTGCATGGTTCTCTCTCTCTCTCGCTCTCTCTCTCTCTCTTTTCTGAGTGTATGACGACGATCTTAGCCTCGAGGCGTTTCCGGCCATCGGTGGCAAAAATGTTATACTGTAAAGTCAGAAACATGGCTGGTTCCGTGAACGTGACATAAGCGGTGCTATTGTCAGCGAAGCGTTATTCTCGGCGGGCGATAAAAGGGGCGGGACTGATAAGGACGCTGCAGACGGTGCACGCACGGCTGAGGGAGGCCGGCCTGCGATAAAGCGGCTGAGTTTCTGGCCGGGCTATCAGGGCGTGGCTGTGCCTTGGACTTGGCAGCGGCCGCCATTAGCCGGGATGAGGCGGCGGCCGCACTTCAAAGCGACCCGCTGCTGCTGCTACTGCCTTCTGTGCCGCTCAGATCCGCTCCTGCTTCTGGTCGCTCCTATGTCTCGCGTTTTTGATCACACGAGTCTTCGTGACCACAGCGCCAGTGAAAAACGACTAATTGCCTCTCTCTTAAAATTCGTACATGTTACTTACACCAATATTTGGCACAATAGGAATCGCAGCTAGCATACATTCGCTCTTATTGTTGTGTTCTTCAGTGAGGAGACTGGTTTGATGCAGCTCTCTGCGTTGCCCTATCTTGTACCAACAACTCCATCCCTTGATAACTACTGAACTACTTAAACCTACATCCAGTTGAAACTTCTTTTTTTATGTTCATGCTCTTGTCTGACTATTCATTGATGCCTCGGGATGTATTCTATCAGTTTCTCCCATCTTTTAGCCAACTTGTGCCTTCTCATCCGCTATTTGACTGACCCATCAAAGCTTCAGCATTCCTCTATGGTATCACGTTTCTAAATCTTACATTCTCTTACCTCAACTATTTCCCGTGAATTTTAAGTTCGCAGCACATAGTTCCTGTTGTCCAGCCAGCTGCAGCAGCGCTGCTCCGGTGCATGAATTTGACCAGAGAGTGTGCTCCGTGGCGTTTTGTTGCAGCTAGCGCTCTGCCGAAGTAAGCTAGAGCGGCTTCAGACGATGGCTGTCAGGCAGCTGCTGCACTAGCAACAGGTATCGTCTCCTAGATGCCAGCACTTCGATCGCGGTGAAGTGCTCGGGAAGGCTGCATCGCGAATGGTGTGGCTGAGCAGGGGCGGCGGCCGAAGCTGCGGAAACGGGCTGAGCGTACAGGTGAGGGCGGCGGAGCGGGAGATGTGACGACGTCTACAACAGCCTCCTCTGCAAGGCGTGCTGCTAGCAGCTGAGAACTCATGGGCTGGCGCCACGCCTAATATCGGACGTTGGGCCCACTCGTTTTAAATGGTGTGACAGACTGAGGCACGGTCACAGTCGACAGAGGTGCACACAGGGATTCGCTCGTTGGACAGTGAATAGGAAGGAAGTGAACTGAGATGAAGGGACACGGTGGCGGTCTTTTGGAATCGGTGACAGTCAAAGCGAGGAGGAATGAAATGAAATTTTCACTCTTCAGCGAAATGTGAGCTGATATGAAACTTCCTGGAAGATTAAAACCAATCACGGTCGCCGGCCGAAGTGGCCGCGCGGTTCTGGCGCTGCAGTCTGGAGCCGCGAGACCGCTACGGTCGCAGGTTCGAATCCTGCCTCGGGCATGGATGTGTGTGATGTCCTTAGGTTAGTTAGGTTTAACTAGTTCTAAGTTCTAGGGGACTAATGACCTCAGCAGTTGAGTCCCATAGTGCTCAGAGCCATTTGAACCAATCACGGTCGCTCCCCGTCCTCACAGCATTAATTCCGCCAGTACCTCGTCTCCTACCTTCCAAACTTCACAGAACCTCTCCTGCTAAACATGCAGAAGTAACAGTCCTGGAAGAAAGGATCTTGGGGAGACATGGCTTTGCAACAACCTGGAGGATGTTTCCAGACATTCCATTTAAAGGTGTGAGGACGGTGCGTCAGTCGTGCTTTCGTAGCTCAGTTGGTAGAACACTTGCCAGCGAAAGGCAAAGGTCCCGAGATGGAGTCTCGGTCTGGCGCACAGTTTTAATCTGCCAGGAAGTTTCAATGCGAGGACCGGTTGAGCGGTGTTGACACAATAGGCATGGAGGACGGTCGGTATCTTTCTAGGTGGGGAGAGGACGGTGGCTCCAAAATCTGCACACACAACAGATTCTACTATTGCAAGAGAAAAGAAGCACTGCAGATGTGCTTGAACAGCCAGCAGTGCCTTTGATCAGTATGTCGTATTACGAGGTTTGTGGAATAAGTACACAGTACAGTTCAAATGGCTCTAAGCACTATGGGACTTAACATCTGAGGTCATCAGTCCCCTAGACTTAGAACTACGTAAACCTAACTAACCTAAGGACATATCACACATCCATGCCCAAGGCAGGATTCGAACCTGCGACCCTAGCAGCAGCGCAGTTCCGGACTGAAGCGCCTAGAACCGCTCGTTCACAGCAGTAGGGGGACAAGGGGCGTGTCACCCCACTCTCCATTGTTTCCAAATTTATTCAAGATGGCGGCGATAACATCATCCAAGATGGCGGCATGTAGACTTGGCAACAGCGCATGACGTCATCCAAGATGGTGAATTTTGGCGGGAGAATAGTCCAATTGTGCTACGTCCACTAACCTAACCTTCAGAAAAAATGGCGGGAAGTTTGAATTTTGGCGGGAAAATAGTCCAATTGTGCTACCTCCACTAACCTAAGTTGTGACCGTCGAGAAATGGAAACCACTGTGAAAATCAAAACTGTTTTATTTGCAGTAGTTAGCTACACCTTGCAGCTACTTCTCTACATAGTCGCCACTCCTACTTAGACATTTGTCGTAGCGTTGTACCAACTTTCCAACACCCTCGTAACAGAAGGCAACCTGTGCTTTCCGCCAATACTCTACGCTGGTCAACAGCTCGTAGTCTGTGCCAAACTGTTGTCTCCAAAGCCAGTGGTTCATGCGAGCGGAGATGAAACTCCGGTGCAGCCTGTTACTAGCTGTAGTGGGTGATCACACGCTTCCCATCGGAAACACTGCAGAATTGTCGTCTTTCCCCCTGCAGAGCGCGGACGAGAAACGTCGAGAAGAAGGAACCGCATGGCAGTCGTGTTATGTGTGCTGCATGACATCAGGTGTAATCTCTCACCAGTCCCTCAGACTTGGCGGGAGGCGCTGTTTTCTAGGCATCTTTACGTCCTCACTGTGCACTCAGAAAAGAAAAGATCGACGTAACACGATCAACGGGCATACTAGAGACACTGCTCAACAAACCTGCGCAGAATTTCATCGGATTTTCACTGCCGTTTCCATTTAGCGAGCGATCGGAACTTACTTTCCGAACAGCCCTCGTATTATTATGCTCCTGCCAACTTTGCCAGAGAAAATTTTTGTATCGTGGGAATTTCGAATAAGTAATAATGGAAGCAAGACTAAAGAAAAATCAAGACACGTTCGTAGGATTTGCCGACCTGGAAAAGGCGTTCGACAATGTAAAATGGTGCAAGATCTTCGAAATTCTAAGAAAACTAGGGGTAAGCTATAGGGAGATACGGGTAATATGCAGTATGTAGGTAAAAGATCCAAGAGAGAATAATAATAGAGGACGACCAAGAACGAAGTGGTCGGATCAAAACGGGTGGGAAACAGGGATGTAGTCTTCCGTCCATACGGTTCAATCTATACATCGAAGAAGCAATGATAGAAATAAAAGAAAGGGATGGAATTAAAATTCAAGGTGAAAGGATATCTGTGATAGGATTCGCTATCCTGAGTGAAAGTGGTGAAGAATTTCATGATCTCCTGAATGGAATTAACAGTCTAATGAGTACAAAATATGGACTGAAAGTAAATAAAAGAAAGACGAAAGTAATGATAAGTAGCAGATATGAGAACATAGAGAATCTTAACATCAGGCAGGCAGCAGAAAAACTAATGACGGACAGAGCCAGGAGGACATCGGAAGCAGACTACTACTGGCAAAAGAGCATTCCTGACCAAGAGAAGCCTACTAATATCAGAAATAGGCCTACATTTGAGGAAAATATTTCAGAGAATGTACGTTTGAAGCACAGAACTATTTGCCAGTGAAAATTGGAGTGTGGGACGACCGGAACAGAAGAGAATCGAAGGATTTGAGACGTGGTGCTACAGACGAATGTTGAAAATTAGGTGGACTGATATGGTAAGAAATGAGGAGGTTCTACGCAGAATCGAGGTGGAAAGGAATATGTGGAAAACACTGACAAGGAGAAGAGACAGGATGATGGGACATCTGTTACGACATCAGGGAATGACTTACACGGTACTAGAAGGATCTGTAGAGGACAAAAACTGTAGAGTAAGACAGACATTGGAATATATCTAGCAAATAACTGAGGACGTAGGTTGCAAGTGCTCCTGTGAGATGAAGAGGTTGGCAAAGGAGAGGAATTCGTGGCGAGCCGAATCAAACCAGTCAGAAGACTGATGACAAGATTAGCAGGGTCTGCTATCCTTGGCAGTGAGTAAGTGTTCTTCATGGTGACATTCCTGTACTCTGAACAGTACGTCAGGCACGCTGTTCGTCCGTGTCTCTGACCACTGGCATGTGCCATATGTGATTTGAGGATGAATACTTAAAAACAATTACGCTGTGAGACTGGGTTGAGTGCCAGCCGACAGTGGTGGGTCGTGACGCAACAGCGATGGGCCTTTCTTCGCGGAATACCCGAGCCTGCGTTACCGTGCCGCAACTTTAGGCATACGGCGAAAGCGAAACAGTTGCATTAAAACCGGACATAAATTTTTACTCGGAGGAAATGAGGGGAGCGATAGGAATCGATGTGGGTTGGGGTGGCAGGTGGGGGCCGCACCTGCAGCGCAGAAAAACGGGTCCCCGATACGGCGTACGGCACCCAGCTCTGAGCTATGGGCGGCCGCTTCTCCCGTAATGAGGCTTCCCTGCTCGCCAAAACACGCTCACTGCATTAAGATTGCCCAGTATCAGGCCATCGACCATGGCAATGGTCCATTACAAAATACATTGTACGTTGTAGCTGTTACACTAATCAACAATAAACGCTTTGGATAGTGCTACTGCTACATTACTTCAAACAGAAGCAATATGCTACTGCAGCTGGTACAGAAGTTTTACAAAATTTGTGTCTAAACAACTTCCTTTTACAAGTGTAGACGGAAAGACCGGTAACATTCCTTTCCTAATATTAAACGACCATTTAGTGTAAAGCTCTACGTTATCCAGGTACTTTTACAGTAACGACGTCAAGTTTGTATGATGAGGAAACTGTATTTGCCAAAGATGCTCGAGATGACAAAAGGCATGGAATAGCGATATCCAGATATACAGACGGCGGCAGCATCGCGTACACAAGGTATAAAAGGGCCGTGCATTTGTACTCAGGTGATTCATGTGAAAAAGACGATGTCACGATGCTACCATGGCTCCAGTACATTACGACATGTTTTTATAAAACAGATCTAAAGATAGTCATTATAGACCGAAACCGTTAGTCTGATGACAAAAATTTGTGACCATGGACGTGAAGTAAAGGAAATTTATTCATGTGAAAATGTTTCCGACTTGGTTATGGCCGCACGACGGTAACGGACTTTGAACTCGGAATGGCAGTTGTAGCTAGACACATGGCCCATTCCTTTGCAGAAATCGCTATGGAATTCAGTATTCCGAGATCCACAGTGCGAAAGCGTGTCGAGAATACCAAATTTTAGACGTTACCTCTCACCGCGGGCAACGCAGTGGCCAATGGCCTTCACTTAACGACCGAGAGCAGCGGCGTTTGCATAGAGTTATCAGTAGTCAGTGCTAACAGACAAAAAAATAACCGCAGAAATCAATGTGGGACGTACGACGAACTTATCCTTTTAGGACAGTGTGGCGATACTTGTCATTAATGGGCTGTGGCAGCAGACGTTCGACCCGATGGCCTTTGCTAATAGCACGACATCGCCTGCAGCGCCGCTACCGGGTTCGTGACCATGTCGCTCGGAGCTTAGACGACTGGGAAACAGTGGCCTGATCAGATGAGTCGCGATTTCAGTTGGTAAGAGCTGATGTTAGGGTACGAGTCTGGTGCAGACGCCAAGAAACTATGGACCCAAGCTGTCAACAAGGCACTGTGCAAGCTGCTGGTGGCTCCATAATGGTATGGGCTGTATTTACCGATGGTCGGCGCCACGAACTTGTAAGTCATTTTCAGCCAGGTGTCCGGCTGCTGCGGATCACATAGTGTATGTCTGAAAAATGTAAGAGTTTCGAAATGTATAAACGTAAGAATGATAGACTAGTAGCTCTATTGAAACTAGTACTGGGTCACAGGACCAAATTGTTAAAGGGGCGACAGGAGGTGGGCGGTGGAATGGAGGGATTTTGGATTTTTTGTGTCTTTGGCATGGCTTGTATCTTTCTTTGGGTAATGTTTGTGCAGTCAGTGAGCCACATGGGCTAACGTTTTGTTTGAGACCTTCAATTATTTCATTGTGCACTTACTCACACGTTAGGAAGATATCGATGAGTAACAGTATAGCTATCAGTGGCTTAGCTTTTGCTAAGATGAATTTGTTATTGAATAAAGTGTTGAGTAAGCTACTGAACTTCAGGAATTTAATTCAGTTAAGTGATTTGGTGCACAGGTCATAGCCTTTGGTATACATTTCGTTATTGCCTGTGAACGCTCTTTTGCTCTGCTAAGTCAAACATTTCTTACTGAGTTCCTGTCTTGAAATAAATGTAACGTTTCCTACCGTTATTACGTACCCTCAGCTTGCAATTTTTTTTATATAATTCAAATTGTCAGAATGAAAAGGTTACTGAAATGAAATATCGCTCTTTCCAGACTTAGTTCATTACAAAGCCAACACGTTAATTCCCAGAATTAGTACACAGATCAAATTCCAAAAAACAAACACAAAACAAAATACATTGTGACAGATCTTGTTGATGGCTGACAAATTTATTAAAGGGAAAGGGGATCAAGCTAAAACGATGCTTCCCTCAAGGTAATAGCAACAACGTTATCTGACTCTATGTGAGATACTGACCGAGATAATGAACCGTTAGCTGAACGTCAATGCGACGCAGGTTGGTTGAAATACAGGGCTGCAGGTCAGATAGACTCGCTGCAGTGAAGACTAAGTCCTCAGACAAAGATAGACCCGGGCTGCGGATATGCTCACCGCTGATCTGCCGAACGGGTGATGTGGAGACTAGTCGTATGTGGACAACTGCAAAGGCCACGGCCACCATACTCTCGCGCCGAGATGTGCGGAGAATTAAGGCAGGCGCCCCGGAAAAGTCAAGGCTGTCCTCTGTGGCGGCTCTTCGCCAATATTTGACCATTCAGTGTACCTCAGTCGAATTGCCCAGACCGTCCTTTAGGGTGGACATCCACCGAATGACACGAAAATCTCTCCTGTCTTCCCTCCTCGACACCAAATCCCAGTGAAGTCGCCAAAAATTGTCCGCTGCAATGGGCAAGCTGCTCGCGCAAATT
Source organism: Schistocerca nitens (assembly GCF_023898315.1). Taxonomy (NCBI): domain Eukaryota; kingdom Metazoa; phylum Arthropoda; class Insecta; order Orthoptera; family Acrididae; genus Schistocerca; species Schistocerca nitens. The sequence goes on along the minus strand of NC_064614.1, from coordinate 482,805,070 downwards.
GTGCCAATGACACACTTATAATACTGCACCAGAACTCCCACCTAGGCAAGGCATAGCAGTAATCTTGCAATGAGAAAGTTTGTCATATTAACAGAATCTTCCGTCGGTTCTTGGTAGATCAACATTATAATAAATGAAAAGCACCAGTGCTTTTGTTCTACAATATTAATTTTATTGTTAACCTGTTTTCGGCTTACAAGGCCATCATCAGACATTTACTGTCGCCAAAATCTATACTCTCCCCCGCTAAACTTTGCGCCAGAGGAACGCATGTGCATTCAAGGCCGGCGATGGACAATGCTCTCCTTCCCAGAGCAATCATAAAGGTCGGCGCCTGTCTGTCGGTCACACACTCGAGGCGGACAACATGACTACAGAATACAGGCCTCTGCCCATTGTCGTGCTGAAGACTGGGCCGCCGTTGTGGACGGACTTCATGCTGGGAGGCCACCGCCTGCACTCACAAGCAAAGTGGTCATATTTTTGTAGAAGCCCAGATGCTTACCTGGTGGAGCCTACAGCTGTTTCTTTGACTTCTATCTGCCTGGCCACGTCTCCCTGCCGCCCTTGTTGACACAGAAAAAATCTAGTGCCATAACTGTTACTGCTAGCGGCAAACAAACTCTGTCATTTCCTGTCATACCTAAATCTAATGACTCGCTATGTAGCTGAGATGGTTACAGTGCCTCTGCAGGGACTACATAATTAAAAAGGGGCGAAAGATGGCGTGTGAGGTCATCATTCGGAGTAGTTTTATGTCGATAGCGAGTATTAATTCCACAGTTCAAGACTGCATCATTTTCCTAACGAAACATACCTTTAATATCTCGTTTACTTTATTAATTCATTCATTAACTTGTACTATTAAAAAATTTCAGTAATTTCTTTTTATTGAGGCTCATGTTAGATCAATGCTCCTACAAGGGCCTAAGGAAACAGTGCATGACCGAACCCCCATTTTGCAGATGAGCCACATACATATTAAAAGTGGTATACCGGTACTCTGGTGGTTAGGTAGCAACAATTTGATTTTGACTGGTGATTAATTTCTCATCGTTCAATGTTACCGAGCCCCCAGTATCGTTCCAACAATTCGCCTGGTTCACGACTTCCTCCATTGTTTCCTGCGTATTTTCTCTGCGTTTCTTTTGTACCCAACCTCTTCAGTACTACGTATTTTGGCGTTTACCATCCACTGTAGTTCAATCCTCTTTGGCATTAATTAGTTAGGAATCGTCTGTTTTCATCAACAGGCTCATCTGTTTTTCTTGAAAGTCTTTTCTTGTCTATTGCTTCTAATATAAGTTAATTTTAGAGTGATTATTGATTTCACTAGGATCATATTTTAAGTGATGAAATTTATTTATTCTGGTATCCAGACGGACTGTAACTGTGGTACAGTATTAAAACTAACTATTGTGAAAGTGGAAACGCCCACAAGTGATGGGCCAAATGAATTCTGACTGAAAGGAAGTGTGAAACAGTGTACCAAAAGTGACTAATGAAGATTGTGTGAGACGCTGGGCGTATATCTGCTCTCAGCCGACCAAACGATGTGGAAAAGTGAAATCAAGCGCCAGGACGTCACGTCGACGTCAAAGGGAACAGTAAGAAGACAATGCTTGTCTCTATGACTTGGTGATGAATTACATGATTTTAAAGTAAAGTTGTTTTGTGATTGATATTTGCAATGAGGTGTCAGAAGCATGGAATGTGACGGCAGTAACGCGTACTCAAGGTACAAATCGGCAGTGGGTTGGTGGAGCTGTCATTTGTACTCAGCTAATTCATGTGAAAAAGTAAACGACCGGATTTCAGTTGATAAGAGCTGATGGTAGGATTCGAGTGTGGCTCATACCCCAGAAAGCCATGGATTCAAGTCGTCAACAAGGCACTGTGCTAGCTGGTAGTGGCTCCATAATGATTTGGGCTGTGTTTACATCGAATGTATTTGATCCTCATTACGTTCGGCTACTTGAAGGCCATTTGCTGCCATTCGTAGGCTTCATGTTCCCAAACAACGTCGGATGACTATGCGCCATGTCACCGGGCCGCAATTGTTCGCGATTAATTTGAGGAACATCCTGGGCAGTTCGAGCGAAAGATTTAGCCACGCAGATCGTCCGACATGAATCACATCGAAAATTTATGGGACATAATCGAAAGGGCAGTTCGTGTAGAAAATCCTGCACCGACAGTACCTTCGTAATTATGGACAGCTATCTAGGAAGCATTGCTCAGTATTCCAACGACTCGTTAGTCCATGACTTGTCGAGTTGCTGCACTACCCCAAGCAAAAGGAGGTCCGATACGACGTCTGACTTTTCACTCCTCAGATACGATGTCTGACTTTTCACTCCTCAGTGTATTATGTTGGTGTATAACTTCGTAGTGTTCTCGTTTTGCATGTTGGTATTCCTCTTTCGATGACTTTATTTGTCGACTGTCATTATTTTATAGATAACTGATGCTATTTGAGTTTACGTATTGTCGTTTTGTCATTTGGAAATAGTGAGTGGAGCTGTCGAATTTAGAAATGGAGTGCCTAGTGGAGAAATCGGAACATTTCCGACATATTCTTCTGGTTAAGCTCGATAAAAGGGTAACAGCAGCAGAGGCAGGCAGAAACATTTTCGTCATGTATGGGAATAATACCACTGGACAGAGCACGCCTAGAAATGATTTTCTTGTGTAATGAGGCTCATTTTGATAATTAGTGACTCTCCACTTTCTGGAAGACCTTCGGAGTTTGATGAAGATCGTTTAAACGCATTCGTCCACAACGATCCACGTCAGTGTACTCGGGAACTGGCAGATGTGATGAAATGTGATTATTCCAGCATCGTGTGACATTTGCATGCAATGGGGAAGGTTCAACAATTGGTATATAGGTACCACATGCTCTAAGCCAAAATTACAAAAATCCGTGGGTGGTCATAAGTGCATCTCTGCTTGCTCGTCATCAATTGGCTCGTGGACAACATGACCATTCAAATCCTGCGTCGCTATTGGTGACAAAAATGGTATCTTTATGCGAACGTTAGGAAAAGAAAGGAATGGGTCAGCCCAAACAAAGCAACAACTCCCCGTGCAAAGACTTGCGCGCATCTGGTGGAACAGCATCGGTGTGATGTACTACAAATTGCTTCCCGGAGGTGTAGCCATCACTGCTGAAATTTATTGTCAACAACTGACGCGTCCTGCAAAAGGAGTCCAAGCACAACGACTAACAAGACTGCATGAAGTGATGCTACTGCTCGATAACGCCGGCCCGCACTCTGCTAGATTGACATTTCGCACCCACACAATTCACCTCATATTACGACGTCAGATTGTTGTAAATACCAAAAGAGGATACATTATTGATGACTAAAGCCTCTGTTATGTGTGTCTGTTGTGTTTATTATATTTACGGAAAAACACTACGAACTTATGCACTGGCCTAATACTGTAAAACAGACTGTACGGATTGTTTTCCCTCATTTTTACGGAAGAAAGTAATAATTTCTCTGGTAGATATGATGCATGTGATGAGAGGTTGAAACCGATAGCTCTAAGACGAGCAGTGCCCCTGGTGTTCTCCGAAGAACGCTACAGCTAGCGGGCAGGCACTCCAAAAATGCGTCTCCCTTGTACCAAGGCAGTGCACACAGAATGAGTTCGTGTAATTTTTTGCGCTGGTTATATTAGTTACTAATTTCTGTATTTCACGTAGAGTTAACGGGCAAAGGGAAAAATAATCATTCTCTGGGCGTGTCGGAGCGCTGCACTGGTACTGGTTTAAATGCGCTCTGCGGAATGGCTGATATAGCTTGTGAAACTGTCACTGGTTGCTCCTTGTGAAGTAGTTGCGTAGAGAGAGTACGGAATCACTTTGTAGACACAGTATACCTCCGCATGCAAGCCGCCATCACGGCATGACGCTCTGGCCCATTGTTCAGACAGTGCGGCGCATCGGTTTTTGCCAAGACTACTCACAGAACTGGGCACAAATTCAAATTGAAACCTTACAAAGTAACGGCACTGCATCGACTGACTATTTCAGATACGGTTGCTCGACATCCGCATTCAAACAAGCTAGTGCAGTGCTCATGGTGGAGATGTGGTTCATGAAATCCTGTTAGTTTTTGAGGAAGCAAGGCTACATTTTCGCGGTACGTGAACTAGCACAAAGATCGACGCTGGAGTTCTGAAAATCCTCATCAGCGACATAAACAGTCTCTATAAGATATGAAACTACAAATATGGCTTACAATCGACACAACATGAATTACTGGACTTATCTTTCCAAATCAAACCAAAACTTCTGACAGGTTGTATAGTAAAGCTGTCATCAACCTGAAGGTTGGTTTCATCATGGAAGTTTTTTACTGGGCTTGATGGTGGTAGACTATTGTCTTCCTCCGACCTTTGAACTGAGTTATTTCAAGTTATAGGGGAATTTACAATTTAACACACCTGGCCAGAGGTAAAGAACTCACAGACAAAAATTCTAGGACTAACTTTACTTTGGCCCTTCACCACAGACCCTGTGAACTACATTTCTGATAGGTATGTGAACAATATAAAACAACCTGTTGTCCTCAGAGAAGTATTAACTAACGATAGCAATCATGTTGTGTTCCGATATAGAATTAGTACTGTGCTGCTTGTCACAGTCACGTTGGCTAAATACCTACGTTACAAAATGACGTGAAATGAAACGAGCACGCAGTGCTGCTTGTGGGGAAAGCGAACGGTCGATTCTGTTTAACTTGGACAGTTATAGGAAAGTGCAGCTCATCTGTAAAGGAGACCACGTGGTTTACACTTGTATGATCAATTCCTGAGTACTGCCCAAGTATTTTGGATCTCAACCAGTTCGCATTAAACGAGACATGGAAGCGATTTCTGAAAAGTTTCAAGAACCGGCATTTACGACCGAATACAGAATGATTGTTTTGCCGGCAACATTCATCTAGCGTAATGATCGCGAAGGTAAGAGAAATCAGGGCTCGTACGGAATTATGTACACCGCCATTTTTCCCTTGTCCCATTTCTGAGTGGAACGAGAAGGGAGATTACCATCAGTGGTGCAAAGTACCCACCATCATGCATCGCATGGCGGCTTACGAAAAATGTGCCTAGTTGCAAGCGGGAAGATCTATGGTCATTTTGTGCAGCAAAACGCAAGATCACACTCTGCCAATGTGTGTGTATTACATGATGTTTATAACGAGACAGTGCTGCTAATCCTATCTGAAAAGTCGCTTACGCATATTTACAACGTTAGACGTTCAGTTTGATTTTCTTAGTACGCTCCCAATTTTACTTTCGTTTCTGTCGAATATTCACCGTCCAGTATTACGTACTGAAAATGGTCACACCGTGATGTTTTTGCCCTACAGAAATATTGTCGCAACAACGTAGTAGTCTATAAAAATGGTTCAAATGGCTCTGAGCACTATGGGACTTAACATCTATGGTCATCAGTCCCCTAGAACTTAGAACTACTTAAACCTAACTAACCTAAGGACAGCACACAACACCCAGCCATCACGAGGCAGAGAAAATCCCTGACCCCGCCGGGAATCGAACCCGGGAACCCGGGCGTGGGAAGCGAGAACGCTACCTCACGACCACGAGATGCGGGCAGTAGTCTATAGAGGAGGATCCTATAGAGGTACGAAATAACACATAGTGACCTCGACAGCCTCCGACGGAGTAATTCGTAAGCCTAGGGACCGACGACCTCAGCAATTTGGTCCCATAGTCCTTACCACTAATTTCCAAAAAGTGACTTCGACATAAAACAGCTATCGTGTCGTCAACGACAAGGGTGTCTCGCTGTCTGGGTGTTTCACACAGGCCATCATATCTTCTCCTCTGTCCAAAACTATACACACCTCAAGACAGTAACGCGCACATTGAGCGCCTCCACTAATGCTCTGAGTAGTTGAAAAAGTGTTTACGGAGTAGTCTAGTTTCAGCCTTCCCTGTAGGAGTGGCTGATGGTGTTCCTGCGCTGACTGTAATCGTAAAGTTACCATCATTGAGCTAAACACGTAAGTGAATGTAAAGTATGATAGCCTGGGATGCCATTCGATACAACATTCGCTCCCAGATTCTACGTATCTGATGAAATCTGATCAACATGATCTACAGCAGGACCATTTGTAGAACAAAAGGTACTGCTGCGTTCCAGGTACAACTAACTACATACTGTACATCAGTAGGACAATCCTTAGTTGCAAGTTAATTAAATGTATGGCTCTGGCAGCGCCAGAGAATGCTAATCGGAAGTTCTGTGCGTCACTGGTTCGAACCTATGAGTGGTCTTTTTTTTTTCGTTCAGTTCGAATACCTCCATAATTTAAATATAAAAGTCCATCAAATATATGCCAATTAACATACAGATAATCTGTACTCATCTAGGCCCGCTGCGTCGTACATTTCGTATAAGGTCAGTATTTATTATGCTATGAGACCACAACGCTGCTATGTTCGATTATATTTTTACTACAACAGGCCTATTTCGGCGTGATTGCCTCTTCAGGTTATATTCACATGATATCGCTGCCTTATTTGCTGTTACTACTGCATAAGTTTGCTCCTTTTATGTTAGAGGAGCTATATATAGTAGGTGTTAAAGTTAGGTGGAGCAGCTGTTTCTGAAGTTGTCGAATAATGACGCCGTGACAACGTTACTTGTCATTTCTATTGACAGCTGTCAAGTAACGTCATTATGAAATAAACTTTCGTAATTGGAGAACTTCAGAATTAACTTCTTCAGCTAAAGTGTAACACCTACTACTTACAGGGTGTCCGACCTAAATTTTCACCGCTAATTTCTCTGGAACCACAAAAGACATTGGCAAACGGCTTTCACAGGTATGAATGTACGGCAGGAGCTCACAAAAGTAAACACTATGAGACATTCTAAATCATGTGCAAGTATTATTTTCAACACATATTTATGTCTTTTTTAATGAATACTCCGTATTATTCCATACGCAGTCAATAACATGATGAATCACAATATTAATGGCGTTTGTTGAATCTCAGTACGTGTATTACATTCCGAGAAACTGGAACGCGAAGTTGACGCGTGAAATGAACGAAACGCGCCGTTACTGCACTTCCCGCGATGCAAGAGTGACCCGGTCGTTGATGGTAATCGCAATGTGATTGACGTACTACGATGTGACAAATTCTGTACTTACATGCTGCTACGTACACTGTTAGTAAGTGGCCTGGGAAACATACGGATGCCCAGTCACCCACTAGGAAATCAAATACACCGTGTACTCGTAGGTGCTTTATTGAACTTTTCGACAGTACTACTATCGACGTAGCGGTAACAAATACTGATAACCACCAGCCAGAGTAAACAAAATTAATCGCTTTCAAAGGGTTGTACGGATAGGTAGCACGACGGTAGGTGCCACGTACAGGACATGTCACTAAACATCTTTAATGACTGCGACAAAACTGAATCGTTGCTGATGGTGTAATGCATACTTAAACGTACAGCAGTATCAACAAAACAAACATACGTCTTCTCCGCAATACACAAAATGTACGCCGGTCTGCAGTCACGTGTCTCACAGCCGAAACGCTACAGCGTATGTTCGAAGAGACCGCTGTTTGCTTGGCAGCACCTCTGTGCGCACTCCATCACGAATCCACTCACGGCTGTCAGTGATTGTGGTATTATTGCAGGGCATGCAAAAGTAATATACGCTTTCATGTTGGCCATTATTGTTGGGACCTGCAGATGCGTCACATCTTCCACATGTCGACAGAGAAAAAAGTCCATGGAGTGAGGTCCGACGACTATGCTGGAAATCTCTGAATGGGGCTGTCCCGTCCAATCCCTCGATGAGAAAATTGATGGTTTGCCGCCTGTTGTGCGCCCATGGCACTATGCGCAGGGCATTCATCGTGCTGAGACCGCATTATTTGACGCAAATGAAGGGTAGGTCTTCTGTCAGTCCAGATAAGGTACATATCAGGAAGCGCTTCTACTGTCTGCCGCCTATTAAGAGTGCCAGCAATGACGTGGTGTCTACCAAAAGCACACCATACATTGACACTCCACTGACACTGATGTTCAACCCGTCGAATCCAGTGTGGGTTTCTTGGTAACCAGTAGTGCATATTGTGTAAGTTGACGTTCCCTTGGTTTGTAAACGCGGCCTCATCGGTAATCAGTGCCCCATTGCATGAAGTCTTAGCCTTGCCGCAGAACCCACTGACAGTATTCCAGGCGATTGTCAACGTCTTTGCCACGGAGGCCCTGATGTATCGCCACGTGATGTGGGTGGTATCCATGCCTGTGCCGAATACGCATCACACTTGTTCCAGGGATCCCCATCTGTCTCTCCATTTCACAAATACTTGCGTGAGGGTTTAATGCAACGACCGCCAGAACAGGTACCTCTGCCGCTTAATGAACTGCCCCTCTGCTCAGGATCCGCATTCGTGGAGACAACTGTCGTGTGAAAACTTCTAGCAATATTCATGAAAATAGGGTGCGTCGGATGACCTCTACTGGGGTACCGCAGGGCATGCACTTGTGCCGTACGTGTGCCATTTTGGTGAAATTCTCCGTACAGTAATATCACGTCAACCAATCCCTCATTTGCGAATTCCAAGTCAGATGCCTAGAACGGATGGACAGGTCAATTAATATCACGATTACAACAGTGATATCAATTACAGTGTACAGTACAGCGGTGGCATGTACCTGTACGTACGACCTGCTTCGTAATGAGCAACTGCAGAATCGATAGGTTGACCTGGGCGATGTAACGGGGTGGCATACACCGGCTGGTTCAAAAATGGTTCAAATGGCTCCGAGAACTAGGGGACCTAACATCTGAGGTAATCAGTCCCCTAGACTCAGAACTACTTAAACCTAACTAAGGACAGCACACACATCCATGCCCGATGAAGGATTCTAACCTGCGACCGTAGCAGCAGCGCGGCTCCAGACTGAAGCGCCTAGAACCGCTCGGCCACAACGGCCGGCACACCGGCTGGTCCTGTCCCGTACTCTGTGCGCAGATAAATACAATCCTGGAAATTGAAATAAGAACACCGTGAATTCATTGTCCCAGGAAGGGGAAACTTTATTGACACATTCCTGGGGTCAGATACATCACATGATCACACTGACAGAACCACAGGCACATAGACACAGGCAACAGAGCACGCACAATGTCGGCACTAGTACAGTGTATATCCACCTTTCGCAGCAATGCAGGCTGCTATTCTCCCATGGAGACGATCGTAGAGATGCTGGATGTAGTCCTGTGGAACGGCTTGCCATGCCATTTCCACCTGGCGCCTCAGTTGGACCAGCGTTCGTGCTGGACGTGCAGACCGCGTGAGACGACGCTTCATCCAGTCCCAAACATGCTCAATGGGGGACAGATCCGGAGATCTTGCTGGCCAGGGTAGTTGACTTACACCTTCTAGAGCACGTTGGGTGGCACGGGATACATGCGGACGTGCATTGTCCTGTTGGAACAGCAAGTTCCCTTGCCGGTCTAGGAATGGTAGAACGATGGGTTAGATGACGGTTTGGATGTACCGTGCACTATTCAGTGTCCCCTCGACGATCACCAGTGGTGTACGGCCAGTGTAGGAGATCGCTCCCCACACCATGATGCCGGGTGTTGGCCCTGTGTGCCTCGGTCGTATGCAGTCCTGATTGTGGCGCTCACCTGCACGGCGCCAAACACGCATACGACCATCATTGGCACCAAGGCAGAAGCGACTCTCATCGCTGAAGACGACACGTCTCCATTCGTCCCTCCATTCACGCCTGTCGCGACACCACTGGAGGCGGGCTGCACGATGTTGGGGCGTGAGCGGAAGACTGCCTAACGGTGTGCGGGACCGTAGCCCAGCTTCATGGAGACGGTTGCGAATGGTCCTCGCCGATACCCCAGGAGCAACAGTGTCCCTAATTTGCTGGGAAGTGGCGGTGCGGTCCCCTATGGCACTGCGTAGGATCCTACGGTCTTGGCGTGCATCCGTGCGTCGCTGCGGTCCGGTCCCAGGTCGACGGGCACGTGCACCTTCCGCCGACCACTGGCGACAACATCGATGTACTGTGGAGAGCCGGCCGAAGTGGCCGTGCGGTTAAAGGCGCTACAGTCTGGAACCGCAAGACCGCTACGGTCGCAGGTTCGAATCCTGCCTCGGGCATGGATGTTTGTGATGTCCTTAGGTTAGTTAGGTTTAAGTAGTTCTAAGTTCTAGGGGACTAATGACCTCAGCAGTTGAGTCCCATAGTGCTCAGAGCCATTTGAACCATTTTTTTACTGTGGAGACCTCACGCCCCACGTGTTGAGCAATTCGGCGGTACGTCCACCCGGCCTCGCGCATGCCCACTATACGCCCTCGCTCAAAGTCCGTCAACTGCACATACGGTTCACGTCCACGCTGTCGCGGCATGCTACCAGTGTTAAAGACTGCGATGGAGCTCCGTATGCCACGGCAAACTGGCTGACACTGACGGCGGCGGTGCACAAATGCTGCCGCAGCTAGCGCCATTCGACGGCCAACACCGCGGTTCCTGGTGTGTCCGCTGTGCCGTGCGTGTGATCATTGCTTGTACAGCCCTCTCGCAGTGTCCGGAGCAAGTATGGTGGGTCTGACACACCGGTGTCAATGTGTTCTTTTTTCCATTTCCAGGAGTGTACAACGGGCACGAGGGCCTCCGTTGTGTACTTATCAATGTTTGTCGTCGGAATCGCTATTATGACTTTCGGCCCTCGTGACAACAGTGAAAGTAAGAATACGTACGTCAATCACATCGCGATTACGAGCAACGTGCAGGTCACATTTGCATCGCGCAAAGTGCGCCAGGGGCGCGTTTCACTCATTTCACGCGTCAACCTCGCGTTCCAATTTCTTGGGATGTAATTGACGTACTGCGATGCAACCAACTCCATTATTATTGTGATTTGTTATTGATTTCGTATGGAATAATATAGTATGTCCATTTAAGTTCGTGTTGAAACCAGTACTTGCACACAGTTTAGAATGTCTCATAGTATTTACTTTGAGGAGACACCACCGTACATTCATACCCTTGAAAGCCGTTTGTCAATATCTATTGTGATTCCATAGATATTGGCGGTGTGAAAGTTCAGGTGAGATGACCTGTATAGTTCCACTAAGATCAAAGGAGCAAACTGAAAATCGAAATACTATTTATTTGAACTGTTCATTGCTTTGCAGCACAGATGTAGTCTCATACGAGCCAAAGTAGCAAACGTCTTAGAAACATGGGAAACAATATTCACAGCATCGAGCACGCCACTGCAATCTGTACCCAGTAGAATTGATCTGGATACAAGTTAAGGGGTCTGTCACCGTAAATAACAAAACACTTCAGCTACCAGACGTACTGGAATTGATACATGACGCTTTGTTACACGTCACTGCCGAACGTTAGCGGGGTGCAGAACATCTCATCATAAAAGAAGATGGGAAAATGTGGTGCTTGGGTGGCTTCGTGGATTCTGTTGTTGGTCGCCTCGTTATCAGCTTAACAGATATCAGTCCAATACCGAAATGTATTCCTCGGATTCGGATATGGAAGTAGTTCAGACATTACCAGATGACTGACTGTAACTAATAATTTCAGTTGCTTCAATATTTAACTACACGCTGAAATCCCTGCAACATGCTTTTACGTCACACATAACTCATGCAGAAAAATCACCCCTTGTTTTCAGAATGAGATTTTCACTCTGCAGCGGAGTGTGCGCTTGTTTAAATTAAATGTTTGCATTATTCTTGTTTTTAATTACAACGCTGTGTTAGAAACAAGAGCAGGTTCTCTTTTCGGTCTGGTCCCCTAAGAAGCGTATGGCCGGAGTTTTGTCGTGTATTATTTCATTCTGTTTAAAAATTATATAACATTCTATGCTCGGCTCTTTTCACATCTTAACTACAACAGCTCACATCACTGTAGGCTAGTTGGAACCAACTCGTTGCCCAGTGCTATTCAAGTTAAATGCGGCGGTAAAGCTATTGTCCCGTGTTATCGCTAAGTCGATGTGCGCTCAACGCACAGCATAAAACGTTTTTTTCGTACTTTACTGTAGTCGAGAGAGCTTGGCTTCCGCTCCACGTGAAACTAAATCCAATGAGATTCCACCAAACGTGGAAGAATACATAGTGTAATGTTAGCATCAGGTTTATTTTTATGATGAACACAGAATAAAAGCACTGGTTGCAGAACACACAGCTACACACCATACCGAATTCTCAGCCATAGTTTATGTAAAAATCTTTTATCCTTATCACTGACATATTGTCATCTATCTCATGTACATCTACATCTGTATGCACACTCCGCAAACGACTGTGAAGTGCGTGTCAGGGCGCACGTACTGCCTACTGAACCACTATAAGGATTTCTTCCAGTTCCTTAAATGTCTTTGTGCTAGTTGTTCAGGGTCTACCACAGTGTTTTGACCACTTCAGATTTCAACGACACACAAACTAATCGCGAAACAAAGCTGAACATTTTACATAAGGTACAACGTATATTCAAATTTACTTATGAAATACTACAGAGGACAAATGAAGACCATTCACGGTTACACAATACTGGAGGCGTTTCACCCAGTTTTTGAACACATCTTTCGTAACTGCTGGAAGAATTCGCGAAATGTCATCGTGAATTCGACCTTTTAGCTGTTGCAAGCTTCTCGGCAGGTTGACGTAGATTCTCGCCTTCAAATAACCCCATAGATAAAAGTCTGACACGATTAAATCAGGAGAGCCCACATATTCGTTCTCGGGATTTCGAACGGTTTTCAGAGGGCCGGTTGACTTTCGATTCGATGCACTAGCAGTTACACTGAAGTTTCTTACCTAATTCAACATTATTTCACGAGAAGGAATTGGATATCGCTGCTGAATCTCGAGATAGTTTCGTAAGGCACGTCACACGTGCGCGACAGATTCGCCGTAAAGAAAACAGCACTCCACAGTGAACGCACGATGTTGCTTCGACCAGTACGACATAATATATCGGATAAAACTTCAAATTTCTCACTATTAATAGAGAGCGCCACCATCACTGTATCCTATTTTTAGCGCGCGTTATTCAAATTTGAAATCGTCAAACCGTTGTGGAACACCCTGTAATTAATTTAAACTCAACTTCGTGGTCAGTAGTATACTCCTAAATTCCCCATTTAATACTGGACACTGAAGCTGTGTAAGTTGGCTTTTGCAGGTATGTCTATTTTCACGTGTCAGCCAGTTAGTTTCTTAGATTTTCCATAGCTCAGGCACATAACTCAAACCTGTGACCATTCACGCAGTCCTCCTTATCCGTTGAATATTCCTTGTTGGTCCTATTTGATATGAGTCCCACACACGTGTGCAATGTTCTACGACGAGTTGCACGAGTGTTTCGTAAGCTATCTGCTTTCTAGACGAATTACATTTTTCCAGTATGCTACTTGTGAACCGATAAGCGACCTGTTTCATGAGCAATTGAGCCTATGTGGCACTTCCATTTCATATCTCCACAAAATACAACACCCAAGTATTTGTATGAATTGACTCATTCCAACTCTGGTTCAGTGATAATGCAGTTCTTTGACATGCGTGATTTTGCATTTCTGAACTTTTAAAACAAATTGTCAATCTTTACATAATTTTAAATTTTATCAAGTTCTGACTGAATATTTATGCACCGTTTTGCTAATATGTACTTCCTAAGAGATAACTGCATTATCTGATAAGGTTTGAGGTTATTAATATTGTCAATCAGCTCATCAATAAAACAATGTAAAGAGGAAGCGTCTAACATACTTCCCTGGGGAACACGTAAATTACTTATACATTTTTTTAGAACTCTCCATTCTTCCTACGAAGAAACCCTCAATCCAGTTACAACGCACGATATAATGTCATTCTAGGATATAATATTGACGAACGTCAAGGCCTATACAGGATGTACGAGGGCAGTTCAATAAGTAATGCAACACATTTTTTTTCTGAAACAGGGGTTGTTTTATTCAGCATTGAAATACACCAGGTTATTCCCCAATCTTTTAGCTACACAACACTATTTTTCAACGTAATCTCCATTCAATGCTACGGCCTTACGCCACCTTGAAATGAGGGCCTGTATGCCTGCACGGTACCATTCCACTGGTCGATGTCGGAGCCAACGTCGTACTGCATCAATAACTTCTTCATCATCCGCGTAGTGCGTCCCACGGATTGCGTCCTTCATTGGGCCAAACATATTGAAATCCGACAGTGCGAGATCGGGGCTGTAGGGTGCATGAGGAAGAACAGTCCACTGAAGTTTTGTGAGCTCCTCTCGGGTGCGAAGACTTGTGTGAGGTCTTGCGTTGTCATGAAGAAGGAGAAGTTCGTTCTGATTTTTGTGCCTACGAACACGCTGAAGTCGTTTCTTCAATTTCTGAAGAGTAGCACAATACACTTCAGAGTTAATCGTTTGACCATGGGGAAGAAAATCGAACAGAATAACCCCTTCAGCGTCCCAGAAGACTGTAACCATGACTTTACCGGCTGAGGGTATGGCTTTAAACTTTTTCTTGGTAGGGGAGTGGGTGTGGCGCCACTCCATTGATTGCCGTTTTGTTTCAGGTTCGAAGTGATGAACCCATGTTTCATCGCCTGTAACAATCTTTGACAAGAAATTGTCACCCTCAACCACATGACGAGCAAGCAATTCCGCACAGATGGTTCTCCTTTGCTCTTTATGGTGTTCGGTTAGACAACGAGGGACCCAGCGGGAACAAACCTTTGAATATCCCAACTGGTGAACAATTGTGACAGCACTACCAACAGAGATGTCAAGTTGAGCACTGAGTTGTTTGATGGTGATCCGTCGATCATCTCGAACGAGTGTGTTCGCACGCTCCGCCATTGCAGGAGTCACAGCTGCGCACGGCCGGCCCGCACGCGGGAGATCAGTCTTGCTTGACCTTGCGGCGATGATGACACACGCTTTGCCCAACGACTCACCGTGCTTTTGTCCACTGCCAGATCACCGTAGACATTCTGCAAGCGCCTATGAATATCTGAGATGCCCTGGTTTTCCGCCAAAAGAAACTCGATCACTGCCCGTTGTTTGCAACGCACATCCGTTACAGACGCCATTTTAACAGCTCCGTACAGCGCTGCCACCTGTCGGAAGTCAATGAAACTATACGAGACGAAGCGGGAATGTTTGAAAATGTTCCACAAGAAATTTATGGTTTTTTCAACCAAAATTGGCCGAGAAAAAAAATGTGTTGCATTACTTATTGAACTGCCCTCGTAACTAAATTCCCTTTACAGACTTCGAAAACAAGAAAAGAACTTCTAGTAAGGCGCGGCGCCACCTGCTCAGTCTTGGGAGGGCAGCAACCGTGATTGGCGGCGTATGCGCCATGTACTATACGGTAGTCTATATAGGACGTCGATTTTCAGCATGGCGTCAGTTCTCAGCGGGATTCATCAGCAGAAGCAGCGTTCTCCTGAAATGGCAACCAGTTCGATCGCCGAAATATCGATTCGAATTGACTTTAGGATGCGGCAGCAAACCCGAAGAGACTTTCAAGACTTATTACGCCGGGAAAGCCTACGAAGCCACAACTTCTAGTAAACATGGGGTGAAAATGCATACTTTAAGAGTTATGGGCACTCGTTCATCCTTGATACGGTGAAACACCTCTCTTCTATTGAATAAGTGCTCACAGCTCTTAAGGCATGCTCTTTAGACCGCTTGTTTACAAGACTTTTTTATTTTGGTCCATACTCTCTCCTCCTAAAATATTGGAAAGCAAAGTACTTCCAGTAGACGAGATGTTTTTCACACTATAGAAGACGACAAGTGTTCACAGCTCTTCAGGTATGCGTTTTACAGCCTACGGTTACTAGACATTTTGTTTCTTGCTTTGATGTAAGGAACCTGTTCGCAAAGTCTGTTACGGGAATTTAGTTACACGCTTTGTATAAATACTTCTCCACAGTCAGGTTGTAGACCTTCGTGCAATACTGATTTTCTCATGCTGTTTCTCCGTCTCGTATAGGTGAGAAAATATGATTTTTTCCCCTTATGTGAACGATCCAAATGTGAGCAGACTCTTCGATCCGTTCTGAAAATATGTCACCAGCCTTGCCCAAATATTTCTTCGTAGTCCTTCTCGAACATCACATCTTTTCTGGAACCGAGCTAAGTAGATCAATGGCTAGCACACTGGACTCGCATGCGGGAGGACGACGGTTCAAATCCGAGTTCGACCATCCTGATTGAGTTTTTCTCTCAATGCCCTAAATAGATTAAAGCAAATGGCTGGATGGTTCCTTTGGAAGGTCACGGACAATTTCCTTCCCTATCCTTCCTTACTCCAAATTTGTGCTATGTCCCTAATGCCCTTGCTGCCGACGGGACGTTAAACACTAATCTTCCTCCCTACCGTCTTTTCTGCCAACCTGCTTTCTCGCAACAACACCATAGTCCGCATCGATGTAGCTCTTATAAATACATCTCTCTCTCTCTCTCTCTCTCTCTCTCTGTCTGTCTCTCTCTCTCGATATGTCACTCTATTAAATAAAGCTCGGCTTCCGAGTTTACAGATGACCTCTGTTGAATGAAATACCAGCAGCCCGCGAAGTACAGCTTTTGATTTTATCGTGGCATTTCCTGTCTCGTTTGAGTATATAAGAACAAGAAAATAATAATAATTAAAGATAATAGTATGTGATCAGTTTTACAAACTTGCGGGTTTGACAATGGCTTTTTGCGTAAGGTCCGTTCATTGTAAATTGGCCGTCATTTTTCTGAAAATATCACACTTCGTAGTTTGAATGATTCCAAAGCTTTGGTTCGTACTGGATCTTTGATATGATTTGTAACACGGAACCTTTAGCCTTGCCAAGACGCCGGTTAATTGGAACAATAGCTTGAGACTTAAATGAAACGCAAGATTAAATAACAGCAGTGTATTCACAAAATATTATACTAAATTAAACAACTTAGACACATTGATTTTGTTGCTGTGTGCAACTATGAGTACGCCTAGCGAGATTGCGTCTCAATATATATAATAATGGCGGTGTGCCAAATAATTATCTGCTGCGATGGCAGATATGCGTCCGGTCAGGACGGCTTCTACAACAAAAAAGGGCCGTCTTCCCGGCAAGACAACCGAACTGCGTAATTTTTCTAATGTTTCAGCGGTTGCATGCCACAATCGATACAACCGCTTACACTAATTAATATCTTATGTAATTCTTTATTTATATTCTGAACTTTATCTACGTTTTTGGTATATATCCACGCCCATCCTGCAAATTTGTCTTCAAGAGCTTCATTGCAATTCCAAGCCTTTTCTTATAGAGTAACGTTTTATTCAGATGATCGGACCGAAGAAGTCGGAATTTCATATACTGCTTACCTATCGACACTTAACTTCGTCAGTGGCGGAGAGAATAGCGTAGCAGTAATAGTAAGTGTGGTGTCACCGCCAGACACCCCACTTGCTAGGTGGTAGCCTTTAAATCGGCCGCGGTCCGGTAGTATACGTCGGACCCGCGTGTCGCCACTGTCAGTGATTGCAGACCGAGCGCCGCCACACGGCAGGTCTAGAGAGACGTCCTAGCACTCGCCCCAGTTGTACAGCCGACTTTGCTAGCGATGGTTCACTGACAAATTACGCTCTCAATTGCCGAGACGATAGTTAGCATAGCCTTCAGCTACGTCATTTCCTACGACCTAGCAAAGCGCCACTATCAATTGCTATTTACCTTGTGATGCATGTACAGTCAGACCGATGTTCACCAATTATGGATTAAAGTTAAGTATTCCAGAAGCTACGTACTTTATTTGCTAGTCTTCATTACTTGTCCTGTTCCAGACCTCACGCCATCCTGCGTGAGCTTAAACGCGTGCCTTTCGGTCTCCCGTCCATTGTGGATTGGCTGTCTTGCCAGTCCACAACAGTAACACACACGACTGTATTACTGAATGAGATTTTCACTCTGCAGCGGAGTGTGCGCTGATATGAAACTTCCTGGCAGATTACAACTGTGTGCCCGACCGAGACTCGAACTCGGGACTTTTGCCTTTCGCGGGCAAGTGCTCTACCATCTGAGCTACTGGCAGAGGTAAAGCTGTGAGGACCGGGCGTGAGTCGTGCTTCGGTACCTCAGATGGTAGAGCACTTGCCCGCGAAAGGCAAAGGTCCCGAGTTCGAGTCTCGCTCGGGCACACAGTTTTAAACCGACTGTATTACTGTTTGAATTCTGAGATAACCAACTTTTAACAATCACATGTGTCTATTTCCTTCATTCCATTTATTACTGCTACCTGGGTGGTCGACGAAACGTTAGATTGATAAACTGAATAAAGCTCCAGAGTACAATGACACTTTCTAATCAAGTCATAACGGAATGTCTACGTTAGAGTTGAGGAACTGTATCGTAAATTGCTTCAGTTAACTCAACGAACTCTAAAAATAATGAGCACTGTTTGCGGAGGTAAGAATTCAACCAGACCCCGAGTGGAATTCTCCTGGCGGCAGGTGTACGACGCGGTCGGCTGGCCGCTGCAAATAGGGCGCCACACCTGCCTCTGCATCCGGTCGTTTGCGTCGGAACGTAAAGGCAATCGAGTGAGTCTTCCACGTGCGAGGAGCAAGTTCTATCGTCCAGAAATGCAGCACACACAGCTACGCACTCTGCCCAACCCTCACGGCCCCTACACTCTTCTGTTCATTATTTTACGGTCTAAGATAAAAAAGAAAGATTCACCATGAAGGAAAGCGATAGATGCGATGTATGTACACAGACAAACTAATGATTACAGTTTCAGAGAAATTGGATTGTTTGTTCAAGGGAAAAGGCTTCACAAATTGAGCAAGTCAATAACACGATAGTCCAAAAATGGTTCAAATGGCTCTGAGCACTATGGGACTTAACATCTGTGGTCATCAGTCCCCTAGAACTTAGAACTACTTAAACCTAACTAACCTAAGGACATCACACACATCCACGCCCGAGGCAGGATTCGAGCCTGCGACCGTAGCGGTCACGCGGTTCCAGACTGAAGCGCCTAGCACCGCACGGCCACACCGGCTGGCACGATAGTCCACATCTGACCCTTGTGCACGCTGTTATTCGGCTTGGCATTCATGGACAGTTTGTAGGATGTCCTCTTGACGGACGTAGCGCCAAATTTTGTGCAACTGCTGCGTTAGATCGTCAAAATCCCAAGATGGTTGGAGGATCCTGCCAATAGTGCTCCACACGTTCTCAGTTGGGAACAAATCCGGCGATATTTCTAGACGAGGTAGTGTTCGGCAAGGCAAAGACAAGCAGCAGAACTCTCGCGTTATCTTGCTGAAATGTAATCAAAGGACGGCTTGTCATGTTGGACAACAAAACCGGGCGTAGAATATCGTCGACGTATGGCTGTACTCTAAGAGTGCTCCGGATGACAACCAAAGGCGTCCTGACTTGAAATGAATTTACACCCCGGACCATCACTCCTGGTTGTTGGGCTGTATGGCGGGCAACAGTCAGGATAGTTAACCCACCCCTGCATGGGCGTCTTCAGCGTTGAATGTCATTGATTGGAGTAGAATTGTCTTCGATTGTGAGTCCCTCTTTGAAATGAGCTCCGACGACCGGCGAAGACGTGTCTGAAGACGCCCCAGACAGTGGTGAGATACCAACTGACTGTCGCCCGCCATACGGCAGGACAACCAAGAGTGATGGTCGGGAGTGCGGTTTCTTTTCCTAACAGCGCTCCCTCGTTCGTCACCAGCAGGACCCTTTCAGCATAGCAGTACCTCGACGATATTCTACACTCCGTTTTATTTTCCTTCATGGCAAGCCTTCCTGTGCTTACATTTCAGCAAGATAAATACCGCCTGCACACAGCGAGAGTCTCTACGGCTTGGTCTTCCTGTTTGTCAAACTCTACCTTCGCCCAAGGTCGTCGAATCTCTTCCCAGGAGCGTTATAGGAAGGGCTCTCCAATCAGCTCGGGATTTTGACGGTGTGACCTGTTAAATGGACAAAATTAGGCACGCTATCCCTCAGGAGGACATCCAACAACTCTGCCCTCAATGCCAAGCCGAATAACTGCTTGCATACGCGCCTGAGGTGGTCCAACGTGTTCACAGCGTTATTGACTTGCTCAGTCCGTGAAGCTCCTTCTTTTGAGTAAACCATCCAATTTTTCTGAGGCTAGGCTATAATTTCCGTCCCATGCGGATAATTCCTTTGTGCTGTGCTGCGTCGTGCGTCTTGTATCTTTTTTCCTTAAAAAAAAAAAGCTTCTCTTTGACTGTCATCAAAAATGTGTATCGGTTAGGGGCGCTGCCGATGTGATCGGCGTATTGATTAATAATAATAGTAACAGATATAAATATTTAAAGAATTCAAAACCCATTAATTCAAATGGTTCAAATGGCTCTGAGCACTATGGGACTCAACTGCTGAGGTCATTAGTCCCCTACAACTTAGAACTAGTTAAACCTAACTAACCTAAGGACATCACAAACATCCATGCCCGAGGCAGGATTCGAACCTGCGACCGTAGCGGTCTTGCGGTTCCAGACTGCAGCGCCTTTAACCGCACGGCCACTTCGGCCGGCACCCATTAATTGCTTGGTTGGTGGTGTATGAAGTTATGTGGACGACTGCCTTGAGAGGTCGTGGTAATTGTAGGATATGGTTCAGGTGCTATAGGATGTGTATGGGGGAGGACTCTTATAAATTGGATTTAAGTGACAGATGGTAGTTTGGTATTGCAGCTGAGAGGGACAACGTATGTTGCTGAGATCTTCATTGGCATGGGGTGAGTAGGTACTTTGTTCTGAGAGGAGGGGTAGATGTCAGGGATGATTTTACAAAACATCGAAAGGAAGTGATTACAGTCACTGTCAGAAAAGATGTGTGATATTAGGAGATGAAACTAAGGTTGTAACTGCCTTTCGTAAGAAGGGATGAAATAGTGAGAATATCTTTACGAAACAAATCTTTTGCTTCAAGCAGCCAACCATTAGTATCTGATACTAGCGTGAGTCCCATGGCAGTGGGCTCTGTTAAAAGAACTGTGAACTGTACTACTCATGATGCACCAGTCCTTAAGCAGGTGTAACGTGTCTCATACATTCAGGAATACTTTGGTTCCCGCGTCGGAATTTATCGCAGAGATATGAATAAGTTCTTCTCCCTGGAGAATATTCTGATCTTTCCTTCCTAGTACAGGTGAATCGAAAATTGATAATACGCCGAAGTATTGTCTGAAAAATAGATTGATAATCTCTCGTCAGTGGTAAAATAAAAACTCTGTTTTTGCGCTCTTATTTAGCCCTCTATGCAACATAATAACATAATACAATGACAAAGAATTGTACAGTAAAATGGAATGTGTGTTTCTTTACAACTGATCACCAGCCGTATTTTAATTACTTACCAAACTTTCTCTGGAAACCTAATCGTACAATGAGTAAGAGCTACAAATCTTATAAAATTAAACTCAAAATTAACACTGTATTGTTACAATAAAAAATATTGAATACAATAAACTGAAACGAAAACAAATGAAAACAATCGCTCCAGCACCAAGAACGAATTTCTCAATTAATATCAAATGCTACAACCATCACTGATTCGTTCTAGCACGAGCACTGCACTTACTACAACCTCGTTACCAAATCACTATAGAATATTGTTACTTATATCGGTAATTATCGATATAGTTTATATTTGATACGTTAGGTGATCAACAGAGATCCGAGTTGGTTCTTACTATTTTGCATGAATTAGAAGCAATAAATCTGAGCACTTTAGTACCAGATTAGATATCGAACCACTATACCACGGAGGTTGTATGTTTATCTTCCTTTGGGCGAATAATGAGAATATACTATATATGACGGTAGTATCTGTTCCCGAAAGAACGGTTACCGTGGATGACCATGCAGCTTTGCTAGAAATGAAATGATAATTAAATGGACACCCTAGCTGCAAACAGGTGTTGATATACTTCATTGGGGTCATGCTGAAAATGTGTGCCCCGACCGGGACTCGAACCCGGGATCTCCTGCTTACATGGCAGACGCTCTATCCATCTGAGCCACCGCGGGCACAGAGGATAGTGCGACTGCAGGGACTTATCCCTTGCACGCTCCCCGTGAGATCCACATTCCCAACATGTCCACACCACTACATTCGTAGTGCGCCTAATAGATGTTTGCCTATCATACTCATTACTCGTGGCTGATTAATCTACCAAGTCCCGTACGAGTTCGGGCATAGCGTGTGCGTTCGCACAAGAAGATCCCCTAGAACTTAGAACTACTTTAACTAACCTAAGGACATCACACACATCCATGCCCGAGGCAGGATTCGAACCTGCGATCGTAGCGGCCACGCGGTTCCAGACTGAAGCGCCTAGAACTGCACGGCCACACCGGCCGGCTTGGTACATTGACTCCAATAAATAGTCTGTGATGCAACCGCTGCGGTAGAGGCTCCGAAGATGGGGGAATGTGCATTATGTGTGACACGGAAGTCTGGAGCGTATTTAACAGTCACCAATTTTTCTTAGTCTGAGGTCTCTGTGGTCGCTGGAACACAAATGAAGTGCATATATTGGACATCCTGAACTGATTGGCTATTCCTAAACCACCCGAGATGGCGCAGTGGTTAGCACACTGAACCCACATTCGGGAGGACGACGGTTCAAACCCGCTTCCGGCCATTCTGATTTAGGTTTTTCTGTGATTTCCCTACGTCGCTTCAGGCAAATGACGGGGTGGTTCCTTTGAAAGGGCACGGCCAACTTCCTTTCCCACCCTATCCTAATCCGATGGGATCGATGACCTCAGTGTTTGGACCCTTCCCCCAAATCAACCAACCAACCAGCTATTCAAAACTCAAAGCACACAACAGAACTCTGTCACACCCTGCAAGGACCAACCACTCTGTCGATACATCTACAATCCGCAAGCTGCATTCTGGTGTGTACTTCCGGTACCGCTGTCTGTCCCACAGTTTTTAAAACGAACGTTATTTGTGTTTTTGATTGACTAGCGTTTATTTACATTTAGAGCTTGCTTATTTATTTGTTGTAGCAGGTTTTGTGAAATATGAGTCACCATTGACAAATACCTGTTGATACATCTGTTGTCAGCAGAGAAATTTAATTTTGTTTTAAGAACTTACGGAATCTGCGATCTTATGCTATAGAGAGAACTTTGCACAGTAGATTGCAGTGTGTTGATTCCTCTCGTTTTTATTTTACGTACAAACCAACTTCAGTATCGCAGCAGTCACGTTATTTTCTCTTTTGTGTGGGCCTAATTATTGTTTCTCAGTTAGTGCATACTGCTTTGTTTTTATCTTTTTGAGGTTTTGTACTGTTTTTTACACAGTACGATATGTATAGGGACTGTGCGTGTTGTGTGCGGGCATAGTGGAAACGACCACTGTCGGTGAACAACTGAATGTTGCGCTGGTCACGGTCAACTACTGCTCAAATGTGCGGTGACGTCGGGGCAACGGAAGCGATACGTACGACACCTTTGGTGCCATTGGAATCCCCCGGTAACTCGGTTGTCGCTGCGAGCTCAGATATTGCAACATCCGACCACTCTAACAAGCGAGTGAGTGGTGGACAGCGGTGGGTTCGTGTATATCTAGACAGAAGGCGACAGTGCGAGGTGGCTGCATGGCTGTCTCTCTACGTCTTACCAGCAGGCACGAGTTGCTACCCAGGTTAGATAGTACTTCTGAGCTAGCACGGAACGTCTCTCCTGTTGCGCCAGTGGTCGATTTTCCTAGCCAGTCCGGACAAGTGCTGGTATGCTATTTATAGGAAGCTCCGGAGTTTGGCAGGTAATGGAAATTGCAGATATGTTGAACGTCGGGAAAGAATGCCACTGTTCACCTAGAGGAGGGGGTTGGAGGGGAGAGGGGTGGGTGTCTCGTCCGAAACCTGGAGGAGGCTCTGCCAACACGAATCGAGCGCACTAGGTGCAACCGTATGAAAACCGTGGCCTCATGTTGGCACGAATGACACCTGCTGCTTGGGTTCCAAGGCCATTCTCCGTTTCTACCGGTGGATGGCTGATGTGGTGAAGACATGTGACATTGCACATGTGGCGGTCCTCAGATCTGTACAAGAGTGGAAGAGTTCAACCAGAGTCTCAGACGATTTTGCGACGATATCAGATGCGAATTCCTCGACCTCCGCTATCGGGTGGAGAGTTGTAGGGTTCTCCTTAACAGGTCAAGCGTACACTACACGTAGGAAGCAGTGAAGGATAGTGAAGTATGTTTGGCGTGCACTTGACGTTTTTTAGATTAGAGTAACCTCATCTTGAGATCAGGGATGATTTACCTGCCGAAACCTATTATACACCTGTCACATTGTTCTCAGAGAATGTTCGTCCCCACAGTCTCTTCTGTTAATCCAATCTGGCAGGTGACTCAGACTCGTAATCTGCACCTAAGATACGTTGGAACATATGTTTTGCAAGCCAGTTCTTTTGTGGCTGAATTACATTTCCTTAATACTCTTCAAGTGAGTCTCAACCGGCCATCTACTATTCCTATGATGGCTTTTATTTTGTCATTACACATTAAGTCGTTCTGGTCGGTTTTATCCATTGTACCAGTCTTAGTGTTTTCAGTGGTTCATCGTCAATAGTGTTATCGAACATCACCTATTTAAGCTAAATATGTTACATTCATTTACGTTCAGGCTCAAGTGGCAGTCCTTGCATCAATCTTCGATTCTATTCGGGTCTTTGTGCATTTTTCTACAGTCTTCTGGCATTGAAACCCTCCTACAGACAACAACGTCGTCAGCGAATAGTCCCACGGAACCTCCGCTATTATCCATTGGATAATTAACGTAAAACGGAACAGTAACGTTCCTATAACTCACCTTAGGGTACTCGAAAAATTACCATTACATCTGTCAATTTAGTTTCGCTGAATTCTGTTTCCAAGGAAGTCTTGAACCCAACTACAAATCTGGTCAGGTACTCGGTAATAGAGACTGTATCATATACCTTCCTGAAGACAAGGAATACGGCATCAACCTGAGCGCCTGAATCTCATAGATGAGCACCGTCAGTGGAATCTCGCGAGAACTCTGTTTACGATATCCGTGTTGATTCTTATAGAGGATGAGTGAGCATAAAACAATGTTCCGTAATTCTACAACAGATGGTCGTCAACGATATAGGCCTGTAATTATTTGCATCTGTCCGATGAACCGTTTCGGAAACGGGAATGATTTGTACATTTTTTCCTGTTGCTAGATGCTCTTAGTAGTTCCATGACTTGCGATGAAGTAATTGTAGAAGGACAGCAATTTCTTTTGTTTAATCTCTACAGAATCTTATAGGTATCTCATCTGGTCCAGTCGACTTCTAGTACATTTCCTATTGTTCGATCGCTTATATGAATGTCTGCCATTTCGGCGTTAGCACATTGATAGAAAGGAACGACATTTCGCGGTGAAATAATTTTAGATGACCGAATTCGCTGTTTCAGCCTTCTCTCTGTCATTCTGTGTCGTTAGGGCCACTAACCAAAGGAAAAGATGATTCAGATCCTCGTATAGATTTACTTCAGCCCAAAACTTAACGGGATTTTTAGAATGATCGTTGGGCAATATTTACTTTCGAATTCATTGAACGTTCCTATCGTTGCCCTCCTTACGCGCATTTTGGCTTCATTGAATGAAAATGAAGATTTCTGTACTTTCTAATACGGCTGTTGAACTTCGATGTTTGTTGCTCTTGGTGAAATAAAATATTGCTACAGGGTGAAAAGTCGTACGTATCTAAAACTATGAGTGTGTTTGTGTTTGTGTATGGTGTGTATTCTACTCCATATCCTCACATATTGTTTATAACATATGTCAAAAGTGGTCGCTCTGTTCAGTAACTTTTGAAGGAACCTACTTTACCATGTATGAAACCATTTCGTGAATCATGTTGACACATGTTGTTAATCTCCGTTGTTAGCCTCTACGTCTGCGAATTTGTATGATGCCTATATTCATAAGTCTTTCTTTTAAGGAAGCCCCACGGATAGAATATGTTAAATCAGAAGAATGTAGGGGCCATAATCCTGTTCAGACGATTCGATCATCAGAGAAATGAATTTTTTCATTCCATTTGTTATAAGTGACACGGTTCTACTGCAATCAAAATAATTTTCTCTGCCTCTAGAAGCGAAATAAACTGTATTATGATGTCCTGTCATTCATCACTGATAACTACAGTTCTGAAGAAAACAGGGTCAAATAACCGACGACGCGAAAAGGCACGCAACACCCCAATTATCTGACAGCGCAAAGTGGATTTTCGCTTAGTCATATTCCTGTCTTTTGACCAGTGCTATATGAAATCTGAGACTTGGCGAACAGTCTCTTCAGCCTTTTTTCAAAGTGAATACAGTATCACATCCATCCCCACGGTCTGTTTAACGTCAAGATGGCCTTTCTCCCGGTTGTCTTTTTGTCTGCAACTGATCCACATCAATATCGTTATTGTTGAATTGTTCGGCACTGCGGCATGTCGACATTTCCATTGAAATTTGTCGGCAACACGTGCATATAAGATCGACGGGCAAAATATTGCCCAGCAATGAGAACTCGTTGCTCTTAGGAAAACGGCATATTTACCAAACAATGAACTGCGCAATACAACAGACATAATATGACCTGCACGCACTGCATTGGTGTCTTCATATGTTAAACGCTCTACCTGTGGTGCTATCTTGGCGCGGCTGGTGGAATAAATTCAGTGCTATTCCTAATTATAGACACAATACCTGACAAACTCGACATGGACCGGGTATTCAAATGGTTCAAATGGCTCTGAGCACTATGGGACTTAACATCTGAGGTCATCAGTCCCCTAGAACTTATAACTACTTAAACCTAACTAACCTAAGGACATCACACACATCCATGCCCGAGGCAGGTTTCGAACCTGCGACCGTAGCAGTAGCGCGGTTCCGGACTGAAGCGCCTTCCCGGGTATTCACTTTACCAGTTTTTTTTATTAGAAACGAAAATAATAAATGAATTATGTTTGTACTGAAATACCTGAAAAAAAATTCATATCCAAGTACTCGTGAAAACACATTTGAAGTGATGAAACATTCGTAGAAAGAAATATGCATAATGTACAAGTGTGTAACTACAGTATCCAAGTTATGGAACATGGTACAGGACAGTTTCTATACTCTCGGCACAGCCGCTTCGCGCCTCTATATCGTGATTTGGTAAACGTCTCCATGGCAGCACCTCTTCATAGCTCTATAGACGGCTATGGTTTTCGCGTATAGCCGTTTGCGCTTCGCATTTGAAAGATGTCCAAAGCGCTGCAGGATGTCAGGTATTACCTTCAGATGACTCGACTGTAGGAGTGTCTTAGTAGTAAAGAATAAGTGTTTTTAAAATTTGTGCATGGTGCTGCATTTTTTCACGTAGTGCAGTGTCTATGACATCATGTCTCCTGAAATATGTGTGGTACCTTGATATACTTTTGTAGGTGCATTTAGCAGTATATGTGGATATTGCCTGCGAAATTTATTGCGAATACACTCAGTAGCACAGGAGTAACACACTCAAACGTCATACATGATACGGCAGTTTTTCACGCTTCTCATTGTTTTTGACGTCATATCTCCTGAACTGTGACAAATGGGTGGTTCTTATTCCCACGGCAATGTACCACACTCGCTGACCCATTCTTTTCTTAAATAAAAAAAAATCTCAGCTTCACATCAGTGTAGTAATATGGAAGACAGTAGTGAAAAAGGAGCATTATGGGCCCACTTCACTGATATTCTCCTTGAGAAGCAACCACCAAGTTATTCAGTGTAGCAGAATTAGGTTTAATTTTTATGTTGGTTATTCTATATCAGGGCCGGCCAGAAATTCTGCACGCGTGCGTTGCTCCTGCACGTGTGCAACTTCTGGGTCACAGCGTGCACGCCGCAGCCGTCAGCGTTCATGTAGTGCATGTTTCTACGCACAGATGTCGCTTTATCCACTTGCTGGGATACTCTGTACCGGCGCATTATAGTGCTCTTTCCACAGCTTGCAAGCCAACCATGGGAAGGTATTTCGCGTATTAAACATTTAAAATACTGTCACAGTCTACTCAGTGAGACATTTACTTTTATGTTAACAGTTTAACCCAGTAAGACATGTAATACAGTTAACAACCGTGGGTTTTTATTAATGCAGCTTGACTGACGGCACGTAAATACGCGTAATGTTTTTGAGCTAGTATTTAAGAAAGAGAGCACTTAGCGACTTCTAACGAACCTTATTCACGATTTCAAATAACATTAAACTAATGCAAGGTTTTCTATAACTAATTCTCGGTTACATCCACATAATTTCTGTCTCACTGACCTCTGAACAGAATGATAACCGCAGACCTCTCGATGATCACCTGTTATTTCAATACCATTATTGCTATATCTTTCATCAGTTCCGTCAGAAATCTGCATAATAACCGACAGTTAGATGAATGTTATGTTTTATCGACTTCAGCTCAGCGTAGCCCTTCACACATTTAAAAAAAAAAAAAAAAACTAAATGTAAGTATACATTGAAACAATCGGTTTAATGACCAATTTTCCTCTTGCTTGTACCACATAAACAGGGAAGTGGAGCCGTCGCCGTTCATTTAGGACACATGTCTAATAACAGATGTCGTTGTCGCTCCCTGTCGCACACGTGCGCACATGTGCAGCACTTCCGCACGTCTGCACACTGTGCAGCGTTTGGCCGGCCCTGTTCTATATTGACGCACGCATTGCAACATAGGTTTTCTATTGGTTTTTAGAATTTGGTAGAACATATAATTTTTAAAGATTATGCGACAGCAACATCACTGTCGACTGTGATACATGCCTTGCGGGATAGTACTATCTTTAGCAAGTGCAGGCAGCTGCCTTTAGTTTACCTAACCATTGTCACAGTATGATCTGCCAACATGAGATGTTCAGTAATGACTTTTATGTTTGGTAACACATGTTTTCTGCTGCCTTTTTTTTTTTAACTTTTGATGGTACCTAATAGCATACAAGCTTCAAGGTATGTCATACTACAGAACAATATAATATTCACATAGTTGTCAGCAAGGACAGTATTGTGATGTTTCCGTTTCTTATCTTGTTGTGATAGCTGTCAGACAAATAACACACCTTCCATTAAATTCCTGAAACAGTTCTGGTTAAATTGATATGTCACACGACATAGATACATGAAAATGCACGAATTTTATTTATATGCAAATCGAATAAAGAAGCTGACATCTCATGAATATAAACCACTAACACTCGCACTAGGAACTGCAAGCAAGTAATTTCCCAAACCGGAGATACGAGATACTGTTCGGAGGAAAGGAGAATTTTATGACAACAACACCCGTCTCATGTTCGGTCGAAAACTTCACAGCGGGAAATCCCGCAGACACTATGCGATGCCATAGCCACTTCGCAGGCCGCCAGCTGAAACCACTCTTGCCCCTGGAAGACACCCAATAAATCTAGATTTTAATGAAGACCCTTTGGAAGGACTTTCTATATGAACACAGCTGGAGATGGCAAATAAAACTCCGGAGAAAGCCAACTCAAAACACTGGTGACTCACTGTGGCCACCTGCGTTGAAACCCATGTACAAAAAAGCTGTTTGTCTGATTATTATGTAGGAGAAGTTAAATTCTGTCCTACGAAAGAAATGACACCTTTGCAAGGCTGCAGAAACTCTAGTGGGTGGAGTTGTAACAAGTACGAATGCTCCGACTGGCCAGAAAGAAAAAGCGTGGCCACCAGCTATGATGTAGGCAAAATGCTGACAGAAAAATTGTCTCTTCTCTTGCAGCAAATTGTAGAGTGTTTGAGCAAGGCGACTCGCGACGTGCTGATACAACTGCGAGAGTAATTATGTGAACACTTGTTCACAGACTTGTCTTAGCTCTTAAGGAGGTAAACTGCAAAGTCTCCTAGTACAGAGAATGGCACAGAGCTCTGACAGTTAATGCTTGCGAGTGATGTTAGGGCAGCGACGTACGCACAATTCCAGCCAAATAGTGTGTACTATGCCAAGTAACTTATCTAGGGAACAACTACGAGTCTCGGCTTCACCGAAGACATAATGAACAGTATCAGACTGATATTTAACAGTCGAGAAAGATTCAGAACAGATTCTCAAGTCCAAAGCACGCCAACTGCAGCTACCGCATCCGTCGACCAAAGGTAACAAAGCGCACCTTACCAGAAAGTGATATTCATTTTCCACTCAGAACTTCGGTCGTCTCATGCCTCCGATTTTTCCCGTACACTCAACCATGCCCTGTAGTTAAATATATTCACGACTGTCGGGCTTAATTGAAGCTCAAACGCGAGATATCGATTTAACGAAAAGAACTGATCAGCCACTGTAGAGTACTTTATACTCTAAAGTTATTGAATTGTTTTAATTGTGTACTTATTTTTGATTGCTCTTTACCGACCTCCATCCATTATTTGGTTATTTTAATTACGCATTTATTTCAGTTGATGTTTCTGGCTCCAATTGCCTTTAATTTGTTTGTGTTCTGTCGACCCCCAGATATGGTTAATGCTCAGCTTACTATTAAAGAATTCTGGAGTTAGGAATTGATATTAACGGTTTGGGAATACCCAGCATATAGATGTTTTACCATCCTGTATGTATTGTAATTATGATTGGAAAACCCCTTTTAAATTACTCTTTGCTAACAAGTAGTGACGCCTTGAACCCATACACTAATTCTGTTAGCATTAATGTTTCTTTCACAGGGATTGCAGAGGAACCGACACTGAGGCCATTGTCTGATTGCATCACTGCCCATATTGCTGCGCCCTTCCGAATTCTGCATGCTTGAGATGGTATCTTCCTAACTTGCAGGCCATAGGTTCAACAATAATTCCCAATAACACTCATAGAGCGTCCTTGTGCAACTGTTGTAGGAAGGTAGATCAGAACCAGTCTCACACATGTTAGAGTTGCATAGCACTTGATAATGGAATAAAGTAGACCAGAAACGTGTTGCGATGGATGTAACACACGTTTGACAACTGGTACGTAACATTCTCAGTGCTGATCTGTCTAAATAGCTTGTGGTCTGAGCCTGCTAGGCTGACTTAAGGATTTTTGACTATTCGTGGTTGTAAGTGTTCTCCATCACTTTTTCGAAAGAGACTTTGAACATTCTTGGCGGGAATCTGAGTATGGTAATACCACGAGCAATAAACGGCCAATGATACTGCCTGCATTCTGCTCCTGAGGTTGAGTGCGTGTAGGCATGAATGTTGAAACAGTTTAGTGTAGCCGGTTTGGACCTCGGGAATGCCGGAGTTGCCAGAAAACCGACGTGGAGACCAGTAATCGTGTGTCCTCTGGGGTGAAGGCAGAGTATTTCTGTACTCGGGAGTAAGACACAGTTCTTGAAGAGCCAAGTTATTCCTAGCAGCACCCTGAACACTAAGAGAAACCGTAAATGCATTCCCATGTACAGGCGTGTATTTCTGGTTGTCATTTCCGGGTTTCTAGGCGAGTGCCTCCATTTAGCGATTCAACATACGCTCAGTAGGGAAAAGACTCAAATTAGGTTGTGAAACCAAGCTAGTTGGACAGTCGCGATTAGTGTACAAGAGGGACTTGGTGAGGTTTATTTGAGGCCAAGAAATTATATCTGTTTGCGTGGAAACAGAGTAATAGTTCTGTGTCTAACTTTTTCCCTATTGACTTAAAACTGTTAGCCTGACCTGTTTTTGTGAAGACTGTCGGTGGAAGTTGCTAAGAGCCAACTGAAAGCGGTATAAGAACGATACAGCGGTATCATGAACGATATTTCGAGTAGATCCGCAGTGTAGTACGTCGCATTATTTGCCTGACGCGTCACACATTGCTAAGAGCGCGCGAATTCTGACCGAGACACAGAGCGGAAATTAGCAGAAGGCTACGGACATTACAAAGACGTACAAAAGGAACGTTTCAATATTTAAAGCATTAGTACAACTAGGAAAAGCTTTCAAAATTGTTGAGTACAATACACTCTTTGAAACTATGAATTTAACGGTGATAAAAAAACAGGAAACGTGAGACTAAAAACTGTGCAGAAACCAGATTATAGTTATAGCATTCGAAGGATATGCACGTATATCAGCATTTTAAAAGTAAGTGTAGGTCGCACGCTATCCTCGACGTTTTTCAATCTGTGCATTGAGTAGCGAAACCAAGTAGAAAATAGAAAAATGAATTAAATTTCATGCAGAAGAAAGAAAAAATTTAGGGTTGCCTCGTTTACCATAGAGATGGAAGATTAATTCAATGGAATGGAAAACAAGAAATAAGATGATAACAGAAGTAAAATAAGAGTAACGCAGTGCGGTTGAATTTCATCAGGTGAAGCTGAGGGAATCACATTCGGAAACGAAAGAGTTTTGGTGTTTGGACAGGAAAATAATTCCGATAGAAGTGTAGACGATATACGGAGGGCGTTCAGTAACTAATCCAACATTTTTTTTTCTTTTTTCTGAAAAGAGTTTTGTTTCAATCGGGACTCCAGTACACCATACTATTCCTCTTTCTTTTGACTACAAAGCACTATTTATGAATATAATCTCCGTTCAATGCGACAGACTTACGCAATCTTACTGGGAGGGCCTGTATGCCCTCGACGTCAGAGCCAGCGTCTTACTGCATCGATAGCCTTTCCATCATCGACGTACAGCTTCCAGCAGGGTGCATACTTCATTGAGTCAAACAGACGGAAGTTGAAATATGCGAGGTCCAGGCTGTACGGTGGATGAGGAAGAACAGTCCATTGAAGTATTGGGAGCTCCTCTCGGTTGAACAGACTTGCGTGCGGCTTTCCGTTGTCACGGACAAGGAGAAGTTCATTTGCATTTTAGTGGCGACGAACATGCTGAAGTCGTTAATTTAATTTCATGAGGGTAGCACAATACACTTAGAGTAGATCATTGCACCCTAAGGGAGAATATCAAACAGAACAACCCCTTAACAGTCCCAGAAGACCGCTACCATGACTTACCGGTTGAGAGTGCGGCTTTGAACTTTTTCTTCGGAGGAAAGGTGGTGTGGTGCCACTCCATGGATTGCCGTTTTGTTTCCGGTTCGAAGTGATGAGCCCATGTTTCACCGCCTGTGACAATGTTCGACAAAAATTATCAGGATCAGCCTCGCAACACGTAAGCATTTCTGCACGGACGGTTCTTCGTTGCTCTTTACGGTCCTCTGTTAGGTGGCGAGGAACCCAGCAGGTACACACATCTGAGTACCACAACTGGTGGACGAGTGTGTCAGCTCTACCGACAGTGAGTCCGATTGAGCAGTAGGGTGTTTGTGATCACAAACGAAGGGTGTCCTGAGATCCGACTTTGCAGGAGTCACAGCTGTATGCGGTCTGCCGGCATGCGGAAGATCTGACAGGTTTGCGCGACCTTGTTTCGATTATGACAGACGCCTTGCCTAGCGACTAGCCACGATTATAGTTCCTTCCAGGTCTCCGTAGACATTCTGCAAGCGCCTATGAATATCTGAGATGCTCTGGTTTTCAGCCAAAAGAAACTCAATGACAGCTCTCTGCTTTGAACGCACCTCCATTACAGCAACTGTAGCCTCCAGCCATATTAAAGCTACATATATCGTCGTTAGAGGTGGGAATATTCCACGATGTCCCACAACAAATCCCGCATTCTTAAATTGAAATTGACGGAGAGAAAAAGTGTATTGCATTACTTATTCAACGCTCCTCGTAAAACGCCGGCTGTCAACTATCATAAATATTTTCTTAAAAAAGGAATTTCTTATCGAATTTAGATGTGTTAGTCGGACTTCTCGGAAAGTATTTATCTGGGTCACAGCATACATGGAAGTGAAGCCTGGACGACAAACAGTACTGACAGTAAGAAAGTATAAATGTGGTGTTACACGTGAACAGTAATGATTTGATGGTCGAGTTTACGTACCAAGAGCGAAAGTTAGTGGTAGATCAGTGATGATTTGGCAGCCATACCGTTGTATTCCTTGAGCACCATGGTTACTCTGAAAGATAGCATTACTCCCATGGATCATGTGGCCGTTTTGGCTGATCAAGTCCACCCTATGGTACAATGTTTGTTTTCCAGTGGTGATGCTGTGTTCCAAAACGAACGGGCTCCTGTTCATACGGCTCGCATCGTCCAGGACTGGTTTTCCGACCACGAGTAAAGTGTCGAATCACCCGTGGTAATAAGATCCTAATAGTATTGAACCTTTGTGATCTACTTCGAAGAGAAGAATTTGCGGTCGTGATCCACCTCCGCCGGCCGCGGTGGCCGAGCAGTTCTAGGCGCTTCAGCCCGCAACCGCGCTGCTGTTACGGTCGCAGGTTCGAATCCTGCCTCGGGCATGGATGTGTGTGATGTCCTTAGGTTGGTTAGGTTTAAGTAGTGCTAAGTTCTAGGGGACTGATGACCTCAGATGTTAAGTCCCATAGTGCTCAGAGCCATTTGAAACATTTGATCCACCTCCCTCATCGTTACCTGGACTTGGCACAGTTTTTCAGGAAGCCATGCAGGATCTTTATTTATTGCGAAACTACAGGAAGCTGTTTTGTATACCGAAGGTTTTGCCGTACTAGGTATGGTAAAGTGTTGAGTTTTTGGCGTTCCCATATTTTTGTCCACCTCCTGTATGTGACAAGAGGATGTGCCGGTAAAGTTAACACTGTATCTAAAGTGAGCGCCTGTAAATCATGAATACAGAGAAAAAAACTGCGTGTCATAAAAACAGCTTAAAACCCTTCAGATTCCTTTACGTTCCGGCGGCTTGTTTCAAGCATGGACAAATGCGATCTAATACCAGTGACTGGGACAAATAATCCGGTAATTTTTCGTTACATCATTAGTGGTATGCTGTTGACTCTGTGATATAGATTAAACATTTAGTAGTAACATCGCGGGGCGATACGTAGAAGCTAGAATAAATAGAAACTGGTGGATTAGCGTGTGTATGCTGCGAACTTAAATATTGGTGAATTTGGAGGAGTGCTGCTAGTTATCGGACTGGTCTGTCCGGTTAATATGAGAATGTTGCAGACAAGCTAAGGAAATTACATCAACAATTTTGAAGGAAAATGATTACGTTTTCGGGAAACGCAATTGGGCAAGTTAAAAATAAAAAGAAACATTCCAGACTTTAAGACGTTTCTACTGCCTCCATCACATAACTCACAGTACGACCAAAGTAACAAGATAAGGCGAATTCGATTGAATGTGAAGACATTCAGACAGTCTTTCATTCCACGATCCACGTTCGAGTGCAAGCCCAAGTGGATGGTAAAAAGTATGGTCCAAAATATCGACTGCAGAGCTTTATACAGTGGCATTCGTACTGGAGTGAAATGTACTTATTTCCAATAGCGCTGTTCGTTTGTGCCCTACGTTAGGCAAACCGATGCAATTTCGTTGGCTCAATCATGATTTTGGAGCGAAAGCAGAGGCATCGCAACAAAACAGCCTCATCATCGTACTCACTTTTCTGCAGGGGACGGCGGGACAGTCAACGCACCAAAGGCAGCAGGGTGGGACGTTCAAAGCTCGGCCAGCCACTATGGCCATGTGCTTGACACAATGAGATTTACCGATGGTCTCCTCAAGCGTTACAAAAGGATCCTCTCTCCACTGCGAAGCTTTTCTCTTCCACACACACACAGCCCAACAGGCTGCCAAAGCAAAAATGGGAAAATATGCTGGCCCTGAAATGAACGCACATCGCATAGCGATACGTGACGGTCGTGTCTCCACGCACTTATATTTCAACATCATCGTTTTCCTCAGAGCACTACTACTGAGCTATAAACCAAAACTGTCATCCCGTGATGGGGAAGGCATCTGATAGCTGTCCAAATAGCCTGCCTGACAAAAAAAGTGAAGCTCCCAGAAGACGTGGTCGAATTCCAACGTAATGTCATACACGTACATACAACCTGCTGGTACATAAATGATTATAGAGTTGCAATACTCTGCAACAGGTAGAACGGCCACCAGAGTGCATTAATGTTTGTGTTTAGTGTTGTTACCAGCCGCGGTAGGCTACATAAGGGGCATGAACGTTGTCAGATGCTGAGTGAATACATCGAAAAAACACGTACTCGTGTGAGGAAGTATTAACAGCACACCCCGTGGCAAACGCTGACTACACTACTGGTTGTAGTGTCAGCAGATTCAAGACTAGAATTAGAAACAAAGGTCACAAACTCCTTGAAAGTATTAACAACTGTTGTACAAATATTAAACTGTTTATAGCAGCTAACAAAAAAGTGTTCTTGTGATTAAAGGGGACTCTTAAAACGAAGCGTATAAAAAAGTGTTCTTGTGATTAAAGGAGACTCTTAAAACGAAGCGTATAATAAAACCCCAGATCACGTAAGAAACAGATTGCCCAATCGCTTGGTCTAGCAGGCAACCCTTGTCAGGGAACGGCCACCAGGCGGCAACAGCGTCACACCCTTACTTGTGGAATCAACCACTAGATGGCACTCCGTTCTGTGAAATATGTGGCAACATCGGCCGAACGCGTGCAGCTTTCCACTATTTGGCGTCTGTGAAGTACAGCTGTTTCTGACATACCGGTGGTAGTGGATCGAGTCGGCATGCCGAGGGCCTGCGAGTATATCAACTGTGGAAGGAGTAGACGAACAAATCCTGAACTAAAAATGTTCAGATTCCCGTCAAAAGTAAAGAAAGGTTACGCGAGTGGATTTTAAATTCAGGTAAATCTATAAATTAGTTACGAGTAAGAATTAATAAAGAGCCCTAAGCACTCGATTCTATCTAAATTTTGTCGATCTTATATTCTGATATAACGTGGCAGCCCTTCCTGTACAAGAATCATATCATATAATTTTTAAATGAAATCTTTGCTGCGATTTGGACTTTTTTACACTGTTTATTCACTTCACTATCGTAATTTTGGCTGTAGAGGCGTTTTTGTGTGCAATGTGAAAACTGAAACCAATATAAGATATGGATAACAAAATGCAAAGCATAGTGTGGTAACATTTGGTAAACAATTTAAGAAGCATTACCTTACAAGACCTTTCCCTTGGTACTTGAAAATGGCAACAGTGAAATAAATGAATAATAGCCGTCATCTAAATGCTAGGTCATCGGTCCCTTTAAATCCTGGTATATACTAGAGCGAACGAAGTGAACGAGTGTAAAACCTCGTTTACACTGCTGCAAATGAGTATTCATAGATAATTTGCCAATGTTCATTGCCATTCGTTTATACATGTGAACAAACGTTTATACTGGAATGAAGGGAGGAGGATAGAAGAGAAAGAGCATAGCATGCAAACTATAGACGTTGCCTATTTTAATTTTTTTTTATCTGTGCGCTAATAATCCTCACACAGCTTTCACTCGAAAACAACATTGCTTATAGTAACAGGTCTGCGCGAATGCAGATTGTGTATTACTTTTCATTTCGCATATGATTGTGAGAAGTATCCCTACAGTAGAAATAAACTTGGTTTGTAGAATTACAGGAGCTAATCTACATTCTTCGATTGAAAACTCGGGAAAAAACATAGCCGATCATGGTCTACAGTCAGCTGTGTGACGAATGCATTTCGCGCGCAGCGCTCTAGTCGAACACAAATCAGCGTCATTCACGTCACCGAACATACAGCGTTGCCAATTCCGTAACATGGACAGGTTAGTTAGCATTGTAGCGTCGCCTGCGACATCTGTTGACCGACGGGAAAACTATTTTTACGGTTGCCTGTTCCGCCGTAAGGACGGTCAGTCTGTTTCTCACGTGATCTGGGATAAAATTAAACAGTATCTCAGTTAAGAACAGGGAAGTAACTAGATATATTGGAATAGGTCTGGACAATAAATTAAACTTCATTTATCACGAAAGAGTAATAACTGACAAAGCTATGCCAATAATGCATAAATTGCTAGACTTAACACTACGCAATTTAGACTCCCAGTACAGACTATGCGGAACTATCACATGGCATTCTTTGAGTCAACAGTTTGTTCTGCTGCGAGCACCGGGGCACACCGCGTCAGACAGACCACATATAGAAACATTGTAAGACGCGGCCAAAGGAGCGTGCCCGTCAGAATATCCGGAGCTTTTAGAACAACATTCATAGAGGCACTGTGTGTGGTCATTGGTGTGTGCCTCGTTGATATCAATGCTCGTCGCCGAGCGGCTACGTACTGGTTAAAGAAAGGTAGACCAGACAAAATGCAAAACATAACTGTGCGCAAATGGCGGACTGAGACATGGCATGAGGAATAGAACCAGAGAAGCGACGACATGGCTACTCTTTTCTCCCTAAGTACGAGTACGCTTAAGACTAAAATACATTGATGCCACAAGAGGAATGTCCATATGTTGCCCATCTCCATCGTGTAGTTCTAAAATAAACTGACACTTGTAAATGTGGTGAATATGGCACCGCTTAACATGTAGTTCTCCACTGCAACACATTAAGACACCTAAGACCGATTGTAGAATTGCAAGACCTAGGAAATATAATAAGAAATCAGAACGAATGGTACATCCTGAACAGACTAATAGATAACGTATCTCAAACCCTTCACGAAGCTTACGAACAAAACAGACCATATTTAAGAACACTACAAAACGCAACACAAGCACCACAACAAAACACGTGGCACGAAGCAGACAAAGACACTAATACTGAATCGAACGAAACAACAGATACAGGAAGCGAACGTGACATTCAAATACTAATGTAATAATCCATACAAGGCAACAACAAAAAAACATGTTATATAACAGAACCTAACCATAGTACAAACAAAATAGTACAAAAATTGTGTAATAACATTAGATTAGGATCAATTCTTAACATTTATGTAAAGCAAAAGATATCAACTTTAAAAACAAATACTTGTAAATCTTTTCCAGTGACGACAGGCTCTGAGTATTCCCGAGCCCTTCTCACTGAAACAGCTACGATTTCAGGGACAAATCTTCTCTTTTACTAATTTTCCTCACACCTTTCTTTACTATTTGCATTCTCTTTAATAATTACTTATTTATATTTCCCAATTTTTGTATTTTATTTTATAGCCTGCATTTATATTAACAAAGAACTAAAAAGAGAATCTAATTGTTAGCACACTGTCACGTTGCAAATGTACTAGTAGAATTGTATTAGTAATTACACTGTCCACAAACTGTTATATAGCTAGTAGGCTAACTGTAGCAAATAAATAAATAAATATCAGCACCTGACAGAGTTTGAAACAGTCCTCATTGTGGGCCCGCATTTGGCCGGCTGATCCAGTTGTGCCATATCAAGATTTGTGGGGCACCCGAATGTGACAAAGAACTAATGTTGTATTACTTGGGAACATGATAGAATACATACTCGTCATCAAGGTTCCAATCTATGATGTCTAACCAGCACAAAGGAGAATCGCCGTATTGTGCACCATACACATCGTAAGCACTTCACACCAGCGACTGCCACCCGAGAACAGGTAATGGACATTCTATGTCATCCTACAATGTTTCTCGGATAGGCGGTTCAAAAAATGGTTCAAATGGCTCTGAGCACTATGGGACTCAACTGCTGTGGTCATAAGTCCCCTAGAACTTAGAACTACTTAAACCTAACTAACCTAAGGACAGCACACAACACCCAGCCGTCACGAGGCAGAGAAAATCCCTGACCCCGCCGGGCATCGAACCCGGGAACCCGGGCGTGGGAAGCGAGAACGCTACCGCACGACCACGAGATGCGGGCGGATAGGCGGACTGCGTAATTACTGCCCCACGTCTGTGCTGCCATTGAAGTGGTGCCCTGACCGGGAAGCGTAGACTGCTTATGAATGACGTGGCATTGTGTTCGGTCATGAATTTCGATTTAGCGCTACTCTGGATTATAATCGATAGCGAGTATGTCAGCGATCTGGGGAGAAGTGTCATTCCTACAACGTTTTGAAGAGGCATTTTTTGAATCTGGGGGGGGGGGAGGGGGGGCATCTGATATGACTTCGTGTCATAGCTGATGGTGGGCAGTGACTGAGGGAACTCTGACTACCGAGCGGTGTCACAGACATCTTGCATCCTCATGTGGTACTTCTCACGCGATCATTTTTCAACAGGATAACGCTCGTCCGCACATGACACGTGTCTCTATGAACTGCCTGTGTGAACTGGAGGTACATCACTGACCAGTAAGATCTCCGATAGAGCGTTTGTTCAAATGTTCAAACGTGTGTGAAATCTTATGGGACTTAACTGCTAAGGTCAGCAGTCCCTAAGCGTACACACTACTTAACCTAAATTATCCTAAGGATAAATACACACACTCATGCCCGAAGGAGGACTCGAACCTCCGCCGGGACCAGCCACACAGTCCATGACTGCTGCGCCGTAAACCGCTCTGCTAATCCCGCGCGGCAGAGCGTTTGTCACCAGATCGGACGTCAGCTTTATCCCAGTGCCAACACTCAGTATAGCAAAGACAAGTTAAACAGTTGTGGTCCACTTTGCCTCAGGAGAAGATACAACGGCTTTATGCCACCCTTCCCAGGTGAATGAGAGCATGCATCCGAAACAGAGGGGGTGCCATGTCATATTGGTATGTGGCCTAGTACTGCCTCATATTTATAAATTTGACTCGATTTTTTAATCATTGAAATAACGACACATACCCTCACAAGCAGTAAAGTTTCATTCGTTTCCTCTAATACAGTCCCGGAAGTGCTCCAACATAAACCTAACAAACTCTCGCCGTCGACCCCTTCGCTTAAGCAGCCGTGCTTTACTGCAGAGTTGGTTTTGGGTAGTGCTGTGTTATAATCCCCCTGCTGAAATATTCCGCGCCGCAGCACACGGCGCATTTGGCGGGACCAGCGGTGGGCCACGTGCCGCTGCAGGGTGCGTGCTGGTGGCGGAATGAGCCCGCCGGGTTTAGCGCGCTCCTCCCCCCGCCCCCGCCCACGCCCACGCCCACGCCTGCTCGCGCAGTCACGCACGTGCGGCGCGCCCTGCGCTCGGCGCCCAGCTTCCGGCCGCGGCCAGAATAGCCGCCGACTCACAAATTGTGGCCGCAGCCCCCAGCCCCAGCCATTCACCACCTGAACCCCTCGCCGCCGTGCGGGGATAAAGTGGCCACGTGCGCGCCCTGTTTGCTTTCGGAATGGCCGTCCCTCAGCGGAGAGCCGCTTTATTTGCACTTCCTCCCCATTCAGCAGCGCGGCTGGCGACATACTCTGCTAGGTGACCGAACAAGTGACCTCTGACAAGGTTGCACATGTTCTTCAAGACATTAGTCTTAATTGATTGGCGACTGCATGTTGTCTTGTGCACTACGACCAGATAACAGGTATACTTGAAAAAAGAGACAGCATTGGTCGTATATTTTTTACTATTGCAAAATCGATTTTCTGTCACTGAGTGACCATCTTCAGTGCTATATTGTATAACTTAAATTGGGATGCACTGTTGTCACTAAGCTTATGGCAATCACATAGACTGATCACCGTCTATGTGATTGCCGTAAGCTTAGTGACAACAGTGCATCCCAATTTAAGTTATACAATATAGCACTGAAGATGGTCATTCAGTGACAGAAAATCGATTTTGCAATAGTAAAAAATATACGACCAATGCTGTCTCTTTTTTCAAGTATACCTATTAGTCTTAATGCTTCGAATGAAT
Source organism: Schistocerca nitens (assembly GCF_023898315.1). Lineage (NCBI taxonomy): Eukaryota > Metazoa > Arthropoda > Insecta > Orthoptera > Acrididae > Schistocerca > Schistocerca nitens. Next base: position 482,763,284 of record NC_064614.1, on the reverse strand, counting down.
GCGAAGTACTGATACGTGCTCGCTAATGACGAAGCAGATTTGTTGCGGAGATGTCTATGTCAACATACTGTTCCTTGCACATTAAGACAACATACACTTGAAACACTGATAAAAGTATACTGACGTTTGTAATCCCATAGCAGGTATGTCGTAGATAGAATATGCAAATGTGTTCATCCACAATAGGGATAGTAAAGACCGACAGATTAAAACCGGCACCGGTATTTAAGTTCCGGATAACCGGTTGGCATTTGTTTGGTCTCGGTTATAACAGGGATCACATTATGTGGTGTCACCGTCAGACACCACACTTGCTAGGTGGTAGCCTTTAAATCGGCCGCGGTCCGTTAGTACACGTCGGACCCGCGTGTCGCCACTATCGGTGATTGCAGCGCCGCCACATGGCAGGTCTAGTCTAGAGAGACTCCCTAGCACTCGCCCCAGTTGTACAGCCGACTTTGCTAGCGATGGTGCACTGTCTACATACGCTCTCATTTGCACAGACGACAGTTTAGCATAGCCTTCAGCTACGTCATTTGCTACGACCTAGCAAGGCGCCATATTCAGTTACTATAAGTAATTCATCAAGAATGTATTCTGAACAGATAATATTGTGACTCATGTACCGTCAAGAGCGACGTGCATCATTAATGGATTAAAGTTAAGTATCAAACTAATTACGTCCGCTTTCTGAATTCTCATTCCTTGTCATGTTCCAGACCTCACGTCAGCATAGTCCTTCCCTCCTTACGCCAGCCTGCGTGAGCTAAAACGCGTGCATTTCGGCCTCCACTCGTAACACGGTGTTGGCTCTTCTGCTAACGCTAAACATTATTTTACTAATAACCAAGGGAAAAAGAGGGAAACATCAATTAGCCATAGCAAGAGTGGCAAAGTGTTTCGTTTCTAAATAAACCGCTTTTAAAAAGGAGTAATTTTTATTCGTAAAATTTGCATTGCTCGGAAATACTGCGTTATTATGGAAACGAGAAAAGCGATCAGTGCTATTTTTTAACATTGCTGATACAGACGAGCAACAAAGACGTGGCATAACAACTGATACAGCATTGCTGAGACAATGATCTTGCTGCAGCCGTGTGTCGTGGCTTAAAGCACGGGTGTACGTGCAGCGGGCGAGACTTGTCCCCGTTTGGTCGACACGGCAGTTTCACTCTGTCGCCGGCAGAAATCTGTTGTATTACAGGATGTCACCAGCCTTAGTCCGGAGCCGGCCGGAGTGGCCGAGCTGTTCTAGGTGCTACAGTCTGGAACCGCGCGACCGCTACGGTCGCAGGTTCGAATCCTGCCTCGGGCATGGATGTGTGTGATGTCCTAATTTAGGTTTCAGTTGTTCCAAGTTTTAGGGGACTGATGACCTCAGAAATTAAGTCCCATAGTGCTCAGTGCCATTTGAACCACCTAGTCCGGAAATACGTTTACGAAGTCACGTAACAAGGAAGTAAATATGCCTTAAAAGATTAAAGATCTGTCTGCCATTTCTATGAAATAGTAAAAGAGGAAGGAAATTGCGCTAAAGTAATAAATTAAAAAGTTAACAACAGTTCAAAAATGGTTCAAATGCCCCTGAGCACTATGGGATTTAACATCTATGGTCATCAGTCCCCTAGAACTTAGAACTATTTAAACCCAACTAACCTACGGACAGCACACAACACCCAGTCATCACGAGGCAGAGAATAACAGCAGTTCATTCGTAGTATACAATACAAGTACAAAGCAGCAGATCTGCTACCTGTTTCTACATATTATGGCTTTATCTTCTTGTAATCATTGAAAACGGACAAATTAACACGAAAAATAGGTCTTCAACCTCAGTTTTCACCCTTTAGCACCGACTATTTGTAATTTTCAAATAGTGGTATGATTCCCGATTACAACATCATTTCTGAGCAGAGATTCAAAAAATTAAAATCAGTAGAAGAATGAGAAATTAATGTTTTTTCTGACTTTTCAGATTTTTAAGTATTAGGACACACTCATTCCCCAAATTTCACACAGCATATAGTATTTACGATTATCGTGTGAAACATTTTTCGGTGAGCGACGTCAGGCAAGTATAAGTATGTGTAGCATTAAACAATAGGAAATCTTGGGTGGAATAATGAGAATATTATGATAAGAATAGACTGCTACTCACCGTATAGCGGAGATGTCGAGTGGCAGAGAAGTACAGTAAAAACACTACCAAACACGTAAGCTTTCGGCCAGAAGGCCTTCTTCTGAAAGAGATAACATGCTCGCACACATTCACGCAAACGCAGGTCGCACACACACGAGCATTGTCTCTGGCTTTTCGTGTCAGTGATAGTAACCGTGACGGCCGGTGTGGCCGAGCGGTTCTAGGCGCTTCAGTCTGGAACCGCGCGACCGCTACGGTTGCAGGTTCGAATCCTGCCTCGGACATGGATGTGTGTGATGTCCTTAGGTTAGTTAGGTTTAAGTAGTTCTAAGATTTAGGGGTCTGATGACCTCAGAAGTTAAGTCCCATAGTGCTCAGAGCCATTTGAGCCATTTGATAGTAACCGTGGGTAGCGGTGGCGTTCAACATCGGGCCTGGCATGGCGAGCCGGCCACCTTGTTTATGTCCCACTGTGGATGGCCCAGGCAGTCAGTCAAGGGTAATGGCGGCATCTGTAGGGAGAAGGGGGCAGTTGCTGTCTTCATGATAGGACAACGTCAGCAGCGATGCAGCAATATCCAGATGGCCATCTAGGAGGCGGCACAACTGACAGCATCTGGCAAGAGCAGAGGACTGGGCGCGGTGAAGCAGCAAGTCGTGGAGCAAGGAGGTTAGGCCGTCTAGTGAATTTGCAGTTGGGGCTGCCGGTGACTTGCTGTCAACACGGGACATTGTTCTCGTATGGAGCAACGGACAGTGCTTGGCTTCATAAATCCCGGAAATGCGGCACGGTCAGCAGTCTTGTGTTCTTAGCTGTTGTGTGGTTTCAGATACAAAAGTTAAAGGAAAGTGTTACAGTTCAGATCAGTGCTGTGTTGTAGTACAGACGAGTGTGTCTCGGTTGGCCAAATAGAATGGCCAAGAGTTCACAATTTTTTTTTTATTACAGGAAGGCCACTAGAGGGCCTAGTGTATTAAAGTGAAGAATATTTTACCTCGTTGTTGCTATGTTCAGTGAACGTTTTATCTCTCCTTGCTGCTAACATTGATTGTTCTGTTGTTCTCATTTATTGTGCCTGGTAGAGGGTAATTTCGACTGGTACTTTCTATTGATGATTCTCGCTTTCTTTTTAGTTGCTTGTTAATATTACGGTATTGGGTTTGGGTTAGATATATTTTAGGTTTTTGTATTAAAGACTTACATTGACTATTGTGTGTTTCCTTGTTCTCCTTTTACTGTTGCGTTACTATTTTTGGTGTAATATATCTTACCCCGTGTACTGCAAAGTTAGTGAAGTTCAAAAGGACAGTTTATTTTATAGTGTGTTGTTTTGTCTCACATATTAAGTTTTGTAAATTGGTATACTGTGCACTGAATATCTTGCTTGTGTCATCTTGCATATGCGCTTTTAGTGATTGAAATACCATTAAGGATTTACATTCACACAACCCACAGACACTTTCCACTAACACTGTTTCCTGCGTCACAACTCATTTCTACATGCAATGGAAACTGTTGTGGCGTAACAAGCTAGCTACGCCACACTGAAGTAGCCGAAAGGGCACGCGTCAACTCACGCCGTCTTGCGTTAAGTCTGAAACAGGATACGTGATGAAAGCTATAAAGAAAAGAACGGAGCTTCTCGTATACTTAACTTTAATTTCCTGTTGTACATTGCTCTTGATAATACAAGTGAGACTCTCTCCAGATATGGTTAATGGCGCCTTGCTAGGTCGTAGCCATGGACTTAGCTGAATGCTATTCTAACTGTCTCTCGGCAATTGAGAGAAAGGCTTCGTACGTGTAGTCGCTAGCAATGTCGTCCGTACAACTGGGGCGAGTGCTAGTACGTCTCTCCAGACCTGCCGTGTGGTGGCGCTCGGTCTGTGATCCTGACAGTGGCGACACGCGGGTCCGACATGTACTAATGGACCGCGGCCGATTTAAGCTACCACCTAGCAAGTGTGGTGTCTGGCGGTGACACCACAGAAACAATCTGGGAATGGAGGGTAGCCTTAGAAAAACCGTCAAAAATTTTGAGACGTCCCAAGCAAAAGCCATTCTGCCCACCACTCTTCTCGAAGTAATTGTAATCAACTTAGTTGTTTAACTTCTCTGGTAGGTCTGCATGAACGAGTTTCAATCGGTGATGATGTAAATCCACGCGATGGGCGACAAAAAGAACTTCGTTTTCCTTTCACAAACCTCGCCAAGTCTATTCTTTCAGCTAGCTACTTATTAGCTGTAAAGCCTTACATAAAATCACAACTCTCGCATAGGAAGAGGTGATTATCATTTCAATCTAACTCACCGAACTTTGAAAATATCGTTATGGATCATAACTTTTTGATCCTTTTTTTTCTTATTTTGGGTCATCAGTTATCAAACTGGATTGAGGCAACACACGACGACTTCCTCTCCTGCACCAATCACTTCATCTCAGAGAAGCACTTGCAACAATGAACGAAACAATAAGAACATATTTTTGAAGGTGATGCGCAACGCTAGTAAGGATTTCGAAAGAAGTCATAGTTCACCAAATGCGCTTATGTATTCCCTCCTTCGGTATACAGGATAGCTCAGCCTTCACTCCTTAGGTTGGTTGTAAAAAAGAAGCATTTATTATCAGTTACTATCAGCTTTTGGTGGTGAACTACACTTTTTTTTTTCTTTTTTAGAAAGAATAAGACTCACGAAACTAAGATGATGACTATGAAACCAAAACTATAAGCATAATTAAAGCTGTCTGCTCGAAAATTCATCTCTTTGCACATCCACGAAGTCAAAACTTGCTGTTACGGTAACTTTCAGAACCGTGTTGCCCCACCCCATGCGCTCTTAAATCTCTGAATTCTTCTTGACACGTAGTCCACAAGGTAGTTGGGAAGTTGCGGATGAAACGTATCCCTCTACTGGATAGCATTCCCACTGAGTCCACCGAGCGAGGTGGCGCAGTGATTAGCACACTGGACTCGCATTCGGAAGGACGTCGATTCAAATCCGCGTCCGGCCATCCTGATTTAGGTTTTCCGTGATTTCCCTAAATCGCTCCAGGCAAATGCCGGGATGGTTCCTTTGAAAGGGCACGGCCGACTTCCTTCTCCATCCTTCCCTAACCCTATGAGACCGATAACCTCGCTGTTTGGTCTCTTCCCCGAAACAACCAACCAACCACTGAGTCCATCTACACTGTGACGAAGTTTCCTGCGGCGACAAAACGGCAAGTTGCAGCTGGTCTCAATCATGCTAACTGAAGCTCACCTCATCAGATTCCTCCCTCCTGGAGGAAGCTGTTCACGAAGAGGACGTGGTGTACTCTTGTGTTATTGTCTTGAGAGACAAGTCCGTCGGCGAAGGAGATACTGCATTTTCCCTGAAATGACCCTCGATAGCTACGAGAGACGTCCTGCATCCCTAGGTAATACACGTAAAACTTGCACAACCCTCGTCCCTTCTGAACTCGTCAGATTGGATGCATGGAATGTGCTTCTGTACCTGACGCCCTCCACACTCTTCCACGACGATCACTAGGTGTCAATGAAATCTGTCCTCGTCGAGGAAGATGATGTCACAATTCTGCATACACAGGATAGGATGGAAAATTTGATCTAATGCAACAGTTAGCCATCACGTTATATAGCAGAAAGAAAAAATACATTAAATGAACACATTACAGGAGATGCAAACTATTTTTTAAAAAGATTTGCAGATCTGTTAAGATATCAAGCTTTAATTAGCTACTTTAATTCTAGTACTTTTGTTCGTATTCATTGCGTAAAAGGATTCGATCTACAAGGCGTCTTCGTGGGGATGTGATTATTTTCGAGTGGTGGTCGGAGTGTCCATGGTTGCTTGATTGGCTCAGTCGTGCTACATATGTGTTTGTGTCCGGAAGTGTCTTTTCCTGGAGGTATACGGGTCGTACATGCGAACAGCTGTTTCTGTGACACTGCCTATATAGACAGACTGCATGCACCGGTTCCATTCATTCGAGTTTCTTTTACCGTCTGGATGAATGATGTGAAACACTTATTAGGAACCCACGATTAGAAGGAAAGTGACCACGAATTGTTACTATTTTTATTTTTGGCTCTTTTTTTCCGAATAACCCATTTTGGAGGGTACGATGAATCAACTTTGGCTACTCTTCATTGTATTAGATTTCTTCAGTTTCCAAATTTCCTTCATCCTTTTAGAGTGTTGTTCCCTTTCTTCTTGAGTCCACTTTCGTCTAGTTATTTTCTTTCTCTCCTGAAATTCTGCCTTTTGAACTGCCTTTCTGAAATGTGTTCTGTTTTCTATTGTGTCTATTGTAACTCCAGCATTTTCAATGTCCTTTTCAGTCTCTATGAACCATGCTGGCTTGGATTTGTAGCTATTGAGTAATGTGAATATCTGCTTTGTTGTTATCCATTCTGAATATGTGTCCAAAAACTGTAGTCTCCTCTTCCTCATTACATCAGTTAGTTTCTCCGTTTTCAGATATAGCTCTCTGTTTGGTCTTAACCTGTATTCAGCATTATCATTTCTTTTAGCTCCCAGTATTTTCCTTAAAATTCTTCTTTCGACCTTCTCTAGTTTCTCAAGATCTCCATTTCTTGTTAGTTTAAGTGTTTCTGCCGCATAGAGAGCTTCAGGTCTGGCCACTGTTTGGTAGTGTCTTAATTTCGTGTTCCAGGACAAGGATTTTTTATTATAAACGTTTTTGGTCATATGAAACACTCTTTCCATTTTGTGCACTCTAGTTTCTATAGCTATCTTTTCTTTGGCATTGTATGTAATCCACTCTCCTAGGTATTTAAAGGAATCTGTTTTGTGTATTGTGTTGTTGTCAACTGCAATATTTTGAGGAGCATCACAGATGTTTGTCATAAACTTTGTTTTTTCATAGGATATTTGTAGTCCTACTTTGGCTGCTTGTTTTTGTAGTTCTCTTATTTGTTCTTGGGCATTGTCTAGTGAATCTGTAATCAATGCCATGTCATCTGCGAAGGCTAAACAGTCGACAGTGATCTTGTTTGGATTTCTCCCTAGTTGAATCCCTTTAGTATTGATGGCCTTCCTCCATTCTCGCACTACCTTCTCCAAGACTCAATTGAAAAGCAGAGGTGACAGACCATCTCCCTGTCGAACACCTCTTTTTATTAGATTCTTGTAGAACCATTCGTCGGTGAGGGCTTGCGCCTTTGGAACGCAGTAATTTTAGTGTTTTTTCATTGTGCAAGGTTATTGAGCACACATTTGAACATTGATTTTATCAACCACGACCTCACACCCAACACCGATAAAATCCGAAACTGAACGATATTCCCCGAACTGTCAGTGTGGTTCGGGTACAATGTATACTCAGAAATTTTATTATAGAGTGGGGGTGCTCAGGCAGATATCATTTTAGGTTGTGACTGAAGTTACTTTTATTAGCTACTATGTGAGAAACCCGGTATTTTTAGGGTATTCATTCTGCCAGTTTTATATTATAAGCGGAAAAAATTACTTGTGTTTGTGGTGTAATATCGAAAAAAATCATTGGTAAGTGCTCGCCAAAACACCTTGGAAATTATGAAACAGTTGTACAAAGCTGCTTCGCGTGTCGATAACGCGATTTTGTAAACGTTTCTATGGCAATTCGTCTTCATAGCTCTACAGACAGTTACTGTTTTCGACTGCAGCCGTTTGCGGTTCGCATCTGAAAGCTGTATAAAGCGCTGCGAGATATCAGGGATTTTATTTAACTCGACTATAGGATTGCCATAATAGTAAAGAATAAATGTATTAGAACTTCGTGCGGGATGCGATAGTTTTTCACCTATCTGAGTATTTATCACGCCATGTCTCCTAATGTATGTGTCATACAACGATATAACTTTGTAAAATTGGTTCAAATGGCTCTAAGCACTATGGGACTCAACAGCTGAGGTCATCAGGCCCCTAAACCTAGAATTACTTAAACCTAACTAAGCTAAGGACATCACATACATCCATGCCCGAGGTAGGATTCGAACCTGCGACCGTAGCAGCCGCTTGGTTCCGCACTGAAGCGCCTAGAAACGCTCGGGCACCGCGGCCGTCTATAATTTTGTAGATACATTCAGTGACATGTGTGGATACAGTCTGCAAAATGTTGTGCGATTAGAGTTAGTAGCACAGAAGTAATAAATTTAATGATGCGATGATTTTTCATGCATGTTATTGTCTATGAAGTCATATCTGCTATACTGTGATAGGTAGGTGGTTCTTTCCACAACAGCGATCGTTGTCTCGGTCCAGTGGTTTAGGAGGACATGTGGAACACACAAGCGCGCGAGCAGACACACGCACACTCACACACACACACACACACACACACACACACACACACACACACACACGCACACACAGGCGCGCGCGCGCGCGCGCAGGTGTGCATGCGTGCACCCGAGCAGAATCATTAGATTCTCCACGCTATTAGGCATTAAGTTAAGAATTTTTATGAACATCTGCACTCTAAGGCTGAGTAGGTGGATAGTCTAGTCCATTGGTCCATCTGGTATTATCTTTAGGAACGTTATTGTTTCGAACTGTGATTCTTTGTTGACAACGAATTTGATGAGGGAGTACCGGTACTTAAGAACAACTAAACAGCATTTCACGAGGTACGTGAATGCCAGGCGCCACATGTTTTATCAACTTAGAAGGAAGTAGCGCGACGAGAAGAATAGTACGGTCCAGGCTGCACGGAAGGAAGAACTGAATGAAAGCAGAAAGTTGGAACGAGATGAAAGACTGGTTTTGTCTTTGTGTCTCTCGGTATCCGTTTCTCCAGAGAGGTAGAAGCATTTGCTCGCCGAAGGAAATGTGACGCGATTGTCTTAGGTTTTGGAGACAAGAGGATTCAGACTCTCCGGGATCCCCTAGCGCCGCGTGTGGACGGGAGGCCTTTGATCCCGTATCGCCTCGCCGGATCCGAGCACTTAGCGGGAGAGCATCTCGCGGGCAGCCATTGTGAGCCGTGCGCCATTCTTCGGGCGGCCGGATCCTCCCGAGGCTGCAGCGCCAGGGCCGGAGCCGATCCCTGGAAGCCGGAAGAGGGCAGCCGACAAAAGCAGCTGGCCGCCGCGCCGGAAATTGGTATCCAGGAGGGCAGCTGCGGACGTCTTGGCGGCCGGAAGCGGAAGGCTCGCTCTGAGCACCTGCGCGCCGCCGCTGCCGATACCCAACTCCTCCCCCCCCTCTCCCCCTCCGCCGGCAGCGTCGCTAGTGTGGCCTCAAGACGGAGCGTCTGCGTAACAGCGACAGCTAGCTCAGTTCTCTTGATTCGTTTGTAGACGCGGCTGAAAGTCTTGCTCGACGTAAGGCTTACGGCATGGTGTCTTTTTTTTTTTACACTGCCTGAAGAAAAAGAAGGTGAAGTACCGAAGACATGAGCCCATGTCAGTGTAACTTCGCGCATTCACACCAGTATGTAAACAGAGCGGCGACCAGAACGCAATGGTATTTCTCACGTTTAGTGTTGTTACTAACTGTGGTAGAGTATAAAACGACGTAAAAATCACCAGATGTTGAGTAACCACTGTGAAAGACAAGGATATGCCGCTTCCTTAAGTGAGACAGCGTTATTAGCGCTTGACGGAAAGGGCCTCATTGTTTCTCCATTTGGACGACTAATCGAATCACGCGATGCCCAGACTTCTGGGGCTTTCAGATGTTGGAGTGTAGACGTAGCCGTAGCCAAGGTTTCGGTCGACCACGTCTGGTCACCGCAAGGGAAGATGGGCAAAATGTTCACTGTACACAACGTAACCCCTTACATCTGCATTCGTGACTGAGGATTAGTTGAAACGTCCCGTTAGAAAAATTAATGAATTACTGTGCTGATAAACCTCTTACATTATTTGATTTTCAAACAGCTGAGCAGAACTGAACGTACTCAGACATTTCGCTCTTTACCTATTCTGATCAACACTACACTGACACACAATATTTTTAGCGCAACGCAATCTGACTTTCAATAAACCCTACAAAAGAATGGCCCTGACTAACAATAACCTATACCTTTCATGACTCACTTACCTCACAAAAATCTTCATTACTCGAACTACTGCATTACAGCGAGCGCCACTACTGCCAGCTAAATAAAAGATTCAAACTACTGAAGGCACTAACTACTGATAGGCATAGTTAGCAAATGAAAGATTTTGATAGAGAACAAATAATGTTGTTGTTGTTGTGGTCTTCAGTCCTGAGACTGGTTTGATGCAGCTCTCCATGCTACTCTATCCTGTGCAATCTTCATCTCCCAGTACCTACTGCAGCCTACATCCCTCTGAATCTGCTTAGTGTATTCATCTCTTGGTCTCCCTCCACGATTTTTACCCTCCACACTGCCCTCCAATGCTAAATTTGTGATCCCTTGATGCCTCAAAACATGTCCTACCAACCGATCCCCTCTTCTAGTCAAGTTGTGCCACAAACTTCTCTTCTCCCCAATCCTATTCAATACCTCCTCATTAGTTACATGATCTACCCACCTTATCTTCAGCATTCTTCTGTAGCACCACATTTCGAAAGCTTCTATTCTCTTCTTGTCCAAACTAGTTATCGTCCATGTTTCACTTCCATACATGGCTACACTCCATACAAATACTTTCAGAAACGATTTCCTGACACTTAAATCTATACTCGATGTTAACAAACTTCTCTTCTTCAGAAACGCTTTCCTTGCTATTGTCAGTCTACATTTTATATCCTCTCTACTTCGACCATCATCAGTTATTTCGCTCCCCAAATAGCAAAACTCCTTTACTACTTTAAGTGTCTCATTTCCTAATCTAATTCCCTCAGCATCACCCGACTTAATTCGACTACATTCCATTATCCTCGTTTTGCTTTTGTTGATGTTCATCTTATATCAGCCTTTCAAGACACTATCCATTCCGTTCAACTGCTCTTCCAAGTCCTTTGCTGTCTCTGACAGAATTAAAATGTCATCGCCGAACCTCAAAGTTTTTACTTCTTCTCCATGAATTTTAATACCTACTCCAAATTTTTCTTTTGTTTCCTTTACTGCTTGCTCAATATACAGATTGAATAACATCGGGGAGAGGCTACAACCCTGTCTCACTCCTTTCCCAACCACTGCTTCCCTTTCATGCCCCTCGACTCTTATAACTGCCATTTGGTTTCTGTACAAATTGTAAATAGCCTTTCGCTCCCTGTATTTTACCCCTGCCACCTTCAGAATTTGAAAGAGAGTATTCCAGTTAACATTGTCAAAAGCTTTCTCTAAGTCTACAAATGCTAGAAACGTAGGTTTGCCTTTTCTTAATCTTTCTTCTAAGATAAGTCGTAAGTTTAGTATTGCCTCACGTGTTCCAACATTTCTACGGAATCCAAACTGATCTTCCCCGAGGTCCGCTTCTACCAGATTTTCCATTCGTCTGTAAAGAATTCGCGTTAGTATTTTGCAGCTGTGACTTATTAAACTGATAGTTCGGTAATTTTCACATCTGTCAACACCTGCTTTCTTTTGGATTGGAATTATTATATTCTTCTTGAAGTCTGAGGGTATTTCGCCTGTCTCATACATCTTGCTCACCAGATGGTAGAGTTGTGTCATGACTGGCTCTCCCAAGGCCATCAGTAGTTCTAATGGAATGTTGTCTACTCCCGGGGCCTTGTTTCGACTCAGGTCTTTCAGTGCTCTGTCAAACTCTTCACGCAGTATCTTATCTCCCATTTCGTCTTCGTCTACATCCTCTTCCATTTCCATCATATTGTCCTCAAGTACATCGCCCTTGTATAAACCCTCTATATACTCCTTCCACCTTTCTGCCTTCCCTTCTTTGCTAAGAACTGGGTTGCCATCTGAGCTCTTGATATTCATACAAGTGGTTCTCTTCTCTCCAAAGGTCTCTTTAATTTTCCTGTAGGCAGTATCTATCTTACCCCTAGTGAGACAAGCCTCTATATCCTTACATTTGTCCTCTAGCCATCGCTGCTTAGCCATTTTGCACTTCCTGTCGATCTCATTTTTGAGACGTTTGTATTCCTTTTTGCCTGCTTCATTCACTGCATTTTTATATTTTCTCCTTTCATCAATTAAATTCAATATTTCTTCTGTTACCCAAGGATTTCTATTAGCCCTCGTCTTTTTACCTACTTGATCGTCTGCTGCCTTCACTACTTTATCCCTCAGAGCTACCCATTCTTCTTCTACTGTATTTCTTTCCCCCATTCCTGTCAATTGTACCCTTATGCCCTCCCTGAAACTCTCTACAACCTCTGGTTCTTTCAGTTTATCCAGGTCCCATCTCCTTAAATTCCCACCTTTTTGCAGTTTCTTCAGTTTCAATATGCAGTTCATAACCAATAGATTGTGGTCAGAATCCACATCTGCCCCTGGAAATGTCTTACAATTTAAAACCTGGTTCCTAAATCTCTGTCTTACCGTTATATAATCTATCTGATACCTTTTAGTATCTCCAGGATTCTTCCAGGTATACAACCTTCTTTTATGATTCTTGAACCAAGTGTTAGCTATGATTAAGTTATGCTCTGTGCAAAATTCTACAAGGCGGCTTCCTCTTCCTTTTCTTCCCCCCAATCCATATTCACCTACTATGTTTCCTTCTCTCCCTTTTCCTACTGACGAATTCCAGTCACCCATGACTATTAAATTTTCGTCTCCCTTCACTACCTGAATAATTTCTTTTATCTCATCATACATTTCATCAATTTCTTCATCATCTGCAGAGCTAGTTGGCATATAAACTTGTACTACTGTAGTAGGCATGGGCTTTGTGTCTATCTTGGCCACAATAATGCGTTCACTATGCTGCTTGTAGTAGCTAACCCGCACTCCTATTTTTTTATTCATTATGAAACCTACTCCTGCATTACCCCTATTTGATTTTGTATTTATAACCCTGTATTCACATGACCAAAAGTCTTGTTCCTCCTGCCACCGAACTTCACTAATTCCCACTATATCTAACTTTAACCTATCCATTTCCCTTTTTAAATTTACAAGGCCAGATCAGTCAATCATCCAGACTGTTGCCCCTGCAACTACTGAAAAGGCTGCTGCCCCTCTTCAGGAACCACATGTTTGTCTGATCTCTCAACAGATACCCCTTCGTTGTGGTTGCACCTACGGTACGGCCATTTGTATCGCTGAGGCACGCAAGCCTCCCCACCGACGGCAAGGTCCATGGTTCATGGGGGGACAAATAATGTATTTACCTTAATAGTGTTCAAAAGTCATAATATATATATAGCAGTTCATGGCACCCAGTGTTACAAATTTACTGTCTCTGATGGACACACGTCCAGATCATCCGCTCTCAAAACTCCGCCATTTCTCTCCCCACATCAACCACTGCTATGCGCTGTCAACAGCCAACTGCCCAACACTACAATAGCATATACGCCAACAATGCAAACCAACCACAGCCTTCACACAGCACAGTGATTTTCATATAGAGCGCTACGTGGCGTTACCAACATAAAAACCTAAACAGCCTACTTACAACGGAAAGGGCCTCATTGTGGGTCTCCAGCCGGCCGGAGTGGCCGAGCGGTTCTAGACGCTACAGTCTGGAACTGTGCGACCGCTACGGTCACAGGTTCGAATCCTGCCTCGGGCATGGATGTGTGTGCTGTCCTTAGGTCAGTTAGGTTTAAGTAGTTCTAAGTTCAGGGGGACTGATGACCTCAGAAGTTAAGTCCCATAGTGCTCAGAGCCATTTGAACCATTTTTTTCTTTTTTTCGTGGGTCTCCATTTGGACAACTGATCGAATTATGCAATGCCCTGATTTCTGGGGCTTTCAGATGTGACAGTGACCCGATGTTGGAGTGTAGACGTACCCGTCGTCAAGGTTTCGGTCGACCACGTCTGGTCACCGCAAGGGAAGATCGCCCCTTTACATCTGCACTCATGACTGAGAAACGGTAATTAACTTTTTTCCATCTGCACTTACCTACTGGTCTATTGACTAGGTAACAGAAACAGACCACTAGGTTTCACTTAATACAATCTTTATTAAAGACTATAATGATTAGCATTTCTTTAATGTTTCCCTGTACATTTACGAACACGCCACTTAGCAAGCCACTGAAGGGTGCCAGTACACGTCCCCACTGTGAGGAAGTGGGCAGCACTCCACTATCCGCTCAACCACTGCTTACTACACATCAAAGAATGTTTCACAAATCAGTTACAACTTTTAAACTAATATTTACCAGCTATTGACGCTCACTAGTCTAAATACCAACACTTGAGCACCATTAACAACTTGTCACATCCGGATAGAGGACGAGGAGGCAAGCCATCACCATGAACCTTTCCAGTCGACTCCCCTAAACCTTTGATTGCGCTGGGCGGGGAAGTCTTCAAGCTCTTTCAGTTCTGTCCTCCTCCAGCTTCCCTATCACAGTAGGCTTTGTAACAAACCTATGAGTGACTGGCTAGGCCATAAGCCAACCTGATCATGGGAGGCAGATTCACAATCTGTTTGATTTTGTGTTACCGCAGTGGTTACTGCACATGCCTACTAAATAGGAGATCCCGCATTCTAATCCCGGTCCGCTTATGACGTTATTTGTTTATAGTTCAATTTTATATTTTTTTGCTTCAAAATTTTCACATATTGTTACTATTTTTCCGTATATGTAAAGTAATGTGTGCTATATTGGAGTTTGAAGTTCTTTGTATTGTATGTGAGTAATGTATGTAAAATACTATGTAAATTGTTTATTACGTTAAATAATTTTCTGGTGACATTTTGTATTTAAAAATATTTGTGTGTACAAATTGTTCATGTTGATGTAAATTTGACTCGCTTAGGAACAACGTAAGAAATACGTGTTATGTAAAAGACAGTGTGCTTTTGTTTGAAACGAAAGTGGCTCTGGGAAGTAGAAAAGGTGGCAAGGGCGAATTGGCGCGCTACCTAGAGCAAGCGCGGGAAGTAAGTCACACAATCTGTAGGCAGCAATGATTGAGGTAACACCTTTGTGGTGCAGGAGAAGCTTTACCTGCAAATTTGCACAAAAATGCCTCGAATGAAGACTGAAAACGGCTTACTGCATAACTGCGAGTTCCTGGGCTACTGTACGTAAAATTGAACAACGCCAAGAAGAGAAATTGAGCCCTTACAGCAACATACTTGCAGGCCGTTGTGTGGGTAGTGTAGCCGTCATAATTGTTAACCACACCCAAGCCTACAGCCAACAGATAAGATTTTTATTTGTATTTTTACTTTTGTAGAACGTGAACCATTAATTTAAAATCCGCAGCTCGTGGTCGTGCGGTAGCGTTCTCGCTTCCCACGCCCGGGTTCCCGGGTTCGATTCCCGGCGGGGTCAGGGATTTTCTCTGCCTCGTGATGACTGGGTGTTGTGTGCTGTCCTTAGGTTAGTTAGGTTTAAGTAGTTCTAAGTTCAAGGGGACTGATGACCATAGATGTTAAGTCCCAAAAATAAAAATAAATAAAAAATAAAAAAAATTAATTTAAACTGTGTTGTGCCATTTCTCTGCCGCTTTGCGTATCCGGCACTATAGATAGTGACTTGTATTTCTGTCTGGTTCGGCCTGTGCAGGCGCTGAGGCGGCTGGTGCCCTCGGGGCCGTTTTTGGCGGGGGGCCGCGCGCGCGCTCGTCTCGGCAGTTGGATTCGCACCGAGCTGGTGGTATTTTACCTTCCGCCCCGGCACAGAGGTGTGGTCTCGTTGTTGGCATGCCTCGTTGATTTGTCCGTTGGGCGGTGTGGCGTCTTGGTGATGTGCTGTAGTGGACAACTGATGGATCCCCGCACGCGATCGCTCGAGGTTCTCCGCCTCTGAAAAGGGTGCCACGATATCGCTTGGGTTTCCGCACCCAGGAGTTGTAAGGACTGCAGGGCAGGCTTTCTGTGTGTTTGCTCTGTCCGGTCTGCGTGGCGGGGTTCGTTTCACCATACTTCAGCTGTTGTTTATACACTCCTGGAAATGGAAAAAAGAACACATTGACACCGGTGTGTCAGACCCACCATACTTGCTGTACAAGCAATGATCACACGCACGGCACAGCGGACACACAAGGAACCGCGGTGTTGGCCGTCGAATGGCGCTAGCTGCGCAGCATTTGTGCACCGCCGCCGTCAGTGTCAGCCAGTTTGCCGTGGCATACGGAGCTCCATCGCAGTCTTTAACACTGGTAGCATGCCGCGACAGCGTGGATGTGAACCGTATGTGCAGTTGACGGACTTTGAGCGAGGGCGTATAGTGGGCATGCGGGAGGCCGGGTGGACGTACCGCCGAATTGCTCAACACGTGGGGCGTGAGGTCTCCACAGTACATCGATGTTGTCGCCAGTGGTCGGCGGAAGGTGCACGTGCCCGTCGACCTGGGACCGGACTGCAGCGACGCACGGATGCACGCCAAGACCGTAGGATCCTACGCAGTGCCGTAGGGGACCGCACCGCCACTTCCCAGCAAATTAGGGACACTGTTGCTCCTGGGGTATCGGCGAGGACCATTCGCAACCGTCTCCATGAAGCTGGGCTACGGTCCCGCACACCGTTAGGCCGTCTTCCGCTCACGCCCCAACATCGTGCAGCCCGCCTCCAGTGGTGTCGCGACAGGCGTGAATGGAGGGACGAATGGAGACGTGTCGTCTTCAGCGATGAGAGTCGCTTCTGCCTTGGTGCCAATGATGGTCGTATGCGTGTTTGGCGCCGTGCAGGTGAGCGCCACAATCAGGACTGCATACGACCGAGGTACACAGGGCCAACACCCGGCATCATGTTGTGGGGAGCGATCTCCTACACTGGCCGTACACCACTGGTGATCGTCGAGGGGACACTGAATAGTGCACGGTACATCCAAACCGTCATCGAACCCATCGTTCTACCATTCCTAGACCGGCAAGGGAACTTGCTGTTCCAACAGGACAATGCACGTCCGCATGTATCCCGTGCCACCCAACGTGCTCTAGAAGGTGTAAGTCAACTACCCTGGCCAGCAAGATCTCCGGATCTGTCCCCCATTGAGCATGTTTGGGACTGGATGAAGCGTCGTCTCACGCGGTCTGCACGTCCAGCACGAACGCTGGTCCAACTGAGGCGCCAGGTGGAAATGGCATGGCAAGCCGTTCCACAGGACTACATCCAGCATCTCTACGATCGTCTCCATGGGAGAATAGCAGCCTGCAATGCTGCGAAAGGTGGATATACACTGTACTAGTGCCGACATTGTGCATGCTCTGTTGCCTGTGTCTATGTGCCTGTGGTTCTGTCAGTGTTATCATGTGTTGTATCTGACCCCAGGAATGTGTCAATAAAGTTTCCCCTTCCTGGGACAATGAATTCACGGTGTTCTTATTTCAATTTCCAGGAGTGTATTTTCTGCCTGATTCCGTTTTGGCCGGAGTCTAGGTGTCGAGTTTTCTGCTGGTGTTTACCCGGTCGTCGCCCCCGTTTTCCCGCCCTGGGGGCAACCGTATCTGTTGGTGGGAATTATTTGGCAGTGTGTGTTTTGCGTGGACCCGGTGTGCTCGCGCGCCCTGATTCTGAGTTCAAATTACTGTGGTCAGGAGGGCTCGGTTGCTGGAGTGTGTGTTGTTGGTTTTCTGGCTTGCTGGAGGCTGCGCGCGCGCCTGTTCCGTTTTGTGATGTGGCAGCAGTCTGATATTTTTATGTGTGCTTGTTACGTTGCTAGCAATTGCTTTTAGCCTTGTGCTTACTTATTTTTATTTAAATTGCTGGACATTTTCATTTGCCTGTTCTTCAACCTTTATTTATTTGTAGTGTCAGTTAAACCTAAGACGATGTCCAAGGTGCTAGCAATTGATTTTAGCCTCGTGTGTACTTAATCCTATTTAAATTCTTGGGCATTGCCATTTGCTTGTTCTTTTACTCTTATTTATTTCTTGTGCCACTTAGCCCTAAGATGATGTCAGACCTTGGTATCTGTCAACCTTATTTTCGCTACTAGCGCTCTGGCGCTATATTGCCGGGCCTATCACGGATTTTGTCATTAATTGAGATCCTTTTGTACTGTATTTTTAGTAGTAAGTTTGGCAAGTGCACTTGCGTATGGTATTTATTATGTCCCCCCACCCTTTTCGTCCTTCGTGTAAACTGATTTTGGTAAGATTGCTAGGTGGCCTGTGTTCTTTTATTACCTATATAAGTTTCCCCGCTGCCGCAGTCGTAACATGTTTTGACCGGCAAGCGGCCCATGTTGGCTAGAGTTTGAATGTGGTCTGCGCTGTTGAAATCAGCAAACCTTATGTAAGGAAGCAAAGGTTGGGCTTTGCCGTACATATATTTATTATTTGAGCTAGTCATGCACGTGTTGTTGTGTTAAGGGTTTTAGGGCATTTTTAATTGAGATACCTTTTGGAAATTTTATCACTCTTTTAAAGAAGGTATAGCAAGGAGTAACTTCGACTGAAAATTTAATTGTAAATTATACATTTGTGCTTCACATTATAAAATTTAACTGTATTAGGTGAAATTATGTAGTTTAATGCACAATGATTATTTGTTAATGTATCAAATTGTAAACAGTTTTGTTTGGCAGTTATTCAAATGACACAAATAAGTTTCTCTGTTCACCTGTGGCATATAACATTTTTATTACCTCATATTGTAAGCAGCTTAATTTGTTTGTGCCACTGTAATTTGTAAGCCACAGTGTAATTTATTACAATTAATTAATTGTTTTGGGAAAATAAACCTTGAATTGTATGTCCCCTTTTCATTAACCGAAGCCCATCCAAATCGTCCGCTCATGTGTTTTAATAACCATTCTTTAACTTTAAAGAAACTGGTTCACCCTGTCATTTCATCCTAATCATATACCTATATATGGTTCCTTCCTTGTGTTTGATTAATCCAAGTATCCCGTTTTACAGACTTATGAAGTGCCAAGTTAATATAAAGTGGCATCATTTAAATTGTTTTTGTGTTTTCTGAACTATGGCAAAGTGTTATAGTAAAAGTTATCCTACCTAAAATTCAATTAGAGTATAGCCTAGTTACTAGAATCTATGAAATGACTATACAGAGTTAGTTCAAAGAATAATAGCGTTGGAAAGTAAATTCCAGTAAGAAAGAGGATTTCTTGAAGTGAAATGTTCAGTATAAAAAGTATGCGCTTTAGTATCTAAGTATTTTAGTATTTAAGTTTGTTGATTATGGAAAGTGCTTTTCTAAATGTCCCCCCTGGCCAATTTTTTATCTTCCTTGAAGTTATCTACTGGGCTCTTGCTCTTTTACACCACACATTCATACTATCAAGAGTGAAGTGGCTGGTTCAAATGGCTCTGAGCACTATGGGACTTAACATCTGTGGTCATCAGTCCCCTAGAACTTAGAACTACTTAAACCTATCTAACCTAAGGACATCACACACATCCATGCCCGAGGCAGGATTCGAACCTGCGACCGTAGCAGTCGCTCGGTTCCGGACTGAGCGCCTTAACCGCGAGACCACCGCGGCCGGCTAGGGTGAAGTGCAACATTGTTTAAGTGGAGTAATATTTATCTGAAGAACCAAATTAAACAGTAGCAAGAAAGCAGGCAAAATTCGTACTTATGCTTTTCCAATACTTCAGTGTTTCATTGTCTGGATTGGCTGGCGAGCATTGCTACATGTTTTAAACCACTAAACGAACATCGAACTGAGCTGTCCTAGCTTCAGTATAATATTATTCATACTGCGTTTCTATCTAACCGCTGGGTAAGATCTCAGGAAAAGAAGTGAATAGTTTGATTTACTTGTCGGAAACAACAAGCACCACACATTCATACTATCAATAAGTATTCAGCAAACGTCTTGAGTGGCAAGCATTTGCCTTGATGTTGAGGACTCCCTGGAAAACTTTGTGTCACCCCACACCATCGGTCGAAGACTAGCAGCAGTAGGGTAGGAGAATACCGTCCCATCCGTAAGCTTTCTTTAACACCA
Organism: Schistocerca nitens; assembly: GCF_023898315.1. Classification (NCBI taxonomy): domain Eukaryota; kingdom Metazoa; phylum Arthropoda; class Insecta; order Orthoptera; family Acrididae; genus Schistocerca; species Schistocerca nitens. Next base: position 482,743,211 of record NC_064614.1, on the reverse strand, counting down.
CAGCCGGTTGCGTTTGGAGTGGTGCCATGTCTTGGAACTGGGAAGTATAAATTGCTGATTAATGGCGTCGCATTGTTTCCAGCAATTAGTCGCTGGTCTATAATACGCCGGATGACCATCGTGGGAAGTATGGCGGAGACGTGGGGCGAGGGACCATTCTTCAAATATTTTGGCGTGGCGCAGTTGTATTACCCTGCCGCTATAGTGTAAGGAGCCTTCGGATATGTACGTCACGGCTGGTAATGTTTCAGGGAACTGTGACGGCACAACGATAACTTACGGACATCCTGCGTCCTCAGGTGTAAACACTCGTGTGACAGTATCGTGGTACCATTTTTGAACTGGACAATGCGTTTCCAGTTATGGCACAGGTGTCTGTCAACTTTCCGCGTGATATTGAGATACTCTCACAGCCAGAACGATCCCTAGATCTGTCACCGACATCGCATATGTAGAACCAGTTCAGGTGTAAAGTCCATTCCTGCGCCGGTACCCAGGACTAGCTACAGCAGTTACGGGCGAGCTAGCCTCAGAAGAGGATACAACGGCTTCGGGGCGCCCTTCCTACCAGTATCAGTGCATGCAACCAAGCCAGACGGGGTGCAACAGCACACTGATAAGTGGGTTCGTACTGCCACACTGTTTGTAAATGTGATCAGATTTTGTAGTCACCAAAGTAACACCACATACTCTCCCTCAACCTGTAAAGTTTCATTTCGTTTTTCTCCTCCTTTTCCGGATGCTTCGTTTTTTTTGGTAGGTAGTGTATAACGTTATTCATACGTTCACTTCCAGGCGATTCAACCACGGTGACTCATTAACACGACTGACGTTATCGTGATGAAAACTTAGGACAAATGCTGGTCTGAAAATCTTACCTCTACAGCATCTCTACACCATTTTCACTACACTTCCTGCATCCTGTTGAAGACACTGGATGTTCAATCTCTGTAGATGAGGATCTCTTGACGTAGAAACTCTTTGCCTCAGCTGTCACGCACATCGACAGTCGCCGCCATAGAAACTGTGTAACAACTGCTTGTCATTCATCTCTGCCATAAATGTAGTGAGTATTCATAGGCTTTAGCATATATGACTTGACACTCGCTGCAGATTTTTGAGAGAAGTCGTTGTCCTGCGTAGGCCGATTTTATTTCTGAAATAAACACTTTACTTCACGGTTTTGCGCTATTATCTAATTTCACCTCCATGGACATGCTCAAGCTATCCCCATCACAGTGAAAAACTGTAGTGACGTACCTTCCACACATTAGTGTGGCGGAAGTTTTATCCAATGGTATCCCTAATAAAGCTTACTTATGAAGGTGATGGTAATGGGCACAGCCTTCACAGATGCGAATTCCGTATATAAAATGATAAAATGCAACCTTATGCATGCTTTCGTCGCTGTGCAAACGTAAATTACATTAAAACCCACAATTCACATTTGAACAAAATTGTACATGACATGTTATGTTGCATCCATAGCTAAGTGACTCATTACAACGTATGCTTTGTCCGTAAGTGCTTTACATATTTTTAAATTCACTACATCGTCAGTACAGGCAGATTTCGTTCATAAGCGTCATCGGTTTTGTGCACGAGATTCATTATCATCTTAATTATTTGCAATCAATATCTGAAATGAACTTGGTACAAGCTTTGAAGGGATAAACGCAAAGATGTTTTGCTCGCTTGTGACAAGTTCCACTGCTCAGATATCGATTTTTTGTGGTAAAAGAAAGATGATCACCGTTGTATACTGCACAGTACTGAATTGTAGAGTGTTTGTTTTAATAAAGTATCCCGCTGCGGTAGCGAAATGTCTTGCTAGTAAATCAGAAAGAAAGTAAACCGATAAAAACATTGAATTCTTCCTTTTTTTAACAGTATTTTTAACCTCCATTCATCCCTACGGAAAGTAAAATGATCATCGCGCATAATCAGTCATCACATCATTGGCACTAATACTGTAGCTTACTATTGTGACTACTTTAAAAAAAGCCCAATGGTATGTAAATCTGTACAATCCGAATGTAATGGCTTAAACTGACGATAAAAATCTTATTAGCAGGTGAAAATTAGTATACATTTAACGGATCAGTTGGCAGCACACGACATCATTACCGAATTTATCCAAGATTTGTCTCGAAAATTTATGAGCATGCAGTCAAAGAAATTGGCCCTGCAATATTGCATCTTAATTATATTGTGTCACATGTAGTGACTCTTACTATAAGATAACCATTAATAGACTTTTATGGTACTTACTACTCACGGATATCGTTACTGCCCAATACATGTGTAAAACCAAGGCAAGTACGTGTAATACTGAAATTACGCTCTTAGCACAAAATGTAAACAAACCGCGTTTTGGGTAATTCACGTAATGGTAGTTTGATGTTGGCGATATGTATTCCATAGGTATTCCTGCTCTATGCTCATAACCACAGAACAGAAATATCTCTGAAGTAAACCACAGTCTGACAGCAGTGCGGGACAATAAGTTGGGAAATTGGGTCTGACGGGAGGCGTGCCAGAGATAAGTCCCTGCAGTCGCACTATCCTCTGTGTCCTCGGTGGCTCAGATGGATAGAGCGTCTGCCATGTAAGCAGAGTCCCGGTCGGGGCACACATTTTCAATTGTCCTCGTTGACGTATATCAACGCCTGTATGCAGCTAGGAGGACTCATTTCATTGTAATTTTATTCTAACGAGCTGCATGGTCACCGATGGTATCTGTTCTTTCCGACATGTCCGAGAGAATGGATGCCACCTTCATATATAACAGCAGTCTCTGATGGGAAAGTTGTTACCGTTTGATAGCTGGAGGGACACTAGCGCTCCAAGCGGAGAGAAAGCAGAATGTCACATTCGTCGTAAGGATAATGTTTTTTGTCTACTTAATTAACGAAATAGTTCTTATATTTTTGCGTTCCTTGCGTTAATAAGTTACCAAGACACATGAATTATAAAGAAATCACACAGATTCAATGACATAAGCTACAACTCATTCATGAAGAAATACTTTCGAATACCTCAATATTTGCAGCTTATTCCGCTGAAGGCAAGTGAATATAAGCACATTTTATATATTAGAAGGATATATATCCTTCTAATATATAAAATGTGCTTATATATATATATATATATATATATATATATATATATATATATATATATATATATATTGCTGTCTGTTGTCATTATCATAGGCACCTTCCTTGGTACTTAAAAAATTTTTTGGTCTTCATCGATTCGCCCTTTACATTTCACTGGACTTTCTAATACAATATTTTTGGAAATGTAAATACTTTTACTTCAAAAGCGAATTTGCTTAAGATTCTTGCCGTTTTTGGGTCAGTGCTGGGAAACTGTTTTGTTGCTTTTGACGATTTATTCTCACATATGTGTTGTTTACAATTAAGCAAAAGTTGTGGTGGCTTATTTGATATGTTAAATAAGGTAGCTATTCACTCCATATAGGTTTCTTACGTCCCACATTTACTGATTTGGCTGGAAGTGTAGCGAACAAAGCTCTGCATTGTTGGATAAATGTACGACGTCGTTCTGTAGAAGGTGAGGTGTTCTGGTGCTTAGTATCAATTTTTTGTTATTAAAGGAAAACAACATTATTAAGGAAAAGTCTGAACGTTACAAGAGAATCGTAAATATCCTGTCCTGTAATGCGCCGTTTCGAATCTCCCATGGTTCCTTAGAAACTAAATAGTCACAAATGAGGTGTAATTTTTTAGTTACTGTGGATTTTTTGGCGCTACATATACTCCCTATTGTAAAAAACATGTTAAAAATTAATATAAACGTTATTGTAATTCTTCATGCTTTCCCGGCGATCTGTTGACATCTTGGATATTCGGGAATCCAGCCGGATGTTCGCGTCGTTCTCGCACGATATTTCAACAGCGTGCCTCGCTGTCTTCTTGGGGTTCACCTGAGACTGATGCTTGGGTCGATCGAGTCCAGTATTTATGCCTGGGGGGAGCTGGGCGTTCCCTAATCGGTTGGCCACCACTGGTGATAGAGGGCTGCCCATCGCCACCCCTTCTGTTTGTTCATAAAATTGACCCCCATATAGGAAGTACGTCGAGGCCAGCACATGCCTGAATAGGTCAAGGAGAGTACCATCGAACTTCTCTCCAATAAGCTCAAGTGACTCCTTCAGTGGTACCCGTGCCAGTGTGGGATGTCATACATTGGCCAGACCACTAGAACTGTGGACATCAGGTGTAAAGAACACCAGAGACATACCAGACTCAGGCAGGCAACTAAATCATCCATAGCAGAGCATTGTCTGGAACTTGGTCATTCAATGGATTACAATGACACCAAGATTGTGACACAGACCTCAAGATTTTGGGACAGTGTCATTAAAGAAGCCATTGAGATTAATGTCACAGACAATCTAATCAACCGTGACTCGGGATACCAAATCAGCACTGCCTGGAATCCAGCGCTAAAGCTTGTGAAAACTCAACGCAGGACAATCCGGGATTCTACAAGAAATAGAAGTGGAGACCAAGAGAGCAGCCGTGAGACAAGGTGTTGGACATTACAGACCAGATCTGACACCCCAGATCATGAACTCGACTTCAGGAGACGGCCAGGCCGGGCGCGGACGGCGGAGGGAACACCGGCGACCAAAGAGGGACAATGTAGCCGCGTCTGGCGGGCGCGGACCTCAGATGGAACACACGACGCGGCGCGGACCGATTAGGGAGCGCCCAGCACGAAACAGAAGTGGAAATCATAGTAACAGTCATGAGATAGAGTACCCAACATATCAGATCGGGTCTGACACACCTCAGATGACAACCACAACCGTTGAAGACGGCCAAAACGGGCGCCGACGGCAGTTGGAACATCGGCGACTGGAGGGGTCCGTTGAAGCCGAGTCTGGCGGGCGCGGACCACTGATGGAACACTCGACTCGGCGCGGACCGATTAGGGAACGCCCAGCTCCTTCCAGGCATAAATACTGGACTCGATCGACCCAAGGACCAGTCTCAGGTTCTCCTTCCCACGCCCGGGTTCCCGGGTTCGATTCCCGGCGGGGTCAGGGACTTTCTCTGCATCGTGATGACTGGGTGTTGTGTGCTGTCCTTAGGTTAGTTAGGTTTAAGTAGTTCTTAGTTCTAGGGGACTGATGACCATAGATGTTATGTCCCATAGTGCTCAGAGCCATTTGAACCATTTGAACCAGTCTCAGGTGCACCTGAAGAAGACAGCGAGGCACGCTGTTGAAATATCGTGCGAGAACGACGCGAACATCCGGCTGGATTCCCGAATATCCAAGATGTCATAAACGTTATTACTCGTATTCATCCGATGTTGTATTCAGAAGTATCGCTTGCTGGCCGCTTGGGGCGATGCTATCGCTGGGGTTGACAAAAACGAGACGGAGTGTCGCGACTGTTATGTTGGACTGTGAGTGAACATTGTGTTTTGAGCATACTGTCACGTGGTCTCGGGAAGATGCTGTTTGTAGGCGGCCAATGAACATTGACCGTCATGTCACGTCAAAACATTCCACAATGCATAGCAGCATTCACATGTGTCGTCAACAGACCATCACGTCATGTCACGGCTCGTCAAGGTTTCACGGTTAGAAAGTTCTGACGGTATCTTCGTCTCCCAACATTGAGACTTAACCTGTATTCGTCGCACACAGTCGTGTTAGAGCAGTAGGTTTTGTGCTTTCGTAATCTTTATTTTGTTATTATGCTTTGTTTTCGTGGCAAACTGCAAATGTCTCATGACAGCCTGGATATTTTTCCGTTGAGTGTTTTTACGCAAGTCAGATTACGTATCTGAAAGCGAAAAATTATTTAGGTTTCCAATAACAGGCAGAGTTGACACCCACAATGTATATAAATAAGAACATAAGTTGACGAAGCAATTTCCATTAAATAGTGTTCGTGTGAAAAGGCCAGCTTTAATGAAGGAGAAAAATGCAGTTGTTTGTGACATTATTATTTATTTAAGAAAAAATGGATAAGGTTAATTGGCTCCATTTATTCCTTTATAGTTCGTTTTGGCGTATATATATATATATATATATATATGTGTGTGTGTGTGTGTGTGTGTGTGTGTGTGTGTGTTGTGAAACAACATTTCAAAACATCGACTCTTAGTTTCTAAATTCTCATAGTATACTCTGACATTTTGTATCACAGATGGTGACTCATAATCTCACTTTCGTCGTTCGGTACTGGGTTAAGCTGGTTGACGGGCAGTGTTAATACACTCCGATATAACGGTGCCGTGAAGTGATGCGCGTTCACTTTGGTCACCAAAGATAAAAGCATATTTTACTACAGGTATCAAATGCAAATTGTTATGGTGTCTACAAAATGCCTATATCAAATCCATAGAGCCTACGAAGGGAATCTTTCTGTACTATCGATATGGCGACATTCAAAATTTATAGAATGATTTACGGACAAACGTACGTCGTCCTGAGACCACATGACCACAGTGGTATTGGATGCATGGAAGTAAGAAAAAGAAGGCAGGTGGAATTACGTCACAAGCTTGAAGACGATGTCCTCATCTTAACTGGCACAAAATATTAGGTTCACCGCATTCATAGCCCCGTAGTTCACCATGGTGACACCCGTGACGTCACTCTGTGTCGTATTACTAGAGCAATTACGAATTCAGTAACAGAAAAAGGTTCGAAACTACCTTCCTGACACTATGCTATTCATGTAAGTTCTATAACTTTTAGTATTTAAAACAGCCGCTGCGCGCCAACGACGGAAATAATGAACTTCAAGCACTCGTAAACAGTAGTCTGCTAATGTTTTGGGCTACTTGAAACGGCGGCAGGCCCTGCCCACTCTGGCTTCAAAAAATCGTACCGCGTGTCTGCGGTGCGGCTTCCCTTCTTTTTTACCTCGATGATTGTATGTAGACAATAGGAAATCGGTTCTGAATGCTCTCTGGAATCCACTCTGCAATCTGTACTTGTCAACATTAAGTTTAAATGCCAACATTTTAGGTTAGGCTCCATCGTGACTGTTGTTGACATCGAATGAAATAGCAAGTTTACTGCTACCAGTCACTGTCTATTTACCTCCACGACGCGTTTCGAAGGATCAAACCTTCATCATCAGGTGGATTTACATTTCTTAGTATGACGTATGTGTGTGTTGTGTTACGATTTTTGGAGGAACTTGCGGCACTGTGTTGTGAAGAGACAAATCACTATTTCAGAACATGGTTATGGTTTCTTTCCTACTAAAATCTAAACTGCATAAATAAAATAAGTAAAATAGAATACCTCCAGTGGTCACAGGTTCCTTTCTCTGTCGTAAGATGGCGTCGGGAAACTATTAGGTGCAAGGAGCCTATAGAAAAAGAGAACCGTTATCACAAAGTACAAGGAATATACATCGTAACATTATTACGAAATAAGTTTTAAAGGATTTCGGAGATTTTTTTTTTAGGTGTTGAATACTTGCTTTCTAATAAATTGAGGTGGTATATAAAAACACACACACACCTTAATATTTACCATATTACATTTGCTGTGTTGATTGTTTGCCCTTGCTACAGGGGTGATTATGAATTGTAACTTCTTGTGAAACCTATCCATCAGTCTTGCTACTAACCAAGCGTTTAAAGCTGCAATTGAACAGTGTTACTTTATTCTTTTATTGCTTTTAAATTACTTAAATAATTACAATTACTTATTACCATAAGTCAAGGTTTTTTAAATAATTTCCTTAATTTCAGTTAATGGTTGGTTCAGAGTGCTTTGTTCAAGTCATGTTTTCAGAAACATTGTGCCAGATTTCCTTTGTGGAGACCTATGGAAAATAAAAATAATTTTTCACAGTTACCCGTTCCACAAAGAAATTTAGAGCGAGCCGAAAGAATTGGTATTCGCTTAGGAGCTGGATTTGCGTTTCGTTTTTGTAGATTTAATACTCCGCGTTTTAGTTTTGCAGTCGGTTGCTGTACGTTTCGACACATCCCCTGAAGCTTACACTGGTAATGTCATATACACCACCTGTCAGAGAATCTTGTAACCTTTTTGTTTAAATTTTGTGTTTCTTAATTTATTTGTGTCGTATTTTTCAGGCTAAGATGAATAACAAGTCATGAATTTAGTCAAATAAATGTTGCGAACGCGCTACATCTGCTTTACGTAAATGTCATGTAATTGGGCCATAAGGTGTATAGAAAGGATACATATACTGATCGTTATCTACATAAAGATTCAAACCACCACCCTAGACAAAAAAGAGGTATAATGAAAACCTTGGTAGACAGGGCGTACAAAATTTGCGAACCTGTTTATTTAAAAGATGAGATTGAATATCTACGGTCAACTTTCGTGAAGAATGGCTATTCTAGCAAGGATATAAATCGAGCACTTCGCTCTAGGCAGAGAATCAGGAGTAACGACGAACAACAGTCGCCCAAGGGCAAAGTTTTTCTTCCGTTCATTAGTAAGGTCACAGATCGCACTGGAAAAGTTTTAAGCAAGTATGAGGAGGAAACTATTTTCAGACCCACCAGATCGGCAAAAGATGCACGACACCCTTTGGCTACACCGGGGGTATATAATATTCCTTGTAGTTGTGAATAGGTTTATATCAGTACCACAAAGAGAAGTGTGAACACCCGTCTTCTTGAACATAAGAGGAATTGCCGCCTGGGTCACACGGATAAATCGGCCGTAGCGGAACATGTTTACCAGGAATGTGATCATGAAATAAAATTCAGCGAGACGAGCGTCCTATCAAAAACCTCGCATTATTATGCACGGTTGTAGAGAGAGGCTATCGAGATTGATAAACACCGTAATAATTTTAACAGGAAAGACAAAGGTGTTAAACTGGATAAAATTTGGATGTCAGCGTTGCACCGCAAGCGTGACGATCGATTACTTTCAATCGAGAATGTTGGCATTACCAGAGATAGTCTCATAGCCGACGCCACGTGATCGACAGTGGCGCCCTCTGTACTGCCTATATAATCAGCGCTTCCTCGAGTTCTCTTCGCAGTTCGCCACTGTACCTCCGAGGATGTCTCCCGCAGTCGGAGACGAAACGTCAGGGGAGAGTTTTATACTTCGACCACGGCCTGTCAGCCCGGAAGTTTTAAGTGAAGACAATACCGGCCGTGAAAGCTTACATTGTATGATCAAGCTACACTAATGTTACCCAAAATCTTGCAACTTTAATTGCTCTCGGAGTTGCGAACAGAAGATCTTCTTTGCGAGACGTATAGCATAGTTTATAGACCAGGAGGTGTTAAATGGTGTGTTCTTCTCCGCAGTCACAGTTGACGGTATCCACAGAGAAGGGTCGTTTCTAGACTGCATATTCCAGCTCCAGATCGAAGGTGGTTGATTGACTTCCACACAAATCCGAAAGAGGTGGCCAGGTCAGGCTATTCTCAAGTCAAGAAATCTGTTGTTTTCTTGCTGTAGCTGCTGTTCTTTGCATCACTGAAGTGGTCTTGATCAAGCTGTTTCTGCATCTCAACCTTAGGGCCGCTGGAATGTGCCCAAGTAATGGAGAGTTTTCCGGATAACCCTATTAGTTCGCATTGGCAGCTATTTCATGGAGGATGTCTGGTGGTGCTATACCTACGATCTAGTAGAGTTTTACGAAGGACGTGGTTTTTGACATCCTGTATTAACTCTACATGTTTCGTTTAGTGCCTTGTCAACTTTGTTTGCGTGAGTAGATTTGTACTGGGTACGCATTCTATAAATTCAAGTCAAAGGAGCTAGACAGAAGGTGTTTATGCAATCCAAAAAGAACGTGATTCAGTGAGTGCAAGAATTGTACAACAAACATTAGGACAATCTCTATAAACGACGAGAATTGTTAAAAAAAGTTAACTACTCTAAAAGAGAATGAAAATGCATTATTGCACTTTAAGAGTACACGATCTTATTCACCATTTAATTGACTGCTTAGGGTATTCTAACTATAACGCTGAAGCATTCGCGATTAAATGTTCGTAAGAAATAGCAAAAACTTGCACAAAAACACCTGTACTATACCAAGATAAACGGTCAACGAGAAATGAAAAATACCGCCTGCACATCTGCCATAAAAGAGTTGTAGAGGTGCAATAAGCATGGATCCTCGTTTGCTTTATGAAGAGCATAAACCGTGTTCAGTGCGAAGTAATGTCTTCCATCCTCTTCACATTTATTCGCATACATTTTTAGTTGCAGAGAAAAGAAACACTTTTTCTTTGAGGAACTAAAATTAAAAATAATTGCTACTGGTTGTCAACAATATTAGTGCCATAAATACAAAAATGTGACCGTTTTTCTCGAAGTGACTTAGACCCATGTGATGCAGTGCACCTAGTGCAACACAGTCCACAGCCCCGCACTGCACTCACGTATTGGGGTTTTCATATAGGCCAGGCTGAAATTCCCAACGTTGCGCAACCAATCCACATAAAGTCCTCTTTAATACTGCAGTCATCCGATTAAATGTGCACGGTGGGCTATAATTGATTGGTGTTACGTTTATCGCCTTTGTTTGTAAATTCTCCTTTTGAAAATGTATTAAACAGGCAACATTGTTAAACTTCAATAGGTAACGCATTTATGAAACTGCTTTATACAGGTAGTTAGTGTTTTCTCTGCTTTTCAGACAGTTCTTTTCGTATGTTGAAATTGAAGCAGCAGGAATAAAGTTTCTCGGGGTTTATTCTTCGATAAAATTTTCTCGTATAATTCTTGCATCAGGTATGAGTGAGAGCTCATGCGTTTGGCGTTTCCGCCCGTAGTCGTCTTCACAGGATGACTATGGTAATACATCCCAAGAATTGCGAAAAGTTTGAATAACAGTCTGCATGAAGATCGCGGGCTAATGACGTAGATAGTGATGACTCATATTTTCTGAGCTAAAAGTACTCTTTAGCAATTTTCATAACTGCCGCAAAACATGTAAGTATGAAGGATAATAGATTGGAGGTAATCAAATTAAAGAACCTCTCAAGACACAAGTAAGACGCCTATAATATTTAAAAATATTATTTTTAGAGTAAGGCATAGTGCTGTTCCCAAACAACCAGGAGACAACAGTATTTAAGGAGCAAGGAATAGAGCTATTGAGCTACGATTTACTTGGAAAGGTAACAGACTTATGGAACTGGGCTCAGAGATGTTTTATAACTATTGTATTTTGTGAATTAAGGAACCCTAGCGTCTCGTTTATTTTTAAGAACGGAATGCAAAGGAAAAGAGCACAGTTTCACAATTGCAAAGCATTTTAGAGAAGGCAGGAATCGCATATAGCGATATTTATTTGTCCCTCCTGTGAAGTAATATATATATATATATATATATATATATATATATATATATATATATATATATATACGAGGGCCATTCAGAAAATAACCTCCGGTTGATTTAAAAAAATACACCAAGTTAAATAAAAATATTTTAATATATACATCTTACAACTACATCTTTGCACTATTTTTCTACGTAGTCTCCATAGCGATTGAGGCACTTATCGTATCTCTTCACAAGCTTTGAAATTCCTTCTGCATAAAAATCACCCGCTTGTGCCTGGAGCCAGCCTGTGACCGCATCTTTGAGCTCTTCGTCGTCATCAAACCGCTGTGACCCGAGCCATTTCTTCAAATGCATGAAGAGGTGATAATCACTTGGCGCCAGGTCTGGGCTGTAAGGTGGATGGTTGATAACGTCCCACTTGAAGGACTCAAGAAGGGCCGTTGTTCTGCGAGCAGAGTAAGGACGGGCGTTATCGTGCAAAAAAACGATACCGGAAGTCAGCATACCACGGCGTTTGTTCTGTATAGCCCGTCGTAACTTTTTTATTGTTTCACAGTACACGTCTTGATTAATGGTCGTACCACGTTCCATGAATTCAACCAACAACACCCCTTTGGCATCCCAAAACACCGTTGCCATCAGTTTTCTGGCAGAAAAATCTTGCGAGGCTTTTCTTGGTTTGGTAGGCGAATTTGAATGTGCCCACATCTTTGATTGTTCTTTTGTCTCAGGGTTCACGTACTTAATCCAGGTTTCGTCACCGGTCACGATTCTGTTTAACAATGGTTCTCCTTCGTCCTCATAACGTGACAGAAAGTCTAATGCAGAGGCCATTCTTTGAGTTTTGTGGTGGTCGGTAAGAATTTTGGGCACCCATCGTGCACACAACTTACGGTAACCCAATCTTGCTGTCACTATCTCGTACAAGAGAGTCTTAGAAATCTGTGGAAAACCAGTAGACAACTCCGACATTGAGAAACGTCGATTTTCACAAACTTTTGCATCAACTGTCTGAACGAGTTCGTCAGTCACCAATGATGGTCTACCACTCCTCTCTTCATCATGAACGTTTTCTCGTCCACTTTTAAATAAACGTACCCATTCACGGACAACTCCTTCACTCATAACTCTTGGTCCGTACACGGCACAAAGCTCACGATGAATAGCTGCTGCAGAATATCCTTTGGCTGTAAAAAACCTTATGACAGCACGCACTTCACATTTGGCGGGTTTTTCTATTGCAGCACACATTTCAAACTGCCACAAAAACTAAACTAGCGCAGGTACGACGTTCACTCGACCACGGATTGATGCCGACTGACCTGTTGAGTGCGTGAACGCACAGATGGCGTCGCTACTCCCCCCACAACCCGCACTGTGACCAATCGGAGGTTACTTTCTGAACCGCCCTCGTATATATATATATATATATATATATATATATATATATATATATATATATATATATATATATCCCCTGTGAAGTAATCCATGTGTGTCTGTGTGTGTGTGTGTTCCACATCTCCTCCTAAACCAAACTTGGCACATATATACCTTACTGTCAGGCCATCATAAATAATGAGATGCACAAAAAACTGCCGTATCATGCGCGACGTTTAAATTAATTACTTTTTTGCTGCTGACTGTATCCGCAACACATTCTGCAGCCAGTATCCACGTACGCCGGTGAATGTACCCACATAAATGTATCATTGTCCGACACATGGTTCAAGAGATATGACGTCACAAACATGGAGATGCGTGAAAAAATGCCGAGTTACGTATGAAGTTTCAGTACATGCGTTATTAATTGCCAAGACCCTCCTACAGTCGAGTCAAGGGAATCTCTGACAACTGGCAGCGTTTTTGACAGCTTTCAACTAAGATCCGCGAATGGCTGTAGGAGAGAGCAGTAGCCGTCTATAGAGCTATGAAGAACCGTTGCCGCAGAGATGTTTATAAAATCGCGTTGTAGACAGGCAAAGCAGCTGCCCCCCCAGCGTACAGAAACTGTCCGCGATATTACGCTAGAACCACAGTTCACTGTCTTTTTTTTTTCTAACATAAAACTGACAAAATGAATACCTGGGCGATCCGGGTTTGTGAGCAAGTATTGTAATAAATGTGGTTGGACTGTGACAAAGTCGACACACGCTCGATGGTCCTAAGTGCAAAGTCACCACTGGGAATAACATAAATTATTAGTCGAGTTCTTGCAGGAATATCGATGAAACATAACTTTGCTTATAAGTGAACAGTTAGTACGAAAAGCAATTTTGGAAAGTAACACCGAGTTATTATTTCCGGTAACTAATATTATGAACCGAGAAAAGGGAATACACGTATTAACCATATAAGTCACTCAAGGCGAAAGGTAACGGGCATACTTTATTCAGACTAATTTATAATAGAAATTGGTCGATTATATTGTTGAGCGATTATATAGTTAAATAACAATCAATAATTACACAATTAAAGTAAGACTAGTTTGAAGTTCATACATTAATCAGCTGACGGTAAGGATACGTCGCGTCAGGGAATTCCTAGTGGCACTCATTACCTGTAACGTGTTACACAATGTAAGTACAGTACGTTTGACAAGTTGAATTATACATTACGAAACGTGCTTGTTATGCGACTACATTACGCGGCTACAGAAACAGTATTTTTCTCTTTCCATGTAATGGCTGATCCCTTGAAGGACGTGTGACATCTTTGAAGACGGTCTGTGCCCACGAATATCTTGTCACAAGTCCTAACCAGCGAAAATCCATCATCCCTCAGAGCAATTATCACTGCTTTCCTGTGAGATTTTTTATCGTAACTTTTGTAACTAGATATTAAATGGAATTGTTTTGAATGGTGTTCAAATGGTTCAAATGGCTCTGAGCACTATAGGACTTAACTTCTGAGGTCATCAGTCCCCTAGAACTTGGAACTACTTAAACCTAACTAACCTAAGGACATCACACACATCCACGCCCGAGGCAGGATTCGAAGCTGCGACCGTAGCGGTCGCGCGGTTCCAGACTGTAGCGCCTAGAACTGCTCGGCCACTCCGGCCGCCTTGAATGGTGTCAAGTTTATCAGTTTTCCTTGTTCATTCTAACGTACAAACCTCATAATACAAGTAAATGTTTATGAAGGCAGTGAGAGTAGCCAGTTTTGCCCAGGTACATGTTTACTCCAGTCTTCTACCAGCCCATGTCCTCCCCTCCCCTCTCTGTCCATCACTTCCTCCCTCTGTCCTCCTCTTTCTGCCTATTCCTGTCCATCACCTCCTTCTCCTTTCTCTGACCATCCCCTCCTCCCCTTCTCTGTCTATTTCCTCCCCGCCTCCTCAGTGCATTTGCTCCTCCGCTTATCTCTGCCCATCTCATACCGCCCTCTATCTATCTCCTCCTCTCCACGTCACTGTCCACCTCCTCAACCCCCCCCCTCCACAAATCTTTTCCTGCCCTTTTCTCCGTCCATCCCCTTCTCTCCCTCTCTCTGTCTTTATCCTTCTTCTCCTCTATCTGACCATCTTCCCCTCTCACTCCCTGTCTATCTCCTCATCTGTCGATCTTCTCCTCTCACGTGTCAACCTCTCCCCTCTCTCATCTTCTCCTCGTCCTCGTTTCTCTGTCCACCTCCTTCAACCTCCTCTTTCTTCATATCTCGTCCCCATCTGCCTGTCCATCTTCTCGTCCATCTCCTCCTCTGCCTTTCTCTGTCCATATCCCCCTGCCCATCGTCTTTTCCTCATCTCTCTGTCCTTCTCCTCCTCCCCCTCTCTCTGATCATCTCCTCCCTTCTCTTCCTGTCCATCTCCTCCGTCTCCCCTCTCTGTTCATCTCCACCTCCCCCACTCTTCACTGTCCATTGCCATTGTCCATCAGTACCAGCCCAATAGTATGTAACATATGCACCATGTTCGACCGAAACCGATCCAGGAGTTTAGTAGCTTTTACCTGCGGCTTCCCCATGCACCCACATGACACCAATGTTTCACAAATATTTAACATATGTCACATATATTTGCATACATATTTCGCCTGTAGCTCTAGTGAATTTCGCTCTGCAGTTTCGTTTTCGCAGAGCTCAGTGTTGACGACGCCTTGTCTGCTGAACTATGTGTCATACAATGATATAATTTTGCAGGCACAGTCAGTGGTACATGTGAATACGGTCTGCAGAATTTGTCAGCAATAGAGTTAACAGTAAACAACTAATAAATTAATGCGTCGTGCCTAATGCGGTAGTTTACTGAATAAGTTTAGTAAGCGATAATCTTTTTTTTTTTTTCCTTACATCATTTTGTGAGTATGTCAGTGAGAAAAAGTTTCGTAAAGGTTTGAAATTATGTATAAAGTTTGTTGCAAGTCACTAAATGCTCTCATTCTGAAATACTGGACAAATGGAGCCTGAGCAATTGGACGTCGAGGGCTTTACTTCTTTTTCTCCCAATACGTTAGATAGGTAGGGGATTCTTACCCCACACAGCGCTTCTTTCCTGACAGTAAGTGATATGCGTGGCAAGTTAGTTTCAAGTGGATACATTAGTTTAGGTGAGGATGTGGAACATAAATACATACATTTTTATAATATGTACGGATGTAAAGGAAGTACAAAGTAGTTGTTCTCTATTTGCATAATTATATTACGTCTCGTGGAGGAGATGGAAATTAATTTTTATTGGAAGAGTACAACATAATTTCTATTATAGGACGGAACCTGAAGAGATCTTATTATGAGTCGTACGACAAAAGATAGGTACTAAGCTTACCACGAGTGTCCGCCTCCTCACAACGGAGAAAGTCAAACCTGCAAATGAATGGACAAGAAAGAAAGACAATTAAGTTCTTCAGCTTCTTAAGAGCAACACGGTATTTACTTGTGCGCAGGGTGTACGGTACCTTGTTCTAGAGGCTGCCGACAGCTACAGAAAAAGAATTTGCGAATTTTTATGTTTTTAAATGAATTATGCCAACTGAAGATGGGTGGAAGTCCGAAACGTGTTTTATCAAAAACAAAGTTACAGTAAAAGTGGCTGGTGTTGTATTTGCTGACGTAACTTCATCCACAGTCATGGAGCTCAGCCACCATTAACAATGGATAAATTACTGAACTATATTATCAGAGTTCATTGACTGACACACAGAAATATTCTGGCCATTTCGTATATATAACTTTTTTGTAATAATTTCAAGTAATCGTCTTATAATAACAGGATATACAGAAAAACTATAAACGAAAATTACGTATAGAGTAAGCTGGAAATGAAAATATTTATATACATCTGTGACAAAACAGAATGACTGCGAATACGCTGTGACCAAGACTTTCATACTGCTCGTATGGAAACGAGGAAGTGCCTGCTACAACATTACCCATTTCTGCAAGTATTCTTGTCAGTTACAGTTCAGTCCCTGTTAATAATGGGTAAAATTCGACGGTAATATAACATGAAACATTTACAAACTGCTTTCACGAAAATAGATGAATCACAAAAATCAATTTTTTTTTTCAGAGTAAAATACAGCCTGCAAATTACACACACCCAAAAAAGAGAGACTTTAAACGCTAAATAAATGGAACACTGCACAACAGATCTAGGGGCAGTACATGTACTAAGTTGCGCTGAGTGTTTCCTCTGAACAAATACGTCTGGTCAGAGATACAGTATCAGTCGCTGAAGAAAGAGTTCCTAACAGCTGTTGTGTGACTTAATTGTTTAATTATTAGAAGATTTAATTAACGCTACTGATTATGATATAGAGTCACTAAATTAGATGAAAATAAACCGAAAATCGGCTTAAGTCAAGTTCTTAATACGCATATGAGTACTCAGATTTCATGGAGTTCCCAAATATTACGAGAAAAGCAAACTATGTATGAAGAAGAGAACTACGATTAGTGAATCAAGAAAAGAAAAACTTATCTTTAGGGAATTATTTTCAACTGTTATCGAAAAACCTAGTCAATTCTGACATAAATCTCATTGAGGCTGAAATTGCATTATAATTTCTTTACTAAAAAGTTCTGTAACGATTCCTACCGTTACACATGAATGTCTGTATACAAGATTATTAAAATTTGGCAGTTACAGACAACAGACACACGATCCGTCAAATGAATCGTAACAATAGGAAATAGGTCCATTCACGCTATCCTTCGCACACACGCGCGCTAAATAGATTAATTGGAAGAGCGTAGATTAATCTTGTGAATTTATGTGTGCGCTCCATGTGCCATCTGTCACAGCCGACAACAGTCGGGAATATGTTTCTCTGGATTTACTTTAAATTCTGATGAATGTATTCATACGATACAAAGTCTAATAAATTACTATGCGCTGACAGCAGGGAAGTCACAGCGGGGTCACGCCGAGGTGCTCGGCTGTAGCGATGGGAAGACGAGGTGCCTCGTCTCGTACGCACCGAGAGCCTCTTGGGCGTCGATTTCCAAGGGCAGCACATGCTCGCCAGTGAGAAAGCTTCCACGCGGCGTACCCCTAATTAATTACGTTACCATCACTTGGCAGGAACCGTCACTATTCCGGATGCTTCCTACTGCTTTCTGATTGGTTGTTGCTGCCTGGATACATTTCGCCACTAAGTTTCGATTTTATTTTTCAGTTATCTCTATTCCTACTCCTCTATAGGTTGCGGACTATAAACCGTCGCAAAAAGAAGCCATCTAAAATTACAAAATATTATTGTGTAGTGAAAGATAGTCTTCCAGAGATAAACGTGACAGCTCCTCTCATGATGCAGTTTAGGTCAACTAGTCACGTACACGTAAAGCACAGCACGTTCAACAAAATGGTTCACATGGCTCTGAGCACTATGGGACTCAACATCTGAGGTCATCAGTCCCCTACAACCGTACCGGTCGCGCGGTTCCGGACTGTAGTGCCTAGAACCGCTCGGCCACTAAATAATTTCAAAATGGTTCAAATGGCTCTGAGGACTATGGGACTTAACATCTGTGGTCATCAGTCCCCTAGAACTTAGAACTACTTAAACCTAACTAACCTAAGGACATCACACACATCCATGCCCGAGGCAGGATTCGAACCTGCGACCGTAGCAGTCGCGCCGTTCCAGACTAAAGCGCCTAGAACCGCTCGGCCACACTGGCCGGCACAGCACGTTCAATGAGAGGATTTTTTTTTATCTTCTCCGGAGAAAGCAAATGCTTGGAAGAACTGGGTGGACCACCATATTTCTATGTGGTTCCTTAATCGACACACGGAAAACTCAGAAGATATAATCGCAAATAATTAAGAATACTGTTTAAATGCTTTATTTCAGTGCAATAACCGTTCCGGGCATTCTACATCTACATTTATACTCCGCAAGCCACCCAACGGTGTGTGGCGGAGGGCACTTTACGTGCCAATGTCATTATCTCCCTTTCCTGATCCACTCGCGTATGGTTCGCAGGAAGAACGACTGCCGGAAAGCCTCCGTGCGCGCTCGAGTCTCTCTAATTTTACATTCGTGATCTCCTCGGGAGGTGTAAGTAGGGGGAAGCAATACATTCGATACCTTACCCAGAAACGCAGCCTCTCGAAACCTGGACAGCAAGTTACACCGCGATGCAGAGCCCCTCTCTTGAAGAGTCTGCCACTTGAGTTTGCTAAACATCTCCGTAACGCTATCACGCTTACCAAATAACCCTGTGACGAAACGCGCCGCTCTTCTTTGGATCTTCTCTATCTCCTCTGTCAACCCGACTTGATACGGATCCCACACTGATGAGCAATACTCAAGTATAGGCCGAACGAGTGTTTTGTAAGCCACCTCCTTTGTTGATGGACTACATTTTCTAAGGACTCTCCCAATGAATCTCAACCTGGCACCCGCCTTCCCAACAATTAGTTTTATATGATCATTCCACTTCAAATCGTTCCGTACGCATACTTCCAGACATTTTACAGAAGTAACTGCTACCAGTGTTTGTTCCGCTATCATATAACCATACAATAAAGGATCCTTCTTTCTATGTATTCGCAATACATTACATTTGTCTATCTTAAGGGAGTGCGGGTAAGCTACTACAAACAGCATAGTGGACGCATTGTTGTGGCCAAGATAGACACGAAGCCCACGCCTACGACAGTAGTACAAGTTTATATGCCAACTAGCTATGCAGATGAAGAAATTGATGAAATGTATGATGAGATAAAAGAAATTATTCAGGTAGTGAAGGGAGACGAAAATTTAATAGTCATGTGTGACTGGAATTCGAGAGCAGGAAAAGGAAGAGAAGGAAACATAGTAGGTGAATATGGATTTGGGGAAAGAAACGAAAGAGGAAGTCGTCTGGTAGAATTTTGCATAGAGCATAACTTAATCATAGCTAATACTTGGTTCAAGAATCATAAAAGAAGGTTGTACACATGGAAGAATCCTGGAAATACTAGAAGGTATCAGATAGATTATATAATGGTAAGACAGAGATTTAGGAACCAGGTATTAAATTATAAGACATTTCCAGGGGCAGATGTGGACTCTGACCACAATCTATTGGTTATGAACTGTACATTAAAACTGAAGAAACTGCAAAAAGGTGAGAATTTAAGTAGATGGGACCTGGATGAACTGAAAGAACCAGAGGTTGTAGAGAGTTTCAGGGAGAGCATAAGGGAACAATTGACTGGAATGGGGGAAAGAAATACAGTAGAAGAAGAATGGGTAGCTTTCAGGGATGAAGTAGTGAAGGTAGCAGAGGATCAAATAGGTAAAAAGACGAGGGCTAGTAGAAATCCTTGGGTATCAGAAGAAATATTGAATTTAATTAATGAAAGGACAAAATAGAAAAATGCAGTAAATGAAGCAGGCAAAAAGGAATACAAACGTCTCAAAAATAAGATCGACAGGAAGTGCAAAATGGCTAAGCAGGGATGGCTAGAGGACAAATGTAAGGATGTAGAGGCTTATCTCACTAGGGATAAGATAGATACTGCCTACAGGAAAATTAAAGAGACCTTTGGAGGAAAGAGAACCACTCGTATGAATATCAAGAGCTCAGATGGAAACCCAGTTCTGAGCAAAGAAGGGAAAGCAGAAAGGTGGAAGGAGTATATAGAGGGTTTATACAAGGGCGACGTACTTAAGGACAATATTCTGGAAATGGAAGAGAATGTAGATGAAGATGAAATGGGAGATACAATACTGCGTGAAGAGTTTGACAGAGCACTGAAAGACTTGAGTCGAAACAAGGCCCTGGTAGTAGAAAACATTCCATTAGAACTACTGACGGCCTTGGGAGAGCCAGTCCTGACTAAACTCTACCATATGGTGAGCAGGATGTATGAGACAGGCGAAATACCCTCAGACTTCAAGAAGAATATAATAATTCCAATCCCAAATAAAGCAGGTGTTGACAGAGGTGAAAATTACCGAACTATCAGTTTAATAAGCCACAGCTGCAAAATACTAACGCGAATTCTTTACAGACGAATGGAAAAACTAGTAGAATCTGACCTTGGGGAAGA
This sequence comes from Schistocerca nitens, assembly GCF_023898315.1. Classification (NCBI taxonomy): domain Eukaryota; kingdom Metazoa; phylum Arthropoda; class Insecta; order Orthoptera; family Acrididae; genus Schistocerca; species Schistocerca nitens. The sequence goes on along the minus strand of NC_064614.1, from coordinate 482,722,419 downwards.
TCAGTTTGTAACACCATAGCTCTAATGCTGTAATGGTTTATTTTGCTTTTTGTTCATTTTATGTTTCATCATTGAGCTTCTGTAAATGTATTTGTTTGAATCGATAACATAAAATTGTATACCCCTTTCTTTATACAAACTTTGATGTCATGATTTGATTGTATGCTGTGTAGCATATCTGTCATTTATATTCTTTGTCCCATTTGGAGGGAACAAAACTTACTGTATATAATTGTAACCCTGTGTAAATAATTTTTTTGTAGAAGTGTCAATATGTGAAAATGTTCTGTTTTATTTAACGTGTTTGTTTGCTGTTATGTAAACTGCTGATCCTCACTTAGGGCTCTTAGTTATTCTGTATGTAAAAGGTGTAGTGGTTCCCCTCGGGAACGGAACTGTGTAGCGCGCGCAAAATGTGGTTGGCCTAGGTGGAAAAGGTGGAACTGATAGTCAGTCGGGGACGAGCTATCGATAGGATATGAGCTACCAAACTGTGCACTGTTTGGCAAAGTGTGCATATTGTGATGATTCCGAGAGAGGTTTTTCTTGCTTCTTTCTAAGGCCTCGGATGGATGGATAAATAGCTGGGCTATTCTGGAATTTGTATCTATCTTCGCCACCAAGAAATGACAGAGTCCAGCAATTCTGCCTGCAATTCCACCTACCAACATGCTGTGGCCACCACATTGCGCAATCATTGCAACATATTACTACAACGATGTACAGTGAAGGATCAGCTTAATGGATGTGTTATTGTGCTGAAATATAAGGTAATTTATATCTGAATTTATGTACCTACCTTCACTTTTCTCCTCATCATAACACCTCTCAGGGTCCTCTCCGTTTCAACTAAAGTGATTACCGAGTGTCCTTATTGAAAGTACGTTAAAACGCAGTTTGCTAATTAATGCCTATTGGACAGAGTAAAGTTAAAGTTAATGTGGCAAGAGAGTGAGTTAAAGTTAATGATGCTTGCCGAAATAATTTTCCTAGTAAAACTGATTATTAATGTGTTGTTGCCAAATTCAAACTAAAATTTCTCAAGACTGAGGCTTATAACGTTTTGCTTAGTAAATGATCACATTACTACCTGTTGTTAATCGTAGAAAGTGAGTCAGTATCTTACAGTAATATTAATTTTATGTCTCATGGTAGTAAAAGTGGAAAATTGCATAGTAGGAAATTATATACTCATGATTACTAAGTGTTTGTCTCTCTTGTGTACATATTAACAGTATAAAGACCACTCAGTTTGTGTAAGCCTTGAAAGTGATAGTGTTTTTCTGTACGTGTTATAATTTTGCAAATAGTTTGTGCTGCTCCAGTTGTTAGCTCCAATCTTAATATATATGTGTGTCAGAGTTCATTGCACTCGCGTGTGGCCAAGTCTAGGCTGTGTTTGTCCGTTATAGTTACTTATACCTACTTTCTAAAACGAGAATGTTAATCATTCTCTTGCCTAGTTAGGCTGGCGGCCGTTTTCTTTATCCGTTGAACAGTGCAGATAGGCAAAATTTAGTTTGGTACTGTTCAAATATTTACGTAATTTTGACTTTCATTTCCGATAAGCCACCTCCGTTAGGGACAACACGGTCAACATAACAAAAGTCCTCTCAGAGGGTAACACTGCTCTGTTGCTTCGTACCATAATTGCTTTTACAAAATAGTTTTATGTCACAACCTGTTTCTAGCATTGAGGTTATGGTGTAGTGGTAGCAGTTAAGAGTGTTATACGTGGCGACCGTGACAGGACGTTGTTCAGTTTGCACCTACAGACGGAAAAAATTATAAGTAGTTAGCATTTAACAAACATTAAGTGAACATAAAACGTCCAGCGGCACGAACCTGTATATTAGTTAACAGAACGGATAAAGAAAGTTCAGCTTAGATTGAAAATTAAAAGTATCAGTACTTAGTAATAGCTAAAATGGACAGGGAACTAGAAATGAATCTACACTCCTGGAAATTGAAATAATAACACCGTGAATTCATTGTCCCAGGAAGGGGAAACTTTATTGACACATTCCTTGGGTCAGATACATCACATGATCACACTGACAGAACCACAGGCACATAGACACAGGCAACAGAGCATGCACAATGTCGGCACTAGTACAGTGTATATCCACCTTTCGCAGCAATGCAGGCTGCTATTCTCCCATGGAGACGATCGTAGAGATGCTGGATGTAGTCCTGTGGAACGTCTTGCCATGCCATTTCCACCTGGCGCCTCAGTTGGACCAGCGTTCGTGCTGGACGTGCAGACCGCGTGAGACGACGCTTCATCCAGTCCCAAACATGCTCAATGGGGGACAGATCCGGAAATCTTGCTGGCCAGGGTAGTTGACTTACACCTTCTAGAGCACGTTGGGTGGCACGGGATACATGCGGACGTGCATTGTCCTGTTGGAACAGCAAGTTCCCTTGCCGGTCTAGGAATGGTAGAACGATGGGTTCGATGACGGTTTGGATGTACCGTGCACTATTCAGTGTCCCCTCGACGATCACCAGTGGTGTACGGCCAGTGTAGGAGATCGCTCCCCACACCATGATGCCGGGTGTTGGCCCTGTGTGCCTCGGTCGTATGCAGTCCTGATTGTGGCGCTCACCTGCACGGCGCCAAACACGCATACGACCATCATTGGCACCAAGGCAGAAGCGACTCTCATCGCTGAAGACGACACGTCTCCATTCGTCCCTCCATTCACGCCTGTCGCGACACCACTGGAGGCGGGCTGCACGATGTTGGGGCGTGAGCGGAAGACGGCCTAACGGTGTGCCGGACCGTAGCCCAGCTTCATGGAGACGGTTGCGAATGGTCCTCGCCGATACCCCAGGAGCAACAGTGTCCCTAATTTGCTGGGAAGTGGCGGTGCGGTCCCCTACGGCACTGCGTAGGATCCTACGGTCTTGGCGTGCATCCGTGCGTCGCTGCGGTCCGGTCCCAGGTCGACGGGCACGTGCACCTTCCGTCGACCACTGGCGACAACATCGATGTACTGTGGAGACCTCACGCCCCACGTGTTGAGCAATTCGGCGGTACGTCCACCCGGCCTCCCGCATGCCCACTATACGCCCTCGCTCAAAGTCCGTCAACTGCGCATACGGTTCACGTCCACGCTGTCGCGGCATGCTACCAGTGTTAAAGACTGCGATGGAGCTCCGTATGCCACGGCAAACTGGCTGACACTGACGGCGGCGGTGCACAAATGCTGCGCAGCTAGCGCCATTCGACGGCCAACACGGCGGTTCCTGGTGTGTCCGCTGTGCCGTGCGTGTGATCATTGCTTGTACAGCCCTCTCGCAGTGTCCGGAGCAAGTATGGTGGGTCTGACACACCGGTGTCAAGGTGTTCTTTTTTCCATTTCCAGGAGTGTAAATACGCGAGAGCAGAATGCAATCGAGAGTAGTTCAGGCAGCACACCAACAGATGGCATTACGCGCGAGTTAAATTACGTACGATACCATGCCGATGTCAATAAACAGGTAGAAGCTATGAATGTCGCTATTACTATGCAAGGCAATATGAGCGATGTTGTGGAAGACAGTGGCTATGCTAATGAATCGCGGGATATGTTCGAATCACCAAAAACAGAAAGGGGTGTAGGATCTGAACACGAAAATGCGATAGAAAATAAAAGTGAAAAGACACCAGATGTGACTGATTTGTTCAGGATGTTGTCTGCGCAATTTGCAACACAAATTGCAGCACTGGGACAACAAAATGCTGCGCAATTTGCAGCACACAGTGACAATATTAATGCACAAATCGCAGCACTGGGGCAACAAAATGCAGAACAAAGGCAGCTAATTACAATACAGGGTAGTGATATTAGTAAACAAATGCAAGAGCAGGGCAAGAATCTTAGTAACCAGATTGAGAAGGTTGATGTAAAAGTAGACATTGTGAGCAATGAAATTAAAAACCTCAAAAGCGAAATTACTGTCATCAATGGCAATATTGCCAACATACAGGGACAAATCGATGACATTAACGATAGATTTGACACAGAAGTAATTAAAATCCAAGATCAAATAGAACCTCTAGTCTGTACTAAAGTGGATGAAAAGGTATTCGGTATTAAATCCGAAATACAAACTGAATGTAACGAGGAATTTGCACAGATCAAACAGTCTGTAACAGAAACAAGCAGAACTCTAACCAAACAGATTCTTACTTGCGAAAAGAAGTGTGAACATAACACTTCACAAATCCAAGGCAAAATGTATGACTTGGAAAGAAAAATACAAATCGGACCTACACATATTACTGAAAGAATGCCCCTCAGTAAAATATTAGAGGGCGAAGAGAAATTCGACCCTGTAAAGAGGCATAACGGATGGCACCCCCTAGACTTTATAAAGAATTGCGAAAGAAATTTTCCTGAATATTTGTCCGATCAGGAAAAAATTAATGTCGTAATTAGTGCACTAACAGGAGAAGCAAAAAGATGGGGGTTGAATCTGGATACAAACCAGATGTCTTTTGAAAATTTTAAGCAAAAATTTATTGACGAGTACTGGTCAGAACAAAAACAAGACCAGCTGTGGCGTGAATTTCTAATGGCCAGGCTGTACGATATCAGAGGCAGGCAAACCATGAAAGAGTTTTGCGAATCATGGTACAGAAAACTAATACACCTAAAGGCTAGAAGGACTGAAGGTGAGATCGTTTGGGTTCTTTGGCAGAAATTGCCTGAGGATTCTAAAAGATATGTGGGGAGTACACACAGCAGTTTTTCTGCGTTTCTGGAAAGGGTAGAGGATGAAGATCACTGGGAAGAAATCGCGGATCCCGTCCCCACCACAATAACAATTATTCGCGAGAAAGCAATGACCAAAATGAACAATCTGAAAACGATAGATTTCGCGTAAACACGATTCAAAGAGGTCGTGCGAGAGGCAGGGGAAATTTTACGACGCGCGGCAGAGGATACATGGCGCGGAATTTCCAAAATAGAGAAGAAATGGAAAACTGAAAACCGCGTGTGTTACGGGCCGGATTCACGCGGAAACTGGTTTTGGGCCCAAAGAGAAGATGTCCAATATTAGATTCGAAAAGGAAAGATGTAAACCACGAGGCAGGAAGGTTAAGGGCGTGCCTATAGCAGACGGGCGCGGAGTGATACATAGTGGCGGTCCCAGTGCGAAGTCACGTGACAGTTCGTGCTCGGGCCAGCGGTTGCCGGAGCAGCGTACAGTGCATTTGGCAGCAGACACAAATGGCAGACGTCAGAACAAGATGGCTGCCGTAGAGAGAGACAGAAGAGGCGGGATCGGACACTTCCGATGGCCGGTTTCAGTAGTAGATGAATGTAGAAATGAAAATAAAGTTAATACGACATATGATAAAGATAACTCAGTAACGGTTTCGTGCGAAAAGACTTTATTAAAGAATGAAAGGGAGACAGAAAAGGCGAGTGAAAAGGGAAATATTGGCACTGTTAATGATGTGTATGAGGTAAAGGACGTAGATGTGGGAGGAGTTATGATGAATAAAGAGGAAAGGGAGGTAGAATATGCCACGCAAAAGACGTGTGCTCAATTAATAATAGGTAAAAATGATGTAAAGGAGGACGTCAGTGAACATTGCATTGTAAACAGTGGAGACAAAATTGTTGTTGATGGAAATGTGTTTAGTGATTCTGAGGTAGAAGGGTGTGGTAATTTCGCACGATTGCCTGAAACTGATAGCATGGAAGAAAATGAAATGAAAGTTATCGAAGTACATGACGATTATACTAAATATGAAGTTAAGGCCGAAATCGTTCAAAGTGATATAACAGAAGTGTCTAACTGTCCAAACGGTGTACATTGTGTAGAAAATGAGTCGAAATACGAAGTGACTGAAACATCTAGTGATAATTTGCCTCACTGTTTAAAAGTTGCATTCCTGCTCGAATCGGATGACGAAAATGAAATCAGTGATAGCTCAGACGAAGGAGAGACAACAGGTTCAGATACAGATGAGTTTTCGGAGGTAGACAAATCTACTTATACCTTTACAGAAAGAGGTTACGAAAAAATTAATGACATCTTTTCGAAACAAAATCCGGAATGTGTAACTGAAACAAAACCGAAAGAGCCGCCGGATGACACTATATTAGGGCAGGCTTTACTTAGTGTAATGACAGAAATAGATTTACTAAAACTTAAAGAACCTCCAGATACAAACATCTGTAAAAATGTAGAGGTACACAAACCCAAAAGGCCACCTGATATACAAGAGAAATCAGTAGGTAATATTTCCTGGAAAGATATTATGGTTGAGCAGGATCTGTTATGGGAAGAGCAGGAGGAAAAGGAACAGAGAATTATTAAACAAACTATAATACCGGTAAATGTTTGTAACACTGAACTGCAAGTACTTTTAGACACAGGATCCCAAATCAGTGCCATATCAGAATCATTCTGTGATCATATTTCCTGTAAACCAGGGTTAGTAATAATGTCTGTTAGTGGAGTGAAAATTATAGGAGCTACTGGTAGGTCCAGCAAGCCCATTCAAAAACAAGTACTGATGGACTTTGAAATAGGAAGCCAAAAATTTGAACATGATTTTTTAGTGGTCCCTGAACTAAGTGCTGAAATGATTCTAGGTATTGATTGGCTAGACAAGGAAAAAGTAATTTTAGATTGTGGTAATGGAACTGTTAAGATTAATAAGGAAACAGAAGCAATAGAAATTAAATTTGAAGGTGACAACCAGGTCCAAGCTGTGAATGTAGAACCCATTTTGTTAAAAATAGAATCTGAAAATGATGGTTTATCCCAAATATATGAAATATACCATGTGAGAAGTTTATTGCAGGATGACCAAAAAACCGACAGTTTTAGGGAAATTGTTGACGTTATCCAAGAAATATCATGTGAACAGAAAGGTGATTTATTTGATATCTTGAATAATAATAAGAAAGTGTTCTCCGATAAACCAGGTGTCGTAAATAACTTTGAATACCGTATGGATATCCTGGAACATGAACCATTCTTTGTCAAACCATACCCTATACCTATAGCTAAGAAAGAAGCAGTACAAGCTGAGATTGATAAAATGTTGGAATGGGGGGTAATAGAAAGAAGCAATAGTGAATACAATAGTCCACTTATTATAGTCAATAAAAAGGATGGAGGTGTAAGAGTAGTCATTGATGCTCGGACATTGAATAAGATTGTCAGGAGAGAAGTATACAGGCCCGAAAATTTAGATGATTTATTACAAAAGTTCCATAATGTAAAGTATCTAACTAGTTTAGACCTTACTGCTGGATATTGGCAGATCCCATTACACAAAGATTCTAGGAAATATACAGCTTTTTTGTTTGCAGGAAAATGTTACCAATACAAAGTTGTACCATTTGGTTTGAATACTTCTGTTTCTGTTTTCATTAGGGCTTTGGATTCTGTATTAGGAAAAGAACTTTGTGCCAGATTGACTGTGTATGTAGATGACCTATTGATTGCTACTGATAACTGGGAGGAGCATTGTGATCTGTTAAACAAAACCCTTATTGCTCTTCAAGCAGGGGGCATGACTCTAAAGTTAAAAAAGTGTGAATTTGTGAGACAAGAAATTAAGTTTTTAGGACACATAATAACCACATCTGGGATTGGCAAGGACCCAGAAAAGCTTAATGCTATTGAAAAGTGCCCTCCCCCAAAGAACCGGAAACAGTTGAAAGCGTTTTTAGGTCTTTGTGGGTTTTACTGCAAATTTGTGAAAGGACAAGCTTTTAACAGCCCACATTTGAATAGTTTGTTGAAGAAAAATAGTGTATATATTTGGACATCTGAATGTCAGAAAGATTTTGAAAATTTGAAAACTGAATTAGTAAGGGAAAACATTTTACATCACCCAGTTTTAAGTAAGCCATTCCACATGATTACAGACAGTAGTGCTTATGGTATCGGTGTTGAAATATTTCAGGAAAACACAGAATTTGGGGAAACAGAACATAATACCATTGCTTTTGCTAGTAGGACTTTAACTAAATATGAGAAGAACTATACTATTTCAGAGAAAGAGGCCTTAGCAATCATTTGGGGATTAAAGAAATTTAGGATTTATTTATGGGGGCATAAAACCATAATTCATACAGATCACAGGGCGTTAACCTTTTTAAAGGATTGTCGACTGTTTACTGGCAGGTTGAGTCGATGGGCCCTGTACTTACAACAATTTGATTATGAGATATTATACATTAAAGGTAGTGACAATTATGTCGCTGACGCTTTATCACGATTGCCTGAAGGTATGAACAACTTACCAAGGGAATCCAATGAAGATGGCAAATTTCATATGAGATATATTAAGGAGGTTCCAGGTAGGAAAAGAATTGAGCAAATTTGTAAAAGTATGAGGTTCCACCAGAATGAGGATGAAATTTGGAAGTCAGTGAAAATTAATTTTAGTAACCCTAATTTCCCCCAAATCAGTAGATTTTACAAAATATTCAATGGAGTTTTGTACTGGAGAAAGAACACCAGCACTGAAGAATGGAAGGTGTGTTGGCCTAAGCAATTTGAGACTGAAGTGATTGATTATTTTCATCTTGCCTTAGGGCATTGTGGTCCCAAGAAGTGTATTGAAAAGTTAACTGATGTGGTTGCGATTAACGTAGGTGCTACTAAGAAAATTACTGAGAGAATAAGATCTTGTGATGTATGTCAAAGGGCAAAAATAACAAATAGAGTAAATCAGGGTTTCATGCAGAATACAATACCAGAGGACACCTTAGAATTACTGTCAGTGGATTTGTATGGTCCGTTACCAAAAACCTCAGGTAATTGGTCTTATATTGTTGTAGTGTTGGAAGTGTTCTCCAAATTTATTAAATTATATCCAATCAGAAAAGCCACTGCTAAAGTAGTCTTTAGCAAGATGACTGAATATTTTAATACCATTGGTAAACCCAAAGCAGTTTTGTCTGATAATGGACCACAGTTTATCTCAAAAATCTGGAAGGAAGGCATGAAGCAAAATGGTGTTCAAGTTAAATATATTTCAGCTTACCACCCGGCTAGTAACCCTGTCGAAAGATATATGCGTGAATTAGGAAGACTAGGTAGAACCTACTGTCACCATAACCATAAGGCTTGGGGCAGATTTGTAAATGACTTTGAAAAGACCATGAACACCTTATACCATGAAACCACCGGTTTTACCCCTGAAGAAATTCTGTTAGACCATAAAAGTAAAAGTATTATTGAAGAGATCTTGCAATTCCCCCCTATTGTAGGAATTAACCTGCATGAAAAGAAAGAGTTAGTTAAGAAAAGAATGAAAGAGAAAGCAGCCGCTAGATCCAAAAGGCATGATAATAACCTTAAAACAACTAAATTTAAGCTAGGAGATTATGTCTTAGTGAAGACCCATGAAAAATCAAGTGAAATTAATAATGAAATTTCTAAATTCAAATACATTTACAATGGGCCTTTTGAAGTGCAAGGAACTCCACATGCAAATGCTTATTTTCTTGTGTACCCTAGGTCAAGGAAGCCTTTAGGAGTTAGAAATATAGTTGACTTGAAATTGTATGTCCACAGAAACTAATGATGAATGAAATGTACAACCCTCAGGGGACATGCACTCTTTGCATTGTCAGGTGCCTGACGAGCACCAGGGACCCGAGTCGTTGCCAGCACTACTTCCATTTCTTTTCGTGCTGCCAACCTTCCTCTTCATCATTCAGAACTTTTACTATCTTCTTTCCTTCTTCTCTATCAGAATAAACTGAAAAGTGTAGGGATAATGTAAGATACTGTGTATTGTTTGTGGATAAGTAAATGAATAATTAAATTGGGTACACTAGAAAATGACCAATATGAATGTAAGTATTGTGGATATTGTAAAGAGAAAATGTAATGAAAAAGTAAATGGAATGAAAAATATGAATGGGAAAAGGTAAGAATACTGAAAATAAAAGGTAAATAAGTGCCATATTATGACTAAATGTAAAAATATTTTTTTGAAAATAGGGATAATTATGATGTTGAAAAAATAGGTGCGTTTAAATCTGAGGAGATAAACCTTACTAATGTATGTAAAAATAGGTATGAGAGGCATGTGTCTAGTACCACAAAAGGTAGGCAGAAATGACTTGCCATAGGATTTAAAGTTATTGTTCTGATCTTGACATATCTGATGACCTAAATGTGTGAAAAAATAATTAAACTAAATACTGACTTCATAAGAAATATTACTGAGTAAGAAAGTGGGGAGAAAAACCACAAATCAGGGACTCAAATAACCCCTGATGTTGTCATTATACCAAAATTGTCATTTAAATTTTTCTCTATTAATGATGTGTATATTAACTGATTTTGTCATGATGTAAAGAAAGATTTAATGTAACCAGTGTCTAATTACTGTTTCAAAGTTGCAGGTTTTATATTTTGTACCATTAATGCAAATGTTACCAAAGATGTGACGTAATGATGAAAAACACAAAGATGATGACAATAAACTGCTCAAAAGTATGTTGTTGGGCAGCAAAACAAGGCAAAACAATAAAAATGCTGTGGTCCTGAAGTTGAGGGCTACCAAATATGCTGTGTTGAGCAACAGCCAAAGGACTTGCCATTGTGGGGCAAGGAGCTGATAAGTGGACATGAACTGCCAAACCTAGAGGATGGGGCAGTGTGTCAAATTAAAAATCTGTATTTTAGTGTGCTTAATGTAAATTGTGTTTTTGTGTCTAAATGTTTACATATAAAGACTGCCAAACCAATAGCGGGCAGAATGTGTAACATAAACTGCTAGTGCTGAGGCAAGCAGTGAACGTCGTTAGGTTTATTGGTCAATGTGTTATGAACTAACTATTCTTATTGAAGTTAGTGAAAAGTTATTACAAAATATGTATGGATTCCTATTCAGATGGATGTAGACGTTTTTGATATTAGGTTTTTTGGAATAACTTAAAGTTTTGGACTGCCTTGTTGTAAACACAGCAGTGATGATTAAAGATAGGTTCTGAATAGGTTAATGTGTTTATGCTCAACAAACATTTTGGACTGCTATTAATGAAGAGCAGCTTTAAAGTTAATTGTTTTGAGAAAACCTTGAAAAGTTACTTTTGTATTTAAAGAGTCAGTGGGAATTGCTTTTACAAAATAGTTTTATGTCACAACCTGTTTCTAGCATTGAGGTTATGGTGTAGTGGTAGCAGTTAAGAGTGTTATAAGTTTGGATTCCGTAGAAATATTGGAACACGTGAGGCAATACTGACCTTACGACTTATCTTAGAAGAAAGATTAAGGAAAGACAAACCTACGTTTCTAGCATTTGTAGACTTAGGGAAAGCTTTTGACAATGTTGACTGGAATACTCTTTTTCAAATTCTAAAGCTGGCAGGGGTAAAATACAGGGAGCGAAAGGCTATTTACAGTTTGTACAGAAACCAGATGGCAGTTATAAGCGTCGAGGGACATGAGAGGGAAGCAGCGGTGGGAAGGGAGTGAGACAGGGTTGTAGCCTCTCCCCGATGTTGTTCAATCTGTATATTGAGCAAGCAGTAAAGGAAACAAAAGAAAAATTCCGAGTAGGTATTAAAATCCATGGAGAAGAAATAAAAACTTTGAGGTTCGCTGATGACATTGTAATTCTGTCAGAGACAGCAAAGGACTTGGAAGAACAGTTGAACGGAATGGTCAGTGTCTTGAAAGGAGGCTATAATATGAACATCAACAAAAGCAAAACGAGGATAATGGAATGTAGTCGAATTAAGTCGGGTGATGCTGAGGGAATTAGATTTGGAAATGAGACCCTTAAAGTAGTAAAGGAGTTTTGCTATTTGGGGAGCAAAATAACTGATGATGGTCGAAGTAGAGCGGATATAAAATGTAGACTGGCAATGGCAAGGAAAGCGTTTCTGAAGAAGAGAAATTTGTTAACATCGAGTATAGATTTAAGTGTCTGGAAGTCGTTTCTGAAAGTATTTGTATGGAGTGTAGCCATGTATGGAAGTGAAACGTGGACGATAAATAGTTTGGACAAGAAGAGAATAGAAGCTTTCGAAACGTGGTGCTACAGAAGAATGCTGAAGATTAGATGGGTAGATCACATAACTAATGAGGAGGTATTGAATAGAATTGGAGGGAAGAGGAGTTTGTGGCACAACTTGACAAGAAGAAGGGACCGGTTGGTAGGACATGTTCTGAGGCATCAAGGGATCGCAAATTTAGCATTGGAGGGCAGCGTGGAGGGTAAAAATCGTAGAGGGAGACCAAGAGATGAATACACTAAGCAGATTCAGAAGGATGTAGGTTGCACTAAGTACTGGGAGATGAAGAAGCTTGCACAGGATAGAGCAGCATGGAGAACTGCATCAAACCAGTCTCAGGACTGAAGACCACAACAACAACAACATGTTAAGGGTCTGTTGCCACTCCCTGCACCAAGTGCCTATCCCTGCAGAACTTCCTGCATTTCGCTACAATTTTCTAATGCTGCAACTTCTCTGTATACTACAGCATCATCCGTGAAAAGCCGCATGGAACTTCCGACACTATCTACTAGGTCATTTAAATATATTGTGAAAAGCAATGGTCCCATAACACTCCCCTGTGGCACGCCAGAGGTTACTTTAACGTCTGTAGACGTTTCTCCATTGAGAACAACATGCTGTGTTTTGTTTGCTAAAAACTCTTCAATCCAGCCACACAGCTGGTCTGGTATTCCGTAGGCTCTTACTTTGTTTATCAGGCGACAGTGTGGAACTGTATCGAATGCTTTCCGGAAGTTAAGGAAAATGGCATCTACCTGGGAGCCTGTATCTAATATTTTCTGGGTCTCATGAACAAATAAAGCGAGTTCGGTCTCACACGATCACTGTTTCCGAAATCTATGTTGATTCCTACAGAGTAGATTCTGGGTTTCCAGAAATTACATGATACGCGAGCAAAAAACATGATCTAAAATTCTACAACAGATCGATGACAGAGATATAGGCCTATAGTTTTGCGCATCTGCTCGACGACCCTTTCTGAAAACTGGGACTACCTGTGCTCTTTTCCAATCATTTGGAACCTTTCGATCCTCTAGAGACTTGCGGTACACGGCTGTTAGAAGGGGGGCAAGTTCTTTCGCGTACTCTGTGTAGAATCGAATTGGTATCCCGTTAGGTCCAGTGGACTTTCCTCTGTTGAGTGATTTCAGTTGCTTTTCTATTCCTTGGACACTTATTTCGATGTCAGCCATTTTTTCGTTCGTGCGAGGATTTAGAGAAGGAACTGCAGTGCGGTCTTCCTCTGTGAAACAGCTTTGAAAAAAGGTGTTTAGTATTTCAGCTTTACGCGTGTCATCCTCTGTTTCAATGGCATCATCATCCCAGAGTGTCTGGATATGCTGTTTCGTTCCACTTACTGATTTAACGTAAGACCAGAACTTCCTAGGATTTTCTGTCAAGTCGGTACATAGAATTTTACTTTAGAATTCACTGAACGCTTCACGCATAGCCCTCCTTACGCTAAGTTTGACCTCGTTTAGCTTCTGTTTGTCTGAGAGGTTTTGGCTGCGTTTAAACTTGTAGTGAAGCTCTCTTTGCTTTCGCAGTAGTTTCCTAACTTTGTTGTTGAACCACGGTGGGTTTTTCCCGTCCCTCACAGTTTTACGTACCTCTCTAAAACGCATTTTATGATTGCCTTCAACTTTTTCCATAAACACTCAACATTGTCAGTGTCGGAACAGAAATTTTCCTTTTGATCTGTTAGGTAGTCTGAAATCTGCCTCCTATTACTCTTGCTAAACAGATAAACCTTCCTCCCTTTTTTTTATATTCCTATTAACTTCCATATTCAGGGATGCTGCAACGGCCTTATGATCACTGATTCCCTGTTCTGCGATTACAGAGTCGAAGCGTTCGGGTCTGTTTGTTATCAGCAGGTCCAAGATGTTATCTCCAAGAGTCGGTTCTCTGCTTAATTGCTCGAGGTTATTTTCGGATAGTGCACTCATTATAATGTCACTCGATTCTCTGTCCCTACCGCCCGTCCTAAACATCGGAGTGTCCCAGTCTATATCTGGTAAATTGAAATATCCACCTAAGGCTATAACATGCTGAGGAAATGTATGTGAAATGTATTCCAGATTTTCTCGCAGTTGTTCTGCCACTAATGCTGCTGAGTCGGGAGGTCGGTAAAAGGAGTCAATTATTAACCTAGCTCGGTTGTTGAGTATAACCTCCACCCATAATAATTCACAGGAAGTACACTTCTATTTCACTACAGGATAAACTGCTATTAACAGCGACAAACACGCCACCACCGGTTGCATGCAATCTATCCTTTCTAAACACCGTCTGTGCCTTTGTAAAAATTTCGGCAGAATTTATCTCTGTCTTCAGCCAGCTTTCCGTACCTATAACTATTTCAGCTTCGGTGCTTTCTATCAGCGCTTGAAGTTCCGGTACTTTACCAACGCAGCTTCGACAGTTTACAATTACAATACCGATTGCTGCTTGGTCCCCGCATGTCCTGACTTTGCCCCGCACCCTTTGAGGCTGTTGCCCTTTCTGTACTTGCCCGAGGCCATCTAACCTAAAAAAAACCGCCCAGTCCACGCCACACAGCCCCTGCTACCCGTGTAGCCGACTGATAGGTGTAGTGGACTCCTGACCTATCCAGCGGAACCCGAAACCCCACCACCCTATGGCGCAAGTCGAGGAATCAGCAACCCACACGGTCGCAGAACCGTCTCAGCCTCTGATTCAGACCCTCCACTCGGCTCTGTATGAAAGGTCCGCAGTCAGTCCTGTTGACGATGCTGTAGATGGTGAGCTCTGCTTTCATCCCGCTAGCGAGACTGGCATTCTTCACCAAATCAGATAGCCGCCGGAAGCCAGAGAAGATTTCCTCCGATCCATAACGACACACATCATTGGTACCGAAATGAGCGACCACCTGCAGATGAGGTGCCCCCTGTATCCTTCATGGCATCCGGAAGGACGCATTCATGCTCATCTTCATATGGCTAACGTACCCGGTTACATTAATGTTTTAACCAACAGCATGTCGTCCGCTCCTGCACTGCACAAGAATATTTAAATATTTAGGGACACTTTATACTTTGTTATGATATTAAAAACTCGCTAATGTGGCTGCATTTATTTAGATATAAACATCAGTACGTTTTCCAACCGAAACAGTAATACTTTTACATACTTTGGGTACATGTTCGTTACACTATGGGAAGAAAAATGTCGTTAATGAAAGTTGACGTTTCCAGGTGCAACCCAACAACTTCATATATACATGGATCCTTTTAACTCATTGTATCATGGTTCCAACATTTGGTACTGTGTATCGTCTTCTTGCGGAGACAGAATCTGTGCAGGGCGGACTATTGTCTAAGAAAGGCCACGTGTTGCTCGTGCGTCTAGTCCGGGAGGGCACATTCTAAGGGTCCTCGTGTATCCGTATCAATGCGTCCAGGACTTACCCCTGTCGATCTCATACCACTGGAGAATTTTTGCCTACTGTTTGTTCCATAAACCGCCAACCTGTTGTTTACAGACGAGGCAAAGTTTGGAAGAGATGGGACAACAATTTTCCACAACCAACACGTGTAGACCGATCGGAGTCCTCATGTTACAATAGAGGCTAGATATTAGCATCAATTTAAGATTAATGTGTGGGCTGGGATTATAGGTGGCCGTCTCCCAGAACGTCTGACATCTTACAGGTGCTGCCTACAGGGAATTATTCAGACGGCCTCCAAGACCTACTAGAAGAAGTGCTCTCGCAGATAAGGGGAAACATGTGGTTTATGCATAATGGAGCTCGGTTCCTCTGAAAGGGCACGGCCGACTTCCTTCCCCATCCTTCCCTAATCCGATGAGACCGATGACCACGCTGTCTGGTCTCCTTCCCCAAACCAACCAACCATAATGGAGCTCCAGCACATTTCAGTCTCCGTGCTCTAGATGCACTGTCTGTTATCTGTTATCCCCCACCACAGATGGATAATCTTTAGCCTTATTATCTGTGGGAACACTTTTAACGTCTATGCAGCAGACCACTGGGATGGTGAAACACTTCACTGACGTGTTATGTAGCCTTCAAAAACCATTCTACACCGTCGAGGAAGATTTGAAATAGTACGATAGTGCATGATTCGACTAGCGCACTTGCGTTTACAGGCAAAATGAGGGCATTTCAAGCATTTATTATGTGCTTATGTGTTGTGAGCTCCGATCACCTAAATTGAAAAGTTTCATTAATAACCCGAAAGCTAATGATTTTCGGTGTGGTGTGCTGACCACATGCACTCCATATCCGCATCCAGTGACGCCTATGGACTGAGGATGACACGACGGCCGGTCGGTAACCATTGGACCTTCATGGCCTGCTCGGGAGGAGTTTACTTTTAGTTTTTAATGATTTTCGGACGTATTTTTATATGAACTCTTTTCCATATTTTGGTGTTATAGGACCTGTCCCCAAAGTTTGTAAAGGTGTTTTTGGAACAACCTATATAAAGTGGTAATGAATATTCAAATATTACTATGCAGTGCAGAAGCGAACGACAGCTGTTGATGAAAAAATTCATGTAATCGAAAGCGCTAGCCATCTGAAGATGGCAATGAGAAAAGGCATTTTGAAACTATTTGTGACTGACTGAGTTGTCCATCAACCATCATTCGGAGCCGTGGAATTCCAGCGTGGATAAAACAACGTAATTAAGAATACGTTTTGTAAACGTATGTCTTCGACCCGCTAACACCTAGAACTCCGTATCTGTCGCTCTGCAAGCTACGCTATGCATTTTAACTTAGCAAGTAAAGTGAAGCTGTCCTCAGTCCAAAGGTTGGTTTGAACAGCTCGGCGCTTTAAAAAGAGGAGTCATCTTGCTTCGCTCCGGATTTTAAACTTCAGTTATAGAGGACTCATAGTTTAACGTGGAATCCTAACGACCATGCGGCTTGGTATCACATTACCAGATCGTTGTCGGAGGTGAAACAAGCGACACGCGAGGGAGAAAGAATCCAAGATTATCTGGAGATGAAATCCCGGAGCTCTGGATTAATAGTATGGCTGTTAGGCACTGAACTAACGAGCCACATCATACGAACGTAGATACACTATGTGATGTCGACTGAATTCAGTGGATGTTTCTTTGAAAGCACTTGAAAGATTTTATTAAAGCAAAGTAATTATACACCATATGAAGAAAAAAGTGAAACACCCAGAAGACTTGGTTCGATGTCAATGTAACTTCTTACACATACACGCAATTAGAGTTGCAATTCTGAGTGATAATCAAAACAGCTATCAGAATACATTAGTGGTGCTCGTATTTAGCCTTGTTACTAATGTTAGTAGGGTATATAAGGGGCCTGAAAAGCATCAGCTGTTTAGTGCTCATAGAGAAGGATGCGCGCCGGCCGTTGTGGCCGAGCGGTTCTAGGCGCTTCAGACAGGTACCGCACTGCTGCTACGGTCGCAGGTCGAATCCTGTCTCGGGCATGGATGTGTATGATGTCCCTAAGTTGGTTAGGTTTAAGTAGTTCTAAGTCTAAGGGACTGATGACCTCAGATGTTAAGTCCCATAGTGCTTAGAGCCATTTTAACCATTTTTTTGAAGGACGCCCATATGACACGTAGTAGTGTGAGATAGCGTTGTCAGCACCTGACAGAAACCGAGAGAGGTGGCGCGGTGTATACCACACTGGACTCGCATTCGGGAGGACAACCGTTCAAAACCGAGTCCGGACATCCTGATTTAGGTTTCCCGTGATTTCCCTATACCACATCAGGAAAATTCAGGGATAATTCCTCTGAAAAGGTACGGCTGACTTCCTTTCCTGATCCGATGGGACAGATGACCTCGCTGTTTGGTTCCCTTCCCCGAATCAACCAAGCAAGCAACCTGAGAGAATTTGAAAGGAGCTTCATTCTAGGTCTCTACTTGACCAACTGTCAGAACCGCGCAATACAGATTTGTAGGGCATTCGGATGCGGCAGAGATCCGATGTTGGAGTGCGTGGGTATGTGAGGGCAAGCATACTCGTCGTCAAGTTTCCCGTCGACCACGTGTGACCAACACAAGGGAGGAGCGCCCTACCGAGCAACAAGCACACCGTAATTCCTTTAAATCTACGTCTCCCATCCGAAAACTAGTACTGAACTTGATGCAACATTTTGTCATCCTGCAACGTTTGTCGGAGCCTAGCAGCAGCCGGACTACGGAATTAGTGTCCCACGCGTAGGCTGTTGTATAATACCATGACACAAACGGTTCCGTTAGGCGCGATACCTTGACCGGAAAGCACCGACTGCTGACGAATGGCGTCATATTGTTTTCAGCGAGGTCCTACGGTTCTTGCACTACCTGGAATAACCATTGTCGCCGAGTACGTGAGCGACCTGGGGAGGGGTCCCATTGTTCCAATGTTTTGGAGAGGCGCGGCAGTGCTACTTCTTGGGTATGGTGCGGGGAGCCATCAGGTATGATTTCAGTTCACGGCTGGTACTGGTCGAGGGCACACTGATGGAACAGCGACCAATCGCCGACATACTGCGTCCTCACTTACCACCTCTCACACGACAGTATCGTGGTGCTATTGTTCAACACATGACACGTGCTTCTCTGTCTGCGAGATGTTGAGGTACTCCTGGGCCAGCAAGATCCCCATACCTGTCTTCTCAATCCGTGAAGTTTCATTTCGTTTCCTCCTTCTCAAGTGAGTGCCTCATCTTTTATGTCAGACAGTATAAGACTATGTATCAAGCAGTAATTCTTTTCAGTGCGAAATGCTGCGTCACCTGTTTATTTATCACAGATGTTTGCAGGACACAGAACTTTTGAAGGTCTGGTGATAATTCTTCATAAATCTGTGCCGCCTCGAGCAAGAATAGATTCTACCCCTTTGAGACTATACAAGCCCATGTGATACGTTTCTCTACATCCATAAGACACAATGATGGCCACAGCTACACGCTGAGAAGCAATAAGTGCAACAACCTGTGACTACAACAACATGCAGAAAACAATTACATGTGACACTTCTGCTGTCCAAAAGCTAAGATGCCATTTTCTGGGTGGTGTTGTAATCACAATTAGATGTATACAGTATATGCGAAATATATCTAAAGATGTGGCTGGAAGTCTCGAATATAGATAATGCAGTAAACACATTAATGACCATCCTTACAAACCGAGTCTACTTTATTCGTAATTACAGCACGTTTTAACATTTACTTTGAAAATTAATCATTTTCGTTGAGAAATGTCACGAGTGTAATAGAGAAGTCATCCGATGACACGCTTCATGCAGTTCTGAATGATTTAAGAAAATTTATATCAATGTTCGAAATTCAAGCGTTTATTTGACGTAATTTTAATTCTAGTTAAGTAATTGATTTTAGAGTGAACTAACAATAAATCACAACAGGAAGTTGTAGGAAACCATCGAGAACAGTAATATCACACATTGGTTTATACCAAGAAACTGAATTATGCCCATTTCCCGAAAATGATTAGATTTCAGCAGTTAGGTATGACTGATTTGAATATTTAGTAAGAACTACTAAAGTTAGGGACAGTCATCATGAATGGAAACAGCAGGAAAAACTCCCCTTAAGATGAGTGGGTAACATGTGATTAGGAAAATTTAATGAATACCTGCTGAAACCGAACAATAAATGCAAACACTACGTCGACGGTGTCAGTGGATGCAGCTTTAAAAGCTGAGACACTGTGGTGCCAATAGCTTTAACTCTCGCAGTATGAAATGAAATGATCGTATGGATCATTGGCCGGGATGTTCCCAGTGCACGTCTTATTTCATTTGGCGCCACATTGGGCGACGTGGGGCCGATAATGAAGATGAAATGATGATGAGGACAACACATCACCCAGTCCACGAGCGGAGAAAAACTCCAACCCGGCCGGGAATCGAACTCGGGCACAGTGCATGGAAAGCAAGCACGTTACCACCCAGCTAAGCAGGCGGACACTCCCGCAGTCTCAGGGAGAAAAAAGTTTATGTTCACCTTTTGAAAGTATTGTGATCTAGTCAGGTTAATTATATTTTAAAATTTCGAAAAAATATTTTTGTTTTTAATGAAGTCTTCTACCAGTTTCCATAAATGTTTTAAATTTTTCAGGCAAACGTAGCCCGTATGTATCATTGAATTTTCTTATATTGAGAAATTAGAAAAAGCGATCTGCTTTAAGTGGTAAACTTTCAGTAGCCGAGATACATTGTAACAAAAAGTTTGGAGACCAGAAGATGACAGCTATATCTACAATTTTTTAAACGTTTTATTTTGTTTGTATTCGGAAGTCAGTGCTTAAGCAAATGTTAAAATTTTTAATTGTAAAATAATCACAACCACATGGAGATGTTTATTTATTTACTGGTGACCGGTTTTGACCATTGTTCTGTCATCATCAGGCCGCTTACTCTATGTTTCTGAAATTGACGAGGATGAGGCGCCACTCGAGAGTAGCGCCTGCTCCTCGCCAGTTTCAGCAAAACTCGTAAGGAATAAGCGGTATGATGATGACCAGAACAGTGGTCGAAACCGGGCGGCAGTAAATAAATAAACATCTTCAAGCTGTCGAAACTTTTTCATTGTTAAAAAAATTTGTCAGCTATATCTCTCGAAACTGATTGCTAAAAATAAAGACGAATTTCTGCGTACTTGGCTATTGAAAGTTGTTAATCTAAATGTATACCTCAGTTGTACCAAGGCGTACTGAAAAGTAATGCCTTCAAATTTGTTATGTGAAATCTCTTCAAGCTGTTTAAATAAAACTTAAATGAAACAGATGTTATTGCCACTCTACATCTTTATTCTTCGCGTCTACATATTTGCAGCCCTCTGCCGCTAGAGGGCTATGAATTGTAGTGTATAACATGGCGATGTGTAACGTAAGTAGCTACAGTATGTCGGTGCTTGAGAAACATCTTGCTGTAATCGAGTTTCGAATTAGAAGAGTTCGTCCACATATGGAACACCCTCTCCGTCAGCATGACACTATCAAACCACACATGAGCCCTGCGACATCTAGAACAACCCGACGCCTTGCGTTCACTGTCATCGCTCATCCTCCATAGAGTCCCGACATGGCCCCACTCGAATTTCATCTGTTTCCAAAACTTAAAGAACACCCTCGAGGGCTTCACTTTGATAGCGATGAAGCGGCTCCAGCAGAGGTGACTCTGTGGCTCTGTCAACAGTCAGACATTCTACAGTGACGGTATCCACAAACGCGCCTCTCGTTGGGAGAAATGTGTCCGTCGCCAGGGTGACTGTGTTGAGAAACTCATTTCGTAGTCTTTAAGAAAAAAGATGTAGATTGTTAATAAAGTTTGTTTTATTTAAAAAGCCTTAAGAGTTTTTGCATAAAAGTTCGGAAGCATTACTCTTCACCACTCCTCGTAGATATGACTTTTCAGAATAAATGTCATATTCAGTACCTTCACGTCCAGGCCCCTACTTATACGTCAGTATCACTCTAAAAAGTTATGTAAGTGAAAGTCAACAGTAATCAACGAAATTAGTGTCTTTAAAATTTTTTGCTGTCGTCACCAAGTTCCCTTCCTCTCTCCCTTTTGACAGAACACTTTACTGAAAGTGCATTGGTATTTCTAAATGTGTGCTAAAAGATATTTTGAAGTTCTGGACATCAGCATCTGTTTAGAAAGTCTTTCGTTAATGTACGTCAACAACAGAGGGCTAATGTAGATTATAAGAGGTAGTTTTCGTCTTCGTTTTCTTGTGTTTTGGCTGTAGAAGTAAGTGATTTGGAGACACAGTGGGTCATGGTTATTTAGGTACTGAGGCCGCAAAGTGAGAGACAGTGTGTGCACCAGGGTACTGCACGTGCACGAGCATTGTACTGCAAAATGATGGTCAGGTCCTGCAGAAAGTGTCATCACTTATGTCTCTATGCTGTTCATTTTTGGAACACAACCTGCGACCAGCTTAGAGACAGAAGTGATGACACTTTCTGCAGGACAATGCCCAAGCACGTACAGTGCAAGCTGTAACTGATTTGTTTGACTAATATGGCTGCTAATTGCTATACCAACTACTGCACCCCCCCTCGTGAGTTCAACTCGATTTCTAAACTGAAGGAAACACTTCACGGCATTCCCTTCAGAACTGCTACAAATTCGGCGGGCAATAGACCGCACCGCTCGAACTGTCAACACAACTGGTACTGCTAAGAGTATCCTACGACTTCCACATCGCTGGCAAAGGGTTATACGCAATGCTGGTGACTACTTTGAAAGGTCAGTAAAACTTTAAAACACGTATCTATTTTGTACGAGCTGTAAATAAATAGTTGCCACTATTAAAGTTCCAACCCTCGTAAAATGGGACACAATGTTCCTTTCAGCTCTAACTATTTCGCTTCTCTCAGAACATTGTGTCACATTCTATCTGCTACGAAGTTTTGAATCCACTCACAGAATGGGTTCGATAATCTATAGTCTCGAATTTTGTTCAGACCGGATCTGTATGAAATGCAGTCCTACATCAACCTGATATTCTTTATCTACGGACATCTAGATTTCACTGACAAACAAAGCGGTCTATGTTCACAAGATCCCAGTTTGCATGTCATAATAGTGAACATAAAACGAGTCCCATAATTTCCCTACAGACTGATACGACGCTTTAGACCTGGGTTACACATACCTGTCGAAAGAATCAAAATCACTCGAGCTTTTTTCCCCTCGCCTTCAACTCTGCGTTGCTCCATTGACCTACGATGAACTGCCCCTAGAAATGAAGAAGGTTCTTTACCATAATCGTCTTCGTAATGTTGTCTACCACCAACACAGATACGTGTGTAGAACTCAAGTAGAGAAGCACAAAGCGTACTCAGTTTTGACGCTTAGTATTACGAGGCCATGCTGAAAAGTAATGCCTCCGAAATTTTTTATCCTGTTGTCAACGTCGATTGAGGTATTACAAGTCATGCATATTATCGGTCGACGTTTCCCTTTCGCTGACGCAAGGTGCAACGCTCTGCCGCTAGAGGACTCCTAATTGTAGCCGGCCGGTGTGTATCGTTAGTATGTCGGTGCGTGAGGAATAGCGCGCTGTAATCGAGTTTCGAATTGGAAGAGTTCGTCTGCACATGGGGCACCCTCTCGTTCAACATGACAGTTCCATATCACACACGAGCGCTGCGACATCTGCAACAATCCGACGCCTTGGGTTAACTGTCATCCATCACCCTCCATACACTTCCGACTAGGTCCCCATCCGATTTTCATCTGTTTCCAAAAATTAAGAAACATATTCGATCACTTCATTTTCATAGTGATGAAGCGGTTCAAGGAGAGGTGATGTTGTGGCTGTGTCAACCAAGTCAAACATTCTGTAGGGACGGAATCAACAAACCGGTCTCTCATTGGCAAAAAAGTGTTTGTCGCCCGGGTGGCCATCTTGAGAAATAAACATGTAGAGATGGATCGATGTTAAGTGTTAATAACATTTGTTTTATTTAAATGGCTTTACGAGTTCCCATATCAAACATTCTGTGGCATTACTTTTCACTACGCCTTCGTACATCGAAATTTTCAATGGATGCTGTAATAACACTGAAAGTAAAAGAAATGAGTTAGGTCTATGTAAACTAATTGGGTGACTATGGGGATGACCATTCTCAGGACTGGAAGCTAGCAACAGAGATCCGATGAAGATGAGGAAGATGCCTGTACTATTTCCAGGTCGTAATGAACCCGAGCTTGCCAGGTGTACAAATGAAAACAACTGCGGGTAGGTTACCGATCATCGTCTGCCAGTTCATTATCTCCTAGCAATTCATCGTAATTCAGGAACGGTGTGTTTTGATCTTCAATTTATTCATACTGTTCGGGTTCCAAAGGACAGAAGTATGAAACTCAGGACGTGAAGGAAACACGTCCTTCTCATAGAATGTATGCCAGTGTACAACAAAAGTTAAAATTTGGAAATTATCAAAAGGAGACAAGGCAAGAAAACCTGGAAGATGAGTTGTTACAGCTTGGCTGCATACAGAGTATCAATAATTAAAGATGTAGTTTCAAAACGCTGTAGAAAGAGAACGACTGCTCAGAAAGACCTCAGATTTGAACAGCATATTACTGAAGCACGGGGAAACATCACGGAACAAAGAAAATTAATGAAAATTTCACCAATAGATAGCGCTCTTAGCGTAAGAATACGCAGACTAACCCCATAGCTCAAAGTTACACGGATGAAGATCAGGTTATCTGGACGGCCAAGTTGTAGGAAAACGACGGCTGATAACTCTAGCATTTCAGAAATGCCTCTGCCGCCGCCGCTCCACTGATTCTACAAGGTGCGGATGAGCGCCGTCTTGCGTAAAAATGACCCTAACCACACATCAGCGCTGTTGAAGGATTGGTGCGCAAAAGACTCCCATAGTGTTTGTCGGTGACGGTACAGGTAACAGGACCCGCAGGACTCATCTCCTCAAAAATACGGCCCTACGATAAATGATGCTGCTTACACGCGCCACACAGTTACCTTTGCACAAAGAAGTGATATCGATGTATGTGCGTGCGGATTTTCCGTTGCTCACATTGTGCAGTTCTGCGTATTGACATATCCTTGAAGATGGAATTGGGGTTCATTTGTCCACAGAATGTTCCTTGACCATT
This sequence comes from Schistocerca nitens, assembly GCF_023898315.1. Lineage (NCBI taxonomy): Eukaryota > Metazoa > Arthropoda > Insecta > Orthoptera > Acrididae > Schistocerca > Schistocerca nitens. Next base: position 482,697,793 of record NC_064614.1, on the reverse strand, counting down.
CATTTCCACTTCCGCGCGAGCAAAACATTCCAGATCGAATGTTTGCCTTGCCCACATGTCAACAGGAAGCAACTCCTGAACATGGGTGATTTTGTGTGGATAGTAATGCAGAATGTTTCGTAGGATATCAAGCCCCATGCTCGCAGGCACGTCCAACGTTCGGGCAATTCCCCGTGGCTTTATGTCTGCACACCACCGCTCGACCGCTCCTGGAGTGTTGTGGTCACATCTCCGATAGACCTCGGCTCAACTGCTTTCCTCCTCCTGCTGCATTGCACTTCAAAAGAACCTGTCTTTCAGAATTTTCTAATCATTTTCTCCGGACTTTTAGCAGACATCGGACCAATCAACTTTTTTAATACCCTTGAGTGACAGGAACTTCTGCAGGGCTACTGGAGCACCGCCACCTTTATGGTAAAACAGCTTTACCAGCAGCGTGCGACCCTTAATGGAGACAGTTGTGTTTGGCGTTTCGGAAGCAAACCGAGAAACAGCCAAGTGCCGCGCGTCTGTTGGTAAGCATATTCTCACACTTATAGCGCCATCTTTCGTTCATAGTTTCGTTAATTTTATTCCGTGTCGTTTTCCCCTGAGACAATAATATGCTGTTCAAATATGACGTCATTCTGAGTAGTGGTTCTCTTTCTACAGCGTTTTGAGACTGGAAGTAAATTATGGTCACTGTGTATGTTTACAGGACAAAATATTACTCACCAAAAGAATAAGCACACCTGTCGCTTTGGAGCGCTGTAGATGATGCAGAACTCTTACCAGGTGGTCACTGCTTCCGTAAGTAATGGCAATAAAGTGACGTGTACGTGCCAGTCGCTCGTATGGAATCACTGTAGTAAGATGTGTCGGCTTGGAGACGTGACAGAATAGCAGAAACTAACTATGGTGTTTGCATGTGTCCATGGCCAAAATGGTTCAAGTGGCTCTGAGCACCATGGGACTTAACATCTGAGGTCATCAGTCCCCTAGAACTTAGAACTACTTAAACCTAACTAACCTAAGGACATTACACACATCCATGCCCGAGGCAGGATTCGAACCTGCGACCGTAGCGGTCGCGCGGTTCCAGACTGAAGCGGTCCATGGCCACAGCCTTTATAAAGTTGCACGATTAGTCTGGAAATCAACACGGACTACAAGGAAACGGTGTCCCTCTCGCAGCGATGTAACACGCATCAGGACCATCGGTCGACAACGACCGGTCATAAGTGTCACGCCTTGCCAACGACAAACAGAAATTTCGGAATTTGTGGTAAGGTTCTATGGGACCAAACTGCTGAAGTCATCAGTCCCTAGGATTACACACTAATTAAACTAACTTACACTAACTTACGCTTAGGACAACACTTGCAACCATGCCCGAGGGAAGGCTCGAACCTCCGAGCCGCGCGAACCGTGACAAGGCGCCCTAGACCTCACGGCTACCCCGCGCGGTTGCGACAACCGGTTTCAGGCCCGAAAGCAAGTGCTGTTGTCAGTGAATACATGTCCGTCACGACCAGTTTCCGAGTGAACACTGAAAACGGAATTGCATGGAATTGACATATGAAGTCGGCAAACGCGCAAAAGGCAAGTTCTCGCAGCTACACATGAAGCTGCACATCGTCAGTGGATCAAAGAAACACAAAAACCGGACAATAGCTGGTTGAAAGAGCGTGCTACAGTCCGAGCAGTCTCTTCTCAAAAGACGCAAGGCGGCGAGTGCAATATGTGCCGCGTTATTCGGAAAGAAAGAACAGATTTCAGTTGTTCATTACAGACAAACTATAAAAGTTAGAAAAATACTACGCATGCCACTAAATAGAGGAAGGTTCGAAGTTTTGACACAGCTCCATTCTTCATCTACATGAACGTCATACTGCGCAAGGACCTAATGGTGTGTGGTGGAGGGTACTTTCGGCACCAGTACCTGATCCCTCCAACCCTGTTCCACTAGCGAATAGTGCGTGAGAAGAATGATTGTTGGTAAGCTTCTGTAGTGGCTCTAATTTCTCGAATTTTCTCCTCGTGGCCAGTACGCGAGATGTATGTGGGGGGAAGTAATATGCTGTCCGACTCCCCCTGAAAAGTGCTGTCCCGAAATTTCAGTAGTAAAACCGAGCGAGGTGGCGCAGTGGTTAGCACACTGGACTCGCATTTGGGAGTACGACGGTTCAACCCCTCGGTCGGCCATCCTCATTTAGGTTTTCCATGACTTACCTAATCACTCCAAGCAAATGCCGGGATGGTTTCATTGAAAGGGTACGGACGACTTCCTTCCCCATCTTTCCCTAATCCGATGAGACCGATGACCTCGCTGTTTGGTCTCTTCCCCCAAACAACCCCTCAATAGTAAATCTCTCCGTGATGCATAACGCCTCGCTTGTAACGTCTGCCAGTGGAGTTTGTTTAGCATGTCCGTAACGCGCTCTCGCCAGCTAAACGACCCCGTGGCGAAACGCGCCGCTCTTCGTTGGATCTTCTCTATCTCCTCTATCAGTCCTACCTGATACAAGTGCCATATAGATGAACAACACTCAATAATCTGCCGAACAAGCGCCTTATAAGCCACTTCTTTCGCGGATGAGTTACATTTCCTTAAGATTCTTCCGATGAACCTGAGTCTGGCATCTGCTTCCCCCACTATCTATGTCGTCATTCAACTTAAGGTCGATCTGGATAGTTACGTCTAGATATTTTACGGCAGACGCTATCTTGAGCTGTTTGTCATCAATAGTGTAGCTATACAGTAGTGGATTTCTTTTTCTATTTATGCGCAATATGTTACATTTATTTACGTTCAGATTCAACTGACAGAGACTGCACCATTCATCAATTCTTCGTATAGACAACTGCATCATTTGCGAATTGCCTGAAAGAGCTTCCGACGCTTTCTACTAGATCATTTATATATATTGTAAACAGCAACGGTGCTATCACACTTCCCTGTGGTACTCCGGATATTACCTTTATATCTGTCAATTTAGTTCCGTTAAGAGCGACGTGTTGACTTCTATCTGCAAGAAAGTCTTGAATCCAACCGCAGGTCTACTCCGATACTCCTTTAGCTCGTGTTTTTTCCATTAAACAGCAATGCGGGACGGTGTCAAATGCCTTACTGAAATCAAGGAACACGGCGTCAACCTGAGCGCCGTTGTCTACTGTGCTATGGATCTCATGGAGGAACAGAGCGAGCTGAGTTTCACAGGATCTCTGTTTGCGGAACCTATGTTGACTTTTATAGAAGAGATATCCATTTTCCAAAAGCGTCATAATTCTTGAGCATATAACATGTTCCATAATTCTACAGCAGATTGACGTCAACAATATAGGTCTATAACTGTGTGAATCTGTCTTACGGCCTTTCTTAAAAACAGGAATGACCTGCGCTTTTTTTCAGTCGTTAGGTACCTTTCGTTGCTCAGGCGATCTACGATAAATTGCTGCTAGAAGGGAAACAAGTTCTTGCGCATAATCTTTATAGAATGTTGCAGGTATGCCATCTGGTCCTGACGTCTTTCCACTACTAATGGTTCAAATGGCTCTGAGCACTATGCGACTTAACTTCTGAGGTCATCAGTGGCCTAGAACTTAGAACTAATTAAACCTAACTAACCTAAGGACATCACACACAACCATGCCTGCGACGGTAGCGGTCGCTCGGCTCCAGACTGTAGCGCCTAGAACCGCACGGCCACTCCGGCCGGCACCATTCATCAATTCTTGGTATAGACAACTGCATCATTTGCGAATTGCCTGAAAGAGCTTCCGATGCTTTCTTCTAGATCATTTATATATATTGTAAACAGCAACGGTCCTATCACACTTTCCTGTGGTACTCCGGATATTACTTTTATTTCAGTTCCGCGTTCTGTTATCTCAATATTTGCCATTTCGACGTTCGTACGACTATTGAAAGGAGGGACAGTGCTATGATATTCCGCGGTGAAACAACTTCGGAAGACCGAATTCGGTATTTCGGGCTTCTCTCTGTTATCTTTCGTTTCGGTGCCAGTGTGGTCGCTGAGAGAATGAACAGATGATTTTGACCCACTTACTGATTTTACATTCGATCAAAATCTCTTAGGGTTTTTACTCAGGTCCGTTGACAACGTATTATTTTCAAAATCATTGAACGCTTCTCTCATTGCTCTCCTTACGCTCATTTTCGCTTCGTTCAGTACTTGTCTGTCAGCTAGGTTTTTACTTCTCTTGAATCTGAGATGAAGTGCTCTTTGTTTACGTAGCGCTTTTCTAACACGGCTATTAAACCGTGGTGGATCTTTCCCAACCCTTAAACATACTTGTCTAGGGCATATTGAACGATGCCTTTGATTTTTTTTCATTTTTTCTCCACGTCCTCGTCCTCATCACCGAATATTTGATGCTGACTGCTGAGCTATTCTGAAATTTGTATCCTTGTCACCCTTGCTGAGCAAATATACCTTACTACCTTTCTTAATATTCCTCGTAGGACCCGTCGTCATAGACGCTGTCACAGCCTTATGATCACTGATACCTTCCTCTATGTTAATTGATTCGATAAATTCAGGTCTATTTGTTGCCAGGAGGTCTAAGACGTTACTGTCACGAGTTGGTTCTCTAACTATCTACTCGAGGTAATTTTCGGACAAGACATCCAGAACAAGCAACATGGCATGGTTCTTTGCAGCAACATGGCGACTAAGACATATAGATCAATTTTACTGCTCAGATTGTCTCCTAAACCATTTTGTGTGTTGAAATTTGCGCGAAGCCAGTCCATGTTAAAGTGCAACATGCATTCCGCCGTGGATCCAGCAAGAAGGCGCCTCTGCACACGCAGATTTATGACTGGGACACAAAATTCTTGGAAGCTGGTTGCATATGCAAGGGGAAGAGCATTGGCCGGCCACGCCCATATGATGAATACGTCGAGCATATCCGAGATGTGTTCATATGGTGTCCACGGAAGTCCACAAGACGGTCAGGCCAGGAACTTCAAGTTCCTCAAACAATCGTTTCGTGCCAGCTGCCGAGAATTCTTCCGGGTTGTGTGGCCATGGTCCATGGAACTCTTCTATCCCTAACGTTCCATCCGAAGCTACGTTGGACATCTTCGGAGGTGCTCCTGGTTGTGCTGAGTCTTGCCGACTGAGTCAGGGATAGAAGAGTTTCATGAACCACGGCCTTACAACCCGGAAGCCGAAACATCAGGTCGTGAAAGCCTTCATTGTATGAACGGTTTGGTGTGTTCTGAAACGACGCCCGCAAATGAAACTTTACAAGTTGTAGTTACTGCAGCAATTGCGTCGCGGCTACCGCAAGAGAAGGTTCAAATTTTGCATTTGAGTTCTCCCACGTGTGGCAGAGGGCACTTTCTCCGAATGACGTATCTTCTCGGGCGAATCGACGTTTCATTTATGGGATAAACTAAACTGCAATAATGTAAGTTTTTTGGAATCACAAAACCCTGCGTCGTCGCCGGACATGACAGAGATTCACCTTAAACGGAATGCGTTTTGTGCCGTTTCTGTTTACAAAGTTTATGGACCTTTCTTTTTTGTGGAGGAAACTGTGACAGAAATTTCATACCTGGACATGCCGCAAGACTGGTTGTTTCCTCAATTTCAAGAATATTCCAATGATTATATTTTTATTCACGACGGTTCCCGCCTCACTTTCCCCTTCAGATGCGCCGTTATCTTAACAACGCCATCCCATAACGTAGGATGGACGATATGATTTTGTTCCTTGCTTTCATCCTCCCAGGTCACTAGGCCTTACACCTTGCGATTTCTTTTTCCGAGGGGGTACATAAAAGACATGGTCTTCGTCCTAACCATGGCAGCTACTCTTCAAGAACTGAGAAATCGAATTGTTGAAGCTGACGATTCAGTAAACAGAGATCTGTTATTCGTTTGTGGAATTAAATGGATTACCGTTGTGACGTTTCTGGAGCAACGCATGGTGCTCATGTTGAGTGTGTGGTATGGTGTCTGCAGGAATATAAAACTTTGCGCTACTCTCTATTCAATGGCATGCAAAATGTATTTCTATCGTCATAGTTTGTTTGTAATAAACAATTGAAATCTGTTCTTCCTTTTTGAATCAACCTGTATATTGCAACATTCTTGGTGACAACTTGTTCTTCTTTCCTCTACACCTCCATGATGATGATGATAAAGCTGTATCCACTAACTACTTCTGTCCGCAGCTCGTGATCTACTGGCTAGCGTTGCTACCTCTGAATCACGGGGTCCTGAGTTCGACTCCCGGGTTGAGGATTTTTCTCTGCCCGGGCGTTGGATGTTTGTGTTGTCCTCATTATTCCATCATTCGTGAAAGTGTCTAGACTGGATTGTGTACTGATTGGGATTTGCACTGGCATTAATGACCCCGCAGTTGAATGCCCCACAAACCAAACACCATTATCACTAACGTCATCCAAGATTACAGCAGCCGTGTTTGCAGGACGGTACGCATAGTTTCCATGTTTGACAAACACTCAGGTAACCTATCGCGTCTCTGCAGGTTCACTAAATTTCCCTATCTTAATCAAAAAAATGGTTCAAATTGCCCTGAGCACTATGGGACTTAACATCTATGGTCATCAGTCCCCTAGAACTTAGAACTACTTAAACCTAACTAACCTAACGACATCACACAACACCCAGTCATCACGAGGCAGAGAAAATCCCTGACACCGCCGGGAATCGAACCCGGGAACCCGGGTGTGGGAAGCGAGAACGCTACCGCACGACCACGAGCTGCAGACCCCTATCTTAATCCTACAGAAAAGTCTACGACTATTTAGCGCAACAGGTGAAACCAATCAGAATACCCAAAATCTGGAATTTACACTGAATCCAACCATAAATGAGCGGCAGCTTTATACGGTATCACCTTATGTGTCTCCTTTTTTAGTCTGGCGGAGTTAACTAGAACAAAAGGAAACACAGTGATAAATATCTCGAGCCACGCTGCTAGTGACGACATGAGAGACGTTGTCCCTAATGTGGTCTTTCTCGCATATATGGCTACGGTTGTTGATGGCTAACTACATGTTTTTACGTCATATTCGTTTTTTACTACCCAAAGCACACAGGAATACGCTATCTGCAACTTAGTCACTTTTTTTAAACCGGAACTCAGTACCGTAGATAGAAATCTGTAACGAGAGGCAGCGGCGCCCAAGCTAAAGTATCATAAGTGTATCATTCCCGGCATTGCGAAGAAACAGGTGTTTTACAGGTGTGTGGAAGAGATAGACGGATGGAAGAAATATCTTACTTAAGCGGTATTGTACTTTCTGCAGGTCAAGTAGAGTCTGTAGAAATAATGCAGCCTACTTATTATAAACAAAAAGAATGCGTTTTGTGAAATCGCTCATTGATTCTATCTGTGCTGCGTCCTGGAGCCACGGAATGGCTGTTTTCTTTCTTACGTGTAACATTCTACTAGTTGCTCTTTGTCCCTATGGCTTCTTTACGTTGGTCGCGTAGTTAGAAAATGACTGTGTGTGTAGCAACTATTACACGAACCTTTGTTGAAACAGATAATTAGAAGGCTGTCGTCAACATTTGTATGTTGGAAGAAAATTTTTCTTAACGGGAAGGACGCACTTCTTCGTCGCTACTACAAATTAATACTCGGATATTTCACAATGAATGTGTATCGGAGTGGTCGCTGCTGGCACTATTCCTATCGTTTTCTCAGGTAACATTACTCAGTAGAAACACAATAAATAAAATTTATCCCTTCCAAAAATGATCTTGAAACTCTTTGGAAATACAGTAACAAATGGTTCAAATGGCTCTGAGCACTATGGGACTTTACTGCTGAGGTCATCAGTCCCCTAGAACTCAGAACTACTTAAACCTAACTAACCTAAGGACATCACACACATCCATGCCCGAGGCAGGATTCGAACCTGCGACCGTAACGGTCGCGCAGTTCCAGACTGTAGCGCCTAGAACCGCTCGGCCACTCCGGCCGGCAAATAGAGTAACAAAAGAAACATTTCGTAGACTAAGATATATAACAATGATCACTTTTGCAACTACGCTTTGGATACTCGCACTACTGGCTAAACCACTTAACTTTAAACAGCCATGCGGAGAAGCATTTACGAAAAATATGATTCGTTGACTCAAGAAGCCGTGTCAGCACTCAACGCTGTTATTTACGCATTCACATAACTCACAAAACGGAACGTGGTAAATAATGCTGGCCAATTGTGATTGTACCGCCATTTTTTTCCATTTGTATTAAGTTGGTGTGTGCAATAGGAAGTAAAATAATATTAGATATTTTGAAGCCATATATTAACTAACAGATTGATTTGTTATACAAAACTGAAATTGCAATAGTTACTGATTATGGTCATTACTCAGAACAGAGGAACTACATGTTTCTTATCCAGATAGCTCTTAATTCCTTGCGAATACTGTGGTTGTTCTGGGCGGAAAATGTGGGCTCTTTAAATGTAGTTAAACGTAACTGATAACAATCACTCACCAAGGAACATATTCTATATCCTACAACATTTGCTTTCTGACCTCAGTATTTCTATTCAAATTGACCAGCGTAATTCTGGCAACATAGTAGTTAAAGTTCCTGACAGAATAAATCTGTAAGACGGTCTGAGGTACGATCCCCGACTCTTGCCCTTCACAGGCAACGCTCTTACCACCTGAACCATCCGAGAGGGTGTAACATGGTTAAGCTACACCTCGCCAGTATCTCTTTCTTTCCAACTGAACAACTTAGCTTCGTATCTTATGGTTATGTTATCGAAAGGAATAATAGGGTGGAACTAAACCTTCATAGAAAGAGCAGTATTTATGAACGTTATATTTTCCTGAATATGAAATTCATCCTTTAGTAAACCGATGGCAAAGTACAGATGGCGATCAATTTCGTCCAAAAAACTCAGATAGTTTCCGCCAGAGTAATCTGGGCATCATTATCTAGAAAGCTGAAATTAATCGTTTACAAATCCTTGTGCTTAAAATGTTTGCGCCACATTTTTCGTTTTTCATTTCTCTCCGTATGTCACTATGTTTACAACACAGAGGCGGGGATCCGTTCGCTCCACTTCGTAGTTCGCCAGACAGCCGCGGAGATGGTGCCACCTATCGGCAGCAGCCTCGAAGCTGCCGTTTAACACGCCATGAGCACTTAGCAGAAAGTGGCTAAGTTAAACATAAGAGTTCATGTATCAAGAACAATCAGTGCACAAAATACTTGACACAGTGCGTAACCGTAAGTTTCTAGTTACAGCAAAGTGACGTAGATGAATTTATGGCAACGATCATGCTTGTGGTAGCAAGGACAATGAAAGGAAAAAGACTAACTGAGAAGGGAGTGAGACGGGTTGTAGCCTTTCTGGCTATCCACAATGCAATCAAGCAGTAAGGGAAAGCAAGGACATATACAGAAGAGGAAATAAAGTTTATCTACAGGTAATAACAAATTTCACATTTCCTGTAATTGTTTCGGAGAGAGCAGAGGACTTGCAAGAGCAATTCACTGAAATGGATAGCGAATTGAAGAGGTAGAAAGTGAAATAAATTTTATCGAGGTAAAATAACAAATTTAAGACTTGCTGTAATTGTTTCGGAGAGGGTAGTAGACTTGGAAGAGCAATTGAGTGGAATGGATAGCGACTTGAAAAGAGGCTATAAGATGACCGTCAGAGAAAGAAAAAAGAGGGGAACGGAATTTAATCGAATGAAATCAGATGATGCTGAGGGAATTAAATGAGATACTAAAAGTTTTTTCGGAAAAAAACTTTTGATAGTAAGGGTAGAGCGAAAATGAAAAGCAGACTGGCGATAGCAAGTAAACCTTTTCTGAAAACAATGTGTGATTTTTTTTAAAAATTTGGCATAAATAAGTCCAGATTCTAATTCTGACATAAAGAGTTTGAAAAAGGATCTGGAGTGTTCCAGGTACGATTTTTGCTAATAGGAACGTGCTTTATCTGAGATGCTCAGAAAGAATGTGAAATTCGAAGACAGATAAAAAAAATCGCAAGTATTGCGAAGAAATTAAAGAAAACACATAAATACAGTATGTGGTAATGCTCACATTACTCTGCAAATAGCTTAGGTCATTTTTCATAGTGTGGAGGGATATCGACAGAAAGATATCCGCCACAAATAGATCATATACACGTTTAAAAAGACTATGAGTGACAGAATCAGAGTAATTACGTTTTCTTGTAAGTAAATGCTTGGGACTGGAAGGCGAAGACTATCTTAATTGTACCTGAATGTGCAAACTTCTTCTACGCACAAAACAACACGTATGAAAAATATGCTCTTTACAAACAGATTTTAGCTATGGGTAAATTGATCTTAAAGTTTTTCAATATAAATTATCAGTGTCAACCTGTTGCAGATTAACGGCTTCTGCATTGAGAAACTTTCACGTGAATAATGAATTTTTTCGTCTTATGAGAGCTTGAGTAGAAATTGTTCATCGAACTTTGAGTCGGTCAGGAAACTGCGTCATTTACCGTTTGTATTCTTACCACAAGGTTCACAAGACGAGCGGTCGAGTTGGCAAACGTTTCATATGCAGACAGAGTATGTCTTTTCGTTTGCCGGACTCACCGTCTGGAGGTTTTGTAAAGTCAGAGCGTGTGAATGCTGCTGATCGCTGCTACTATGATTCAGCTCAGCAGTCTATTGACCATTTCACTTCAGTCTAGACTGCTCGGTGTCCTTCCGACAATTCAGGTGCGAGAAAAGGGCAAATGTAAATACAATGAAACAACGTATGATACTAATCGGCATGTTTTCCATTATTCCGATTAGTACCATACGTTATTTTATGGTATTTACATTTGTCATAAATGGGGAATTCGATTCAGATGATTATCTCTCTAAGATTAAAATAAAATTTCTTCCATATAAAACAAAAAGGGCGACCAAGAAAGTGATCAGATAAAACACAACTACAGCTAATATTACAAAAGAAAATATAGAAAAAATTACAGAAGAAATTGAGACAAGTAAGGAAGGTGATTGACGTGAATCCCAGATGCAAATAACTCAAGCAGCAGAGAAACTTTCTAATTGGCCAAGAATCAAAAGAAGACATGGTGGAATGAGGAGTGTCGAGAAGCACTAATACAAAGAGCTCAAAAATGGAGAAAATGGAGATGTTCGAAAAAAGAGGAAGACCCTGAACAATTCAGACAAAAAAAACATCAAAAATAATTCGGAACATCAAAAGAAACTTTGAAAATTCTCCGCTTATTGAAATAGAAGAAAATTTTACCAAAAATAATACTAGAAATTTTTACCAAACTTTTAAACACATACCTAAATGATATGAGGCACCAAATATTTGTTTCAAAGATGGAAATGACAAAATGGGATTAAATAACAAAGAAAATTGTGAAATTTTAGCGAATTTTTTGAAAAGCTGTTAAACTGTCCAGTTCCAACAGATAAATTAGAATTTCCAGTGACACTCCAAAATCTAGAGGAAGATTTCCCACCAACAGAGTTAGAAATTCATGAAGCTATCAGAACACTCAAAAACAATAAAGCAAGTGGTGAAGACTCCATTACAGTAGAATTTTTGAAGTGGTCAGAATCAAAAATCATAAAGGATATACAGCTGCTTTTTGAGGACATTTGGAAAACTGAAAAGATTCCAGTTGAATGGAAAACAGCATTAATCCACCCGCTACATAAAAATGGAGACAAACAAAATGTCAGTAATTACAGAGGAGCGTCACTTCTGCCAGTGGCATACAAAATATTATCAAAAATTTTCTTGAACAGAATGGTAGATACTTTAGACAAACAACTGGGAGAATATCAGGGTGGTTTTGGGAAGGGAAGATCCTGTGCAGAACAAATTTTTAAAATAAAGTCAATAACTCGTCATAGAATGTTAACCAGCAAACCAATAATAGTGTCATTTATTGATTTCAAGAAAGCGTTTGATTGTATAGACAGAGAAACAATAGATAAGGTCATTAGAGAATTTGGTGTTAAGTCAGAATTAGCTTAATATAATTCGTGAAACACTAACAGGTGCAATATCTAAGTCAAATTTATGGGAGAAGTATCTCAGCCATTTGAAATAAAATCTGGTGTTGGTCTAGGTGATGGTTTATCACCTTCACTGTTTAACTGTGTTGTAGAAAAAATTTGTAGGGATCTGGAATTTGCAGCTAAAAAGTCACAAAATTGAACCAATAACTCTGGGAAGGAAAACAAATGCAATTAAAGTAAACTGCTTGGCTTTTGCAGATGATTTTGCAGTACTTTCAGAAAACTTAACAGAAGCAGTTATTCAAATAAACCTCTGGAAAAAATAGCAAACAGAACTGATCTCAAAATTTCAGAGGAAAAGACAAAATTCAGGACAAATATAAAAAATGCGCCAAAACTCATAGAAATAGGTAAAATAGAACGAAAAAATAAAGTTAATTATCTTGGAGAACTGTACAACACAATGGACTAGAAAAATCTGCAATAGATGTAAGAATTAACAAAATGGAAAGAGCATATGGTTTAACCAAATATTTACAACAAGAAATTTACTGTATATCTCGAAAAAAACCAAAACACTACACCACAGTGGTACGACCAGAATGTTTATATGGGTCTGAATGCCTAACGATGAACTATAAGATGGACAAACTAGAGGGACTGGAAAGAAGGATTATTAGAAAAATAATGGGTGCAGTAAAAACTGCAGGTGGTTGGAAAATAAGAATTAACTAGAAGATCTACAAAAATATAGAGAAAATATCTGAAATAATTTCCAAACGAAGATTAAACTTTTTCGGACACCTCTACCGAATAGATAGAAATATACTAACAAAACAAATACTCCTAAATTTCTGGAAGAAGAAATCGACAATAGCATGGTTTACAAAAGTAGGGAAAGATCTAGAAAGGAACATCAAAGAATCAGAAACAGCAGAAAGAAATTGTTTTAAAAATAAAATACTAAATTCGAAAGGCTTTCAAAGCAGAAGAAATAAAATATAGGGAACAACATGGACAGAAGAAAGGATGAGACTTCATGGGCAGAAAATGAGTGAATACTGGAAGAATAGGAAACAACAACAAAGGAAGAAGAGGAACTGAAGTTGTTAACGTGATCCTAGATGGTCAATACGACCGGAAAAAAAAGTACGGCTGCTCATTTCGAAGTTTCTACTAAAATGGCAGAATTTTCTCTACACAGATGGCCATCTTCGCAACGAGTCTACATATGCATATATATTTAGCAAGCCACCTTACGGTGAACGGTCGAGGGTATTTTCGGTAACACTATTCCTTCCTTTCCTGTTTCTCTCGCGGAAGGTTTGAGGGGAAAACGCGAAATTTGTTTGAGATCTTATTTCTTCTCTGATTTTCCCCGTCGTGGGCAGTACTTGACACGCTCGCAGGAGGAGACAGCACTTTACCTAGCTTTCCTTGCAACTTTCACTCTCGGCATTTCAATAGTAAACAGTTCCGCGGTGCTGGAGTCTGATGTGTGTCTCCATAACACTCTCTGCATCCTCTATTAAACTTGCCTAATTAGGATACCCCACTAACAATTAATATTTCACAATCAGTCGAACGACGGACTTGTACTCCACTTCTTCGTGGCTAAATTACATTTGTTGAGTATTCTTACAATATCTCGCTTTCCCCATGAAAGTGTTATAGATCCTCTGCTATTCCTAATCTATATAAATGATTTAGCAGACAATCTGAGATGCAGTCTTACATTGTTTGGAGATGAAGCTGTCATTTATACACTCTGGTAAAGTCATTAGAAGATCTAAAGCGACAGAAAAATGACTTAGATAAGATATTTGTATGGTGCAAAAAGTGGAAATTGACTGTAAGCAAAAGAAGGTCTGAGGTCAACCGCTGGAGTACTAAACCGAATCCGTTAAATTTAGGCTACACGACGAGTCAGACAATTCAATTCAACTGAATTCCTTGGGATTACAATTACTTAAAACATAAATTGGGACGATCACATAGATAATGTTGTGGAGAAAAAAAAATGGATCTGAGCACTGTGGGACTTAACATCGTAGGTAATCAGTCCCCTAGAACTTAGAACTACTTAAACCCAACTAACCTAAGGACATCACACACATCCATGTCCGAGGCAGGATTCGAACCTGCGACCGTAGCAGTCCTGCGGTTCCGGGCCGCAGCGCCTAGAACCGCACGGCCACCGCGGCCGGCTGTTGTGGAGAAGACGGGACAAAGAGTACTTTCTATTAGCAGAACATTCAGAAGAGGCAACAAGTTTACTAAAGAGACTGCCTAAGCTACTTTCGTTCGCTCTCTGCTAGAGTGCTGCTGTGCGGTATGAAATCGATAGCAGATAGGAGAGACAGGGTGGATGGAAAAAGTTCAAAGAAGGGCAACTCGATTCGTATTATCGCGAAAGAGGAGAAAGAAAGACACGGAGTAGGGGTGGCAATAATTAAAACAGACTTTTTCGTTGCGGAGAGATCTTTTCACGATATTTCAGTCTCCAATTTTCTCTTCCGAATGCGAGACTCCTTTGTTGACATCACCTGGGGAGAAATGATCATCGTAATAAAATAAATCAGATCTAGCACGGAAAGATTTAAGCGTTCGTTTTTCCCTCACGTTATTGGAGAGTGGATCGTAGAGAAATAGTGTGAATCTGGTTCGATGAACCATCTCCGAAGCCCTTAAATGTGAACTGCAGAGTTGTCATGTTGTGTAGATATTGATGTCGGTTTGCGGTGTGTGTGCGAAATTCCAAGGTGTTGAATGTGGTAGAAGAGACGCCGGCCGCGGTGGTCTAGCGGTTCTGGCGCTGCAGTCCGGAACCGCGGGACTGCTACGGTCGCAGGTTCAAATCCTGCCTCGGGCATGGGTGTGTGTGATGTCCTTAGGTTAGTTAGGTTTAAGTAGTTCTAAGTTCTAGGGGACTTATGACCTAAGATGTTGAGTCCCATAGTGCTCAGAGCCTGGTAGAAGAGAAAGGGAAAACTAATAAATTGGAAGATGGTAGACGAATACGGAAGTCAGGACGGAGAGCGCGGCGTTCGAGAAATTGTATGGCGTGGTAGAAATTTGGTAGAGCGGAAATTTAGATTACACTAGCATGCGAGGGTTTAGGTTGGATGAATAGCTTTGTGGCTGCGGAGTACAGAGGAGAGATGCATTACCGATGTTCAGGCGGACAATAGTTTTAGTCTACTGTAGGATTTTTGTAAGATTTCCATCGTTTTAGACAGTGACAGTTAACTGGATAGAACGGTTGTAAACAGTGAGCTAGAACTCATGGAAGCTTAACCTGCTCATGAATTGTCCTATACCATAATATGCGTGTACTTCATTTGTAAAACAGTCTTATTAATTCGAAATGTTGACGTATATACGAGTATTTTAGTGAAATGGGTAAACTAAGCCATCATCAACAAAAATTCATACAAAATTGGTATTTTGAACAGTTGGGGATGGATAACTGAATTCAAAAGAGTCGTCATTTTCTTGAATACTATCTTCTTGAAAGGCGTTCTAAAACTGCTACTCGATATTGTATTGTATTGTATGTTCTGCGAGAAAACACTTATTTCTGACCGATGTATGCACCCATTTTAAAAAGGAATTCAACACATACTGCCCACTTATTTGTTAGTATGGGTGAGATGTGTGTCCACAACTTCACTTCGGAAAAGAAATAGCAGTCAAAGGAGCACCATAAGTGCAAACCCGATTATTCATATCGGACTTGTTATGATCGTTCTTTCAGAATTCTTTTTATAGATTCCGTTGCAGAAATACTAAAATTATAAATTTTTACAGCGCAAATAGTTTAATGAATAATACGAGGCATATCAGATATTAAGTTTACTGACCGAAAGAAGTAAGCATTGAACGGAAGCGACTGAGGCGGACGGAAGAGGCGTACGAAGGACCTTCAGGTAAACGAATTGCAGGCTCGCTGCAAATGTATGACCCAGATAGAGGCAACTGGGAGCAAAGCTATTAAGCTCCCAAACCCACTCGGTGCCTCTTCTCTACGGTCGCACTGCGCTTGTTTGCCGGTGTTCAGACGCACGACCTCCTCGAAGTATAAATAAAAGTCGACATACCACCTTTCGTAATTCAAGCAGAGTATCTCAATTTATGGTGTTTTCCGGAAAACAGACTTCTACGGCGCCCTGCTGGCGCCGTTCCAGCCAGCGACGAGACTTTCTTGCGCGGAACACGGCGAAGCGGCAATAAACCAGCTTAACAGTCTGCACAAGCCGCTTCCGGCTTTCTACCAAACACAACTGTATTATCGGTTCAATTGCACATTTCACAATATCCACTCATCCGTCACAATATCAAAACATTAATGACCTTTCTTTATTTTGATGCGATTTTGTGGCGCTTTTTTAATGGTATTCTTACGTATGTAATATCTCTTTATATTCTACTAATTATCCATGAGCGCATAGTTACTCTTTGTAATATTCTCTCTGGTGCGTGTTGAGGGGACTTCTAGGATGTTCTCCGTGCCGATAGCCGCATTGGATAATTGTAATTTTGCTATCGATATTACTGGAAGAAAGAGATTGGAAATACATTGTATGCTAATCAAGGGAATATATACTGAGCATTTACATCAAAGGTGTGTAAGGGAATTCATTATATACGTATTCTCTAACTGGAAATTTGCACGGAGGTGTCGTTTCGTTGGTAATCAGAAGGAACTTCCGTTGAATTGGAAACGAACCTGCAATAATTAGATCCAAGAGCTCCATTATTTGATCGGATAATTAAACTCTATCAAAGCAAACTTTCCGCTTGATCTGAGGTTTCCCGACTGACTACGCAACGCAAGAAAACCAAGACATTTTATTTACACAGGATTGCAGATCGCTTCGAATCATCGAGACTGCAGACAAGGAGAGTCATCGTCCGATTCTGATTAAACAAGTAAAGCTTAATTATAACTTTCTTCAGCGACTGTGATGACTGTGATATGACTGCTTATGAATGAGATCATTAATAAAATACTAATAACTAACTTTCCTCCTCACCAGCAACCTGTATAAACACAATATTAATTAAAATTATACGTATATTCTACATTAAACTAACTGCAGTGCAAATACAGCTACGAATAACAATCCCGCCGTAATAGCTGCCCCAGCCTTTAAATTAATGGCAGTGGGTTACATCTACTTATAATTATACAGATCTGCTAGAGCATTATTACCACTTACCTAATAGCCGGTATGTCCACCTTGGCAAGGATAACAGCGGCGACTCGTCGTGGCATGGAGCCAATGAGGCCTTGGTAGGTCGCTGGAGAGAGCTGACACCACATCTGCACATACAAGTCACTCTTTCCCGTAAATTCTAAGGAGGGGACAATGGGCTCTGACGCCACGTTCAGACACATCCCACATGTCTTGGACTGAGTTCAGATCTGGCCAGTTGGGAGGCCAGCACATCAATTGTAACTCACCACTGTGTTACTCGAACCACTTCAACACGCTCCTGGCCTTGTGACATGGCGCATTATCTTGCTGAAAATGCCACTGCCGTAGGGAGACATGATCGTCATGAAGGGGTATACGTGGTCTGCAATCAGTGTACGATACACCTTGACCATCATGGAGCCGTTCCCAGCTTGTCTCCATCCCGCAGTACAGGTGTCAAGGAGTTGTTCCCTGGAAGACGATGGATTCGCGCTAT
The DNA here is from genome assembly GCF_023898315.1 of Schistocerca nitens. NCBI lineage: Eukaryota > Metazoa > Arthropoda > Insecta > Orthoptera > Acrididae > Schistocerca > Schistocerca nitens. Next base: position 482,680,106 of record NC_064614.1, on the reverse strand, counting down.
CCCGTCGGCATGATGAAGATATTGGGATTCATCAGACCATGTAACACTCTACCACTGTGCCAACGTCCAATGCCGATGGTCACCTGCCTATTTCAGTCATACACTACTGGCCAATAAAATTGCTACACCAAGAAGAAATGCAAATGTTAAACGGGTATTCATTGGACAAATATAATATACTAGAACTGACGTGTGATTACATTTTCACGCAATTTGGGTGCATAGATCCTGAGAAATCAGTACCCAGAACAACCACCTCTGGCCGTAATAACGGCCTTGATACGCTTGGGCATTGAGTCAAACAGAGCTTGGATGGCGTGTACAGGTACAGCTGCCCATACAGCTTCAACACGATGCCACAGTTCATGAAGAGTAGTGACGGCGTATTGTGACGAGCCAGTTGCTCGGCCACCATTGAAAAGACGTTCTCAATTTGTGAGAGATCTGGAGAATGTGCTGGCCAGGGCAGCAGTCGAACATTTTCTGTATCCAGAAAGGACAGTACAGGACCTGCAACATGCGGTCGTGCATATTTTTTTTTTTTTTTTGGTCAGCAGTCTACTGACTGGTTTGATGCGGCCCGCCACGAATTCCTCTCCTGTGCTAACCTCTTCATCTCAGTGTAGCACTCGCAACCTACGTCCTCAATTATTTGCTTGACGTATTCCAATCTCTGTCTTCCTCTACAGTTTTTGCCCTCTACAGCCCCTTCTAGTACCATGAAAGTCATTCCCTCATGTCTTAGCAGATGTCCTATCATCATGTCCCTTCTCCTTATCACTGTTTTCCACATATTCCTTTCCTCTCCGATTCTGCGTAGAACCTCCTCATTCCTTACGTTATCAGTCCACCTAATTTTCAACATTCGTCTATAGCACCACATCTCAAATGCTTCGATTCTCTTCTCTTCCGGTTTTCCCACAGTCCATGTTTCACTACCATACAATGCTGTACTCCAGACGTATATCCTCAGAAATTTCTTCCTCAAATTCAGGCCGGTATTTGATATTAGTAGACTTCTCTTGGCCAGAAATGCCTTTTTTGCCATAGCGAGTCTGCTTTTGATGTCCTCCTTGCTCCGTCCGTCATTGGTTATTTTACTGCCTAGGTAGCAGAATTCCTTAACTTCGTTGACTTCGTGACCAGCAATCCTGATGTTAAGTTTCTCGCTGTTCTCATTTCTACCACTTCTCATTACCTTCGTCTTTCTCCGATTTACTCTCAAACCATACTGTGTACTCATTAGACTGTTCATTCGGTTCAGCAGAGCATTTAATTCTTCTTCACTTTCACTCAGGATAGCAATGTCATTAGCGAATCGTATCATTGATATCCTTTCACCTCGTATTTTAATTCCACTCCTGAACCTTTCTTTTATTTCCATCATTGCTTCCTCGATGTACAGATTGAAGAGTAGGGGTGAAAGGCTACAGCCTTGTCTTACACCCTTCTTAATACGAGCACTTCGTTCTTGATCGTCCACTCTTATTATTCCCTCTTGGTTGTTGTACATATTGTATATGACCCGTCTCTCCCTATAGCTTACCCCTACTTACTTCAGAATCTCGAACAGCTTGCACCATTTTATATTGTCGTACGCTTTTTCCAGGTCGACAAATCCTATGAACGTGTCTTGATTTTTCTTTAGCCTTGCTTCCATTATTAGCCGTAACGTCATAATTGCCTCTCTCGTCCCTTTACTTTTCCTAAAGCCAAACTGATCGTCACCTAGCGCATTCTCAATTTTCTTTTCCATTCTTCCGTATATTATTCTTGTAAGCAGCTTCGATGCATGAGCTGTTAAGCTGATTGTGCGATAATTCTCGCACTTGTCAGCTCTTGCCGTCTTCGGAATTGTGTGGATGATGATTTTCCGAAAGTCAGATGGTACGTCGCCAGACTCATATATTCTACACACCAACGTGAATAGTCGTTTTATTGCCACTTCCCCCAATGATTTTAGAAATTCTGATGGAATGTTATCTATCCCTTCTGCCTTATTTGACCGTAAGTCCTCCAAAGCTCTTTTAAATTCCGATTCTAATACTGGATCCCCTATCTCTTCTAAATTGACTCCTGTTTCTTCTTCTATCACATCAGACAAATCTTCACCCTCATGGAGGCTTTCAATGTATTCTTTCCACCTATCTGCTCTCTCCTCTGCATTTAACAGTGGAATTCCCGTTGCACTCTTAATGTTACCACCGTTGCTTTTAATGTCACCAAAGGTTGCTTTGACTTTCCTGTATGCTGAGTCTGTGCATTATCCTGCTGAAATGTCGGGTTTCGCGGGAATCGAAAGAAGGGTAGAGCCACGGGTCGTAACACATGTGAAATGAAACGTCCACTGTTCAAAGTGCCGCCAATGCGAACAAGAGGTGACCGAGACGTGTAACCAATGGCACCCCGTACCATCACGCCAGGTGATACGTCAGTATGGTGATGACGAATACACGCTTCCAATGCGTGTTCACCGCGATGTCGCCAAACACGGATACGACCATCATGATGCTGTCAACAGAACCTGGATTCATCCGAAAAAATGACGTTATGCCATTCGTGCACCCAGGTTCGTCGTTGAGTACGGCATCGCAAGCGCTCCTGTCTGTGATTCAGCGTCAAGGGTAACCGCAGCCGTGGTCTCCGAGCTGATAGTCCATGCTGCTGCAAACGTCGTCCAACTGTTCGTGCAGATGGTTTTTGTGTTGCAAACGTCCCCATCTGTTGACTCAGGGATTGAGACGTGGCTGCACGATCCGTTACAGCCATGCGGATAATTTGCCTGTCATCTCGACTGCTAGTGGTACGAGGCCGTTGGGATCCAGCACGGCGTTCCGTACTACCCTCCTGAACCCACCGATTCCATATTCTGCTAACAGTCATTGGATCTCGACCAACGCGAGCAGCAATGTCGCGATACGATAAACCGCAGTCGCGATAGGCTACAATACGACCTTTATCAAAGTCGGAAACGTGATGGTACGCATTTCTCCTCCTTACACGAGACATCACAACAACGTTTCACCAGACAACGCCGGTCAACTGCTGTTCGTGTATGAGAAATCGGTTGGAAACTTTCCTCATGTCAGCACGTTGTAGGTGTCGCCACCGGCGCCAACCTTGTGTGAATCCTCTGAAAAGCTAATCATTTGCGTATCACAGCATCTTCTTACTGTCGGTTAAATTTCGCGTCTGTAGCACGTCATCTTCGTGGTGTAGCAATTTTAATGGCCAGTAGTGTAGTTGCCAATGTTAACTTTGGCACATGTTCGGGTCGTCGGCTGCGGAGGCTTATCGTTAAGAGTGTTCGGTGCACTGTGCATTCAGATACACTTGTACCCTGCCTAACAATAAAGTCTGGTGTTAGTTCCGCCACAGTTCACCGTCTGACTTGTTTACCAATTTGCCGAGCCTACGACGTCCGACATCTCTAATGAGGGGTGGCCGCCCAACCCCACGACGTCAGAACGTGGTTTCACCTTGGTTTCGCCAGTTGTTGAAGACACTCGCCACAGCGCTGCTCGAGCACCAGACAAGTTGGTAGAGTTTCCGAAAAATCAAAACGCATATAGATCGCGCGCCATTCCCATTTTACACACAGACAGCAAGCTCACTGGTACTGAACGCACTGTGTGTGTGTCTGACTAGCAGTCACTCCTCGCCAGGTGACGCTGCTGTCGACTGGACGGGTTTATATCGAAAGTAGGTCGGTGGTCATAATCTTCTGGCTGATCAGTGTATAATTGCGAATTACTGGGAAATGGAGTGTGCTCTTTGTGTTCCAGCATATAGTAATGTTCTTCACCTATTCATTGGCCGCTTGAGCCCGAGACGAATGACTGAATGCTCTTACGCCTCCGCGTGAACTGGTAATTATCTAATTTTACCATCACAATCTCCACAGGATACACTACCAGTCAAAATTTTTCGATCACCCATCACAGCTATGGATTTGTGGCTACAACAGGGATTTATTCTTCAATATTCTATCATATCCCCATAATAGAACAAGTGTAAACATGTAAATAAGACCGCCTGCCTCTTTAGTATATTTTCCCGGTTGTTCGGATTCACGAGCGCTGATGAGTATCCACAACAACACTGACGTATCTTTACCTAAGACGGTTCCATTCGAGTAAGCCTCATTCCTTCTGCCTTCTGTAGCAATCAGTTAGCATTTGTTTACAGTACATTGTGTGGATCCAGCAGTGTGTTTGTACAGCTGATGGGGTTCATAGCATTTACCTCCTGACGGGGCGGAAGCAGGAGACTGGAATTGAAAAACGTGCTGTAATTATACACTCCTGGAAATTGAAATAAGAACACCGTGAATTCATTGTCCCAGGAAGGGGAAACTTTATTGACACATTCCTGGGGTCAGATACATCACATGATCACACTGACAGAACCACAGGCACATAGACACAGGCAACAGAGCATGCACAATGTCGGCACTAGTACAGTGTATATCCACCTTTCGCAGCAATGCAGGCTGCTATTCTCCCATGGAGACGATCGTAGAGATGCTGGATGTAGTCCTGTGGAACGGCTTGCCATGCCATTTCCACCTGGCGCCTCAGTTGGACCAGCGTTCGTGCTGGACGTGCAGACCGCGTGAGACGACGCTTCATCCAGCCCCAAACATGCTCAATGGGGGACAGATCCGGAGATCTTGCTGGCCAGGGTAGTTGACTTACGCCTTCTAGAGCACGTTGGGTGGCACGGGATACATGCGGACGTGCATTGTCCTGTTGGAACAGCAAGTTCCCTTGCCGGTCTAGGAATGGTAGAACGATGGGTTCGATGACGGTTTGGATGTACCGTGCACTATTCAGTGTCCCCTCGACGATCACCAGTGGTGTACGGCCAGTGTAGGAGATCGCTCCCCACACCATGATGCCGGGTGTTGGCCCTGTGTGCCTCGGTCGTATGCAGTCCTGATTGTGGCGCTCACCTGCACGGCGCCAAACACGCATACGACCATCATTGGTACCAAGGCAGAAGCGACTCTCATCGCTGAAGACGACACGTCTCCATTCGTCCCTCCATTCACGCCTGTCGCGACACCACTGGAGGCGGGCTGCACGATGTTGGGGCGTGAGCGGAAGACGGCCTAACGGTGTGCGGGACCGTAGCCCAGCTTCATGGAGACGGTTGCGAATGGTCCTCGCCGATACCCCAGGAGCCACAGTGTCCCTAATTTGCTGGGAAATGGCGGTGCGGTCCCCTACGGCACTGCGTAGGATCCTACGGTCTTGGCGTGCATCCGTGCGTCGCTGCGGTCCGGTCCCAGGTCGACGGGCACGTGCACCTTCCGCCGACCACTGGCGACAACATCGATGTACTGTGGAGACCTCACGCCCCACGTGTTGAGCAATTCGGCGGTACGTCCACCCGGCCTCCCGCATGCCCACTATACACCCTCGCTCAAAGTCCGTCAACTGCACATACGGTTCACGTCCACGCTGTCGCGGCATGCTACCAGTGTTAAAGACTGCGATGGAGCTCCGTATGCCACGGCAAACTGGCTGACACTGACGGCGGCGGTGCACAAATGCTGCGCAGCTAGCGCCATTCGACGGCCAACACCGCGGTTCCTGGTGTGTCCGCCGTGCCGTGCGTGTGATCATTGCTTGTACAGCCCTCTCGCAGTGTCCGGAGCAAGTATGATGGGTCTGACACACCGGTGTCAATGTGTTCTTTTTTCCATTTCCAGGAGTGTAGTTCTGCATCTGCAAGGCTAGTCTAGTGAGAGAATAGCAACAAAAGTTGCAGAGGTTCAAGCAAACTAATGCCAGTGCAAGCGTTTCGCGGTCTGTTAGACCCGAGTAGCATCATATAGGGATGATTACTTCATATGTGTACAGAATAAACGACAGGGGACTCCTACTGCACCCGAAATTCGAGAGGAAGTAAACAGCATGCCAGCAGCTCCAATCTCTATCTCAGTAGTCAACGCCGTCTACGTGAACAAGGGGTGGACAGAGACAAAAATCATTATTACGCAAACAAAATAACGTGAAACGATTGTAGTAGGCACAGAAATATAAAAACTAGAGCGTGCAGCAATAGTTCAAGGTATTATTCACGGACGAAACTAAGTTTGAAGTATTTGAAAGTCATCATCGATTATTTGTTCGTCGACTTCGTGGGAAGCGTATGAAGAGTGTGTCTGGAACATGGTAGAGGGTCGGTCTGGTGTGGGGATGTTTCGCAGGTGATAAAGTCGGAGATATACTGAGAACTGATTGAATATTAAAGAAAGAAGGATATAACAGGATACTGTTCAACAGTGCAGTTCCATCTGGCAAGAGACTTGTTAGTCGCGGGTTTGTTCTGCAGCAAGACAATGATCCCAAACATGCATGTACATTGTGCAGAGGGTACGTCAATAGAACAGAGAAATGTGGGGAACTGAAGAATACGTTCTGATTGTTGATTGGTAGTGTACATATGTAGGTGGCTTAGAAAATTAATAGTTTCTGTCCTGTACGACAGTTTCTGAATTTTCCTAAGTAGTTTTTTCTCAGATGTATCTTCCTTCGCGTATCTGTTAATTTAGATTCTTCATTGTTTCTGTTACATTCCGTCACCAGTCAAACAAGCATTTGCAAGGCCGTTCTTTGTCCATGCTCGACGTTACCTCGACCCAGTGTAGGTCCCACAAGCTTGGGCAACTCGAACTATTAATAGTTCAATCGACCACTGCCCTTCATATGATCTTATTGTTGAAACCTTACATTTAAATGTGGTCAACATTATTCACCTACAATAGCGGCATAGTATCAGTCAAAGGAATACTCAGCAGGCTGAATCAGGAAAACGCAAATTATGTAAAAATTCTGGTGCAATGAATGCCTTTGTTGACTGTAGTCGAGTTATACTGTCTGTGACTAGGCATGTAGAGAAGAAGATCAAGACCACAAGAGTTTATCTTAATGGGATCACACAGTGCCAGCCGAAATTAAGTCCAATTACGTCCGCGTAAACAGCCTATAACCTACGTAATAGAGACGCCTGTTTGTTGTACGTAATAGAAGAGGTTGCAGACTGAATATCGTTGGACTGGGCTGCTTCTTCCAAGACCAGCCGATACCGTCTGATTTATGTCACATGATACGACGTCTGAAAAGTGGGTATGTCGCTTTGTTGTGGTGCTACTCGTGCCAATAACTGGTTGATGAAGGCGCCAATCGTATTTTATGAGTCGACTATCAGTCGAATTTCCTTTCTTACCAGAAAGTTAGCCTTATTTTCAGTTATGATTCTAGACTGCAATTCTAGAAGTGTAAGTGATCGATGTTCTCAGTGAGCTGTACAAACTTATCTTCCTCGTTGCTGTCGCAGTATGAGACGGTGACAGTGTTCCCCCCCCCCTCCTCCTCCTCCCCCTCCGCGTCGCCCTCCCTGATTCTACACATAGTGGCGGAATCGTCACAATTCGTACAGGTTCCGCGTAGCGGGGTGAAAGTGTCGCTACTGCTGAACGCTGGAGTTTCTATGTCGATCTCGAGAACTTCTTGTTGTAGTGTTTAGTCCCCTCGGAGGGTGTGGTTGCGCATGCAGCAGGATCCTCCTTGGTGGGCTGGTATTGTGCTCTTAGTTTTGTATTAGACGGAAGGGATAGAACAGGGGACCCCCCATGTTCCATAGCTGTCCGCCGTTCTCCTGCAGTACGGTGCATGGTGCTGCAGCCTTTGCAGATGTGGTCGCATGCCGGATTGCAGGGTGGGGTCTGGTGGAGGTGACCTCTGTCGACAATTTTGGTGCTACCTCGAATGTTGCTCCTCAGAATTTATTACATACAGGCGGAAACCTTGGCCTCTGCGTATAGTTGTTTGCTCCCAGGTGGGATGTCTTCAATAGGATCGCGCCCACATAAGGACACCTGCCTGTTATCGCATGCCCGCTGGAGGCCTGGAGTAATGCTGGAGTTCGGGGTATAACAACGTTAAGAGACCTCTAGCTTGTCACTTATGAAGTAATATGGCCAGACTTTCCTCTGTTATGAGCGTCGACCTGTCAGTACTGTGAAAGATGTACATAAATATTGAGCTATATCGTAGACGTCAACCTGTTGTAGAAATGTGGGACATGTTTTATGTTCAAGAATAATGTAGTTTTGGAGAACGAAAATTTTCTCTATAACAATCAACATGTTTTCTGCAAAGAGAGCTCTTGTGAAACTCAGCCCACCCTGTTCCTCCATGAGATCAATAGCGCTGTACGCAACGGCGCTCAGGTGGATGGTGTGTTCCTTGACTTCAGCAAAGCATTTAAAACCGTCCCGCACTGCTATTTAGTAGAAAAAAAATACAAAATTACCGAGTATCGGACCAGATTTGCAACTGGATTCAAAACTTCCTTGCGGATAAAATTCAACCCATCGCTCTTAACGGAACAAAATCGACAGATGTAAAGGTAACTTGCAGATTACCCTGACAAAGTTTGACGGGGTCATTATAGTTTACAGTGATCTAGTAGAAAGTGTCGGAAGCTCCTTAAGACTGGTCGTAAATCACACGGTTGTGCCGGCCACGGTGGCCGAGCGGTTCTAGGCGCTTCAGTTAGGAACCGCGCGCCTGCTACAGTCGCAGGTTCGAATCCTGCCTCGGGCATGTATGTGTGTGATGTCCTTATGTTAGTTAGGTTTAAGTAGTTCTAAGTTCTAGGGGACTGATGACCTCAGATGTTAAGTCCCATAGTGCTCAGAGCCATTTGAACCATTTTTTTTGACACGGTTGTCTATAAGAAAGTAGCAACGCTTGAAGACGGTACCGATTTGTAAAATGACCTTCAGAGGATTGACGACTGGTGAATTTTCTGGCAGTCCACCCTGAACGTAAGTAAATGTAACATATTGCACATGTATAGGAAAAGAAATCCACTATTGTACAACTGATAAATTGCTGGAAACAGCATCTAGCGTAAAATATCTAGGAGTAACTATCCGGAGTGATCTTAAGTGAAAAGACCACATAAAACAAATGGTAGGAAAGGCAGATGCCAGACGCAGATTCATAGGAAGAATCTTAAGGTTCAAATGGCTCTGAGGGACTTAGCATCTGAGTTCATCAGTCCCCTAGAACTTAGAACTACTTAAACCTAACTAACCTAAGGACATCACACACATCCATGGCCGAGGCAGAATTCGAACCTGAGACCGTAGCAGTCACGCGGTTCCGGACTGGAGCGCCTAGAACCGCTCGGCCACCGCGGCCGGCGAATCTTAAGGAAATGTAATTCATTCACTAAAAAAGTGGCTTAAAACGCTTTTGTTCGATCGATTCTTAAGTATTGTTCATCAGTCTGGGACTTTTACCAGGTCGGACTGATAGAAGAGATGGAGGAGATCCCACAAAGACCTACACGTTTCGTCATGATTCGTTTAGTCGGCGCGACAGTGTCACAGTGATGATCAAGAAACTCCAGTGGAATACTTTACAAGAGAGGCGTTGTGCATCATGGAGAGGTCTTCGAGAGAGTATTTTCCGGGAAGAGTCGTACAACGTATTACTTCCTCCCACATAAATGTCGCGAAATGTCCACGACTGAAAAATTCGAGAAATTAGAGCTAAGAGAGGGGCTTACATTCTTGTCACGTGCCGTTCGTCAGTGGAATAGACAATGGAGGATTAGTTAGTGGTACCAGAAGCACGTTCCACCGCCACCGGTTGTTGGCTTGCGGAGTATGATGTAGATGTAGATTGTAAGAATACCATCTCTGGAGACAGTCTTGATGACTGCTTTTATTTTCTGTTTAAATGTACGCACCTTACATTCCGTTTCTCTGTTGGACTGTGAATGGAATGGCTCTGTGAGATGATGTTGTTTCTATTATGATCATAAACCAATTATTCGATACAGTTGCATTTGGATAGCTTGTAGCAGCAAACACTGTTGTGGCAGCCCTCAGTGCGACCGTAATTGGAGAACACATTGTCCTCACGTACGAAGACTTGGAATGTGCAGCAGCTACTCAGTGACGTCTTATTCCCCGGTGTTTCTGTATAACATAAGCGAATACCTTCCCATGGTCCTGATGATGGTGACGTGGAGAACACCCTGTTTAGTGAGATCTGTCGCTGAGAGCACTCCATGCATGACTGCTAAGGGCTCAGTACCTCTGTCAATAACTGGCCAGTACAGATGTCACACCTGTATTTTTATCCGGGCTATTATTCAATATCCATTATAAAGTTTTGGGGGTGTTGTAGGACTACCGAAAATTACGATTTCTTGTTTGTTAAATTCCGGCTCTGCACGTGCAGAGAGTCATGACAGATTGTCAGCATTCGCATGGTGGTCTATTGGCTTGTAAATTATGTCACGTCCACATTCCGGAAGAATAATGCCAATCCCTGCAATATTTCCGCTGTCGTGTCTTACCCAAGGCTAACGTAGCAAGCATTTGTAGTCGGTTACTAGCTGGAAATTTACACCACACGGTGAAGTGTGGAATTTCTGGACTGTACAGATGACGGCTAACGCTTCGTTTTCTGTTTAAGCAACGCTTAATTTCTTTGAGCTGAATTCTGTGGAATTTTCTGATTCATTAGTTTGTTCGTGGTGCAGTATTAGCTCCATATTGTGAAGCCTCTGTAGATAGGATTAATGATTTTCCCTGGTAGAAAGGTACTAGGCATGGCACCAATTGGAGCGCTTGCTTTGAAATCTGATATGCTTTGTTGCATTGTGTAAATTACATGAATGCTGCTCCTTTTTTGTAAGGGTAAATCTGTCTCTATTCGTCGTTACATGAGGTCTGCCTGGTCTTGGTTCAGCTGCGGTTGCTCCTATGCCTTTAGAGTCTACAATCAGATCAGCAACGATCGATTTGGGCAGCTATTGGAGGACTGAAACGCCCCTGATGGTTTTGTTACTAAGGAAGCATCGAACGACAAGACCACGTTCGAAATCATTGAGTTATCTTATCCATTCTGGCGTTACAGCTTGTCTACTGACAACAGAATACTCCCCGCCATATTTTATGGTGATGGGTCCATCTTTTAAGACACCTAGTGTTTCGCGTTAGATAGGGATGTCAGGATACCTTTTATCAGATAGTGCGCTGTTTATACAAGCTGGTCAGAAACAGTTTGAGAAGCTGTTGCAGGGTAGTTTGTGCTGAGAAATAATTTTTAAGAAAACAAATTGATACTTTGCACCGCTTCCGAGATAATTAGCATTGTAATTAGCCAATTACGCCGTTGCCTGCGCAATATTAAGCGGCCCGTCAGAGACGGTGTCGCTAAACGTGTTCTTAGTTTGGTTTCCTAAATCCGTACAGGAGAGGAATACAAAAATTGCACACGAGACGGTAGTAAGGATCGATCTCGAGTGAAAGGCTGAGCAGTCTCATGTGCTATTAACTAAGCTATGATAACAACTGACACTAATTTTATTCAATGGCCACTTGAATTTCTTCGCCCAACGGCCGGATTGGCTAACTTCAAATGCTAATTAACTCAGAAACGGCGCAACGTATCGAAATTTTCTCAGCACAACCTACGCTGCAACACTCTTACAAGCTTTTCAGGCTGTTTCTGAACACCTGTATCCCACCAAATCACCTACAAATGTAATTATATATTTTTCCACCTACACTGAAGAGCTAAAGAAACTAGTACACCTCCCTAATATCGTGTACAGCTCCCGCGAGCACGTAGAAGTTCCGCAACATGAAGTGGCATGGACTCGACTAATGTCTGAAGTAGTGCTGGAGGGAACTGACACAATGAATCCTGCAGGGCTGTCTATAAATCCGTACAAGAGGATGGAGATCTCTTCTGAACAGCACGTTGCAAGGCATCCCAGATATGCCCAGTAATGTTCATGTCTGGGATGTTTGGTGACCAGCGGAAGTGTTAAAACACAGAAGAGCGTTCCTGAAGCCACTTTGTATCAATTCTTGACCTGTGGGGTGTCGTATTGTCCTGCTGGAATTGCTCAAGTCCGTCGGAATTCACAATGGACATGAACAGATGCAGGTCTTCAGACAAGATGCTTACGTACGTGTCACCTGTCAGCGTCGTATCTAGACGTATCAGGGGTCCCATATCACCCCAACTTCACAGGCGTCACACCATTACAGGGTCTTCACTGGCTTGAAAAGCCTGCTGCTGACATACAGGGTCCATGGATTCATGAGGTTGTCTCCATACCCGTACACGTCCATCTGGTCCATACAATTTAAAACGACACTCGTCCAACCAGCCAACGTGTTTTCAGTCATCAACAGTCCAATATCAGTGTGGACGGGAGCAGGCGAGGCGTAAAGCTTCGTGTCGTGCAGTCATCAAGGATATATGAGTGAGCCTTCGACTCCGAAAACCCATTTCGATGATGTTTCGTTGAATGATTCGCACGCTGACACTTGCTGATGGCCCAGAACTGAAATCTGCAGCAATCTGCGGAAGGATTGCATTTCTCTCGTGTTGAACGATTCTCTTCAGTCTTCGTTCGTCCAGTTCTTGCAGGATCTTTTTCCGGCCAGAGATTTGATGTTTTACCGGATTCCTGATATTCACGGTACACTCGTCAAATGTTCGTCCGGAAAAATCGCCACTTCATCGCTACCTCGGAGATGCTGTGTCTCATCGCTCGTGCGCCTACTATACCACCACGTTCAAATTCATATAAATCTTGATAACCTGCCATTGCAGCAGCAGTAACCGATCTAAAAACTGCGCCAGGCACTTGTTGCCTTATATGAGTGTTGCCGACCGCAGCGCCGTTTTCTGCCTGTTTACATACCTCTGTATCTGAATACGCATGTCTATACCAATTTCTTTGGCACTTCAGTGTGTAACTTATACGTAACCAAAAAATAAAATTTCTTAATTTGCAACTTCATATTAGGAGAGAATTTGCAACTTCGATGAAGTCGGTGTGTTCTCTATGTATTGCAAACATGGCTAGTTACCAGTACTCTAGGATAAGCGGTGTTCGTAAAAATGAAGCTTTACGGTTATGTCTCGTCGACGTCACCGCCATTAGAGACCGTCAGCGAGCGGCTGTGAGCGAACACAGTAATGTCTTGATATAAACCCGGGTGGAACGCTGGTAGCTTACCTGCAGTGTGAGAAAGAGAGAAAAGGAAAGAATGAAAACGTCTGGAGGAGGGGGGATGTCTTTAGTCTTATCGTGGCGGCGTCCAGTTAAAAGGCTCTGTAAAGCTACCTGGAACTTTAGTGCGGCGCAATGGACCGGCGGTGTGCGCGCGCGGTCAAGCGCAGCCCCACGGCGCAGCTGCTGCCCGTGACGGTGGCGCTTCTGATGGCGATGGCGCCTGCCGCCGCGGACCCCGGAGACAAGAGCACGGCCAGTAAGTAGCGGGCGGCGGCAGAGGCTGCGGGCGCAGCGGGGTCCGCGCTATAGCGGCGAGCACGCGAGAAGGCGGCAGCGCGTCGCGCTCTGCACTTGGAGAGACACACAACACTTTGCGGCGACGCCACTGCGTTCTCTCCACACGCCTCACGCCAGAGATATGTACATTCCGCTTGTAACCTGATCACGCTTACCTGTTAGCCGAGCAGACAAGCCACCGCACGTCATCAGCAGAACGGGTAGGCTGCTTTTCTCTCATCGATGCTAACCTCTGTAAGATCCAAACGGGCTAAGGGAATCACGGTTCAAATGGCTCTGAGCACTATGGGACTGAGGTCATCAGCCCCCTAGAACTTAGAACTACTTAAACCTAACTAATCTAAGGACATCGCACACATCCATGCCCGAGGCAGGATTCGAACCTGCAATCGTAGCTCTCGCGCGATTCCAAACTGAAGCGCCTAGAACCGCTCAGCCACCACGGCCAGCCAAGGGAATTTTGCTTGGCTACCCGTCTTTCACGGTGCTGCAGTAACTAGCAGTTTAGTCTGCACGCTATGAGTAGGATTCGGACGTTTTTGAACCGATAGATTAGGCCCAATATAATATATAAATTCATTTTGTGTCATTGTAACCCAGGAAACTGTGAATTTTAGTTGTCCTTTCTTTCCTCTTCAGCGAATTTTGGACTTATTTATTTGCTTCGATACGAACTGTTTTCTCTGCAGCTTGATCCTTTTTCGACTAGTACCGCCTATTCCCACTTCGAACACATCTTCAGGTCACCTTTGACACATGTTTTCTACAGTAGCCGGAACCACTTGTAAAAGTCGAGATCCTTTGCAGTTAATAACCTGAAGATAGCTATTACGCTGTAGCGCCAACTAAACTAAAGCTTTGGAAGCCTAGTTTCATTAACCTTAGTATGTTTCAGCCAAATATGAATCCAGTAATACTTTTGCCAGAATGTGTATTCCAGATTTGCTGATTTCATTTTAAATGGCCAAAAACTGCATTCTAAATTCCCAAAATACCTTTTAGCAAACACGAAGTTCATTCTTCATATTATGTTAGTCTAAAAAGTACACGTCTGAAGCCGCGCGGGGTAGCCGCGTGGTCTACGGCGCCTTGCCTAGGTTCGCGCGACTTCCCCCCGTCGGAGGTTCAAGGCCTCCCTCGGGCATGTGTGTGTGTGTGTGTGTGTGTGTGTGTGTGTGTGTGTTGTTCTTAACATAAATTAGTTTAAGTAGTGTGTAAGTCTAGGGACCGATGACATCAGCAGTTTGGTCTCTTAGGAATACACACACACACACATATGAACATTTTGAACATGTCTGAAAGAAGAACCTTTTCTTCGATATTAAACATTCTTTGCATTACGTTGCATGCTACCAGAATGTAGAGTCTAATATACACTGAGCCATATATTTTTCTTATTTCAACCAATGTTTGCCGTAAATTTAGAAAGCCTGTATACAGGGTGGTCCATTGATCGTGACCGGTCCAAATATCTCACGAAATAAGTCTCAAACGAAAAAACTACAAAGAACGAAACTTGTCTAGCTTGGAGGGGGAAACCAGATGGCGCTATGGTTGGCCCGCTAGATGGCGCTGCCATCGGTCAAACGGATATCAACTGAGTTTTTTTAAATAGGAACTCCCATTTTTTATTACATATTCGTGTAGTACGTGAAGAAATATGAATGTTTTAGTTGGACCACTATTTTCGCTTTGTGATAGATGGCGCTGTAATAGTCACAAACGTATGCCTCACAATTTTAGACGAACAGTTGGTAAAAGGTAGGTTTTTTAAATTAAAATACAGAACGTAGATACGTTTCAACATTTTAGAACATTTGAGAACTTATCATTTCTGAGAACGCATGCTGTTACAGTGTGATTAACTGTAAATACCACATTAATGCAACAATAGCTCAAAATGATGTCCGTCAACCTCAATGCATTTGGCAATCCGTGTAACGACATTCCTCTCAACAGCGAGTAATTCGCCTTCGGTAATGTTCGCACATGCATTGACAATGCGCTGACCCATGTTGTCAGGCGTTGTCGGTGGATCACGATAGCAATATCCTTCAACTCTCCCCACAGAAAGAAATCCGGGGACGTCAGATCTGGTGAACGTGCGGGCCATGGTATGGTGCTTCGACCACCAATCCACCTGTCATCAAATATGCTATTCAATACCGCTTCAACCGCACGCGAGCTACGTTCCGGACATCCATCATGTTGGAAGTACATCGCCATTCTGTCATGCAGTGAAACATCTTGTTGCAACATCGATAGAACATTACGTAGGAAATCAGCATACATTGCCATCGATTGCCATCGATAAAATGGGGGCCAATTATCCTTCCTCCCATAATGCCGCACCATACATTAACCCGCCAAGGTCGCTGATGTTGCACTTGTCGCAGCCATCGTGGATCTTCCGTTGCCCAATAGTGCATATTATGCCGGTTTACGTTACCGCTTTTGAAGAATGACGCTTCGTCGCTAAATAGAACGCGTGCAAAAGATCTGTCATCGTCCCGTAATTTCTCTTGTGCCCAGTGGCAGAACTGTGCGCGGCGTTCAAAATCGTCGCCATGATTTTCCTGGTGCATAGAAATGTGGTACGGGTGCAATCGATGTTGACATAGCATTCTCAACACCGACGTTTTTGTGATTCCCGATTCTCGCGCAATTGGTCTGCTACTGATGTGCGGATTAGCCGCGACAACAGCTAAAACACCTACTTGGGCATCATCATTTGTTGCAGGTCGTGGTTGACATTTCACATGTGGCTGAACACTTCCTGTTTCCTTAAATAACGTAACGATCCCGCGGACGGTCCGGACACTTGGATGATGTCGTCCAGCCCCGTTGCGCAGCCGGCCGAAGTGGCCGTGCGGTTAAAGGCGCTGCAGTCTGGAACCGCAAGACCGCTACGGTCGCAGGTTCGAATCCTGCCTCGGGGCCGGCCGCGGTGGTCTCGCGGTTCTAGGCGTGCAGTCCGGAACCGTGCGACTGCTACGGTCGCAGGTTCGAATCCTGCCTCGGGCATGGATGTGTGTGATGTCCTTAGGTTAGTTAGGTTTAAGTAGTTCTAAGTTCTAGGGGACTGATGACCACAGCAGTTGAGTCCCATAGTGCTCAGAGCCTGCCTCGGGCATGGATGTTTGTGATGTCCTTAGGTTAGTTAGGTTTAACTAGTTCTAAGTTCTAGGGGACTAATGACCTCAGCAGTTGAGTCCCATAGTGCTCAGAGCCATTTGAACCATTTTTGAACCCGTTGGGCATTTTGATCACAATACCCATACATCAACACGATATCGACCTTTTCCGCAATTGGTAAACGTTCCATTTTAACACGGGTAATGTATCACGAAGCAAATACCGTCCGCACTGGCGGAATTTTACGTGATACCATGTATTGTAAGTTTGTGACTATTACAGCGCCATCTATCACAAAGCGAAAAACATGGTCCAACTAAAACTTTCATATTTCTTTACGTACTACACGAATATGTAATAAAAATGAGGATTTACATTTAAGAAAAAATGGTTCAAATGGCTCTGAGCACTATGGGACTCAACTGCTGAGGTCATTAGTCCCCTAGAACTTAGAACTAGTTAAACCTAACTAACCTAAGGACATCACAAGTATCCATGCCCGAGGCAGGATTCGAACCTGCGACCGTAGCGGTCTTGCGGTTCCAGACTGCAGCGCCTGTAACCGCACGGCCACTTCGGCCGGCTTTACATTTAAGAAAAAAACGCAGTTGACATCCGTTTGACCTATGGCAGCGCCAACTAACGGGCCAACCATAGCGCCATCTGGTTTCCCACTTCAAGCTAGACGAGTTTCGTTCTTTGTAGTTTTTTTCGTTTGATGCTTATTTCGTGAAATATTTGGCTCGGACACTATCAATGGACCACCCTGTATACATTCCGCTTTTAACCTGCCCACGCTTACCTGTTACCCGTGCAGACAAGCCACCGCACGTCATCAGCAGAACGGGTAGGCTGCTTTTCTCCCATCGATGCTAACCTCTGTAAGAGCCAAACAGGCTAAGGGAATCTTGCTTGGCTATCCGTCTTTCAAGGTGATACGATAGGTAGCAGTTTAGTCTGTACGCTATGAGAAGGATTCGGACGTTTTTGAACAGAGAGATTAGGCCCAATATACTATATACACTCCTGGAAATGGAAAAAAGAACACATTGACACCGGTGTGTCAGACCCACCATACTTGCTCCGGACACTGCGAGAGGGCTGTACAAGCAATGATCACACGCACGGCACAGCGGACACACCAGGAACCGCGGTGTTGGCCGTCGAATGGCGCTAGCTGCGCAGCATTTGTGCACCGCCGCCGTCAGTGTCAGCCAGTTTGCTGTGGCATACGGAGCTCCATCGCAGTCTTTAACACTGGTAGCATGCCGCGACAGCGTGGGCGTGAACCGTATGTGCAGTTGACGGACTTTGAGCGAGGGCGTATAGTGGGCATGCGGGAGGCCGGGTGGACGTACCGCCGAATTGCTCAACACGTGGGGCGTGAGGTCTCCACAGTACATCGATGTTGTCGCCAGTGGTCGGAGGAAGGTGCACGTGCCCGTCGACCTGGGACCGGACCGCAGCGACGCACGGATGCACGCCAAGACCGTAGGATCCTACGCAGTGCCGTAGGGGACCGCACCGCCACTTCCCAGCAAATTAGGGACACTGTTGCTCCTGGGGTATCGGCGAGGACCATTCGCAACCGTCTCCATGAAGCTGGGCTACGGTCCCGCACACCGTTAGGCCGTCTTCCGCTCACGCCCCAACATCGTGCAGCCCGCCTCCAGTGGTGTCGCGACAGGCGTGAATGGAGGGACGAATGGAGACGTGTCGTCTTCAGCGATGAGAGTCGCTTCTGCCTTGGTGCCAATGATGGTCGTATGCGTATTTGGCGCCGTGCAGGTGAGCGCCACAATCAGGACTGCATACGACCGAGGCACACAGGGCCAACACCCGGCATCATGGTGTGGGGAGCGATCTCCTATACTGGCCGTACACCACTGGTGATCGTCGAGGGGACACTGAATAGTGCACGGTACATCCAAACCGTCATCGAACCCATCGTTCTACCATTCCTAGACCGGCAAGGGAACTTGCTGTTCCAACAGGACAATGCACGTCCGCATGTATCCCGTGCCACCCAACGTGCTCTAGAAGGTGTACGTCAACTACCCTGGCCAGCAAGATCTCCGGATCTGTCCCTCATTGAGCATGTTTGGGACTGTATGAAGCGTCGTCTCACGCGGTCTGCACGTCCGGCCCGAACGCTGGTCCAACTGAGGCGCCAGGTGGAAATGGCATGGCAAGCCGTTCCACAGGACTACATCCAGCATGTCTACGATCGTCTCCATGGGAGAATAGCAGCCTGCATTGCTGCGAAAGGTGGATATACACTGTACTAGTGCCGACATTGTGCATGCTCTGTTGCCTGTGTCTATGTGCCTGTGGTTCTGTCAGTGTGATCATGTGATGTATCTGACCCCAGGAATGTGTCAATAAAGTTTCCCCTTCCTGGGACAATGAATTCACGGTGTTCTTATTTCAATTTCCAGGAGTGTATATACACTTTGTGTCATTGTAACCCAGGAAACTGTGAATTTTAGTTGTCCTTTCTTTCCTCTTTAGCGAATTTCGGACTTATCTATTGGCTTCGATACGAACTGTT
Source organism: Schistocerca nitens (assembly GCF_023898315.1). NCBI lineage: Eukaryota > Metazoa > Arthropoda > Insecta > Orthoptera > Acrididae > Schistocerca > Schistocerca nitens. The sequence goes on along the minus strand of NC_064614.1, from coordinate 482,661,052 downwards.
TTCTCTGCAGCTTGATCCTTTTTCGACTAGTACCGCCTATTCTCAGTTCGAACACATCTTCAGGCCACCTCTAACACATGTTAACCGGAACCATCTCTAAAAGTCGAGATCCTTTGCACTTAATAACCTGAAGATATCTATTACACTGTAACGGAAACCAAACTGAAGCTTTGGAAGCCTAGTTTCAGTAACCTTAGTATGTTTCAGCCTAATATGAATCCAGTTACATTAATTTTAATTTTTGCCAGAATGTGCTGCTGATTTGCTAATTTCATTCTAAACAGCCAAAAACTGCATTCTAAATTCCCAAAATGCCTTTTAGCAAACACGAAGTTCATTCTTCATATTATGATAATCTAAAAACTACATGTCTGAAGCCGCGCGGGGTAGCCGCGTGGTCTCAGGCGCCTCGCCAAGGTTCGCGCGACTTCCCCCCCGTCGGAGCTTCAAGTCCTCCCTCGGCCATGGGTGTGTGTGTGTGTGAGAGAGAGAGAGAGAGAGAGACGGAGAGAGAGAGGAGAGAGAGAGAGAGAGAGAGAGAGAGAGAGAAAGAGATCTTCGCATAAGTTAGTTTAAGTAGTGCTAGTAGTGTATAAGTCTAGGGACCGATGACATTGGCAGTTTGGTCCCTTAGGAATTCACACACATTTGAACATTTTGAACATGTCTGAAAGAAGAAATTTTTCTTCAATATTAAACTTTCTTTGCACTACGTTGCATGCTACCAGAGTGTAGAGTCTACTATACACTGACCATATATTTTTCCTATTTCAATCAATTTTTGCCATAAATTTAGAAAGCCTATACAATTTCACGTAGGAGAAGGTGTAATTAGATGAATGACGAACACTAACTTCACTTAACGAAGGTTTATTCAGCACTTGCACATACAAGAGCGTGGAGCGAACTGTCTCCGACAAGAACACATACAGAATATACACAGCTACAGAACAGTCCAGTACAATGATTGTACTTACCCAATATAGAAATTAAAATTTCACAGCTCAGGTGAGTTTTTTTTAACGCTCTATCCATCTTTTTTTTCTTTTTCTTTTTTTTTGTTTTTTTCTTCTTTTTTTACAGGAAGGCAGGGTAAACAAACAATCTTTATTCGTACAATTGTGCTGTCCTAGGGATAAGAAAAGTAGAGAGACAGCAAAAACAATTTGGAAACCATAAAATCAACGTAAAGGCCACCCTCTATTTTTTATTTTTTTTTTTTTTTTTTTTTTTTTGTAACATGAATAAAGTAAATGACAATCCTAGTCACGGGCGAGAGTGAAAATGAAGTTATCATCTGCATCACAATCCCTGCAGCACGCGGTGTCCCATCATAAATCTGGCAGAAAGTCATATAATATTGACCATTTTTGCCATTGTGGGCGGCATGTATTTCTCCTGCGACGACCATTCGAAGGACCATTATCTGAAGCGGTTTCGGTGTTTACCATCGTTGTGTGTGTGTGTTTTTTTTTTTTGTTTTTCTTTTCACGTTAACATAATCCAGTCATAACTGGCGCCAACAGGTAGGGGCCAGTTTTCTTCTCAGTGTGCTATATGCCAATATAATTGAACCGCGCAGTACTGTCTCTAGTCGTTCTGCTGCAGGAGTCTTCTCAGTTCTGGGACACCCCAGCTGTCGGGCGGATTGTGAAAAACTCTTCCTAAAAAATTGGAAAAGTAAGTCCTGTATTTCGTATGACTCCGTATGAGCTCGTGTTGTTCTTGTAAATACATCCAATAATCCATCACGGACTTAATATCGTACGAATACAAATATTTCGTCACATGTCCAGCGATCCAACTGACCGCATACGTCTTTTGTTTGGGGAAAAAGGTCTTGTCCGATAGAAGAAGGACATCCGATGTTATTTCTGTGTAGTTAGTGCGCCGAAGGAAGGCCAGTATTCGACGCGTCAGCATCGAGACGTCCCTCGCTGCGCCACACACTAAACCATGTTCTTCCGTCGCTAACAGTCCACAGTTTGTGCAAAGAGGAGAATCGATCATATGAATTGTATGTAATCGACTCCTGGTCACAAGTTTACGGTTTATAAGAATATACCACATCGATCTCGCTGCTGTTGACAGTAATGGAGTATGCACTGCACATCAAATGTGGTTCCACGTTCTCGACGGGTAATTGAATTCCATTATGTTGCGGCCATGGTGGTCCATCAAGCACCTATATATCTCCCGAGTCGTGGGTATTCTCGTCGAAGGTACTTTCAGACGAACATAACTGTAATCAACAAGAAATGAGACAATGTGTGCAAGAGAAGGCGAAATATTGCCCACCGCAATCGGGGGTTCGTACGAAGGCGGAGCAAGTACTTCTATCAGAGCTGACGTTTGGTATGCTTTCGTTGCTGCCAATTTCGTATCATCGCTCGCATGTAAAGCGCCAGAGCTTTGTTTCGCACGTTTGTGAGGTTGAGGCCACCGTTCTGGAACTGTAGCGTTAACGTGTCATATTTGATCTTAAATAACATCCCAGTACTAACATAGTAACCAAAGGCAGCCATGAGGCGGTCTGCAATACCCTTCGGTATTGGTAGGATCTACGCTAAATGGGGCAGTCGTGAGGCTATGTGAACGTTAGTGTATGCCACATGTTGGATCATGTCAAAGGCTCTCAGTGAGTTGTTGCGTATCGTTAGACGAACATTCTGCAGAAGCCGTCGAGAACTCGCCACCGCTGACCGCCGTAGTGAACGGGTAAATCTGATCCCCAGACATTTCAGCGATTCCACCGTCTGAAACGGTCCCGGTACGTCTTCGAGGCCCCGTCCAATGTGCATAATTATGGATTTCGTCATGTTAACGACACTGCCTGCCGCCGTCCCGTAAGAGTCTAGATGTTCAACAGCCTGACGCACTTCACGTCCTGATCTGACAAGAAGGATCAGATCGTCCGCATACACGCGACAAACGAAAGAGTTCTCATTAAGCGCTATCCCAGTAAGTGAACGCCTCATAACACACATCAGCGGCTCAAGCGCTATCGCAAACAGCATCATGGAGAGTGGGCACCCTTGTCGGACTGAGCTGTTAATAGGAATCGAGCCCGCTACCCGACCGTTTACAATCACCTTCGATGTAGCCCCTCGTATTAGCCTCATAACGTTGGAGATGAAAACAGGTGGAATCGCCATTCGGCTCATGACTGACGCCAAGAAGTTTATCCTGTCGAACGCACGATCGAAGTCCATAGATATCATCGCTGCTCGCATTTTACACGTTTCCGCAAGGGCGATAACGTCACGGTATTCACTTAACGCCGAGGAGATGTTGCTTCGCACCCCTAGGCAAGCCTGATCAGGGGATATTGTCCTGGATATCGCCAGCTTGAGATGAGACGCTAGTAGTCGTGCAAATATTTTATAGTCGGTGTTTAGCTTAGTGAGAGGCCGATATTGATTAACACTGCGACTCCCCGCCATCTTCGGGATGGGAAGAAGAAATCCCGTTACAAAATCCGACGGTAGGCGCATGTCCGGACGCATCGCCTCATTGTACATCGACATCAACTGTGATCTCATCATGTCCACGAATTCTCGATAAAACTCTAGCGTAATCCCATCTGGACCTAGTGATTTATGGGCCGCTCCTTTTGTGAGTGCCACCTTTATATCGTCTTCTGTGAGTGGCTCCATAAGCGCTGCCTTATCCGTCTCTGTCAGTGTCGTTTGCAGATGTTGCAGTATCTCTTCCCCCACCCGACGGTCCGTCGGTGTACCGGCATAGAGGTGGCGGAAATGCTTTAAAAATTCATTTCCAATGTCCTGTTGTGTTGTCAGTTGACAGCCATCTAAACCGTGGAGCACTGTTACCAATGCCCGGCGGTAACGTTTATGTTCCCGCGACACATGGTGCATCTAGGTACGTTCCCCAGTGATGGTGTCGTGACATCTTGCCGGTATTTGGATGCCACCCAGTGGTCGACGCGTATCGATAGGATTTGTGCCCTGACACGATGAACTTCCGCATGATGTTCTGCAGACGGCACCTGGAAGGACAGCTCACGAAGCATGGTGTAGTAATAATCAAGAGTGTCTCTTTGCCATCTCGTCTTATCCCGACCATACTGTATTAGAGCTCTTCTTATTGCCGGCTTAGTACACTCGAGCCACCACTGAAGCACGGAGGTATATAATCAAAATATCCACGGGTGTACTGCCGGTCTACAGTGTCCAACGGGCACAATATTTCGGCGATCACACACGTCTCCATCATCAGGTGAACTGACGGACTGAGCTCCTGTGAACGTGCCGGCACGGAGATCCGTACACTATGGCTGCTCAGGGGGAACTGCGTTCGGTCGCGGCGGCGGCCGATTTAAATACCCTCCGCCCGCGGCGAGCTCACTCCGCCGTCCGCGCCCCGCGCCACGGTGACTGTGGCTATAATCTTAGCAAGGCTTGGGAACCAGCGATTGGATTAATCAAGAGTAAATCGAGCAAATGTATAGTTGTGACGACCACGGCGGACAGAGCCATCACACCGACGTCATCTCAGACGCCGTCGCAATCTGTTCCACCGCGCGACCGTGGCGCGGGGCGCGGACGCGCCCGTCTGTTGTCTGTGCCGGATGGGGCATAAACATTGAGAATGCGAATTCCATTAACAGTAATCGCCAGTCCTCGTGCCGAAGGTAGATAAGCCAGGTCGCGAACCGGAATCCCGTCCCGGACCAATATCGCCGTTCCACTATCGTTGTTCGAGTGCGGCGAGGTGTAGGAGATATATCCATGTACTTCCTGGAACTCAGGAATGTAAATATCCTGCACCATCAGTGTATCCACATCCGACGCGTATATCATGTCCCTAAACAACTGCTTTTTCACGGGCGATCTAATGGTATTTACATTCACTGTCCCTATTCTGTATGCCTGGGGTCGAGTAGCTGTCATCTCCACATGATGTTAAAATGACAAAGGTTCACGGTATCGATAGTCCCTTTGCACTTCCGCAGAGGGTCGCCCGACGGACGTGTCCCTGCGGCATTAGGTTTCTTGAGATGCGGACGGATGCGAGTCCCCACCAATAGAATGGTCCGCATCTGTGATTTCGTCGTCCTGCTCATACCAGCTGATATTATTGGGGTGCTCCAAATTTTCCTGTGCGGCATTGATGTGTGACATTTGTTGTTCTTTCGCAGCTTTAGATTCCACCGCAGGCCCCTAAGCGGATGCGTCGTCTGAGCGACATGACATCTTTTCACTGTCCGAATTCATATGGTCTGCGACATCCGAAGCTTGTGGTTCCAAGTCAGACAGGTCCATAGTGTTAGACTCATCTGGGCCCCCGAGAAGAGAAGGGAGCGTCTCTGCAGAGTTTAGTCGGCGCTTCTTGCGGCGCTTTGGCGAGCTTTGTTTGTGGGCCCTAACCTCGGCCTCTGGTGTTGGCCACAACGCCCTGGGGCCGTTCCACTTCAGCTTCCATGCCTATTGAGATGCTGTCATCCTCTTTCTGCACCACCTGTAGTGTCTGAGATTGGAGGTTGGTCGGAGCCATTCCTTCCTCACTGGGGTCCGAAGGCGCCTCAATCAACTGCGGCGTCGGTTCGATAGTGCGCTCCGACCTCGGCGTCACCTCCCCGCGAAGCGCCGTCACGTAAGTCATCGGCAGTGACGTTGGTGTTGTCGGATTCTGGAAGTCTCCACTGGGGAGTTGCACGAGTCTCCTCTGCATACACGCAGATCGAAGATGTCCTTCACCTCCACACCCGGAGCATGTCCGTGGCTGTCCATCATAGATGACAATAGCTCTACAGCCGCCGATGTTTATGTATGATGGCACATGTTTCGTAAGGGCAATTTGCACCTGTCGGACACCATTGAGCACTGGATAAGTGCTAATACTTGCCCAACGTTCGGCCGTATGACTAATAACTCTGCCATATGGCTGGAGTGATTCAGTGACCAATGATTCGGGTACCTCGAAAGACAGCTCGAAGACTCGAATCGTACGCACGCCCAGCCCCGAATGAGCGACTAAAACTTCGCCAATATGACCATCGGAGTGTCGGAACTGGAATCCTCGTTTGGCGGCTTCAATGATCCTATCGCATGCTGCGTCGTCAATCATCTTTACGTAAAGAGTGCTGCTCACGATTGATAAGTGAATTCCAACAATCTCCGTGTAATTAAGATGCACTTCTCCCCTCAAGAAACGTTCGATTTCGAAAGCCTTCGGTCTTGTATACTCGTTACAGAACGTGAACTGTATCGTGGTTTTTCGGAAATTGTGTGCCATTGCGTTCGATTCAAACAGTAACACGCGCGAGTGATGACGGTGTAAACACCGCTTCTTTCGCGAACGTTCGCAGCCGGGACGTAAACAAGTTCGAGTTACTCCGCGGCTAAAGGCGGACTCTTTTTTGAAGTCACAACCCTCCATGCGACAGTTTAGTATCATAACCACTACACTACGTCGACTGTGCTACTCAGTTTCATCTGCGACATTGTTCCCTCCATTCTCGGTGTTACGTCATCCGAGTCCGGAAAAGAGTCATCCGTCCTGCATACTCCGACACCCGATGACGGATGTTCGCCCTGGCGGCGATCCTCTTATAACCTACCTTGCTGCTACGTTCTTCGTCACCTTTCCTCTTGTTGCATATCGCTGGAGCTTAGACTTTATCCTGCATTGCAGCAGCCTTATAGGGCTTCATTCAAAGGACGTGGATCGTATATCTAATCTTTCGTCGTCTTGTGTCGGGGTCGAAATCTTCAACTTCATAAGTAACATCAGTCAACTGTCTTACAACCTTATAAGTTCCAAAGTAGCACCTGAGGAGCTTCTCAGAGACACCAACCTTTCGAACAGGAGTGAAGATCCAGACGAGATCACCAGGCTAGTAGACAACAGGGCGATGGCTGGCGAAATACTTTCGGCAATCGTTTTCTTGAGCCTGCAGGGTGCGGAGTCGAGCTAACTGCCTAGCTTCCTCAGCTCTGGATAACACCTGGCCGATGTAGTCGTCGCCCACGTCAAAAGCATGTAACGGAAACACAGTGTCCATCGTCGTCGTCGCCTCACGACCATGCACCATGAAAAATGGCAGTGTTGTAGGCAAACGTCACGAAAGGTAGCACATCATCCCAGTTGCTCTGCTCAACATTGACGAACAACATTGTCGGCCGAGGTCTTATTAAGGCCTTCAGTAAGCCCGTTAGTTTCTGGATGGTAGGCAGTCGTAATTTGATGAGTAATGTTGCACCGACTGTTTATCTCTGTCACAAGATTCGATTGAAAAACTTTCCCTCGATCCGTAATTAACGACCTTGAGGCACCGTGTTTTAATACAGTGTCTTCTACGATGAATTTGGCTACCTCGAATGCTTCAGCTGTTTTCACAGCTTTTTAATAGCATAGCGTGTCAGATAATCAGTGCAAACAATAATCCATCTATTGCCACTAGCAGACGTTGGAAATCGTCCGAGCCGGCTGGGGTGGCCGAGCGGTTCTAGGCGCTACAGTCTGGAACCGCGTGACCGCTATGGTCGTGGGCTCGAATCCTGCCTCGTGCATGGATGTGTGTGATGTCCTTAGGTTAGTCAGGTTTAAGTAGTTCTAAGTTCTAGGGGACTGATGACCTCAGAAGTTAAGTCCCATACTGCTCAGAGCCATTTTTTTAAATCCTCCACTGGCACTCTTAACAGTGCGACACATAGTGAAGGACACTCCTAAATAAACCTGACCAGAAAAAACTCTTGCGGATTCTATCGTATGTCTTAATAAATCCTAAATGTCTGGCCTCAGGTGTGTCATGGAATTTCTGTAGAACATCTAAGCGCGTGTGTTTAGGAATCACAATGGATCAAAGTTTTTCTTGAAAAGTAATCCATTAACTACCTAAAATTGTCCTTTCACATCCTCTGACCGATTTAAGACAAGCATAATTTGAGATATCTTGGCGTCCTTCTTCTGCTCAGTAGAGAGATCCTGAAGTGCAGAGAGATAGTCACTATCTTCATCAAAGTCTTGATGGTCTTGCACAGGGTTCCTTGAGAGACAGTCGGCATCTCGGTGTTTTCCTCCACTTTTGTACACTATGGTAATGTCAAACTCTTGAAGACGTAGTGGGCACCTGGCAAGTCGTCCTGTTGGATCCTTAAGACCTGTCAACCAACAAAGTGAATGATGGTCTGTAACAACTGTGAATGGCCTTCCCTGGAGATACTGTCGAAATTTGCACATGGCCCAGATCACTGGACGTTGGATCCCTCTTGCAGTATGGTATGGCCTTTGGCTCTTTAAACTGACGCCACTGTTCTACCTCAGTGATGTGCCTAATTGTGGGAAGCAGTTGGCCCAGGTTCAGAGCGTCATTTGATGTGTTCGGCTTGCGAACTGGACATGCAATACACAAAATTGATGGCACAACTTTATTTGATAAACAGAACGTGAAGCTAAACTTAGTGCTGGAGACAGGATACTACAACATAAGAGCACAGATTTTCACAATTGGAACACGTTTCAATATAATTCTTTTGGATGTAGAACCACCTCACGACCCCGTAAAACTGCCAACGTTTCGCTTGATAGTGCACACAGCCTCCATCACTGTGTTTCGCTCCAAATGTAGCCGATATATTGATAGTTTTATGGCATCATGATGTGGTCCACATCCAAAATAATTATATTGAGAAAGGATGTTGCACCCTTTAATTAAAGCACGGCATCCATGTGGTGGAGCTGCATGCATGGTAGTAGTGGGATAAAGTGGGCATGGCCTCCCTCTGCATTGTTGCCAGATTTATTCAAGATGACGTATCCAAGCTGCAGCCAAAGATATGACAACATTGCAGTGACGTTATGGTGTGAAGTTAAAATTTTGGAGGGAGTATACGTCAATTCAGCTACCTCCATTAACTGAACTACAGCTCCCTTTCCCCCTCCCCATCCTCTCCCCTCCCCTCCTCTCTCCCACCAGGAAATTGATGGTAAAAGGACAGTCTGTGCTGGGCTGCCGCATAGGATAGACATAACTCTTCAGTTTCTATGCATTGATAATTTAAACAGTTTGAGTTGACATAGACAATAGCTCCATCCAGTGCGTTCACCTTGAGGTCCGAAGTCCAACTGACCTAGTTCACAACACCACTACCAGAGGGCGCTGTTGGCCATCACCCCGTGCCCTCCCTTGACATAATCCGAGATGGCGGTATGGGGGGGGGGGGGGGAAGGGAAATGGCGGGAAATTCCCTCAGTCTGTGTCTAGCTGCTGGACTGGGAGGATGGACGTAATTGTTTTACTGTGTGCACTATGCGACCAATGAATGAGATTTCTGTGCTGGAGGAAGAGTTTAACGGGTGTAAAAACTTTAATCATGCAGCTGAGTACTGTGTCCATAGCCACCTGCACGATGTTTGGAAAGCAATGATATTTGGTGAAGATTAATACGCTTCATCAAATTATGAAGATGCAACAAGGTGAGACTAAGTTACACGTCGCAACTCGTGCGAGTGATGCGACTGTATTCCGAAGTGCAAGAGGAAAGACGTTCATCCCAGAGTCTCCGCATCTGCTGGAAGAGAAGTCACATGCCAGGCTCACAGCACCGCGATGCTGTAGCCACAGGGGCCGTCACGTGTTTCGTGTCACGTTGGAAATATCCGCAGCCGTCCTCCTTCCCATCCCTGGCGCACGGATACCCTTTGTCGTTGAACACGAACTGCTTCGGGAGTTATTACATCTGGTGTGTATGCAATGTGCGGAATATTGTTACATACATAGCTTGAAGATGTCACAGGAACTAAATGTAACACTGTACAAAGTGATTGAGAGACCTTTGCAGATGATGCAAGAATACTTAAACAATTTTCGATGTGATTACTCGTTTTATCCCTGAGACACTACGCGCGCTTTTGTGGGAAATACCCTTGTCTTTGAGCATAGGCTGCTTCAGAAATTAGTAAATACAACTGAATATGTCTCTAAATACACTTTAAAAAATATAGCTGCACTGTAGTCAGCTTCAGTTTTGCGATGAACACTGACTCTAAAAAGATGGCGATACATGTGTGAAACGACCCCTGAAACACTTCGCACACTTTTGTGGGAAATAAATCCCGAAACCGATATCAGCTGCAATATCTGATTTTACGCGCCAAAACGACGATATTTGGAAGTCGAAATAAATATCTCTGTAATTTTAAACAAAACACTCACCACTTTTCGAGTCTTAGCTGCATGTTTGAAGACACTGCCAGAGAGAGAAAAAATTCTGAGTCCTGCAGCTGCAGTGGTATTTATCACTTTTTTGAAACGGTGAGTGGGTTTAGTTTATATTTTCTGCTGGAGTCAAGGATGTCTTTTTTCCTGTCGGTCGCTGTGACCGAGCGGTTGTAGACGCTTCAGTCCGGAACCGCGCTGCTGCTACGGTCGCAGGTTCGAATCCTGCCCCGGGCATGAATGTGTGTGATGTCCTTAGGTTAGTTAGGTTTAAGTAGTTCTAAGTCTAGGGGACTGACGACCTCCGATGTTAAGTCCCACAGTGCTTAGAGCCATTTGAACCATTTTTGTCATTTTCCTCACTTCTCGAAGCACACACTGGCGTCAAGAGATCAGTCGGTCATCCACCGTGGCGGTCACGAGTTAAATGCCCACGATACACGCTGCCCTACCGCGCAATCAGAGCGCGATCAGTGGACCGCTGTCACCCTCCCAGCTCGTATACAAAGGCTGTGGTAGTTCCCTCGGCCCAAAGGCATTACTGTTTCTGGCCACGACCTACTTGCTTGCTTGCTGCTATGCCTTCTACAGCCATCTCCATATATATGTATTTTCACATGGTTTGCGAGAATTTCATACCATTTACGCATAGTTCTCGATACCAAGCACATCAGAGTATGCTACCGATCTCTCGCACATTTTAATTCCGAATATAAACAGAGGAAATTATATTTTTAGAAACCTGAAACTTTAGCGAGATGCAACGAAGTGGAACGTGCTGCAAACCACTGAGTAACTAGAAACTAATCTTTTCTGTGAAGATCTTTACATGAAAACTCGAAAAGAGAAGAAATTGTTAGTTCCACTCGTATTTTTTAACGAATACCGATATCAATGATATAACAGATTCGAAATCATCGTTCTAGTTTAGAAACTCAACTAAGGTGTTTCTCATGTCTAGAGAACCACCAAACGTCTCTTCCATCTGTCTTTTACCATCCAGATGCACACAACACACATCGCAACCGATGTTCTTCCAACCAAATAAAGGTGGGAAATGTGTAGAAGCAGTCAACTAGTCAGTCTACACGGGAGGGAATTACTGTCTAGTGCAAACACACATACATATTCATATGTGTGAGATCTTATGGGACTTAACTGCTAAGGTCATCAGTCCCTAAGCTTACACACTACTTAACCTAAATTATCCTAAGGACAAACAAACACACCCATGCCAGAGGGAGGACTCGAACCTCCGCTCGGCTGATCCCGCACGGCACACATACATATTGAATCTCCTCAAATCACAAAGGCTCTCCAACACATACTAAGTATTAGTTCGCTATTCACCCACGTAGAGGGCGTGACGGTTACATCAGCTACATTCATGTATCCCAGTCGGCCTCCACAATTCGAATGGCTCCTAGTGTAAGCCAGAAATGACAATCGTTCCGGCCACAGGCCGCAGCCGCCACACGCCCCACACGCCAGGCAGGATCGTCGTAGGAAATCAGAAAATCTGTAGGATTCTTATGACTTGACTTTTTTTCATGTAAAAAAAAGATCTTTCATCCCCTTACGGGTATCACAATTTTCCACGAGAAATCCATACCTTCCTTACGACAGGACAAAGTCGTTTTCTTTGCACATGTCGGAACATTGACTTTATAAGCCTGCTGATCATGGTGAATCTATCACACATCCCCTACCAAGTATAACACTGCGTGTTGTGACCACTAGTAACAGTCCAATTCCGAGACGATGATGTAATTTTCGACGGTTGCAGTACACAAGGTCGGCATCCGGCGTGAACTGAACTTTGCGCTTTTTTTTCCCCTTTATTGTATTTCAATTCCCCATCGGGCCGGGTTGGCAGTAGCACATGCGCTGCTCTTGAGCCAAAAGACAGAACAAACAATAGAAGACATTTAGAAAAATAACAAAGGAGAAAACATGGTGAACATAGATACAAAAAATGGGGAACATCATGGAAAAAAATAGACAAAAAAGGGAGTGACTGTAAAATGGAGATAAAAAGCCGTAAAAAAGTAGCACACACAAAAAACACACACTGGGACAATTAAAAGAAACAAGGCGCAGTATGGCTGGAGCATAAAGTATCAATGGAGGGTGTAGCACATAAAAAACACTGACAGTAACGCTAAGTACACGGCCAGCACACAATTAAATTCACACCTCTCGATGCACAGGAGAAAAAGCACTAAACACAACACTGACTTGGCATGATGATGAAAACAGAGGATCTGCAAGGCGCAAGGAGATGAGTGAGAAGGGCAAAAGGGAGGGAGGGTTAGAGAGGGGGAGGATGGGTGGGGGGCGCGCCAGAGAGGGCCAGGTAGGGAGGGATGTGGGAGGGAAAGAGGCAAGGAAGGGGGCAGGGGCTCAGGGGAGGGGAAAGGAGGAAAATCCGCTCTAGGGAGAAGGAGGGGAGAGGAAAAAAAGGTGGCCCTGGGGAGGGGGAAACAAGTCAGGTTATAGTTGGAAGGAAAGGTATATGTCACGGCGAAGTTCATCATCCGGGAGGGGGAGGTGCTGGAAATTGCCCTGATGAAGGAGATGGAGGGTGTGGAGGTGGAGAGAGGGAGGGATACAGCGATAGAGGTGCGGCAACAGGTGGGGGTTGGAGAGGAAGGAGGAAACCAAGGGGTGGGGGGATCAAGCCTGAGACAATGTAAAGGATGCGGAGATGTTGGAGGAACAGGAGGAGGTGGGGGAAGGGGATGAGTTCGTACAGGACTTTGCACCTGGTTCCAGCCCCTAGATAGCTGTCTCCAACCAATCAGATTTCGGCATAGTGATACTTCCTGCAGGCCACGGCTTGAGCTCCCCCTGCAGGAAGTAGTACCCGGAATGTTTGTTTCCATTATCTTGTGTGCAAATAGCCAGTGTTTACCATGTTGCTTTTGGGTACGCCTTTGGACATAGACAACCTCGCCCTCTGTGGTGTTATATGGGTTGCCGGCCCTCAGGGGCTCCCTTGACTCTGGTTTAACACTTCGCCAATAAATTAATGCTGGCCACACCATACAATATAAAGCAAAAATCTGCGATGGATGGACAGGTCTCATTTGTTTTTCTTGTGAGTGGTACCAGTGTGTCTTAGCAAGAGAGATGTAATCGTCTTATAAGTGGCCAACTATTAAAAAATGCAGTCGCAATGTGAATGTTACTGTCGCCCTGCATAAAAGTGGTGTTGGTTCTACTGGCGCACACAAGTACCGCTAATGATACCCATGTTGAAAACTATACAAGTTCTATAAATCGTGGCTCCGAAGCCCAAAGATAGATCAACCACCTGTGCACTGTGAAGCAGAGCATTATCGTCCATCAATACGAAGTCTGGGCCCACAGCACCTAGCAACAACCGCACATGAGGTCCCACGATCTTGTCACGATATCTGACAGCAGTTTAACCTTACCGATTCACCCACACAGTTTCAAGAAGAGATCTTCGAGTGGTAAACATAATACCTGTACACACCATTAGGGACCCTCCTCGATACTGGTTTTTTCTACAGTCCGCCCCCGGTAGCTGAGTGGTCAGCGCGACAGACTGTCAGTCCTAAGGGCCCGGGTTCGATTCCCGGCTGGGTCGGAGATTTTCTCTGCCCAGGGACTGGGTGTTGTGTTGTCCTAATCATCATCATTTCATCCCCATCGACGCGCAAGTCGCCGAAGTGGCGTCAAATCGAAAGGCTTGCACCAGGCGAGTGGTCTACCCGACGGGAGGCCCTCGTCACACGACATTTCATTTCATTTCTACAATGTTTGGATCCAGGGATGACCATGTGAGACATCAGAAAAAAGTACCGTCATCTGGCTGTAAAAGCAATTCGTTACCTCCTTAGTACTGCGTGGCTACTGACGAAGGCTTCGGCAAAGTGACGTTTATTGTTGGAGACCTGCAGTAAGCGTACCTCCGACGCGTCTCTACAGAAGGAAACGTTTAGAGTGGATTCGTCAATATGCCACCTGGACGGTCGAACTGTGGGCCAAGGTTCTTTTAGCAGATGAGTCCCAATTTGGTCCGGAGAGTGATTCTCGATGGATTCTCATCTGAAGGGAACGTGGAATACGGTATCCAAAGCGCAATAAAATTATAAATTATTCTTGCAAAACTGATTTCCTGTCCAGAAGACACTCATCAGAGATATTGCATCTTGCAGGCGTTCTGTTGCGCAACATGTCTGCATGTACTGCATTCGACTGCAGTAAACCGGTCACATGTTCGAATCCTAGAAGCGTCATATATTTTTAACAGTTTTGCACGAAATCCGAAAACAGCATTAGCAAGAACTGATTGTGGGAAGTATTATATATAGCTTCACATTAGTCTTAGTCTGAGAATTGCACAACATAGAATAAATGCATTTACTTTCAGAAAAAATAGTTCACTTTTTTGGAAAGCATTGCTAGAAGTAAAGATATCACCATACGCCCACAGTACAACGAGATGTAGGACGATGAGGTTATGCGGAGAGACATAAAGAGTGTAGAACGTGCAGGTGTCACAAACCCTAGGGCTGTGATGTTTGTGAGGGTAAACTAACGTTAGCGCCATCTTTAAGTAAGATGATGAAACTGCGAAAGCTTAAACATTAAGGATCCTACCTAGACAGTAAGAAGATAAAAACATTGTTTCTAATAAAGCAAACAGTGTATGGTCACATTGACTAGAAAATATTTTCTTGAACGTGCCGTGTGTGAACAGAGATTGCAAATGTAAGCGCATGTAAACAGCGAGGAAAAAACAATAATATTGCGTTTCCGATCGGTGTGGTGAAGTTTTGTAATTGTGATTTAGTTTTCATATGAAACGACAGTAGAGCCGTTTTACAGATAAGCTAAAATGTTCCTTCGGGTTAGATTCGAATCAGCGATATATAGACATCGTCTTATAAAATTCGACGGTTTACCCCTCTAACATCGGAGCTACCGAATAATTTAGGGTGTAGTTAGGTAATACGACAATTTTCACTAGGAATTTAATTTCGTTGACTGACGCTATCCTTCGTTGTAACAGTGGGAGAGCATATCTCGAAGGCAGGTTAATGTCAACATACTAAGTTAAGTTAGTGAACTTTTGCGTAGACTTGGTGCCAATTTTCCGGTACAGTGCAACCACATTTTGCGCGTCTTCTCATTCTCTGGAACACTCGAAAACACCTTTTCAGAGTTTTTGTAGATGTATTGGTACGGTGTGGTACTACACAGCATTTGTAAGCCATTTTTCGAAAAGTAAATTCCAAAAACTAGAGATCACTGTGAATTAGCATAACGACAGCAGGAGCAGCGAACTAGCCAGTGACGTCACAGGCATCACATGACTCCAATGGAGTGTTTTAGCGGGCGTTCGAAATATCTGAATTTCATTTCCTTTTTTATAAAAGAATACTAGAATTGAAGAGGAAAAGAAGCACGTTAGGAGCATAAAATGACTTAATTAATCATTTAAGACAATTTCTAGAAAACTATCAAATACCCTATTGTGGTCGCGTGCGTTCACATTCAGTTGTTCGCTCAGACTGCCAAATTATCACAGATAACTCAAGAGAATAATCTGATAATACTCGCTAGAATTGATATTGTTGACTGTGTTGAGTAGTATGAGAAAGGAATCACTAGGTGCAGCGTGTGTAAAGGAAATGCATCATGCTTCCACGCTATGCTACTTCGCAACAGCAGCTACGCAAGCGTTTCCGACGGAGTAGGCGCTCAGTGACGATACCCGCCGCGCACCCGGCGGTGAAACTTCCGTCATCTTCGGCAACTTACGACCAGCTTTATCAAGTTTATTCACTCCTTCTCTCTCTCTCTCTCTCTCTCTCTCTCTCTCGCTCTCTGTCGCAATACAGATGCTTTAACACCGCGTCACTCAGTCATGCACCTGCAATCCTCTAATTGTGGTGTCCATTGTTTATTACTATCTTAGCAATTGAAACTAATTTATCTCTGAAGTTAAAATTCTTCGGAATGATGTAAATATCTATGTGCGAAAGTGTTAAGCTGTGATGTGTTTGTCACTGTGCTCCGTGTGCCAAGCAATCAAATTTCTAATAAAAAGGTAAGTAAATGACCTAAGGAAATGATCTCAACACACAAATGTAGACACTAAAATATATTAATCTTCCTGCACATGGTTGTAATTCGATACATAACCTCACAAGCACACACATCAAATAAACATTGTCACACTTCAGATTAACATAATGTACATGTAACTGGAATGCACCTGACGATGGCAGTTTGCCATTGAAACAGGTCATACTAATTAAATATTAGTAAAAGTGGAACTCAAGCAGAATAAATTACTTCATAAGCTCTTCGTTCATATAACTATATGATAAAGTGGTGTTATCAAGAAAAATAAGTTCGTCTGTATAAATAAAAGAAACCAGAACATCGCTTTTGTTTCTTATAGATTGGTGCACACTTCTTCGTGACAATTAACTTGCACTGCCCTAGTCTTCAACCATTCATACTTTGAAAGCCTTCTTTTCTTCCAAAGATGGGAGACATATTGTCACAAGCCTGTGTAATCCTCCCTGCGTGTAAGAAGTCATTTTACGCATCAATAACGAACTGCGCAGTGGCTAGCACACTGGACTCGCATTCGGGAGGACGACGGTTCAATCCCGCGTCCGGCCATCCTGATTTAGGTCTTCCGTGATTTCCCTAAATCGCTCCAGGCAAATGTCGGGATGGTTCCTTTGAAAGGGCACGGCCGACTTCCTTCCCCGTCCTTCCCTAATCCGATGAGACCGATGACCTCGCTGTTTGGTCTCTTCTCTCAAACAATCCAAATCCAATAACGAACTTCTCGCAACGTTCAGTCATCCATAACAACCGAGCGAGGTGGCGCAGTGGCTAGCACACTGGACTCGCATTATGGAGGACGACGGTTCAATCCCGCGTCCGGCCATCCTGATTTAAGTTTTCCGTGATTTCCCTAAATCGCTCCAGGCAAATACCGGGATGGTTGCTGTGAAAGGCCCGGCCGACTTCCTTATTCTACCTTCCCAAATCCGATTAGACCGATCACCTCGCTGTCTGGTCTCCTTCCCCAAACAACCCAACCCAACGCCAACCCCATCCATAACACTACTTTCTTCTTCACCACAAAACAATCAAATTACTAGGTTAAATAATCCGATCACTTAAGTTCAACAATCCAAGGCAGTTGTCCTGGAAATGACTTTACAACTGATTTTAAGCAATAGATGTCTTGTAACGTACTGCGATTTTTGTGAATATTTAGACAAATGATACGAAAAGCATCTGATATGAAAAGTATGTGGAATAATTTGTTTATTAAATTAATGATGCATGTTTCATGATAAAAGAAATTTTATACGTTTTATGTTCAGCTCACTGAATTTGAAAGATAATACAGCTTCTTCCAGCAACACGACACGACACATATCTAAAGTATCCCTGGAACGAGTCCATGATGTCTTCACTGAGGAACGAACTGCCAGCAAAAACCTATGGCCATCACGTTTGCCAGATCTAGCAACATGTGTTTCTTTTTTATTTTTATTTTTTATTTATTTATTTATTTTTATTTTTTTTATTTTTTATTTTTTTGGGATGCTTGAAGAGTAAGGTCTATGAAACAAATCCACACACAATACATGAACTGAAAGACAACATCAGCCGTGAAGTTGCCGCCATTCATATCTGAACTTAATGCCGAGTGCCTCTTAACATGCTTAGACTTGCACAGCTATGTATTGATGTTGCATGGATGACTTTCAGCATCTTATATAAATGTATTTTTCATTGTATTTTTCATCGTAAATAAATGGTAAATCCATTTCAGCTCTCCGTTTCTGCAATTCCTTTACAATCAAACGTAGTACATTTATCTACAGCACCCTGTGTAATTTTAGTGGTCACCATACGTTTGGCAGTTTATTTTCGACAATGTAACGTCATTTGAACAACTTATGTTAGTTAAAAACATTTCCATGCACTAATATATTCTGAGTGGCTTGACACAAGAACCTGTCCTTCTAAGAGAGTCGACTCCAGGGAACTTGGTTATTTCCCTTTCTTTGAAAATAAAATCTCAGCTAACTTGGACACTGTGTCTGCGTTTTTGTCTTCATGATGAAGAGCCACAATTCTCGACTTCATGTGCGACGTCCAGCAAGTGACGAAGGACACGGTACTGACCAAAGTAGCGCTTTAGTAAGTTCTCCAGATGCAAAATCCATACGAAGTCTCCTGCTCTGGAACTCACTGATCAGTGCTTGGCGTTGCATCGCTTCCAGTCTTCCTACTGCGCGTCCACGATCCACATGCGAGCCAGCTGCATTACTTCCTTCGACCTGGTTATATGAGGCGTTTCACGCAGTCATCCTGATTATCGTCCAGTTGAAACCGGAACTGTGTATCCATTGTCGTTTCGGCCTCGCGACCATGGAGCAGAGGAGTGGTGTGACACCTATAGTGTCTTGCTTCCCTGTGTTGTAAGCGAACGCCACGATGGACAGTATTGTATGCAAATCTGTCTGTTCGACACTAACGCACATCGACAGCATGAAATTAGCTCTCACACTAGCCTGTACTGGAAAACTTTTCCACAATCAGAGATCATGACACAGGGTGGTCTGTGCTTCAGAATGGTGTGTTCTACAAGGAACTTTTCAATTTCAGACCTTCAGTAGTCAGCACAGCTTCGGTAACAGCATAGCACAATATATATTCAGTGCAGACTATTATCCAACAATTCCCGTTTGTCAGCTTCTAAACCCTTCCCAAGAGGCCCATTCCAGTTCTGTGGAAGGGAGGTGCTGCAGGTGGGATTGGTACCAAATACTCTGGAGGTAACTGTGGCACACATTTTCACCACTGGCACTCCTTGCAGTGGCTTACATTGTGCCTCACGGATCGGTAGTGATCTGGCCACTGACATCTGCGTCTGATTCTGTCTAGTGTCTTCACGAATCCCAGGTGACCAGACGATGAAGCGTAGTGAATATCTCTCAGGATAACAGGCCACAAATGTGCTGATATGACGAGCAATCATTACCGTCCCATTGCATCACAATTCCTCTTATATACTACTGCGTTTACTAATGGAATTCTCCTCTGGTTGGTTCCTTCTTCGTCAACGCGTCTGTGGTTTTCCACAGTGGTCAATTTTCTCCCTGGTCAAAAACAATGTCACTTAGTGCAGCGAGGACTAGGATTTCATCTTTTCTGTGTTCCATCAAAGGATTCTTGAAAGAAAATCAGCAGTTTGCATCCACTTTTGTGTACAGCTGTGGTGTATTCCCAAAGCCTCAGCACCCATCTTACCAGCCGACACGATGGACCCTGCGGGTTAGACAATCAGCATAGAGAATGGTGGTCCATCCCAGTGGTCAACAGTTTTCCAAACAACATACTACTGGAACTTTTTGATGACCCAAAAACAGTTAAGTCACACTTTCTCGGTTGCTGAGTACTAGGACTGGAGAAGATGTTAGTACCTCCTTAAAGACGATGAATCATGGTTCTTTGGCGTCTTTGTGTAGTAGTTCTTGCAACTGACATGCCTTGGTACATAAGTCCTTCGCGAATCGCCTGTAGTATGAGAACACTCCGAGAAAACTGCTCACATCAACGAATATGCTGAGGAGTCGGAAAATCTGTAACTGCTATTTTTTTCTGTGGATCATAATGGACTCCATCACCATTCACAAGATATCCCAATTTTTTTTCTTGTTTGTGTGTGTGTGTGTGGGGGGGGGGGGGTGGAAGTGGAACTTTTTTGGATTCAGGTGGAGGACTACAGCACACTTCAACATAGTTGTCAGGTGCTTTAGATTTAATCTGGAAGGCATAACTTTGAATATACAGAGCCTGACAGGTGGCATGAAGGCAGCCTTTTCTCTGTTAGCTTCATCAACCTTGATTTGCCAGTAGAGCCTGTCTGCATGCCTGTAGTCGAAGAGTACATCGCTTCTTTCAAGCAGCGTAGGGTGTCATCAATTCACTGCAAAAGACATTTTTCTTTAAAATTTTATTCATTCAACGTCCTTCGATGCAGAAATACTATGTGTTATTCCTATTCTTCACAAGTACCACAGGTGAAGACCTAGGACTCTCTGAAGTTTTAATGTCATCTTGCAGTATCTTCTTCGCCACGAATTACCTGTCGTTCAGCTAATGACACTATTTGAGTACAGGCCAATTGGTGGATGATCTTCAGCGTTACACAGTGTTTTACCATGAGCCGCTTGGTATATCTTTCCTCTCCTCCAGAACTGAAAGTATCCAAAACTTGATCCACAACAGCTATCACTCACTGACACTATTCTTCGGCAAGGTCAAATCCTATTGGCAATCTGATTGTACCTTCGTTCCCTGCATTGTATGTAATGGTGGTGGAGCACAGTTCTCCATCAATGGCACTAAGCTAACCATCCTGAACTGGTTTGGTTGCCCCTGTGCGCTTACCTTTAGGGATGAGTTCTGGCTGCTCAAGACAATTAGTAATCCAAAGTTTTCCTACACAACTTATAATGTTTACAATCACCACTGGTATGTAGATTTCTTTTGAGAACCTGAGTATCTTTCTGTAGTAAAAAGACTTTCACAGATTAACTGTTTCGATTGACGACTGGAATTCGTGTTTTTGATGACAGTGGAATCTACATCTACTCTACATTCATACTCCGCAAGCCACCTGACGGTGTGTGGCGGAGGGTACCTTGAGTACCTCTATCGGTTCTCCCTACTATTCGAGTCTCGTATTTTTCGTGGAAAGAAGGATTGTCGGTATGCCTCTGTGTGGGCTTTAATCTCTCTGATTTTATCCTCATGGTGTCTTCGCTAGATATACGTAGGAGGGAGTAATATACTAGTTGACTCCTCGGTGAAGGTATGTTCTCGAAACTTCAACAAAAGCCCGAACCGAGCTACTGAGCGTCTCTCCTGCAGAGTCTTCCACTGGAGTTTATCTATCATCTCCGTAACGCTTTCGCGATTACTAAATGATCCTGTAACGAAGCACGCTTCTCTCCGCTCGATCTTCTCTATCTCTTCTATCAACCCTATCTGGTACGGATCCCACACTGCTGAGCAGTATTCAAGCAGTGGGCGAACAAGCGTACTGTAACCTACTTCCTTTGTTTTCGGATTGCATTTCCTTAGGATTCTTCCAATGAATCTCAGTTTGGCATCTGCTTTACCGACGATCAACTTTATATGATCATTCCATTTTAAATCACTCCTAATGCGTACTCCCAGATAATTTATGGAATGAACTGCTTCCAGTTGCTGACCTGCTATATTGTAGCTAAATGATATGGGATCTTTCTTTCTATGTATTCGCAGCACATTACACTTGTCTACATTGAGATTCAATTGCCATTCCCTGCACCATGTGTCAATTCACTGCAGATCCTCCTGCATTTCAGTACAATTTTCCATTGTTAAAACCTCTCGATATACCACAGCATCATCCGCAAAAAGCCTCAGTGAACTTCCGATGTCATCCACAAGGTCATTTATGTATATTGTGAATAGCAACGGTCCTACGACACTCCCCTGCGGCACATCTGAAATCACTCCTACTTCGTAAGACTCCTCTCCATTGAGAATGACATGCTGCGTTCTGTTATCTAGGAACTCTTCAATCCAGTCACACAATTGGTCTGCTAGTCCACGTGCTCTTACTTTGTTCATTAAACGACTGTGGGGAACTGTATCGAACGCCTTGAGGAAGTCAAGAAACACGGCATCTACCTGGTAACTCGTGTCTATGGCCCTCTGACAAGGTAATCTCCCCATCGCATCCCCCTCAGATTTTGTTATAAGTTGGCAAAGTGGATAGGCCTTGAAAAACTGGACACAGATCAATCGAGAAAACAGGAAGAAGTTGTGTGGAACTACGAAAAAAATAAGCAAAATATACGAACTGAGTAGTCCATGAGCAACATAAGCAACATTAAGGATATTGTGAGCTCAGGAGCGCCGTGGTCCCGTGGTTAGCGTGAGCAGCTCCGGAGGTTGGTTCAAGTCTTCCACCGAGTGAAAATTTTACTTTCTTTATTCTCGCAAAGTTATGATCCGTCCGTTCGTTCATTGACGTCTCTGTTCACTGTAATAAGTTTAGTGTCTGTGGTTTGCCACCGCACCGCAAAACCGTGCGATTAGTAGACGAAATGACGTGCCTCTCCAGTGGGCGCCGAAAACATTTGCTCGCAAGGTCATACGTCAACCGATTCCTCCACAGGACAACACGTCTGATATATTCTATACGACACTGGTGACGGCATGTGCGTCACCTGACAGGAATATGTTGTCGACCCATCTAACTTGTACACTTGGCGAATGGGTAAAAAGATTATTCTACCTTGCCGATTTAGGTTTTCTTGTGGGTGTGACAATCAGTCCCAAAAAAGTGATGAAAACATAAGAGTTTGTCACAT
Organism: Schistocerca nitens; assembly: GCF_023898315.1. NCBI lineage: Eukaryota > Metazoa > Arthropoda > Insecta > Orthoptera > Acrididae > Schistocerca > Schistocerca nitens. Next base: position 482,638,423 of record NC_064614.1, on the reverse strand, counting down.
GAACTGCAACAAATGACTGCAACAGTTTCACAGTCGCACAGTTTTCCCTGTGCTCTGTCAAAACATATGTTTCTAACGTTTTCAAATTTTTCCGTGTGTAGACCGTCAAATCCTGCATGTGTCCAAGCAAATCTGAACATGTCCTGGAATTTTGGAGAGCGAAGTTGTGAGTGCCTTAACTTTGATAATAGTCTGAAAATAAAAAAAATTTTCACACGTGGGAGGCCTGAACCAAAGACCTTTCGTTTCGCAGCTGCTCACACTAACCACGGGACCACGGCGCTTCAGAGCTTATAGTGCCCTTGATGATGCCTATCTTGCGCATGGACTACTCAGTTTGTATATTTTGCTTATTTTTTTCATAGTTCCACACAACTTCTTCCTGTTTTCTCGATTGATCTGTGCTCAGTTTTTCAAGGCCTATCCACTGTGCCAACTTGTAATTAAATCTGACGGGGGTGCGATGGGGTGGTTCCCTTGTGAGTCTCGTGGACGAATAGCGCGAGCTGGGTTTCACACGATCGTCTTTTTCGAAACCCATGCTGGCAGAGTAGATTTCTAGTTTCCAGAAAAGTCATTATACTCGAACATAGTACGTGTTCCAAAATTCTACAACTGATCGACGTTAGAGATATAGGTCTATAGTTCTGCACATCTGTTCGACGTTCCTTCTTGAAAACGGGGATGACCTGTGCCCTTTTCCAATCCTTTGGAACGCTACGCTCTTCTAGAGACCTACAGTACACCGCTGCAAGAAGGGGGCAACGTTTTCAATGGCAAACAACCACTCAGAGGAATCTTCGTTATGTGAGCTTGTTGGAATAGCTTCGTCATTCTGGAGATCTGATCCTCCACAGTCTGTGTGTTCTTGTGCTGCTTGCAGGAAGTCCCACCCGGGAATAAAAGTAAGACTACATTCTGCTAAAACAAAAAATTCGTTCTGTCATAGATAGTTATTTTTGCAATACATTGCAAGCTTCGTACTTTCAATTGAAATCAAGATTATAATAATAATGGCAAAGGTTGTGTTAATCAGAACGCTGGGAGGAGTTGTGATCTAAGTAACAATAGATTTATTCATTCTTAACATCACAAGACAAAAAATGGATAAAGAAACGGCACACAAACATTTCTTTATTGGACAAACGCTTTCAATGATATGCAGTCTATGGTGAACAAAGTGATGAGATGGGGATCAATACACGACACTAACCAGAACTAATAACTTTACCTGACTTTATACATGCGAATCCGTAGTATGGCCCAAAAACTACGCTACTATCAAGCATCTATACTCTACTATTCCATAAAGAAAATATGGTTCCAAAGAACAGGGTACTGAGACGCATATATTGAAGCCCTGTGCCGTAGCAGCGAATACTTCACCCTCCTGGTGGTCAAGGCGACACACCACAGTGCGTACAGCGACTGGAGTCATGGACAGCAGCAATTTGTTATTAATGGCGCGCGCTCGAAAAAATGCAAGTACGCAATCTTGCATTCGGCTAATTCAGAATGCAGGTGCTTCCCTATGAGCCTCTGAATCCCGGTGGATTCCAGTGTGCAGGTGGACCCGCTTGATGGTCTGCCAAACCAATTTGACTATGTGTGATGGAATATGTCAAATGTTTAGACGGCCGACTCAAACAAATAAGTGCACCCACGCATCACTTGTTGTGTGCATGATGGTAGAAGCAGTACCTCTGATGGTTCATATTGTGTCTGGAACAGACTCTAAGTGGCACACTAGCAAAGGACACAAGTCTCACTGCTTGGGTAAAGACCTGCAGTTCTTTACTAGCGAAGTGCCAGTTCAAAAGAGTGTTCATCCCTTTCTCTCAGCTTTCCTGGAAATCTCAGTAGCATAGACATTTACATCTTAGACCACTCCCACATTAGCCCATTCCAGTCACGAGCTGGAGTGCGGCACTCGAAGCTGGGAGACCGCCCCTTGCTCTGCGTACAGAGATTTGACCAATCAGGGATTTTAAAAATTAATTGGGAGAAAAGGAAAAAAGATTCAGCTTTGCGACCTCTTTCCCACTCGTTTACGCTGTCTTTTGCTAAAAGTATGACCTGGATGGAACCACAGCCCTAAATAAAAAGATCGTTATCTCCCCTGTTGTGTCCATTTCGAACTTTCCAAATAACGGCCATAAACTCGCTAAAAGCTCGCGCCTTCACAAATATGTTTTGTAGTAGAGTCTGGACGTCTGGGGGTCACTGACCTGTCCCATGTAAATTCACAGATACACACAGCTGTCTCATTGGCTTCCTGCCTAACAAGGGCCCATCCTTTGCTTTATTGCTGGTCATCAATGCTCTGTCCATAGCATCGGCGACTCCTTGGCGCTAGTCAGCCTACCTGGACGCGGCCGCCGACCGACTGGCGCCATGCAACGTCTCTGCACAGTGAGACCGAGAGACTGGACAGTACGCAAATGTTTCGACCGAAGTTCCGCCGAAAAAACGCTCCCCTCGGTCCTCAGTCGCCGTACCCCTTTGCTGCAGTCGTTTAAATTGGCACCCTCTTCCTGTGAATGTAGATAAAGCTTACCGCTATTCCTTCACTAGAGCAGACAAGCAAGAGTGTTAACTACTGCCAACCATTTCATCATATGAATGAAGTCAGATCGTATCCAGGTATAGCAACCAAGTAATAAAGATCAACTTCCCTAAGAACATTGCACAGCATAACACCGCATCAGAAGTTCGTGTGTCCTGCAATCTCTCAACATGTCCTTTTCAGGAGGACCTATTTCCCTTTGACAACCTTCAGCACAATCACTTTCGTATCATGGAATATAAAGTTTTTTAAGTGACGAAGATAAGCACTCACCATTACAGAAAAGATGTTCCCTGAGTCACTAGCACCTGGAAAGATTGGTCATTAACAACATCGTCAATGATATTTCCAGACATCTTGATTACTGTCGTCCATAGAGCATTTTCATCTATGGGGGCAACACCTCCATAGATTGTCACCTCATCTGGTTTTCTTGAATTCGTCGGCTACGTGAGCAAGTAGTACTTCTGTATGGCGATGGCGAACGGCTGTGGTTTGTTGCGTAACGACCTCTTCCAGAGTACAGCATTGGAATTCGTCTCACACAGTGGAAGCATACAGGCATGTTTTCCTCTGTTCTCCAAATGTCTATTCTTGTGAATGGCGGAGAGGTTGGTCGTGTCTGCGTTGCCGGGGTGCTGTGTTGTCGTTTGACGACTGTAGCATAAGCGCAAGTTTGCCGAATCGATTCTTTCTCTTGCATTCGACTAGTACCAGAGACTTGGCCTAAAGTTCATTACATCTGTTTTTCAACATTCTCTGTTACTTCCTAGTATATCGGGTCTACATTCACGGCTGTTATCTCTTGCTTACTCAGACCGACAGTTCTCTCACTACCTGTCATATGAGAGAGGCAATATCGTTGTTGTTTTCCGCAACTGACGTAGGGACAAGTTCGGCAGACGGTCATACTCCTTTTCCTGTTGCTTTTCCTCACAGTGCTGTCCCCACCTGATGAATTCTTAATCAACATCTTCATCCGCACCTACATCTGCATCATACTCCACAAGACACCTAACGGTGTGTGGCGCAGGGTGTTTCTGGTACCACTATGTAATCATCCCTTTCCTTTTCCATTCGAGAATGGTTGCGTGCGAAGAATGATTGTCGGTAAACCTCTGTATTAGCTCCAATTTCTCGAATTTTCTCGTCGTTGCCTTTTCGTGAGATGTATGTGGGAGAAAGTAATATGTTTTCCAACTCTTCCCGGAAGTCCTTACTCGAAATTTCAATAGTAAACTTCTCCGTGATACATATCGCCTCTCTACTAACGTCTGCTAATGGAGTTTGTTGAGCATCTCTGCAACGCTTTCGTGCCAGCTAGACTCTCCTGTGACGAAGCGCGCCACCCTTCGTTGGATCTTCTCTGTCAGTGCTACCCGGTAAGGACCCAGATTGATGAAAAATAATCAGGAATCGGTCCAACAAGCGCCTTGTAAGCCACTTCCTTCGTGGATGAGTTACACTTCTGTAAGATTTCTCCTGTGAATCTCAGTCAGGCTTCTGATTTTCCTACTATTTATTTTATGCGGTCTATCCTCTTTGGTCGCTCAAGATAGTTACTCATAGATAGATTCTGTTCCCTGCAATTTGTCATCAACAGTGTGGTTGTACAGTGGTGGTTTTCCTTTCCTATGTATGCGCATTAAATCACATGTATTTATGTCCATGGTTAGCTGCCAGAGCCTGCACCATTCATCAGATCTCTGGAGGACTTTCTGCAAGTCGATACTGTCGTCTGGAGTTGCTACTTTCTTGTAGACAACCGCATCATCTGCGAAATGTCTTAAAGAGCTTCTGACACTTTCTACTACATCATTTATATACATTGAAATAATAACGGTCCTATCACAGTTACTTTTACATCTGACGATTTCTTAAATTACCACCGACGTGCTGGGTTCTAATTGCAAGGAAGTCTTGAACCCAGTTTTGGGATGGCTGGTACAAAATACTAATGGTCGATACTTTTACACGTACCTTCGCCGTTTACAAGAGTTTGAAAACTATTTTTGAAGTCAGTCGGAATGCGATGGAGAACATACTTATCATATTTTCCAGTCTGCAAATCCTCATTACTCCTTGTACTCACTAAAAGAAAATGTTCCTACTTGTTATTTTCTCAAAGAGATCGGGAACTATGGCTATAAATAAAAGTTTTGAGTTCTAGCTGGTTGATATATTCAGTAAAAGTTCACACCCACAAAATATGTCCTAATATTCTGTCTAATAAATTATTAGGAACGGCACCACTAACAGTTCAGAGGCGACCTCTACAGGAAGTCCTAGGTAAAATGGTCTAAGCCCTGACTTCTAACCACTAAAAGTTAATTTCGCGCCTTAGAAGTGGAAAATAATCTCGTCACTTGCCACGTGGTTTTTGATAACATTACAGGCGACACACATATAGTTACTTCCGTGAAATACAAGCGATGCAGGATGGTGTACGGTCCTCGCTATTTCACCTTTTACTTTTACCGAAAACGCCTTCAAGTCTGTTCAGCTCTGACGTCATCCGAGACACAACGCATGCAGGCGTTTGGCTGGTGCGAACAGTGCCGAATGTCTCTTTTTCTCTGTTTGGGCGTATTTATATACGGGCGCAGCGAACCCGCAAACGGAACATCCGCTATCAACCGCTTTAGGAACAGATAGTCCCTTTCTCAGGCACGTATTAATTAATATCTCTGTAATTTAGCAATTTAGGATCTTCTGAATCTTTATACAAGTAGAGTTAAATTTGCTTTTGTTACTGAAAAAGTTTTAACTCGAATGCTTTTAAACTTTGCCAGCTAGAATTTTTGAAACGGAACTGACAGTAGAACATGACCTCAGAAAGTGCCTATTTAAAGATTCCTTCTATTCATAGTTATTTACAATACATTTTTGAAACTTGGTACAACTGTATTATTGACTTATTGTAATCGAATGCTGTAATTAGAACTTTCTGTTGCAAATTAAAACATTTAATCTATTATAAATATAGACATTTTCATTCCAGACTTGGTTTTTAGTAAATAATTTGAAAAATAATAGAGGTAGCTTATTAGTATCACATAACTAATGTTTTTATATCAGACTGAGGCTACATACGAATTTTCATCTTTCTGGGTCTAATGGTTAGCGGCTTCAGTTTTTCGTGAAAACGCCGATTCCAACCAAAATATTGCTATCATCAAGCTGAGACTTGTAACATTTAATTGTGACATACATTTGTATATTCTGAACAATTTTAACTTCGTAGTTTTATTATTTGGCGCCACTTATTTTTTTTAAGTCCGTATATTTTGCCAAACATATTCATTTGATTATTCTGAGGCCTTACAGTGTTAACATTAACATACTGAAGCATACACTGACGCAATTTGGAAAAGATAATTTTTAATTTCACTCTTAGATTATGATGCAGTCCATTGTATGTTGAGCACAGGCGTGTTATGGTGACTTGGCGCTGGTAGCAGTTACCTAGCCTAAGCACCCGTACACTCGCTCGCCTCTGTACCTCTCACAGTGATACAGCGCTTGTTTCGCCTCACTGTCGCAAACCTGGTCCGCTACTCGTTAGGCAGCTACTTTCCTCACTAGATGGCAGTGCGGGATGGTCTCAAATGCCTTCCTGAATTCAAGGAACACGGCAACAGCTTGAGTGGCTTTACCTACAGCGCTCCATATGAAGGAACAGAGCGAGCTAAGTTTCGCAACATCTCTGTTTGCGGAATCCTTGTTGATTTCTATAGAGATTTTCGTTCGTCAGAAACGTCGTAATTCTTGATCACAAAACATGTTACATAGTTCTACAACAGACTGATGTCAGCGACATAGGCCTGCAATTACGTGAATCTGTCGTACGATCCTTCTTGGAAACAGGATTGCCTGTACTTTTCTTCAGTCGCTAGGTACGCTTCTTTACTCCAGTGATGTGTGATAAACTGGTGCTTGATGGGGGATCAAGTTCTTTCGCACAATCTTTGTAGAATCTTACATCCGGTCCTGATGTCTTTCCACTACTAAACGATTCTAGTTTCTTTTATTACTCCGTTATCGGTTATCTCAACATCTACCATTTCCACGTTCGTACGATGAGTGACGAACCGTATTACGATCTTCCGCGTTCAAACAATTTCAGAAGATCTAATTCAGTATTGCGGCTTTCTCTCTGATCTCTTTCGTTTCGGAGTCAGTATGGTCACTTAATGAATGAATAGAGGATTTCGTGCCACTTACTGATTTCAAGCAAGACTAAAACCTCTTAGAGTTTCTGCTTCTTTCAGTGTCACTGAACGCTTCTTTATTTGCTCTCCTTACGCGCATTTCCGCTTCGCTCAGCTTTTGTCTGTCAGCTATGTTTCGACTTCTTTGGAATCTGTGACGAAGCTCTTTTTGCGTACGTAGCTGTTTTCTCTAACACAGCTCTCAAACCCGATTGGTCTTTACCATCCCTTTAGACGTTACTCGGAACATACTTTTCTAAGGCACATTAATCGAGCTTTTGAATATTTACCATTTATGCACCACATCTTCGTCCTCAGAAGAGAATATTTGATGTTAACTTCAAATTGGTTCAAATGGCTCTGAGCACTATGGGACTTAACTTCTGAGGTCATCAGTCCCCTAGAACTTAGAACTACTTAAACCTAACTAACCTAAGGACACACACCCATGCCCAAGGCAGGATTCGAACCTGCGGCCGTAGCGGTCGCGCGGTTCCAGACTGTAGCGCCTAGAACCGCTCGGCCACCGTTGCCGGCTGATGTTGACTACTCAGACACTCTGCAATTTATATCGTGTCACTCTTGCTAAGCAAAGATATTTCCCTACCTTTCTTAACATGCCTTATAAAACCCGTAGTCATAGTCAGGGTCACAGCCTTACTATCACTGATACCTTTCTGTATGGCAATTGATTCGATGAGTTTGGATCTGTTTGTTGCTGGAAGGTCTAAGACGTTATCTTCATGAGTTGGTTCTCCAGCTATCTGCTCAAAGTAATTTATGGACAAGACATTCTGAATAATGTCACGCGAATCGTTTTCTCTGGCACTAGTTTTGATAGCACGACTTCCCCCGTCTATATCTGGCAAGTTGAAGTTAACTCCTATTACAACGGCCGGCCGCGGTGGTCTAGCGGTTCTAGGCGCTCAGTCCGGAACCGCGCGACTGCTACGGTCGCAGGTTCGAATCCTGCCTCGGGCATGGATGTGTGTGATGTCCTTAGGTTAGTTAGGTTTAAGTAGTTCTAAGTTCTATGGGACTGATGACCACAGATGTTAAGTCCCATAGTGCTCAGAGCCATTTGAACCATTTTTTTTCCTATTACAACGGTATGATCACGAAAACTATTAATGATATCGCAAGTTCTCTCCGAAGCGCTTTACCACTACAGCTCCGACCAAGGCGGCGTGTAAAAACACCCGACCAACGTTTTCGACCGATCTTCGATAACTTCACTGCAATTAATTCACATTCAGCATCCGTAAAAACTTCGCTAGATACCATTGATTTCTTTTCTGCAATAGCTACGCCACCTCACCTGGCGACTGATCTGTCTTTAAGGTAAATATTGCAATCCGAACTCAGGATTTCGTTGCTACTCACTTCCGGTCTCAAACCAATTTCTGTTCTTATCTGGGCATTATAGCGTGCAACAAGCGATATTAATTCTAGGATTTTTCCTTGGATGCTTCCGCAATTTACTGATATATTTTCTATATCCGATCTGCGAAGACGAGAATTCTCTGAAAACAACCTGGCTGATGTAACTTACATTTTGGCAGGCAACCCGTCCCTCATCCTAAGGGCGGTGTCTCTGTGTTGAGACATCCTCCACCGGAAGAGACTGGTACCTACATGCTGCAACTACTTTCATCAGGCGTAAGATTTTGTCAGCTTCTGTCATATTCGGGTTCACATTTTTGCATAGGACCAAAACGTTGTGTGTGTCGGACCCTTGACACTGAGCGCCATTCTTCAATTTTTCTTCCGCTAAGCGTACTTTCCACTGTTCGTCGCGAAACGTTGTCTTCAGATCGACTTGGAGTGTATCCTAGTTATTGAACTTTCTTCGTAGTTGTCGAAATACTGCTGAGCTATGCCATCCAAGTAAAAGTACATATTCGCCCAAACACATCACATCGTCCCACATGCTGTGTTTGGTGACTCAGTCAAAATCTTTGAGCCATTTCGACGCCTCCTCACCAGCGTCTCTGTAATAGACCGATGGATGAGAGGTTGCAGCCAGCTGCAGGTGGTGGCAATGTCGGTACCAATGACCTGTGTCGCTTTGGATCAGAGGAGATTCTCTTTGGTTTCGGGCGGCTAGCGGAAATGGTAAAAACTGCCAGTCTTGCTTCCGAGATTAAGGTGGAGCTCACCATCTGCAGCATCGCCGACAGAAGCGACTGTGCTCCTTTGGTGCAGAGCCGAGTGGAGGGTCTGAATCAGAGGATCAGGCAGTTCTGTGACCGTGTAGGCTGCAGATTCCTTGACTTGCGCCATCGGGTGGTGGGTTTCCGTGTTTCGCTTAATAGGTCAGGAGTCCACTACACACAGGAAGCGGCTACACCGGTAGAGGGGGCTGTGTGGAAGGCACTGCGAGGTTTTTTAGGTTAGAGGGTCTCAGGAAACCACAGCAGGGGCGTCCGTCTATAAGGGGGCAGGTAAAACAGTAAGGTAGTTGTAGAAACAATCGGTATTCTAGTTGTAAATTGTCGTAACTGTGTTGGGAAAGAACCAGAGCTCCAAGCCCTAATATAAAGCACTGAAGCTCAAATAGTTGTAGGTACAGAAAGCCGGAAATAAATTCAGCCGAAATTTTTTCAGACGATCTAACAGTCTTCAGAAATGATACATTAAATAAAGTTGGTGGTGGAGTATTTATTGCAGCCAGAAGTAGATTGCCTTGTACTGAAATTGATATAGATAGTTCCGGACTAAACCATTAATTGGATCGTTTTACAGACCCCTCGACTCAGAAGATATAGTTGCTGAACAGTTCAAAGAAATCTTGAGTCTCATTTCAAATAGGTACCCCACTCATACAATTATAGTCGGTGGCGACCTAAATGTACCCTCGATACGCTGGAAAAATTATACGTTTAAAGTAGGTGGCACGCATAAAACGTCATCCGAAATTGTACAGAATGCTTTCTCAGAAAATTATTTTGAACAATTAATTCATGAGCCTATTCCAAGCGTAAATGGTTGCGAAAGCATTCTTGACCTCTTTGCAACAAATACTCCTGGGCAAATAGGGGGTATCATGACGAATACAGGGATTAATGACCACAATGCAGTTGCTGCTAGGCTGAATACCGTAACATCTACAAACATCAAAAAGAAACGCAAAGTACATTTATTTAAAAAAGCTGATAAAAATGTTCTTAACGCCTTGTCAAGAGACAGTCTCCACTCCTTCCGATCTGATCACGTAAGCGTAGAAAAGATGTGGAATGATTTCAAAGCGATAACATCTACGGCAATTGAGTGATATATTCCACAAAACTAATAAGTGATGGTACTGATTCCCCATGGTACACAAAACGGGTCAGATCGCTGTTGCAGAAGCAACGAAAAAAGCATGCCAAATTTAAAACAACGCAAAATATCTAAGGCTGGCAAAGTCTTGCAGAAGTTCGAAATATATCACGTGCTTCAATGCGAGATGCTTTTAATAACTTCCACAATGAAACTCTGTATCGCAATCTGCCAGAAAACCCAAAGAGATTGTGGTCATATATAAAGCACACCAGTGGCAAGACGCAATCAATACCTTCATTGAGCGATAACGACGGTGAAGTCACTGATGACAGTGCCATTAAAGCAGAGACATTAAACACGATTTTCTGAAACTCCTTCACCAAAGAAGACGAAGTAAATATTCTCGAATTCCAATCAAGAACAACTGCGAAGATGGAAAACGTAGAAGTAGATATGCTCGGAGTAGCAAAGCAGCTTAAATCAATAAAGACAAGGCTTCTGATCCAGATGGTATACCAGTCAGGTTCCTTTCAGAGAATGCAGATGCAATAGCTCCATATTTAGCAATTATATACAACCGCTTGGTCACAGAAAGTTCCCTACCTAAAGACTGGAAAATTGCGCCAGTCACACCAATACCCAAAAAGGGAAATAGGAGTAATCCGCTGAATTACAGGCCCATATCACTAACGTCGATTTGCAGTAGGGTATTGGAACATATACTGCATTCCAACATTATGAAGTACCTCGAAGAAAACGATTTACTGACACACAGTCAGCACGGATTCAGAAAATACGTTCTTGCGAAACACAACTAGCTCTTTATACTCATGAAGTAATGAATGCTATCGAAAGGGGATGTCAAATTCATTCCAAATTTTTATATTTTCAGAATGATTTTGACACCGTTCCTCATACGAGTCTTCAAACCAAACTGTGTGCCCATGGAATATCGCCTCAGTTATGTTACTGGATTCGTGATTTCCTGTCAGAAAGGTCACACAGTTCGTAGGAATAGACGGAAAGTCATCGAGTAAAACAGAAGTAATATCCGGCGTTCTCCAAGGAAGTGTTATAGGCCCTCTATTGTTCCTGATCTATATTAACGACATAGGAGACAATCTTAGTAGACATCTTAGATTATTTGCAGCTGATGCTGTCATTTACCGTCTTGTAAAGTCATCAGATGACCAAAACGGATTGCCAAATGATTTATATAAGATATCTGTGTGGTGCGAAAAGTGGCTATGACCCTGAATAAAGAAAGGTGTGAAGTTATTCACATGAGTACTAAAAGAAATCCGCTAAATTTCTATTACGTGATAAGTCATACAAATCTGAAGGCTGTAAATTCAAATAAATACTTAGGGATTACAATTACAAGTAATCTAAATTGGAACGATCACATAGATAATGTGGTAAGGCGGTGTCATCAGCAAACTGGAGAAGATGAACAGGTGGGGGAGGTTTGGGCCTATCAGCAGTGTACAAGAGATAGAGGAGAGGGGAAAGGACAGAACCTTGGGGCATGCCAGCAGAGGGATAGAAAGTACGAGAGTTAGAATTGTGGGTAAACACATAGGAAGGCAGATGGGAGAGGAAGGAAGCAACGAGACGGACGACGTTGATAGGGAGAGGATAGGTCTGGAGTTTGAAGAGGAACCCGGGATGCCAGACATGGTCATAGGCGTTCTGGAGATCAAGGGAAACAAAGGTAGCGGAGTGACAGGAGTTAAGTTGGAGGGAAAGAATATTGGTAAGGCTAAGGAGCTGGTCATTGGCGGAGAAGGAAGGCTGGAAGCCACATTGGGTAAGGGGAAGGAGGTAATGCAGGTTAAGGTGGCGGTGAATACGGTGAGAGAGGATGGCCTCGAAGACTTTACTGAACACAGAGGTGAGGCAGATGGGATGATAGGAAGAGGGGGATTTTTTAGGTTTAGGGAACAGCAGGACACGGGAAGTCTTCCACAGGTCGGGGTAAAATCCAGTGGAGAGGAGGACATTGTACAGGGTAGCAAGGACAGACAGGAAGGATGGGGGGATTCCTTGAGGTGGCGGTAGGTGACACCATCAGGGGCGGTGTTGCGTTCGGAGCGGAGGACGAGTGTGATGTCTTGTGCAGTGATGGGAGTGTTGATGTCTGAGGGGGGTAACCGATCCAATTACTGGAAGCTAGCGGGGGGACAGAGGTGTCAGTGCAGTCAAGGACGGTGGGGAAGAGGCGGTAATCAAAATGGGGATCGTCAGGAATGGAGAAGACCTCGGATAGGTGGGAAGCAAAATGGTTAGCCGTAGAGGTTGTCAGGAAAGGGTCGATCGTCATGGAGGATGGGGGCCGGGTTTGCTATAGTTTCTCGCTTGTATAGGCATGATGACATCATCAGCAGCCAATCAGATAGACCCAATGTGGCACGCGTATAAGTCGACCCGGAAAGCTAGCGGAGCTATTGCCCGTGGCAGCACCGGTGACGTCAGCTGGCGCCAGGGGCAGGCGCCACGTTTGAAACTGCCGCTTCGCGTAGCGCTCTGTCTTTCTTTTGATGTCCAGCGCCCGCCCCCATGACCTGTCTGAGTGTACATCCCTGGTCTCTGTTGAAATTGTTGTTGTTTAAACGAATCTCGGCCGCTTCCTTTATAACAGAGTCCAAATATGTAGACGCATGAGCCAACACTTTTGTATTTTCGAACTGTATTTTATGCCCGGTTTTTAGACAATGCTCCGCTATGGCCGACATGTCAAGCTCCCTTTGTTTTATATGGCGCTTGTGCTCAATACAACGCTCCGCAACCGTGCGAATTGTTTGTCCGATATACATGCTGCCACATTCACAGGGTACGCCACACACACCAGACACTCGAAGAGCAATGTCGTCTAACATACTTTGTATCTTGGGGGCTGACCGGAACACTGGCCTTAGCCCATGTTTCTGCAGCAGAGGTCTTAACTTACTGCTAGTCGCTCCACGGTATGGCAGGAATACAGTCCATCTGGCCTCTTCTACTGATTCACCAGGTGTCTCTGTTGCTGTATCCATTTTCACCGAAAACACGTTTAAAGTTCTGCAATTCAAATTGTAGATGGTCGTCGTCAGAGATAATCTTGGCTCTATGAACCGACGGCAAGACTCAGCACAACCAGGAGTGCCTCCGAAGATATCCAACGTATCTTTGGGCGAAACGTCAGGGATAGAAGAGTTCCATGGATCATGGCCATACAAGCCAGAAGGATTCTCGGCGGCTGAAACATCCGGTCGTAAAAGCCTCACTTGTGCTGAGCCATGCTTGCCCTCCCAGTTCCCCAGGGGTTACCTGAAGTCGGAAGTCTAACTCGATCGTCTGACCTCATTAGGGATGCTAAAAGACGACATCCGACGGCAATTTCTCACCATACCTACTGATGTGCTGTACATTTCTGTTCACAACATTGTCTTTCGACTGCAGGTATTGTTGATGAAAGATGACCGACATGTTGAGCATTTATTACAAACAATTATCTTTGCAAAAACTCAATTGTTATGAAAATTATTGGTTTTGTATCATACGAAGCGCCATGTGTTAGCCATTGCGTTCACTTTTTTTCCAGCAAAACCTGATGTCGCCGGCCGGTGTGGCCGTGCGGTTCTAGGCGCGTCAGTCTGGAACCGCGTGATCGCTACGGTCGCAGGTTCGAATCCTGCCTCGGGCATGGATGTATGTGATGTCCTTAGGTTAGTTAGGTTTAAGTAGTTCTAAGTTCTAGGGGACTGATGACCACAGATGTTGAGTCCCATAGTGCTCAGAGTCATTTGAACCATTTGAACCAAAACCCCATGTCATTTCAAGCACGTGTACCTCCCTAGTTACATTATTCCGCGACGTATTGAATTTTCAAATGATGACGGCCTTTTGGACCACGCCGTACATCAAATAATTGAGAATGGACGTTAAAGTGCTACTCTGGGGTGAACAGGTTGGCACAAGAGAGGAATTCGTGGTGTACTGCATGACACCAGTCAGAAGGCTGAAGATTCAAAAAACCAATATCGAGTTAGGTCAGTATAAAATGGGCAAACTGTTGAAAGATGACGACAAAGATACTTAGATGTAACGGCACAACCACCATCATACATCAGGAACGCAACTTTTGCGTCCAAATCACAAGATATGAGAACTAGAGGTGATGGTGTAATCTATCCAGTAGTACCTCATACCACAACGCCAGGTAGTGGTCCTGTATTAGGGTGATGAAAGTGAGTTGGAAATGTTCTTACTCCTGAGTCATCTCCTGCAGTCATGTCCATAGTACAGCTGTATGCAGAACATGGACTCATCTGGAAAGACATCGTGTTGTTTCTCCTGCGTTCAGTGCTGTCTAGCGGGGCGCACCACCCTTGGCGCCTCTCTTCCCCAATCCCTCTCTCTCTCTCTCTCTCTCTCTCTCTCTCTCTCTCTCTCTCTCCCTCTCCTCCTTGTTGCGACGTCAAGGGGAGCTACAAGAATGGTAACCTTACTTACAGTCCATGATACTAAAGATATCGTCACCATTGATCTTGGAGAAACCAGTCTTGCTGCAAACAAGCTAGTTTCCTGATGTACGTGAAATACGAGGACGCTATTGCACAGTAGATGGAGCAATATGCTTGTTCTCAGGGGTATTAGTCGCATGGGGCCGTTAAGATCCTGCACGGCGTTTAGTATGGCCCGCCCGAACCCATTGACCCCGTATTCACTTGCCAGTCGTGGTATCCCATCAAACGCAATCAACAATATCGCGGAGCAATAAACCGCAATCTTATTAGGCCACCAGCGCCGCCGCTGTCGAGTTCCGACAAGTAGACATTTATCATTGCTCAGACGTGACGTAACATGATCTTCTCACAAATAAACAAGGTTCAGACGTTATTTTTGTAATCTTTCCTTATACAGACAACGTGCTTAAAGAGACGTCGGAAGGCCAAAAATTATTTAAAAAAGTCACCTTTTCAGTTTTCATGCCTACACAATAGTTTGGAATTAAGAAATCCTACTTACTTTTTTCTTCTTTTCAAAATCGTCTGAGCACTCAAGACAGTCTCCCAACTTGAGGTACGTTCGTACTCAGATCTCCACGTTTCCGAAAACAGAAGCTAAAGAAGGCTCTGGATTTTACTCATTGATTACATAAACTTTGAACTTTCGGTTGGTATCATTGTCATAGTAATCAGTTTCATTTATGGATCACTTTTTGATCTGAGATTTAGTGTTCCGAGCCTCGACGATAATAAAGTTAGAGACGGATTACCATATACAATTTATAAATGAAACTAGCGGAGAAACTCGACGTTGCCCAGGTGTTTATTTATAGCTGTGCGTCCACGCCCGTACGACGCAACCCCTGGTCTTGTGCTGAAAGTTTATGACTTCATATCTCGTGAACTATGTGTCGTACAATGATAGAATTTTGCAGTTACATTCGGTGTATATGTGCAAGTTGTCTGAAAAAGTGTCGCGAATATAGTTAGTAGCAAAGAAGTAATAAATTACAGTGTCATGCCTGATGAAGTGCTTTTATTGTGTGAATAGCGGAACAGCAGTCAGCTATAAACTTTTTTCCTTTCATCGTTTTACGGTGGTTCAGCGAGAAAAAAATCGTGAAGGTTTGAAATTACGTGTAAAGTTTGTTGCGGGTCGCCTAGCGGTGTCATTCTCAGAAACAGGGGGAGTAAAGTCTGGGAATTCACGCATCGTGGACTACGCTTTCACTCCCACCCCTTTGATAGGTAGGCAGTTCGTACCCCCACAGTGAATGTTGCCTGACACTAAAGTATATGCGCACAAAGTTTGGTTGAAATCTGTCCAGGAGATGTGAGGAGATGTGGAACACACACACACACGCACACACACACACACACACACACACACACACACACACACACACATACGTCACATACATTTTTATAATGTGTATGGATAACTTCAGCAACACTGCGGCATGGCTGTAACATATAATGTAAATAATTTCCAGGAAATGAGGCAATATGGCCAACATATTTACACCGATCACTGACTGATGGCGACCTTCATTTTGCTTGTCCAAGCGGTTCTCATCCGTGGTGCTGATAGAGAAAAGCTTAGGCTACCGGAATTCTTTATCACCACAAAAATTACGTCCCAGTGGCTGTCATGGAAGAAATCACACCAATATTAGTGTAATTATGATTTATTCGGTTTGTTCCCACATAATCCTTATTTCTGTGAAAATAGCCTGTGATATGCGGTAACCTAAACGTAAAACAAAGAACTAAGAATAATGCAAGCACTCTCAGACGAAACGAACACGAGACAGTGCAATATACCTACGACAAATAAAGCCTATGTTCGTCTGTGAAAATGGACTCGATGAGCAACCTGAGCTATCAGTAACCGGAATCTAACTTGCATAACACTGTGTGCGTGTTGTATGAGTGTCAGTTCCACTATCTTTTAAGCCCTTAACAGACCGTTTCATGAAAAATTTAAAACTAACATTTGGATAAGCTAACTGCGTATTTGAATAAGAATTTACAAGTGATACAGAATCTGGCTTGTGCAACGGAATTCACTGGATTAGAGTACATGACATGTGGTGTGTCAGTGTCTCTGTTTTGGCCCTAAGTTTTGCACTCACCTCTTTAGATGACTGCCTTTTTCCATGTGGTTTACAGCAATTCACAGCAGCATGCAGCAGCAGCAGCGGCTAAAGCTTATTGTTACTAAGAATGAATTTAATAAAAATGAGTTTGCTTGGATCCTGTTAACTACTAAATAACTTGTGAGAAAGGATTTCATTAATTAAGTCTATTTAAAAACTTCAGAAATCATCAGGACCAATAATAGTTTGAGAAGTATTAATAATGGCAGAATGCCTGATAATGACCTTATAAGTGTCAATAATGGCTGAGTGCCAGATTAACAAATTATTTTAATTTCAAAGTGACGTTAACATTTAATAACCACAGCATATTCATGAATTGGATGTGGAGAATAATTATTATTATTTGGAGGATAAGGAGGCTTCTTTAATTGACAAGCAAAACATGGAATTACTGCAAACTCGGACTAACCATCGAGAGGCCCGCATCTCGTGGTCGTGCGGTAGCGTTCTCGCTTCCCACGCCCGGGTTCCCGGGTTCGATTCCCGGCAGGGTCAGGGATTTTCTCTGCCTCGTGATGGCTGGGTGTTGTGTGCTGTCCTTAGGTTTAAGTAGTTCTAAGTTCTAGGGGACTGATGACCATAGATGTTAAGTCCCATAGTGCTCAGAGCCATTTGAACCATTTGAACTAACCATCGAGAGCCTAATCCTGCCATTGCGCTTTACGCTATGCTTGCGAATTTTACCTTGAATTCCATCTTCATGCATAGTTAAGCCATATAAATGAAATCAGGCCTTGAGTGTGATAGGATCTGCCATCACCGACGTGAGGGCAGCGTGACACGTCTTCTGTCTCCGAGCTCTCGACCTACACAAGTGAAATTTTACTCTCGCAGACAGACCTCGTCTCACAACAATGCTTAGAATCACGCTCCCATGTTTCGCCCTCAGATTGTTACTATCGATATCTGAGTGCCTGTTTATTTCCATACAGAATCGCCGAATCTTACACAATACAAAGAATAGCCTTAACTTGGCTACATTGTTTTCGATACTCAATGTAATACTCAATCAGTGTAATGGAGAGTTCTGACACACTCCTTACAACAGAGCCCAGAAGTACTGAATGAAGGCCAGAGTGCAAAGAGGAAAGTAGCCATTCTCGTTGTGAATAAAAAGTACCGAGAGTGAATGGAACAATTTTTTTTCCAAACAAGCTTCACATCGCATACTGTCGACATCTGTGCTGTTGTGAACTACTTTCAATGCAATACAGGTACGAAGATAAATCTGGCAAGAAGCCAAACGAAATGCAAGAACTCTGTACCGAGCTTCCGGAGACTGTCGGTCTCTCATACCAAAATACTCAGAAAGTATCTCTGAGCAATCCCTAAATGTTTGTCTGCGCAGTTCTGTTTCACCCTGAGTAGGGACTTATGGAGTCCTGATCTTCCGAGATATCGGTTTCAATGTTGTACAAAAAAAATGGTTTGCTGATAATTTCATCTGCGAAAAGTTAATGTCCCGAAAGGGCTGGTGTCAGTAGCATCAAAAGTCTTCAACATGCAAAACTCTAGGCTGAATTTAATACCAAGAATGCAAGTGTATTCAGAAAAAGGTTCTAGGTGAAGAAGAAGAACCAGAAGATGATCCTGATTATTCTGAGGACGCTTATACAAAATCAGAGTTATTTGTGAATTTCCATAATAAATTATTTCACTTGCATTTTTCTAGCATTTGATATTGTCATTGTCACACGGTGTGTTGTTTTTAGTATGTATGTTGTATTCCATTATGTACGTCAAGTGGTGTGCTTTGTGTGTACATGTGCAGTTCATTAAACTGTATGATTTATAGGCACATACGCGTGTAGTTACACATCAAATGACGCCACACACGCTGAAGTGACAAAACACCTTGACATCGCATTCGGGAGGACGACGGTTCAAAACAGCGTCCGGCCATCCTGATTTAGATTTTCCGTGATTTCCCTAAATCGCTTCGGGCAAATGCCAGGACGGTTCCTCTGAAAGACCATTGCCGACTTCCCTATCCTTCCTTAATCCGATGGGACCCATGACCTCGCTGTTTGAGCCCCTCCCCCAGACCAACCAAACAACAACTTCTTCTTGCTTTGCAGTTTCATTGAAATTAATACTGCTTTAATGCCATGGGTTCGCATAGAGAAATATTATTGCGTGGCAAGTTAATCACTAATCACTTCGGAGTAAGTTAATTTCTGTGAATTTACGTAGCTGAGATAAAGGACAACCGTTACGCGTCAACCACAAGAATTTAATGAAAACTGCTATTAATCTTTGGGAATAACATAAAATGACACTGAAGTTAAATAATATAATTAAAATGCAAACTTTGTCAGCTATTTCTGCAGCTCTGTGACGCTTAATATTTGCAATATTCAAATAAAACCTTGAGGCCGCGCAAATGACTGACAACAGTCAATCGTAGGCTTGTGCTGTATTGCGCTTCGTGATACTCTGAAAGAATAAGTTATTAGTTTCCTAACATGTAGGGGTGCTAAAGACACATAAATAAAGGTTTTAAGAGCAAATGAACGCATACATTTTACTAAAATGCAACGTTGAGTACGCATACAATGTCTCTCATGCCTATCCTCATCAAGATCAAGACCAGAGTAAGTAATTCCATAAAATCATTAGACTATTTCACAGTTATTAATAATTTAAACATAGAACAAAGAATAATATGCATAATGACTCAATATTGCTTTTAAATACAATTACGTTGAATGATAAATGCTTTTTCTGCACATTTTTACTTACATCTTTCAAGAATCACAAAAGTCTCAATTCATTGCAATGTTAGTAATTCCATGTGAAGAAATACTGCTCTCCCAAGGGCAACCAGTACAATGGCCCCCTGGGATTATTGTCCAACAAATACACATCGTTTTTGTGGACAGTGATCCTACTAGTACTGGTTTTGTACTGTCACAATTGATCACCTTATCCACACTGCCCACCTCGATAGCTGAGTGGTTGCCGGCAGGGTAGCTCAGCGTGTTCGGTCTGAGGCTTAGCTGCCCTCAGTAACAAACAATTGAGTTAATGGATGAACGATGAACTTAAACAAGCGTCATTGGACGTCCACCAGGAACAAATAGAACGAACAATAACGAACAAAATGATATTTTAAAAAATAAATAAATAAATAAAAGAGGTCTGCGCGACGGAATGCTGTGCTAAGGAACCCGGGTTCGATTCCCGGCTGGGTCGGAGATTTTCTGTTCTCAGGGACTGGGTGTTTTGTTGTCTTCATCATCATCATTTCATCCCCATCGACACGCATGCCACGGAAGTGACGTCAACTCGAAAGACTTGCACCAGGCGACCGGTCTACCCGACGGGATGCCCTACCCACACGACATTTCATTTTTCATCTTGTTCACACTCGTGAAAGAAACAGTTTACATTAGTTTCGGTTCGTTATTACACTTTGTGTCATCTCCTATTCAGAACGTTCATGATTATTTAAGAATGGTTACATATATTAAATTTTCAAAGTTTTTGAAAGTTTTTAAATATCAGATAACATTGGATATTACTGTTTACACACATTCTATGCGTAGTTATTTGGGTTTACATGGGCACTGTATTCTTGACTTTTGACCCCTTATACATCACAATTATCAAAAACAGTCTGGCAAATTTACATTCTCCGGAAAGATACTTACTGACTGCCCTTCGGGTTACAGGTAACGGAAAAAACCGGATACTACTAAATTCCCTCCTCGGAGTCTTCAGACTGTGAATGACCAAACTTAACATAATAATTTCAAAGTCCTTTACAGTACACATTATTTCAGTTATTTAGAATGCGGTAAGAAATCAAAATTATTTCGCTGTTGGTTACGAAATTTACAAAAACATGTTTGTAATATAAAGAACATTACAACTTTCGTTAGCAAGAGTGCCCAAGATTGTTATTTGTATGTCAGAAACATGAATGAATTCAAAATTCTTTGCCAAAAAGGGTTTCGTGAACAGTTCATACTAATAACGTTTGCGGAAGTACGACATTTTTACAATCTTAGTTAGTGAATATATAAATAATTCTTCGTTGGTTGTGTTGGTGGCGGCGGTGTGAATGAGGCGCGTTGGAACAGAATTCCATGGTTCGGCAGGTCGCTGTGGCCAAGCGGTTCTAGGCGCTTCAGTCCGGAACCGCGCTGCTGCTACGGTCGCAGGTTCGAATCCTGGCTCGGGCATGGATGTGTGTGATGTCCTTAGGTTAGTTAGGTTTACGTGGTTCTAAGTGTAGGGGAGTGATGACCTCAGATGTTAAATCCCTTATTGCTTAGAGTCATTTGAACCATTTGAACCATCCATGGTTCGACGTCTGGTTGTCCGACGGGGTGCGACGGCCCGAGGCCAGGAATACGCCCCGTCGGCAGTCAGCTGTTGCGGCCGTCTCCGCCCCGAGAGGCGATCAGCCGGTCTGGTTCCGCACTCCCAATTTGTTGCCGTAATGGCTGCCGTGAGTATATGAAATAGCATCGAACACAGGATTAATATCTTATCAGCAATGGCGGTTTAGCTGTAAAGAAATTTTGTTAGTCTGCATTCATTCCACAGTTATTCTTGTCTGTCGATAAATGTTGTCGTATGTAATATGAAGATGTATTTCAGTCCAGGTATCGTACACAGGCTTGTCGGGTTGTAGTGCTTTTAGTTTACACGGTTGGTGCACCTGGCGTTGCAGCGTTCAGATGCGTTACTTTTAACTGACACTGTCCGCCTCGCGAGTAAACACAGCTGGTTTCCATCCGCGAGAAACAATTGGAGTCTCTTTTTCGTAACGCACAATTCTAGAGGATAGACTTGTGAGGTAAAGCATACTTAACTGAGTAATTGAACTCACTGATAGTTATTGATTTATGTGATTACTTAGTTTTTGTTTGTTTGCGTCACACACGGCTTAGCAAACGAATAGAGCGTTCTTGAACATAAAGCACAATTTATATTCACAAATTCAAACTTAGAACGTCTTTCACATCATTCAGTCCGTGCATTGCACACGATGAAGAGGAAGCACTATAAGTATATAAATTCCTGCAATTCATGAGCATACACACAAAATGTGACATACATTTACATGTCATATTTTATCATTTACAATGCTTTAGTTACTTATGATTACATCAGCAGTAACGTAGCATCCTTGCACGCCGAAAAATTGAACGTTAGGTCACTCTAGACTAATTCTTGTGGTTTCGCATTCATGCGTACTGATTCATTCTGCAAAATACTGTCACATACAGGACACGGTTGCATCCTGTCGAGCTTCTTTATAACGTGCAGAAAACTCTCGCGCATGAATGATCAGTTAAGAACATACGCATAAAGTTTACAATTGTCCACAATCAGGACAAGTCTCATCTCGGGTGACACATAATTATAAGCAAACCGAAAATCTGAAAGTAAGTCGAAATCATAAAGTCAAAAAGTGCCCCAGGAGTATGCGATAGTTGCTAACTGAGGGCTCATTTTGACTTGAAATTGTTAATACGGTTCCCTTGGCGTTGGCACTCCTACGTCAAAAACAATGAAATGTCTCTGGCTTGAGTTACTATCTCAAAGTCAAACAAAACAATACACACATATAATTACACAAATATAGAAGAAACTTAAAATTGCTGACATGATATTCCCCGTGTCCTGTGAGATAGTGGGAAAAGCAGACAGCAGACTCAGATTCATCGGAAGAACGTTAAGAAGATGTAACTCATACGCGAAAGAAGAGGCTTATAAGGCGCATGTTCGCCCGATTCTTGAGTATTCTTCACCTATCTGGGACCCCTGTCAGGTAGGACTGATCGAGAAGGGAGAAGATCCAACGAAGAGCGGCGCCTTACATCTCGGGATCTTATAGCTGGCGAGAGAGCATTACGGAGATGCTAAACAAACTCCACTAGCAGACGTTACAAGAGAGGCGTTGAGCATGACGGAGAGATTTACTATTGAAATTTCGGGGCGGCACTTTTCTGGAAGAGTAGGACAACATATTACGTCCACCTACATACATTTCGCGTATTGATCACGAGGAGAAAATTCGAGAAATTAGAGCCAATATAGAGGCTTACCGACAATCATTCTTCGCTAGTGGAACAGGGTTGGAGGGATCAGATAGTGGTACCGAAAGTACCCTCCGCCACACACCATTAGCTGGCTTTCGGAGTATGATGTAGATGTATACGTAGATACCAATTAATAAAACACAGAAATTATCCTTAAACTACACGTGAGTAATAATATTGTTTTCTTCTGTCATACGTCATGGCATATTAATGTTCATTTATTCTGCAGTAATAAAAGGTTTAAAGAAAATGGTTCAAATGGCTCTGAGCACTATGGGACTTAACATCTGTGGTCATTAGTCCCCTAGAACTTAGAACTACTTAAACCTAACCAACCTAAGGACATCACACACATCCATGCCCGAGGCAGGATTCGAACCTGCGACCGTAGCAGTCGCGCAGTTCCGGACTGAGCGCCTAGAACCGCTAGACCACTGCGGCCGGCGTAAATGGTTTCAAATCACTGTGGGGGTATAATACTTTTACCGTTAAAGTTCTTTGATTTGCTAGAAGTAGCAACCTCCATGCGGTATATTTACAATCAAGTAAGGACCTGTATACGGCAATTGCCAATTTTTATTGACTCTTTTTAGACAAGAGTCTTTTGGGCGAGTCCTCAGTAAGACAAGACTGCCCTGTCGGTACTCATGAATAGCCCTCTGTTCTTTTTTATGTTGCCGACTTCTGATTTGCGCCTGTTTGCCTGAAAATATTAAATCTTCCTTCACGTTTTCCGGTCGTCTTCACACAGGATCTTCACACAGGAATGATTACCTTGTTTCTATCAGGCGCGTCAAGCGCAAGGCGAATGCTACCGTCCGATTTGGGGACTGCGACCAGCGAGCTGCTGTAAGTGGATTATCTCACACTTGAAATTTCCTGGCAGATTAACTTCCCTCGTGTACTTGCAGGCGATGTGCAGTAACTTTGGCCGGTCATGAGTAACCTTTAATCCGTTACAATATTGTTCGTGCAGGGCGGTTGTCTTTATCATGGCCAGAACTACAAATCTGCCTTCATTCCTTAGTGAACAGACAATCCGAGAAAGGTCTATTTCTGCATCCCTCTCTCTCAAAACTTTCCATTCCAGTATACAAGGAACCGCCAAATTCTTTACTACTAGGACTGAGCATTTAATGGCTTCGCTTTCCACTTGTATAATGGCCTGCACCTGGTTATGGATTCGTATCATACGTCTACGTACGGCTCCCATAATTTTGCAGTTCTGCACCGGCAGTGACGGTAACTTACGTACCTGGTTTATGCACCTGAATAAGTCACAATCCATCACGGATACAGTTGCACCAATGTCGATAATGATATTCACGGGCATTCCATGAATAGTTGCCTTGGTCGCAACTTGCACCAATTCAGTGTTCCGCTGCCCACATTTGCGTGTATAAGCGCACGGTTCCTTCTTCAGGTCCAGCCCCTCGTTCACCTGAGCATGAATACATTTATTTGACGATCGCCCACACCCGTTTTGGCCCCAACGACCACATGCGGAGAGCTTACGTGGGTCGTGATGAGTCTGACGCTAGTGACGCGTTGAGCTTGAGTTCGTCAACAACCTCAACAGTCCTAACGCTATGAGATTACTGCTGCATGTGCGGCGGCATCTCGTTTTGTGGCGGTATCCACTGTTGTTGCTGGTTAGGAGGTGGCATTGGTACTACATTATCTACAGGGTGGTTTCTGTCCCGTGGTGGATCCGGTTGCCAGTTTACTGGACCTGTTCTTTGTCAAGGGTCATTCATCTCAAGCATGCTTTCAGGCTGGAACTGGGGGCTATAACCATCCTCATTCCACCTTTTTCTGTTAATATTACCGTTTACATTGCGAAACTGACTACCGTTCGTTCGGTTGTTATGAAGGTTGTTATACACTACATTAAAATTGCTACACCACGAAGATAACGTGCTACAGACGCGAAATTTAACCGACAGGAAGAATATGCTGTGATATGCAAATGATTAGCTTTTCAGAGCATTCACACAAGGCTGGCACCGGTGGCGACACCTACAACGGGCTGACATGAGGAAAGTTTCCAACCGATTTCTCTTACACAAACAGCAGTTGACCGGCGTTACCTGGTTCAAAAAATGGTTCAAATGGCTCTGAGCACTATGGGACTCAACTTCTGTGGTCATAAGTCCCCTAGAACTTAGAACTACTTAAACCTAACTAACCTAAAGACATCACACACATCCATGCCCGAGGCAGGATTCGAACCTGCGACCGTAGCGGTCGCGCGGTTCCAGACTGTAGCGCCCAGAACCGCTCGGCCACTCCGGCCGGCCGTTACCTGGTGAAACGTTGTTGTGATGCTTCGCGTAAGGAGGAGAAATGCGTACCATCACGTTTCCGACTTCGATAAAGGTCGGATTGTAGCCTATCGCGATTGCGGTTTATCGTATTGCGACACTGCTGCTCGCGTTGGTCGAAATCCAATGACTGTTAGCAGAATATGGAATCTGTGGGTTCAGGAGCGTAGTACGGAACGCCGTGCTGGATCCCAACGGCCTCGTATCACTAGCAGTCGAGATGATAGGCATCTTATACGCATGCCCGTAACGCATCGTGCAGCCACGTCTCGATCCCTGAGTCAACAGATGGGGACGTTTGAAAGACAACAACCATCTGCACGAACAGTTCGACGACGTTTGCAGCAGCATGGACTATCAGCTCGGAGACCATGGCTGCGGTTACCCTTGACGCTGCACCACAGACAGGAGCGCCTGCGATGGTTTACTCAACGACGAACCTGGGTGCACGAATGGCAAAATGTCATTTTTTCGGATGAATCCAGGTTCTGTCTACAGCATCATGATGGTCGCATCCGTGTTTGGCGACATCGCGGTGAATGCACATTGAAAGCGTGTATTCGTCCTCGCCATACTGGCGTATCACCCGGCGTGATGGTATGGGGTGCCATTGGTTACACGTCTCGGTCACTTCTTGTTCGCATTGACAGCACTTTGAACAGTGGACGTTACACTTCAGATGTGTTGCGACCCGTGGCTCTACCCTTCATTCGATCCCTGCGAAACCCTACATTTCAGTAGGATAATGCACGACCGCATGTTGCAGGTCCTGTACGGGCCTTTCTGGATACACAAAATGTTCGACTGCTGCCCTGGCCAACCCATTCTCCAGATCTCTCACCATTTGAAAACGTCTGGTCAATGGTGGCCGAGCAACTGGCTCGTCACAATACGCCAGTTACTACTCTCGATGAACTGTGGTATCGTGTTGCAGCTGCATGGCAGCTGTACCTGGTCACACCATCCAAGCTCTGTTTGACTCAATGCCCAGGCGTATCGTTATTATGGCCAGAGGTGGTTGTTCTGGGTACTAATTTCTCAGGATCTATGCACCCAATTTGCGTGAAAATGTAATCACATGTCAGTATAATATATTTGTCCAATGAATACCCGTTTATCATCTGCATTACTTCTTGGTGTAGCAATTTTAATGGCCAGTAGTGTAGTTAGGCTGATTTACATTTCCGTTATGTTGATTACTGTTATTCAATGTACAGTAATCATTATCTATCTCTCTTCCGACCGTTCGTATGTGGACTATTGCTATTCTGGTTTTTATTTTTATTGTGGTTGTTGTGACCACTGTCCACTGCTTAACTCCGCTTTGCATCCTCGTAAATGAGATCGAACGAGTCACCTGTGGCCATAAACAAATTCAGGTCCGAGTGTGGAGCGCGGAATAATTTCCCGTGCATAGCGATGGGTAAACTACCTTTTAAAATTCTTAATATGTCACGCGAAGATGTGGTCTCATTTCAGTATTGCGTTTTTGTTTTTGTTTTTGTTTTTTTTTTTTTTTTTCAAGTACTTTTCAACTTACTTGCGCAGGTTTCCCTGCGTTTGGTCGTATGGCTGAGGCATATAAACGTGTTTTCTTCAGCGTTCTTGAGCACCCTTCGACCAGAAGCGACCCAAAAATGCCTTCTCAAATCCGAAAAATGTTTGGCAGCTATCAGCGATCTCCATCGCCCACAGAGCTGCGTCGACAGTTATAAATGAGATCACGAACTGTATCTCCTGTCTTTCAGTACATGACGTAGGCAGTACATTCCGGAAACTCGTAATAAGTATCAAGGGATACACAGTTTTCTTCTACGAGAAGGTTTGGAACCAGCGGTGGTTTATTAATGATTCCTCGTGTTTCATATGTGCCAATGTTGGCGACCGCAGTTCCAACTTTCACCGAGCCAACAAAGCGTTTTCCGCTGCACGGGCTGCACCTAACAGTAGCATTGCGATTCAAATTCTCGCAACGCATAGCACTGATTGGACTATTTCCATACTGATAATTCGTATGTGAGGTCTCAGTTTGTCGATACCTATTGCCATTATTCTCACGCTCTGCCCCAGGCTTAAGCTGCGGTACTTCATGCCCATCCTGTGTCAGTCGTGTACTATGTTCGTTTTCCTCGCAATGTGCTGCAATATTCACACCCTGCAGAGTCGCGGCTACTTCGGTTTCAGTTTTTCTATCTAAGTGATAGACAAATCGCCTACAATCGTCGTAATTTTTTAAATCTGGTCTTCAAGCGCTTGATGGGCTTCTCCTAGGTCTCGTGTGTCTAGTTCATTCACTTTGTTAGGCAAATCCTTGTTTTGCGTAACAAGTTCTTTGACCTGGGTGCGCATTTTATTTATTTCATCTATAATATGGTCAATGATCCTCTTATTTCTGGCGCTGAGGATCTTATTGAGCTGTTCTGCTAACCTCGTGTCTCTTTTGATTTCTCTTAGCCTCTCTTTTTCCCCACGTTCCTTCTCTTTAGCTTGTTCCTTCTCCTCATGTTTTAGCTCTTGATCAGCAAGGATTTCTTTTACGAAATAGACTAACGTAAAAACACAGTCATTTCCTACAACCGTAGGTGGCATCACATTTACTGCCGCTACTGCGCGTTCGGTATTGACTTGGGCATCAGCTGATCTGGAGCCTGTCTTGTTGTTCTAACGTCTCCACATTAGAACCAGATATTGAATTCCCTAATTCAGACGCTTCGTTTTCGAAAGCTTGGAGTTCAGGGCTAATATTATCTGTATCAGTACACGGTAACTCCCTGATATTCTCAGGTTTCTCTAACTCTGTAAAATTGTCACCTTCTGCTCTATCCTTCCTCTTTGGCCTACCCATCTTTGATGACTAAGTACGAAGTACAAAATAAATATATACAAATATAACACACAAAAGGAGAAAAATAGCATGACACTGAAAATTTTGCAATAAACTGAATAAAGTATTTTTGTCCCTTTACCAAGCATAATCTCTAATAATATATTGAAACAAATCTGTGAATAAAACTATCTCCCACAGCAATAAAGTATGCGCAGCAACAAGAAATACTTTTAGAAAAAATGTACAAACGCAAATCACTTATTGCATGCCCCCAAGGCACTAGTTGCATAAATCCTTGAAGCTTTGTGGGAAAACAACCGTCTCCTTACCTTGAATGTTCTGTCATATTGTACACTTTTCAGAATCTGGATTAGCAATGCCTCCTCTCTTTTATAGAATCCTTGGCAATCAGTATTTATCTCGTTGTAGTCGACGTGGTACATGAAAGAAAATACAATAAAGTACAAATATTGTAGCCGCGCGGGATTAGCCGAGCGGTCTCAGGCGCTGCAGTCATGGACTGTGCGGCTGGTCCCGGCGGAGGTTCGAGTCCTCCCTCGGACATGGGCGTGTGTGTTTGTCCTTAGGATATTTTAGGTTAAGTAGTGTGTAAGCTTAGGGACTGATGACCTTAGCAGTTAAGTCCCATAAGCTCTCCCACACATCTGAACATCTGATCTGAACAAATATTGTATAACCTAACAACAGAAGTATTTCTGGCCACACGGCAGGACGCCAGTGTGTTGTTTTTAATGCGTTTGTTGTTGTGTTTCGTTCTGTACGTCGTGTGGTGTGCTTTAGTTGTGTACAGACAATTCATTAAACTGTATGATTTGTAGGCGCATATACGTATTGTTACACATCAAATGACGCCCTACAAACTAAATTGACAACACAACCTATCACAGGCAAATTACACAGTCTTTTTTTATGGAAATATTATTTGAAGCTTTAATGCCCGCCATATGAAACACATAAAGAGCGGTGTGAAACACTGTACTACCTCGTATGTTACCACAATATCTCAGGTTATTTTTGCATTGCAATTTTATAGAAATTATTACTGATTCAATGCCACGGGTTCGCATAGAGAAACATTATTGTGTGGCATGTTTATCACTAATCATTTCGGGATAAGTTAATTTCTGAGATAAAAGGTAACCGTTACGCGCCAACCACAAACGTTTATCGAAAACTGCTATTAATCTTTGCGAATAAATTAAAATGTCACTGAAGTTAAATACTATAATTGAAATGCAAACTTTGTAAGTTATTTCTGCAGCTCTGTGACGCTTAATATTGGCAAGGTTCAAATAAAACGCAGCAGCCGCGCAAATTACCGACAACAATCAATCATAGGCTCGCGCTGTATTGCGCTTTTTGATACTCTGAAAAAATAAGTTATTAGTTTCCTAACATGTAGGAATGCTAAAGATACAAAAATAAAGGTTTTAAGAGCAAATGAACACGTACATTTAACCAAAATGCTCTTACAATATCTGTCACGTCTGTCCGCATCCAAGATCAAGACCAGGGTAAGTAATTACATAGATTCACGTTTATTAACATTTTTAATATAGAGCAAAGAATGATATACGCAATAAATCGATATTGTTTTTAAATACAATTAAGTTTAATGATAAATACTCTGTACGTTTTTACGTGCGTCTTTCAAGAATCATAGAAGTCTTCATTCGTTGCACTGTTCGTAATTCCATAGGAATAAACATTGTTGTGCCCAAGGCAGCCAATACGACGACGTCACATTAATGTGAGTACCGCCTATGTTCGATGTCTAGGTGTAACACAAACTGACACACGGCAGGTGGCAGCAGCAGCAGCAGAGGACGGTACATAAAGCGTGTCGAGCGCAGGCGGTAAACAGCACAGTCGTTGTCGTAATGCGGAAACGGTGCGATATATCTGACGATCAAAACGGCGTGATAATTAGTTTTCGGAACAAGTATGGAAGCACTTTCCAAACGGCTAAGTTCACGTACCGCTGTGGTTCAAGTATACGTTGCATAGCTAATTACTGCTATCCAAAATCTGCGCCGAAGAAACCGTGGTGCACCACGGACCATAAATGAGAGAGGTGAAAAGTGGCTGCAGAGATGTGTATGGGCGAATAGATGTACAACTGTTGAACAACTGACGGCTAAATTAACCAAGGAAGTACCAACAGTGACTCCTTAACGACCATTCAGTGAACGTTGTTACATATGGGTCTCCGCGGCAGGCGCCTAGTTCATGCACCGATGCTTTGCTGTTCATCGGCGACAAAGACTGGTTTTTGCACGGCAGTATCGAAATTGGACGTCCACTGAGTAGTGACAGGTGACCTTTTCAGATGAATCACGTTTTGTGCCCCATTGGACAGATGGCCGTTGGCGTGTATAGAGTGAAATGTCTGAAAGCAAACACCCTGCAACAACGAGGAAGCTATAATGTATGGGGAATATTTTCGTGGCATTTCCTGGGTGGTCTCGTCATTATGGAAGGCACTACGGATCAACACAATATGCAGCTATCCTTGGGGACCAATTCCAACCCCACATTTAGTTTGTTTCTCCTCAGCACGATGGCATCTACTAGCAGCACAATGCAGTGTGTCGCACAGGTCCCAGTGTACGTGAGTGGTTAGAACAACACACGCACGCCCATCAGATTCGGGTTTAAACTCAATCGAGAGTCTGTGGGCTCATCTCGATCAGGCTGTTCACACCAAGAATCGACAACCGAGGAATCTAGCAAAGCTGGACAGGGCACTGGAGTTGGCATAGCTCCACATCCCTGTTGCCACCTTCCAGAACCTCAATAACTCCCTTCCTCCACATCTCGCAAAAAGAGGTTATTAGGCTTTTGACAGGTGGTCGGGGTAATCTGACTCGACAATATGTATGTACTTTTATCTCACATTCATGTAAGCCAGTGACACTCATATTTCCATAAAACGCTATAAAATGGTTAAAAAGTGCCATGAACTGACATGAAACGACTTATTCTCTCCATCAAAGAGAATTATGAGAAATTTTAGTTTAATGGTACAATATTCATAAATATTCAACAGCCCGCATCTCGTGGACGTGAGGTAGCGTTCTCGCTTCCCACGCCCGGGTTCCCGGGTTCGATTCCCGGCGGGGTCAGGGATTTTCTCTGCCTCGTGATGGCTGGGTGTTGTGTGCTGTCCTTAGGTTAGTTAGGTTTAAGTAGTTCTAAGTTCTAGGGGACTTATAACCACAGCAGTTGAGTCCCATAGTGCTCAGAGCCATTTGAACCAATATTCAACAACGAAGACAAAAACATTGATTCTATTTCAACAAGATAACAATATATGCTGAAAACAACTGTCAAAAAGTCAAATGTCAAGGTGCAACAGATCCGGAGATAAAGATACATAAAGGTTGTTAGCCGTCGCCAAGGTGGCCCCTGCGGGCCGGCAACACATCTAACACCACACAGAACCAAAGTTGTTTATGCCCAAGGCGTAAGCAAGGGTAAACATCGGCTGCTTGGAAACAGACAATCCACGTACTACTTCCTGCAGAGGGAGTTCGAGATGGCCTGCAGGAAGTATTACTACACCGACATCTGATTGGCTGGCCAATACTATTTAAAGGCTAGAACCAGCACCGGACGTCATTTCGCGCCGAATACCGACCTCAAGGACGTCCCCACGGAAGACTTCGTCTTCGCCATCGGAATAGGACTTGGAATTAAGTGTATGTGTGTTACCACGGACTCTTGTGGGAAACTTAGAAGTTATCTTTTGTTGCCTCTAGTAGGAAATTCTTACTGGCTTTGTGATTGTGACATTTCCATGTAGACTCACGTAAATAAAAGTTATGTTGTAAAAACTTTCAACTTGTCAGTTACAACAAAGGTGATGAATTTAACATTTTCTGAGTCCCCTTAATGGTTTTTGCTGAAATACTTGAGATGCGATAACAGGACATCAGGATGCTTATTCTGATTTTTAAACTAAGGCCGTAGTCAGGATTTACTTTAAAGCAAATGCCGATTTCTAAAAAAATCCATACTTTAAAATTAATTATTATTGAAAACTCTTTTATAAAAACGGCGCAAGAAAAATTCACAAAAATTATCAAATATCAGAGCCAACATTTAATAAACCTGGAGCCTTTTAAGAAGCAGAGCACATTTCACCAACCTCAGAAACCACATAAATAATACTGCCCATATACCGGTCTACCAACAGGCACGCCTGGGACACAGGCGGCCCCACCTTACCCTTCCACAAGGCATTCACTAAACATACAGCCGGTTACCTTCCAAAAAGTGTCATATTACCATTATATGCTCGTTGTGACAGTGAGTATTTGTCAGGTTCCCACAGTTAATACTCGCTCGATGTCTACTTGTTGGCCAACAGAATGTTACAAACGCGCTGGTGTTCAAGTTCCATTCCAAGTAATCCCGTATTTGAACAGCTTATCTTCCTCCACAACCTGAACTTCTCTGAGCAGTCGTGTCTTGAAATAACATTTTGGTTTCTAACATCCTTTTAAAAAGGTTGTTCATCCTCGTATACCCTCTTGTTGAACAGAAGTGACTTTGTAAGGCCTCCGATTCACTCTTGCGGTTTCAAAAGTATTAATCCCGGTTTCAAACAAATGAAACTCCACGAAAGAGAACAAGTTATCAAGAACTTTAATTTGTTAGGTGACTGGAATGAAAAAGCTTCCGATTTAATGAACTTAATTTCTGTGACATTAATTACTCGTAGAAGGCCTACGCACGACGATTCCTGTGCCAGAGATTGCTCTTTACGACACATTGTAAGAATCAAACGAAACGATACGATGACTGAAATTCCTGTTGTTGTCTAATAACTTTCTTATCGAGAGTGTCCTCTTATTGGAAATACTATTTGGACACTATCTAATGTTTTAACGGTATGAACGAGGTAGTGACGGTAAATGAACACTCTATAGTTCTTATTCTGTCCTGAGCACGAATCACAAAACATTACGAGAACTCTCACTTTTGGATCACGGATTTCACTCACATAACTGTGCAAAAACTAATGACTTAATTCGCCCCTTTTGTCCCAAAATCTTCAGTTTAAGTATAAAATATTGCGTCACAGTGAAGAAGTTTTGGCAAACAGGAATTTCAGACATGGTATAGTATCATTTGATTCTTACAATGTGTCGTAAAGAGCAACCTCTGGCATTGGAATCGTCATGCGTAGGCCTTCTACGAGCAATTAATGTCACAGAAATGAAGTTAGTTAAATAGTAGGGTTTGTCATTTCAGTCACACAACAAATTAAAGTTCTAGATAAGTTCTTCTCTTTAGTAGGGTTTCATTTGAATGAAACACTCAAACAACGTCTAACTCATGAGACAGTACCCTAAGGTATCTACAAACATTGCCCTTTCTGTTATAACTTTTTCTCTTTTTGGCTGATAGATTAATATATGTCCTATCACCTTCATCTTGTGATAATCCACATATTTTAAAGATCCTAAAAGCACCACATTACTGAAACGTTTCAAACTCTTTTATTTTCTTTTATTTCACACGTGTAGTTCAGTAACAAAATTCATGAGCAGATCTCCAAGGTCATGGAAAGTATCAGTACCTGAAATCACTATTACTACAAGGAAACAACACGGAGTAAAAAACTCAACCGATCGTGTTTGCAGCAGCAACCCAACTGACCTAAAAGGTGTATTGCAAACAATTGAGGCAAACCTTGCATTTGGTGCATTCTTTTCGTGATAAGATCAACTTACAACTTTCTTTCCGTTACCATTAAAAGTAAAAGCCTTTGTACACTATGTGATCAAAAGTATCCAGACACTTGGCTGAAAATGACTTACAAGTTCGTGGCGCCCTCCAGCGGTAATGCTGGAATTCAATATGATGTTGGCTCACCCTTAACCTTCATGACAGCTGCCAGTCTCGCAGGAATACGTTCAATCACGTGCTGGAAGGTTTCTTTGGGAATGGCAGCCCACTCGTCAGGGAGTGCTGCTCTGAGGAGAGGTATCGATGTCGGTCGGCGAGGCCTGAGACGAAGTCGGCGTTCCAAAACATCCCAAAGGTGTTCTACAGGATTCAGCTCAAGACTCTCTGCAGGCCAGTTCATTACAGGGATGTTACTGATGTCTAACCACTCAGCCACAGCCCGCGCGTTATGAACAGATGCTCGATCGTGTTGAAAGGTGCAGTCGCCATCCCCGAATTGCTCTTCAACAGTGGCAAGCAACAAGACGTTTAAAACATCAATGTAGGCCTGAGCTGTGATAGTGCCACACAAAACAACAAGGGGTGCTAGCCCCCTCCATGAAAAACAAGACCACACCATAACAGCACCGCTTCCGAATTTTACTTTGGCACTACACACGCTGGCAGATGACGTTCACCGGACATTCGCCATACCCACACCCTGCCATCGGATCGCCACGTTGTGTACCGTG
This sequence comes from Schistocerca nitens, assembly GCF_023898315.1. NCBI lineage: Eukaryota > Metazoa > Arthropoda > Insecta > Orthoptera > Acrididae > Schistocerca > Schistocerca nitens. The sequence continues at coordinate 482,604,074 of NC_064614.1, read as the reverse complement.
ATTAGTCACACCACACAACTTTTTCCACTGTTCAATCGGCCAATGTTCACACTCCTTACACCAAGCGAGGGGTCGTTTGACATTTACCGGCGTGATGTTTGGCTTATGACCAACCACTCGAACATGAAATCCATGTTTCCTCACCTCACGCCTAACTGTCATAGTACTTGCTGTGGATACTGATGCAGTTTGGAATTCCTGTGTGATGGTCTGGATAGATGTCTGTGTATTACACATTACGACTCTCCTGAACTGTCGGCGGTCTCTGTCAGTCAAGAGACGAGGTGGGTCTGTACCCTTTTGTGCTGTACGTGTCCCTTCACGTTTCCACTTCTCTATCTCGCGTACAGACGTATGACACAAGTGGCACCCTATAAAGTGACCACGTTCGAAGTCCTTGAGTTCCGAGGAGCGTGCCATTCTGCTCTCTCACGATGTCTAATGACTACTGAGGTCGCTGATATGGAGTACCTGGCGGTAGGTGTCAGCAGAATGCACCCTACATGAAAAACGGTTGTTTTTGGGGGTGTCCGGATACTTTTGATCACATTGTGTATCTTAGTACCTTTCCGTGTTATTTGAAAGTCATTTAAGTACCTTGTAGAACCGAAGGCTTGCCATCAGAATATGCCAAAGTCATTTTCTACATAAATGCACTTACCCCGTTTTTTCCGTGGGGTCTCCACATGTAATCAGTAATCAGATAGTACGATTTCGAGGAATTCGGACAAATGGTAGAAAGATGGTCACCGTTTTCAATACTGAGCGCACCAGCTGACGAGGAACTTCACACAGGCTCGATCGCACTGAGGGGGACCACTGTCAGCGACAACATTTGTGCGATTTTTTCTCACACCTTCCCCATACGTGGGACAGCAAGTCGATCTTCACACGTCCGTCTGTACCAGCATCCGCCTTCCCGTGGCCTTCCCCTCGTTCGTAGCAGCATTCCCCACGACGCGCACGCACCGGCCCTTTACTTTACTCACTGGCGCCAGAGACGCACTCCCGCCCCGAAACCAGGAACTCGACGCCGCGTAAAGACAAATCCGGGCGATAGTATCGATACGGAGCAGTCAATACTAGTCTCTTTCATACCAATAATGTAGCACACTTCATGGAAATTTGACGTTTGTAGGACGCTGCTTGCACAGTGTTATAAATTTAATGCCCAGCAGTCTCCAAAATACACTGCTGCCCGCTAAGTGTGTTGTAACTTATTCTGTCATATTTTCGACAGCCTGCCCCCAATTTCTTGACTGTGCCCAATTTGCAGACTGGAGTGTGAGAGTTGCGGCGCGTGTTGCAGAGTGCAAGGAGTACGCGAGTGCGGTCTTCGTGGAGTCGGAGGCGCCGGTGCTTCTGCCGCGCGCCCTGCCCACCAGGGAAAGTGTCTGCGGCATCGTGGGCGTGCCGCTGATCGTGGGCGGCGTCAAGACGGGGCCCCGGGAGTTTCCGCACATGGTCAGTAACGCAGGTCGGCGCCACTGCACAGTCGATGGAGCCTTACGCTGAGGTCACAAAAGTCGTGGGATACCTCCTAATATCGTATCGCACCTCTTTTTGCCCAATGTAGCGCAGCAACTAGACGTCACATGGACTCAAAAAGTCGTTGGAAGTTCCTGCAGAAATATTTAGCCATGCTGGCTCTACAGCCGTCCATAATTGCGAAACCATTGCCGGTGCAAGATGTCGTGTACGGACTGACTTCTCGATTATGTCCCATAAATATTCGATGGCATTCATGCCGACCGATCTGGATGGCCAGATCATTTGCTCGAATTATCCAAAATGTTGTTCAAACAAATCGCTAACAAATGTTGTCTGGCGACATGTTTGGGAATATCAAGGCCATGAACGGCTGCAAATGGTCTCCAAGTAGCCGGGCATAACCAATATTTAGTCCATTCCATGCAAAAACAGCCTGCGACATTATGAAGCTACCAAAAGCTTGCATTGTGCCTTATTGACGACTTGGATACATGGCTTCGTGGTGACTGCGCCACATTCGGACCCTACTACCAACTCTTACCGACTGAAATCGGGACTCACCTCACCAGGCCACGGTTTTCCATTCGTCTAGGGTCCAACCGATATGGTCACGAGCCAATGAGAAGCGTAGCAGGCTATGTCGTGCTGTTAGCAAAGACACTCGCGTCGGTCGTCTGCTACCATAACCCATGAACGCCAGATTTCGCCTTATTGTTCTAACAGATACGTTCGACGTATGTCCCACATTGATTTCTGTGGTTGTTTCACACAGTGTTCCTTATTTGTTAGCTCTGACAACTTTAGCAAACGCCGCTGCTTTCGGTCGTTAAGTGAAGACTGTCAGCCGCTGCGTTGTCCGTGGTGAGAAGTAATAGCCGAAATTTGGTATTCTCGGCACACTCTTCACATTGTGGATCTCAAAATATTGAATTCCCTAATGATATCTGAAAGGGAATGTCCCATGCCTGTGCACTACTGGCCATTAAAATCGCTACACCAAGAAGAAATGCAGATGATAAATGGGTATTCATTGGACAAATATATTATACTAGAACTGACATGTGATTACATTTTCACGTAATTTGGGTGCATAGATCCTGAGAAATCAGTACCCATAACAACCACCTCTGGCCGTAATAACGGCCTTGATACGCCTGGGCATTGAGTCAAACAGAGCTTGGATAGCGTGTACAGGTACAACTGCCCATGCAGCTTCAACACGATACCACAGTTCATCGAGAGTAGTGACTGGCGTCTTGTGACGTGCCAGTTGCTCGGCCACCATTGACCAGACGTTTCCAGTTGGTGAGAGATATGGAGAATGGGCTGGCCAGGGCAGCATTCGAACATTTTCAGTAATCAGAAAGGCCCGTACAGGACCTGCAACATGCGGTCATGCATTATCCTGCCGAAATTTAGGGTTCCGCGGGGATCAAATGAAGGGTAGAGCCACGGGTCGTAACACATCTGAAATGTAACGTCCACTGTTCAAAGTGCCGTCAATGCGAACAAGAGGTGCCCGAGACGTGTAACCGATGGCACCCTATACCATCACGCCGGGTGATACGCCAGTATGGCGATGACGAACACACGCTTCCAATGTGCGTTCACCGCGATGTCTCCAAACACGGATGCGACCATCATGATGGTGTAAACAGAACCTGGATTCATCCGAAAAAATGACATTTTGCCATTCGTGCACCCAGGTTCGTCGTTGAGTACACCATCGCAAACGCTCCTGTCTGTGATGCAGCGTCAAGGGTAACCGCAGCCATGGTCTCCGAGTGATAGTCCATGCTGCTGCAAACGTCGTCGAACTGTTCGTGCAGATGGTTGTGGTCTTGGAATCGTCCCCATCTGTTGACTCAGGGATCGAGACGTAGCTGCACGCTCCCTAACAGCCATGTAGATAAGAGGCCTGTCATCTTGACTGCTAGTGATACGAGGCCGTTGGGATCCAGCACTGCGTTCTGTATTACCCTCCTGAACCCACCGATTCCATATTCTGCTAACAGTCATTGGATCTCGACCAACGCGAGCAGCAATGTCGCGATACGATAAACCGCAATCGCAATAGGCTACAATCCCACCTTTATCTAAGTCGGAAACGTGATGGTACGCATTTCTCCTCCTTACACGAGGCATCACAACAACGTTTCACCTGGCAACGCCGGTCAACTGCTGTTTGTGTATGAGAAATCGGTTGGAAACTTTCCTTATGTCAGCACGTTGTAGGTGTCGCCACCGGCGCCAACCTTGTGTGAATGCTCTGAAGAGCTAATCATTTGCATATCACAGCATCTTCTTCCTGTCGGTTCAATTTCGCATCTGTAGCACTTCATCTTCATGGTGTAGCAATTTTAATGGCCAGTAGTGTAGCTCCAACCACCATTCCGTGTTCAAAATCCATTAATTCCCACCGTCCTGCCATAATCACGTCGGTAACCCTTTACATGAATCACACCGGAGTACAGATGACACTTCCGTCAATGCACTGCAGGTTTATAACTTGTGTACGTGATACTACCGCGATCTGTATATCTGCACATCGTTATCCCATGCCTCTTTGTCACCTTTGTGCATACTCTCCGTCGTATAAATGGTTTTGTGACACGTATACCTAAGGCTCCCCAGTTAATGAAAACAAGGTATCAGTTCCGAAGAAAAATCTTTGACGAAAGAATACAGGTAGTTTATAACCCGATCGTTACCGGATTGTTAAGCACAAACAACGATCGCAATATAAAATGATTGTAAGTTATTAACTCTCCAGTTAGCAATAATTTTGCGTAATTAAATGATTCAATAAATTTAGAATGCTGAATAATTACGGTCGCCAATTCAAAAAAGAGCAAAAGTTAAATTTGGTTAATGACTGACGTGACTTTGAAAACACGTAATAACTAAGAGTGAATAACAATACAGCAACTGAACAAAATGCATTGGTGCAAGCTTAGATATTAAAAGCACTTGCAACATGAACAAAATTATGTTAATTTGGAATAAACTGATATTTTTTTAATTACGAACTCCAGTGGTTGGTAATGACCAGCAACACTTTAGCAATTGTACTGACTTACAGAACTCACGGTTGTGCTGTATGTTTCAAAATTTGTAAAAACATGACCAAAACTAATTACTGTTCCTTAATGGTTACTTCTCAAATTAAGGTCGCAAATGGTTTCATTTGTAGCATGAACTATTTGGCAATGCCAGTGTTACAAGGATATAGGTACTTGAAAGTATGTGTAAAACACAACACAAAATTACTTTGGCTGCAATAGCGTCAACATAGTTCATTGAAATATAAATTGCTTTTAAATTACTTTTGATTTGACTAATTGTCCGCGGCAGTAGAGCAACACTGCTTGAAGAACTGTAATTACTACTGCATTTGATTTCAATATTTTTCTGAATGAAAGTTAACTGCAAATTAATTGGGTTTCTCTTCTTTTAATTGTTTGTTTCACTTGTGACTTTCTAGGAAGTTTCGGTGGAAGGATAGGACCATTTTGATGGTTAATGACTTGGGTCTATTAGTTTCACTCACTAAATTTATGATTTGACCAACCAACACTGTAATATCAAAAAAGAATTAACTACTGTGGTGCCAAACTTGCACGCGTCTACAAAACAACTAGCTTGGCCTTACTTTACAACGTGTTGCTTGTGGTCTGCCGCAAAGATTTCTTCGGTATCCATTATTAACAACAGGCTCTTCTTACATAGCGAGCAGCTTGAATACATCCGGCCACACAGTAATCTTCTTCAATTACCAAATCTTCTTACAAACACCTACTGTGCTCATACACGTGTTCCCTCACTTATATATTTTTCTTTGCCACATATTACAAAACCAACTCCAGAACGATCTCCGTTTCGCATTAGCGCCCCAATACTCCATGTTCGTATCATACCACAGGTGATTCGCAACTTTCCGCTTTTCCTCCATCACTACTACTGTGCGCGCTGGCGCCAACGATGTTATTGCTAGATTGAAAGATATTCTATGGGCTCGACCAGTATGAATTTTCCTGACATTACCAGAGCGCTTATTTCAAATCTTTGACATAATTATTTCTTACTAGTTCTTCTAGCATCGTAATACAGCTTCATAGACACTAATCATTGACAAAATCCGTAAGCACACAAAGTTACAAAAATGGTTTAAAATATTGGAATCAAGTGACCGTGAAATACAAGAGACACTGTATTGTGGTATTACAAGTTCTGGTGTTATTGCGTAGTGCTCTTGAGCAGTGCAATAAAATGTGTCAAATGTTTTCGGTAAAGTTCATGGTATCTATAAAACTCTTCACAACTTTAGATTTTAATAACAGCTGTTTTCCAATATGTGACAACACAGGCTGATGAGCCCAAGAGTTATGTCCGCTGCCCACGACGACATTGATTGTCGTCTGGGTGTGTTGTGGGCATTTATTATTTTGTTTACTTATTCTTCATAATTACAGTCTATTATCTGAAAAGCTAAAGTAGGCCATACAGCTCACACTTTCTTGGATAGTAATAAATTATGTATTAGCTATTTATTTCTGATATTTAATTTTTAAAGCACTACAACTAATTGTTGTTGTTGTGGTCTTCAGTCCAGAGACTGGTTTGATACAGCTCTATCCTGTGCAAGCTTCTTCATCTCGCAGTAACTACTGCAACCTACATCCTTCTGAATCTGCTTAGTGTATTCGTCTCTTGGTCTCCCTCTACGATTTTTGCCCTCCACGCTTCCCTCCGTCACTAAGTTGGTGATCCCTTGATGCCACAGAACATGTCCTACTAACCGATCGCTTCTTCTAGTCAAGTTGTTCCGCAAATTCCTCTTCTCCCCGATTCTATTCAGTACCTCCTCATTAGTTATGCGATCTACCAATCTAATCTTTAGCATTCTTCTGTGGCACCACATTTCGAAAGCTTCTATTCTCTTCTCGTCTAAACTATTAGTCGTCCATGCTCTACATCCATACATGGCTACACTCCGTACAAATACCTTTAGAAAAGACTTCATGACACTTGAATCTATATTCGATGTTAACAAATATCTCTTCTTCAGAAACGCTTTTCTTGCCATTGCTAGTATACATTTTATATTTTATATCCTCTCTGCTTCGATAATCATCAGTTATTTTGCTCCCAAAATAGCAGAACTCATCTACTACTTTAAGTGTCTCATTTCCTAATCTAATTCCCTCAGCATCTCCTGATTTAATTCATTCTATCATCCTCGTTTTCTTTTGTTGATGTTCATCTTATATCCTCCTTTCAAGACACTGTCCGTTCCGTTAACTGCTCTTCCAAGTCCTTTACTGTCTCCGACAGAATTACAATATCACCGGCGACCCTCAAAGTTTTTATTTCTTTTCCATGGATTTTAATTCCTACTCGGAATTTTTCTTTTGTGTCCCTTACTTCTTGCTCAATATACAGATTGAATAACATCGGAGATACGCTACAACCCTGTCTCACTCCCTTCCCAACCACTGCTTCCCCTTCATTCCCCTCAACTCTTATAACTGCCATCTGGTTCTTGTACAAATTGTAAATAGCCTTTCGCTCCCTGTATTTTACCCCTGCCACCTTCAGCATTTGAAAGAGAGTATTCCAGTCAACATTGTCAAAAGCTTTCTCTAAGTCTACAAATGCTAGAAACGTAGGTTTACCTTTCCTTAACCTATATTCTAAAGTAATTCGTAGGGTCACTATTGCCTCACGTGTTCCAACATTTCTACGGAATCCCAACTGATCTTCCCGAAGGTCGGCTTCTACCAGTTTTTCCATTCGTCTGTAAAGAATTCGTGTAAGTATTTTGCAGCCGTGACTTATTATACTGATAGTTCGGTAATTTTCACACCTGTCAACATCTGCTTTGTTTGGTTACAATTAATTATACTGCTACAAAACTATAATCAAATCCTTAAGCAGTTAACGAACTACTAATACTACTTTAAGCACTACATATTTAGTTCTCTGTTCATATATTTTGGGACATTTAACTTGTATATGGTTGTTTCCGCTACTGGATCCGGCCTCATACTACCCCAGTCAGCAGCCAATGTCTGCTGGGTCCCTTGGGTGTCAGGCAGCACGTCAGCAGCGTTTCCACTATAACCAGTAATTCCGTGTATCACTGTTGCATCTTTAAGTCCACACTTTCATGATAACTTGCACCAACGCATTGTAGATTCTTGGGACACTGTTTCATTCGGTGGTCGCCGACCTCAGTTACCTTCTCTCCATCTGTAGAGTATATTGTCTAGCCTGGCCTGCAGCATGCTGACTTATTGGTGAATGCCTCGTGAAGTCTTCCTTGTCCTTCCTGGACACTGCGGCTGCAGTATCGTCCAAAATGCGCCTGGCCGACTCGCTCCTTAGCGCTGCTTTGGGATCCAACATCCTTAATATCTGACGTCCATTACCTGCCGCGTCTTCATACCGCGTGCAGTGCCGCAATGTGTGTTTTGGTGTGCCCACACTCCCGCAGGACAGTTATCATTCATCCATCTTCTGATTTTGTATAGATATATATGTGGGCCATGGCCAGTTAGTGTACGAATCCATTCGAAGGGTCAAGAAATCTCATTTTTAATCTCCCCCTGATGTTAAGGAGATCATCGTATGTTCTCCTGCTTGTGCCGGAAGTCTCCCATTCATTTTGCCACAGTTGTAATATGCGATCGTTTGTTACCTTTTCGAATTGGTCTCAGTTCCAAGCACCCTTCGTATTTCCATTTGATTTTCTTTCTTTAACCAGTAAAAGGCTCCACTTTTCCTGATTTCGAAGTCCAGAGGGCGTCTTCCTAGAATCACTAACAAAGTATCATTCAGGGCAGTGCAATAGGCGCCATTTAATATTGGTAGTAGCACTTCTCGCTTGTCTCTTCACACTAATGAGGCTGGCTTCACCAGCTGAAATCTATGAGCCCAAACCCCCGCACCATATCCTACGACTGAAGCTAATATAGATTGGTTGTGTATTCTTACTGTTTTCAAGGAAGCCGAAATTGCCTATTTGCAATAGTTATAATTTTATTCATCATGTTTGTATCTTTTCTGCCTGCTTCCTCTATATGATGTGCAAAGCTATGACGTTCGTCCAGTAATACCTCTAGATATCTCGTTATTGCGCTTCTCCTAATCGTCACATCATTTATTTTTATTTTGGAGTTTCTTAGAAGGTCCCCTTTCAACAGGAGATATGTTGTTTTGTGAGGGGATAGTGATAATTTAACACTTCTTCACCAGCCCTCAAGTTCGTGGAGCGCCATATTACGAGTAAATTTGTCTTCTATAATTCTTCTGGAGTCACCACGTAAACGAGCAGCACGTCATCAGCAAATGCTACCAGTACATTTATGTTACCGCTGTCATGTAACTTCCGTAACATGAGCTCCAATGCCACATTCAAAACTGCAGACAGCCTTTTGTTATTGTCTTCGTTACTTTCTTTCCTGGGCACATTAAAGAAGCATGTCGCCTGCGGCAACAATCTCTCAGTCGGTTGTATAGCGCATTTCGATACTCCACATCCCAAAGCGACCGAAGAAAGACGGCTACATTAGGTTATCGAAAGCAACAGCAACATCGATCATCGCCACTAGAGCGTACGTAGAATGAGTACCTTATTAATTGCGTCTTCAGTTGACTTGTCTCTTCTGAATCTGTATCGGCGAGGGCTCATCCCTTGCAGTAGCCTATCACTTCGTAATCTTTTGCATAGTAGTTTTTTAGATAGCGTGCTGGGGACGTTCAAAATACACTCTGAACTGTAGGATTTGGGTATCATTCATTGGATCTTAACCTTGCCCTTTACTAATTATTACCACTTCAGCGTTCTTCCACGGTGCAGAGACACTTCCTTGCAAGAGGCAGTCCTTGTACAATTCTCGCAAGTTACTATCTACTTGGTCACGTATGTGACTTCGTAGGCTTTCCCGGCGTAATAAGTCTTGAAAGTCTCTTCGTGTTTTCTGCCGGAACCGGAGCCCCGCTGAGAACTCATCAGCAGAAGCAGCGTTCTCCTGAAGAAGGCGAACAGTTGGATCGCCGAAATATAGAACAGTTGATTTTAGGATCCGGCAGCAAACCCGAAGAGACTTTGGTCACATATGCCATATATTATTTCAGCAAGGATCCTGTCTAGTCCTGGAGATGTTTTATTTTTCAGTCTTAATATAATTTGCCTAATTTTTTCTTGTGTGAAGGGGTATAAAAGTTTATTGTTCCTGTAGTTTTCTCATAACATTTTTCCTAGCCTAAACCGGTCATCTCTCTCAGGAAGTAGCGTTTCCATTAGCAGGGAATCTGACTTCCCAACTTTCTGTTAGCATCTCATCATTACTTTTGAGCGTGGAGAATCGTATTTTCTCGCAGACAATTTTATATGGTACACCTATGTTTCTATGTTAGCCACAACGAGTTGCTTTCACCGTCCCATTTTTGTTCTCCATGACTCTTCTATAAAACATTGTTTAACTTAGCTCTATCTATGCGTCCTTCGGACTCTTTCTTCTTGAGTAATGCCGCTCAGGTTTAGCTTCCTGGCTCTTCTCGTTTCACATCTTAATTCGTGCAGCGCCTATGTCCAGATGCAAGGTACTCCTTTAGAATGACCTCTGGTGATAGGTACCCATGCCTCAATTGATCTATTTATAGCCACTGTCAGTTCTTGTGCTTTAACATCTACATTATCATCCAACGATGAACTTCCCAGATACTAAAACACCCTTCTAAATTCTTTTCAGGTAGCGTTCTCGAGGTTGTATTTAGGCCTTATGCGCACGTTCTGTGACGTCTTGGATTTCCAAGCCACTCATGGCACAGTCCATGATTTGTGGTCACTTGACGTCATTCCACTCTCAACCTTCCCGTCTTTCACACGGCGCGCCGCTGCCGTTTTTGCTAAAGTGACGTCAGTATCTGACGTTGTTCCAACCCTCCCTTCTTAGGCTGGCGGACTGTGAGAGGCATTCAGTGCTGTAGGTTGAGTTCCACAACGGATTCTTCTAGTCTTCATTCAGGTGGTTATGCCACAAAACGGACTTTACATTTGCGTCAATCGAGCACACAAGAGGCATAGTTCGCCCTAGGTGACTAATATCCGTTAGTCTTAGCAGATACTCGTCTGTCTCATCATAAATTGAAAATACATGGAAACCAGGATGAGACTCTCCCTTCCGTTTAACATTTCCACCCATATGTGTTCTGGACAGTACTGTGATATTTTTGTCACTATTATGGCCTTGTTAAATACTATTATTGCTGGCATAGGACGTGACTATCTGGGCAGTTATTGGCATCCTGGGGAACTTTCCTGCCCTCGATATTTATCAACGCCTGTAAGCTGCTAAAGGTCGGGATTTCATTGTAATTTCATAGTATTTTGACGGTGTTAAGCTTACAAATGCGTGTGCTTATTGTATGACACTTATGACCTACGACAAGCACCATCACTTTCCGCAACTGCCATCTATTGTAGAATTGCGGAAGCAAAGTTGTAGGCTTGGTTCTGAGCACTATGAGACTTAACCGCTGTCCCCTAGAACTTAGAACTACTTAAACCTAACTAATCTTGAGAGGTGGCATAAGCCCCCTCTCATATTTCTATCTTACTCTGAGTAATTCGATTTTCCTCTCTAATTGCATGCGGTGAAAAGTTGCTATTCCTTCACACACGGACTTCCCACGCAGCGTCTCTCGTCACCTGGGTGGTCCAGTGACAGTCGGGTTCTGGTGATCTTGAGAGGGTTAAGCCGATGGGTGTGAAGGAGTCTAGTGGATGCTTTCCAGATGCCGACATTGTCATAAGAGCGGGGGCGACACGCCCACAGGGGCCTGACGGAGCGGCTGGGCTAGAGATTCCGTTACTTCGCAGAAACTTAGTGAAAACACATTCTGGTGGGCTACCAGCGAGGCATGGGGATGACTTGTGTTCCCAGGCAGTCTTGGCGGGCAAATTCCCGCGTTTTCTGCAAAATCATAACTGTGATCGGCTTGCTCAGGGGATAGCTCCGTGACGTAGCAAAATAGGCGCAGAAATTGGCGCCAAGTATCTCCATTGGTGGAATAGTAGTGCGTCGGCAATAGAGTGGAATTTTCCATTTAACCACGACCACTGTCGTGGGGGCGGGATTGTTCTGTGTTCGGCTTGTACGGGTGCTCTTGAGAGAGTCTGCTCTCGCCTTTCGGTCGTAGTAGGTTACAAGACTGAGCTTTCGCTGCTCTGGACAGCCTGCCTTCCGTTGGCTGTCTAATATACTTTTATTTAATTGTAACTGTTTGACGAAGTTGCTGAAGTTTCGACTTCAACGTAACTTTCCGAGTACAGTTGGCAATTGAGCGTTCTGCGTACAAGCGGCCTATGTTGTCTGTCTTGAGCAGTTTTGGCTAAAGCTGACGGTATCGGAGTTACTGTGTGACTTCGCTTGTTAAAATGAATCACTGTACCGCCGGTGATTGTGTGGCGGGCCTTCTTCGTCTCCCTCAGAGGCGCATTTGTATTGCTAGGAAGTCTTTAGTCTGGAACAACCAGACCAGGATAATTTGTTTCGTGCTATACTCGCGACATTATCATCACCACGACGGGACGTCGAAGCAATCAGCCATCGCTTCCGGTACTCCAGATCGTGTCCTTGCAGTTAAGAAGACAGCTTGGTAATGAATGTCCACAGCACCGGCAGATTAGGGAATTTTGCTCTGTGATAATCAGAGCTCAGCAGAGCGCGCCTGTTCGTCTTTTCTAACTTTGTTCTGTCTTGGGTGTTCATTGTCTGAGTTCTCACTATTGTAGCAGCAATTAATGTTGGGCTGGCTGGGTGTTTCTCTTAAGATTTGAGTTGCAAGGAATTGGCTCCACATACCACTTGGTCATAAATGTCACAATCTAGTTTATGGACAACCTCACCTTCACAGCATTTATTTCAGTATCTAATTTGATGTATTGTAAATGTTTCACGTGTTTTGTTTATTATTTTATGTTTAGTCATAATAAATCAAATTGTTATTTTGGACAGAAATTTCATTCTGTAGATCGGTAGAGCAACCCTTTTATTTCTCACTACGTTAATGAAACTTTCCTTTATCTATTTAATTTCTATCAAATTAAATTATTGCAGGTGCCAAACTCTTTTCTACTCCACTTGGAGGGTCGATTACAGTCAGTTCGCGTTTCTTCTTAATCCATAGGAGTTAGAAAAGGGGGGCTTAGAGCATCATTTCCATATGAAGATTCTAGAAGAATTTAGTGTTAAATACACTGCGAGCCCCGGCACCTCGCAACCTAAGGACGTCACACACATCCATGCCCGAGGCAGGATACGAACCTGCGACCGTAGCGGTCGCGCGGTTCCAGACTGTAGCGCCTAGAACCGTTCGGCCACCCCGGCCGGCAGTTGTAGGCCTTACATCCGATATGTTGCTATGTTAGTCAGCATGTTCATTGTATAAATGGCGTAATGCTAAGAATTAAAATTCTCGCGTGTGCTCTTGCCATGTAGCTTTTAGAGCGTGCTCTTATACACGCTATTAAAGCTGGCTTGTCCCGATAGACACACCATTGTAAAATCGAGGCGTACTGTGAGCGCGTGACTTGCTGCTGTTCCAGGTCTGTGTTATCAAGGACATTAACTCGAGATGCTACAACATGCTGCAGTTAAACTGCTACGCCTCTTTTCCGTTAAAAACTCTCTGTTGGACAAGCGCTAAATTGATATGATATGCATAGTGGTCGCCGAAGGCGGTCGGCTGTGTATACACTGTCAGACAGCGACTGTGAGGCACAAATTTTATAGATACGACTCGCTCTTCTATTTTTCAAAAATGTACTCACGAAGCTCCATTGCGGGCTGTAATTATCGCATATCAGCGAAACTATATAGTTATGCTAACGTGTTAATGCGAAACCGATTTATGCTTGAAAAAAATTAGTTCCAGTTTGGACCACCAGAGGCAAATCTGTCGCTGTACAGCATCTCGTCGACGTCTCCGGCGTTCATATTGAACAAAATGTGTGAACATCAGTTAATAATAAAATCAGCATTATGCATTTGTCAGTTGTTTGACTTTTCCTGACCACATTACATATGGATCCATTTCTATACGTCTTTCTTGCATACACAGCGCTAGATTTGCACCTAGTGGCCACGACTTGAACTAATTTTTTTCCATCGTAAATTGGTTTCCCTTTAACGCACTAGAATACCTACCAGCTTCCGCTGCCACACGATTATTACAGCCCACAATGGACGACCACTGCGAGTAGCAGCACTTTAATTATAACCACCCAGTATATGATACCATCTCAGGGAATCTCAGTCTCCAAGTCTCTACGTCTAAAGTCTTGCGCAAATACTTGCGGTTCACGACTGAAATTGAAATTGGATGCTTGGTCTAACTGCTGCAGTATGAAATTAAAGTCGGCAGCGATGACGGCTGGATACCGTAAGTTGTAGATCACTTCTGCCTTTACCGTTGTAAAGAATTCTCGGTTCTCTTGTTTTGCACAGCCTCCGGAGAATGTAAGCGTCAATGAACTGAATGCCTCGCGCTGATTCCAGTAACCTGATAGGCGAGCATTGCAAGCCTTCTCTATAAGAATGACAGTTCCTGCTCCAGCGTCGATATTTAAAATGCTCTCACATCCTTGCAAGATCAGTAATTTAGATGAGGCCATTTCCTGTATCAATATGTCAAGATCGGCGGCACACAAAGCCTGCTAAAAGCAAATTATTTTGGTAACGGACTTAACTCTGCTGACATTGACTGTGGGAATGTTAAAACATCGTTGCAGGCAGATTGTGGTTTCAGGCTTCTATATCCTCTGGCCAACTAGTATTTTGCGTTGTCGAGAGTTCTTCCTGTGGAAAATGCCGTCGCAAGGCTTGAGAGCTTTTCGTTTCTCCGTCCTCTCCGTTACTCCCTGATATCCTATTAACTTCGATAGATTTTCTGGTGAATGACAATATATATTATTTGCCCTTTGCATCTTTGCGCGGTTCGTGTTGAGTGTGCCGGCTTTCAGTCCAATGGGCTATTCAAAAATGTTCAAATGTGTGTGAAATCTTATGGGACTTAACTGCTAAGGTCATCAGTCCCTTAGCTTACACACTAGTTAACCTAAATTATCCCATGGACAAACACACACACCCATTCCCGAGAGACGACTCGAACGCCCCGGGGGAGGAGCTGCGCAATCTTTGACATGGTGCCTTTAGCCGCGCGGCCGGCGACAGTAATTTAGCCTTCGTCGGATGGAGTTTCTTCTACCAACGGGCTGAATTACAATGTTCATTACGGATATTTTTCTAACTATATTCTGTATTACAAACATTCTTTATCAACTTTATGATTGAGTCAGAGTCAGTGTATGACCTTCAATACACTCTCACAACCATGCATTTCACACACAGGTAAAGGTCCACTGATTGGACTTCACTGCGCTCACATTTCTTCAGCAGTTGCTCACATCTACTGACACTCGTTCTGACACGATACAGAGTTGTCCACAATCTCCTCAGAAGAACGAGTCCTTCGATCTTTTTTTTTCAGACCATCCACCAAACTTTTCTTATTATGTCCACTTACAGCCCATAGTTTTTTACATGCTGTCACAGTGTCGAAGCCTTGCAGATCTTCGCAGTCTTCTCATAAACGTGACCTAGATTTAAGTCTGTTTGCAAGTGCCACGTTTTGATGTATAGAGAGTTCTGGGTTGTCTAGGATTTTTCTGTGTGCTCTTGTGGCTAACTGTGATCGCCCAATTTCAGGGGCTCTACGCTCACTTGAGCGGGGAGGCTCTTGTTCGTATTAATAATGCCCTATATCTTTAGATGTCCAAATACGAATGAATGTTTTTTGTAAATCCATACCACGATTCCCACTCAATTATATACATTGAAGTATCCACAAGGATTGGACAAAAGAATGGAAATATTAAAAAGAAAAACGATACATTATCACGTGACTTCGTAGGCTTTCGCGGCGTAATAAGTCTTGAAAGTCTTTCGGATTTGCTGCCGGATTCTAAAATCAACTCGATTCAATATTTCGCCGAACCAACTGTTCACAGTCTTCAGGAGAAAGGCTGCTTCTGCTGCTGAGTCCCGTTGCCAAAGCAAACCCGAAGAGACTTTCAACACATAATCATGCCTAATACGGCGTAGGAAAACATTTGACATTCAAAACAGCTTCCAGTCGCCACTGAATGGATAAATACAGGTACTGTATGGTTTCCAAGGGAATCTTACATCGTTCTTGCTCTAAAATAGTGGCAAGTTCAGCATGCTGTTTGTATAGGGGTCCTTTCGTCTAGGACCCAGCATCAGCATTTGGAAACAAACTTTGTACATGGGATGGACATGAGCAGCCAAAATACTCACATAATCCTTGGCAGGAACGGAGCATACAAAGTAGCAACATGCCCCATGGACTAACACCATACGGCTGTCCAAATCATCATCTAATGCTCCGTCATGTTTCACTTTTAGTAGCAGGCAGTCTCCGTCGTCGGCCTGGTACGGCTTACGCCAAGCGTAAACTCGGCCAGAAGCTGGAAACAGTGTGAAACATGACTCATCCGACCAAATGACTTTCTTGCATTGCTCCATGCTCCAGCTTTTATGGCTTCGGCATTTTCGTGTTAGAAGTATTTCATCACTGATGTGTCATTTGGAGTTTCAGCTCAGCCTGCATTTCCACCTTATGGAGTTCCCTTCGTGTTCTAAAGTGCTGACAGGGTTGTGCAGCGACTTTTGCAACTCACTACTCTAATCACGGCAGACACTTGCAACATATTGAGGGCACCACATTGGAGCTGTTCATGATCAAATACAACAGCGCTACCTACAGACTTGGCTAGCATCTGCATTTATGTTCAAGCATGTATTTTTCGCGGCGTTTCTATATTTTTGTCCAACCCTCGGTCATCGGGGCCAAGTTCGAAGCGGGAGTCAATGTCAATTAGATTTGAGGCCAAACAAGTTGAAAGGTCTCTGTTGGATTTCTTTCATGTTAATTTCTTAAATCTGTTGTCATTTACGGCATACATTCCTCTTCTAAATTTACTGTGGTGTTTCTGACTATCTGGGAGGAGACTGAGCAGTGGAACGTGTTACTTTTACACATAAACAAGAACGATCTGTCACACTACTACATTTTAAAACACAGTTTATATGTAATTCATGTCACACAGTCTCATACGGAACCTACATCCGCTTTCTTTTATATACGGTATATGATAAGATACTGTCATCCCCCTTCCCTTCTGTGTGAGAGGATGAATGAGCAAATGTATTTCTAGATGCATGCTGGATGGTAGCAGACAAGCCTGTCTGCTAGAGAACAGTAGGACCAGCGTCGGAACAGGTAGCTACACTTTCTAAAAGCAGAGAGGTTTCTATTCTTAGTATGGTGCTGTCCGTCCCTTGTCTTGTTGGTATAGGAAGCTGCCTCTCTGGTCACTTCCGTTTGCATCTGTGAGGCACCCTCAGGAAGGGACCACGGCAGTTTGTTCGCGGCGAGCGTCTGAAGTGGTACGATCTCCGGCTAAGCGCGTGTCTGCTAAGTCCGTAGGACAATGGATTTCTTAAGTTCAGCCTAACTGAAAATTTAATCACCTTTATTTCAGGTTTAGCTCTAAAATATCTAATGTTATCTTAAATTGCAACGCAGTGTATCTCGATTGTGAAGTTCAGAATATCTTCCAGTAGTTGCTTTGTCACTACTTTGTGAGTAAAGAGGAACCACGTGTTGATCAGTAACTCTAACTAAGATCATCAATCTTAAATGCGAATGTGCGTGAGATTATAACGTCTCGTCTTGACAATATTTTCCAATATAGCAACTTTTCTTTATGTTCAACCCACGTGGGCTGTACTTTGTGAGACCAGTACCATGTGCTTATACAATTGTTTGACCCATCAGGTTAATAGTAAGATGATAGTAACCAGTTCGAGGTTTTTTTTTGTAAATTCCTTTTCGATCTAATTTATTTTAATTATCAAAATTATTGTGGAGTTACACTCTTTGTGTAAACCAAGTTGACCACGTGAAGCATGTGGTGTAATCATCATAGTAGCCCTCAGCTATTCTTTTCGGGAAGATTTCACAGAGACTTAGTATGAATTTAGTATACCAGTGTGTGGTAATTTCATGATGGACAGGATTGCGCTATGAACGTTACTTCTTTGGGTGAAAACTGAATCGGTTGGTTGTGGTTAACTCAACGTTCTTAGTGTGTTATGTTATGAATGAAGTGTTGTATACAGTCTCCCAATCTTGGCTCCATATTTAATGTGTTCCGTAAGATTACAAACTCACATTTTCACAATCCTAAATAAGGCACCAGTTTAGTTATGAAGCAAGTTTAATATGCTGAAATTTCAATGATCAATGTTAAAATAAATTTCCAAATATAAACTGATTTATTTCTTTTTATTTAAATTCTCTTTATATATATAATGCAAGGTTAACTTCCCCAGACAGCTCACAGTTTTTAACCCGCTTTTATTGTCTATCAGAACAAATTAATACAACATTACAACGTGTCTGGAGAATCCCCGGACAGCGGTGGGATACCAACCTGACTACCATATGGTTCGACGACAAGGAGGCGGTCTGCGTGCCTTTTCTTTTCGTAGCAGGACCCTACTGGTTATCCTCCGTAGCACCCTTACAGCACAGCGGCATGTCGACAATATTCTGCGACCCATTTTGTTGCACTGTTCGTGGCAAGACGTCCCGGGCTTACGTTTCAATAAAATAATACCTGCTCACACGCGGCGAGAGGTTCCCCATTTGTCTTACTAGAGCTTGTCAAATCCTACCTTGGTTAGAAAGGTCGCCAGATGTCTCCCCAACTGAGAAAGTTTGGAACAATATTTCAGCAGCCTGATGCTAATCTTTTTATTTGGCACCACCTTGGCGACTTGTGTATCACTGATGATGAAATAATGATGAGGAGAACACAACATCGATTCCCCGACCAGAGAAAAATCTCCGACCGAGCAGGGAATCACACACGGGCTCTATCATGGCGTTCAGCCACACTGACAACTCAATTACGGAGGCGAACAGCTATCCGCAGGTAGAATGACAAAGGTAATTCAGTTCCCATTGTGTTATGTACAGTTAAAATGTTTGTAGACGAGGTGTTGAAGAAATGTGGTAAGTATAAATTCCATCATTGCGAAATGCAGTACGAAACTCCTTGTATAAAACTGTATTCAGAGACACATTTCACTTTGCTGCTCCAATTGAAAAGAGATTTTTACTAGGACGAGGAATGTGTGTGTGTGTGTGTGTGTGTGTGTGTGTGTGTGTGTGCGTGCGTGCGTGCGTGCGTGTGTGTGTGTGTGTGTGTGTTTTTTTATTACTTTTTTCAATTCGCGAGAAGCATATTTTCAGTTCTTACACAAGCTACACTGATCAGCCAGAACATTATGACCGCGGACCTGCTATGTATGTAAACCCGTCCAGGCGACAGCAGCGTCACATGGCGAGGAATGGCTGCTAGTCAGACATAGGCACGATGCATGTAGTATCAGCGTGCCTGCTGTCCGTGTGTAGAACGGGGAAGGCGCGCCAACTATCTAAGTCTGACCGAAGGCAGATTATGATGGCTCGCAGGCTCGGCACGAGCATTTCGGAAACTATACAACTTTACGGGTGTTCGAGGGGTGCTGTGATGAGTGTCTTCAATACGTGGTGAAACCACGTCCAGACGTCGTAGGGTTGGGCGGTCACCCCTCTTTACATATGTCGGACGTCGTACGCTGGGCAGACTGGTAAACAGGACAGGCGGCGAACTGTGGCGTAACTAACATTAGACTTTAACGCTATGCAGTGTAGAAGTGTGCCTGAACACATAATGCACTGAATATATGGGCCTCCGCAGCCGACGACTCATGCATCTGCCAACGTCAACGCCACGATGTCGGCAACTACGACTAAAGTGGGCAAGTGACCATCGGCACTGGGCGTTATCGCAATGGTAGAGCGTTGCATGGCCTGACGAATCCCGATACTTTCTTCATCAGGGGGAGCGCGAATCCGTCATCTTTCAGGGGAACAGCTCCTTAACACCTGTACTGCAGGACGGAGACAAGTTGGCGATGGCTCCGTTATGCTCTGGAAAACATTCATGTGATCAGTGGAGCTTGTGCAAGGCATATTGACGAACAAAGAGCATCGTACACTAGTCATTTTTCAACAAGATTATCCGCCATATCACAAGGCCAGGAGCGTGATGGCGTGTTTCGAGGAATACAGTGGCTGAGCGGTTCTAGGCGCTTCAGTCCGGAACCGCGCTGCTGCTACGGTCACAGGTTCGAATCCTGCCTAGGTCATGGATGTGTGTGATGTCCTTAGGTTAGTTAGGTTTAAGTAGTCTAGGGGACTGATGACCTCTGATGTTAAGTCTCATAGTGCTTAGAGCTATTTGAGCCATTTTTTGTGGAATACAGTCGCGAGTTCCAATTGGTGTGCTGGCCCCTTAACTCGCCAGATCTGAAACCGATCGAACATATCTGGGGTGTGATTGAACGTAGCGTCAGAGCTAATAAACCTCATCTTCCCTCCGCCCCCCCTCCTTGCTCCCCAGAATTTAGTGGAATTATGTGACTTCTGTGTGCAGATGTGGGGCCAGCGACTTACCAAGGCATCTTTCCTTCCATGGCACGCTTCGCCGCTGTCATCTGTGCCAAAGGTGGTCATACCGCTATTAGGTAGATGGCCATAATTTTCTGGCTGATTAGTGTATTCTATCGTTTTTCCGAGGCTCTAGAGCAGAATATTTTACTCGGCTTTATCTCTTCTCAAGTATATGTTCCATTACACATGCAAAGGTCCTAGTTTTCGAGAAAATGTTTAACACTGTTAATATAAATGTTTCAAATAACAATGAAAAAGTTCGTTATTTAATAAAACTTTGTTGTAAACAGTACGACAACGAGGACGGAAAACGTTCCAGTCAATAAATCAGTGAAAAGATGCTCCTTTTATCTACACTTTCAGTACATATGTTAATGACATAAACTTACAGAGAATTAGACTTCATTCACTTTGAATTTATATGCAAGCTTATCCGCCGACAAGCTTTCTGTCCAGAATAGTGATAGTCAAACATGAGTAATTTTGCGAGTTTCCGATAGACAAAAGTTGTATCTTTTATCTTTATCTGGAAGCTATGTTCTTACTGCAAAGGAACTACAGGGGGTTTTAGGAGCTAACATTGCTCCGATGGAACAGAGTACGGAATTGTGGTCTATTGTAGATCCTTAACGACCGTTCAGAAATGGAATGCGCCATTAACAGTGAATAAAGCGTCGTGAATGAGTCGTAAAAGTCATCGGCAAGGAGCAGGAGTCCGCCAGATAAGACAAACGGCCAGCGAACGGTCCGTTAAGAGCGTTCCGGTAGCCATCAAAGAGCAGGCGCAGTCTTACGGTGCCGTAAGCTGCGCTGCCGTGTCAGGTCACCCAAGTGGCATGGCCCTTGCTTTCCGGTGACGAAGCAAATATTATGTCTGCTAATTACTGATCCTAAATTACAACACGGACGCCACAATCGCTTTCTCCGTCCATGTAAGCGGGTATTTATCTAATCATCATTTTGGTCTTTGTTATATCCCCAACAAAGTGCATACTACGATGATAGTACGAGCTTCAACAATTTCACTCTGACCTGGAGAAGTAGAGAGCATAGCGCAGAAGGAGAAGCCGCGATCCAGCAAGTGAGCCGGAAGTGTGTCAGTTCGCACGCCAAGACTCGTCTACACAGTGAGCCACGAAGCATGTAGTTTTAGACAGTTTCCAGCACCTCCTTACGTCAACACTGGCCTCGTTTCCTGTCTCCTCCCTGCGCTAGTCACCTCTCACACTGTGGTTCAATTATCAAGGACACCATTTTCCCTCATGAAAAATTATTTTAAAATATACAAGCGTGGCCTACGTAAAACTTTAATATTGGAGCCTATCCTCCTTCAAAATGAGATAACGGAGAAAATGCCACAAAGTTTTGTGTCTTATGTCCATATTTTGCTTGTGACGGAAGCACACATCTACTTCCTAAAAGCAAGCAATTGGGACATCACTTGGTACAAAAACGAACCAGGCGTTTCAAAATGTTGGATAGCTTTGTTGGTGACGGCATATAACACACCGTTCTTTGATGCATCTGACAGGGATTGGACAGAATTACGGGAACATCGATGAGAATTGCGTACTTTGACATAAATGCAGACGCTAGCCGAACCTGCAGGTTGTGTTGTCGTAAGAGGGGCGTTTGAAAAGTCCGTGCAAAGTCCAAGAGATGGCACCACCAGCGCGCATCAAGGTCATGTTTAATTAGTAGCATCTTTGCAATGACCCCACACCAAGTTTCAGACATATTGGTCTATTTCTTTGTGTTTGGCATTCGTGTGAACCAAGGAAGTCGAGTGATTGTCAAAAAATGGACGAAAAAGAATTTCGTGTGCTGATTAAACATTACTTTATGAAAGGCAAAACGCCTCAGGAGACTAAAGTGAAGGCTTATAAACATTGCGGTGACTCTGCACCTTCGATTAGAACAGTTTATAAGTGGTTTCAAAATTTTCGGAGTGGTCATATGGACCCAAGTGATGCTGAACGTTGTAGACGCCCTGTGGAGGGTACGACTCCAGAAATCATTGATAAAATCCATGATATGGTGATGGATGACAGAAGAGTTAAGGTGCGTGAGATTGATAGTGGAGTGGGCATCTCGAATGAATGGGTACATAATATTTTGCATAAACATTTGGACATGAGAAAGCTATCCGCAAGACGGGTTCCACGATTGCTCACGCTTGACCAAAAACGGAATAGTGTGAAGTGTTGCAAGGATGGTTTGCAGCTGTTCACGAAGAATCCGCAGGACTTTAAGCGTAGTTTCGTCATTTTGGATAAAACATGGATACATTAACATACTCCTGAGACCAAACAACAATCTAAACAATGCATTACCAAGGGATAATCTGCACCAAAAACGGCGAAGACCATTACTTCGGCCGGAAAGGTTATGGCGGCTGTCTTTTGGGATTCGCAATGGATAATCCTCATCGACTATCTGGAAAAGGGTAAACCTATTACAGGTGCATATTATTCACCGTTACTGGGCCGTTTGAAAACCGAGCTGCAAGAAAAACGCCAGTGAGTGGACCGCAAAAAAGTCCTTTTCCATCATGACAATGCACCAGCACACACCACAGCAGTTGTGGTCGCAAAATTATTGGAAACAGGATTCCAACTAGTTTCACATTCCCCGTGTTCTCCAGACTTGGCTCCTTCGGACTACTATTTGTTCCCCAGTTTGAAGAAATGGCTAGCGGGACAAAGATTTTATTCAAACGAGGAGGTAATTACAGCAACTAATAGCTATTTTGCAGACTTGGACAATTACTCGGAAGGGATCAACAAATTAGAACAGCGCTGGACTAAGTGTATAAGTCCAAAAGGAGACTATGTAGAAAAATAAAAAAGGCTTACCCCGGAAGGGATCAACAAATTAGAACAGCGCTGGACTAAGTGTATAAGTCCAAAAGGAGACTATGTAGAAAAATAAAAAAGGCTTACCCCAAACACGTAAGTAGTTTTTATTTTTGCATGGACTTTTCAAACGCCCCTCGTATTTGAGCACGAACTGCGCTTGTACAGTGTCCTGATCAGGACAGTGTTCTGCGTAATTGCGATTGCATTATGTCGGAGCTAAGTGAACTCGAACGTGAAAAAATTATTGGTGCTTGTATGGTGGGTAAGCGAAATGATTGGTGCGGGAGGCGTTACCCACTAGAAGGAGAATTCTAGAAACATTCGTGCAAAGCGATAAGAGCGGAAATATATTCCACGACTGTTATTTGGTGTACTGTATTACTTTTAGATAACAATAGACATTTAAATTTTATAGGTTTGCTTTTGATGAGTTCATTATTAGATTGAGTTCTACAATGGAGCCAAAATACAATAAGAATTACAAAAAATACAATAAACAAAAGAATGTATAAGAGAATTGCGACACATTAGCGGAAGTGAAACACGTTAATGAAATTAAAGTGGAAATGTATCACAGCACTGCGAAATGCAGTCTATTGAAGAGAACAGGTAGAACGAATATGTGTGAATGTACAGCGCTACCAGACGCAGTCTATGTATGTACGCTGAAGAGCTAAAGAAACTGGTACACCTGCCTAATATAGTGTAGGTGTCCCGCGGGTACACAGAAGTGGCGCAACACGACGTGGCATGGACTCGACTAATGTCTGAAGTAGTGCTGGAAGGAATTGACACCATGAATCCTGCTGGGATGTTCATAAACCCGTAAGAGTACTGAGGTACATTTCGATGATAATTAAAAAGGAAATCTTAGGCGCGCATGGGAAATGTTCACACAAACATACACGATTCACACACGCAAGCAGAGAGGTAAAAAGAATTGTATCCATCACAATAAGTCAAAGCTTGAGAGGTTAGTCCCTATCGCTGTGATTGAATTATTGTGAATAAAGAATACTATGGAATACTTCCGACAAAGAAATTTATCTGCATAACCTTGCACATGAAACTAAGACACGCTGGAATGAAACACCCTCAAATGCCGTGAACAATCATGAAAAAAGTAACATTACTAAGACTGATGAAAAATTCAAGAACACATATGTAAAACATATAGACACAAGTACCAATAAAATAGCACGCAGAATTAAGAATAAAACTTGTTTAAAATGCTACTGGAATTACACACGGTGTAATCACAGCCACGTGGTATGAAAAAAACTACGCAGTCTTAAAGCTGAAACGAAATGAAAAGTAGAAGAAATAAAACACACACAAACGACAAAAGTTCGCACATACATTCCAGTTAAAAGAGAAGTCAGACGACTGAATTTTAAATCTGTGCAGGAGTAACGAACTTCCTACACTACGTGTTCTGTTTGCTCATAACGACGACCGGAAAAACTTATGACACACAGAAAAAGATACTCGTGACTACACTCTCAAAAATTTAAGAAATCGACAACCTAACTTGCAAATGAACTAGTAGATCATTGGAACAGCTACACACCATCACACATTAACGCACTCACCGCGGCGAGTCGTTCTTAAGAGTACCGTCTTCACTCACCAAAGGTCTAGTCCCTAGTGCCGAGAGCATGTTTTCCCTGCAAGGAACTTCCCCCACGTAGCTGGAAGAGACCAGAGAGGTCCTTTCCGCCACCAACTTAACTACAGTCGAATGACTACCGGAAGGGCACAAATCTCTTTGCCTTGACTGAGAAAGCTACGTTGGCTACACTGTCGCTACCATAGCAGACAATCAGGTGCTGTACTGCCACCATGTATAACGCAAATTCAACATACACACTCGCTCACTCATTCATACAGATGGTAAAGAGAGAAAGGAAATTTGGGAGCACAAAATGTAGGTACTGAAAAAAATTGACACTTTAATGTAATTGTGTACCAGTGAATAGGGAAAACATGAAGTACAGAACTAAATTATAAATAACTGAGCGGACAAGTTAAATAGTATGAAGCGAATCTAACAGAGACGTTCCAAATTCTCATTCCCCATGCGCCTGCTTCCTCTTCCATACGTGATGTTACAAATCAAATCTTGATGTGATCATCCCAAAGCGCTGACAATGCGTCCTTAAACTGATCCAGGAAGTTACTTGGATGGCTTTTCCCATTCGGTCTAACCTTCCGGAAACACAATGTTGACAACACTTCTTTCCTCTGTATTCCCATGAGATTATTCTCAGCTATGCTACCAATTTGTAACAGCGAACTGACCTGGTTTTCTATTTGTTGTCCTACAACTTTTCTATTTATTGTCCTACAGCTTCAACATTCCCACATCAACACATACGGCATCAACACTCTCCAAGCATACTTCCTGTTCTGAATCAAGATGCGAAATATCTTCACCTAGCTTCTCCGTTTGTTTTGCATTGGAAGAAATCTGTCCAGACACGTCTGTCCTTGGGGTATTTATGTGTTTTCCAACCACCTTATATCGCTGGCCGCAGGTTCACCTATACTGATCTACATTTACTGAAACTGTACTTACGTCGTTTTCGCGTGCTTCATCTTCCTTCTGGCTCTCTCACTTGAGCTTTTTTGTGACTTGATCCGGCTCCTCATCTCGTTTCTGAATCCTATCTCCAACTTTTGAAGTTCTGCAGTGAGTCCTTCACGAACTTTCTGGACCTTTATGAAATTTTCTGAGCTTTGTTACTTTGTTTGTTATTCTCGTCAACTTTCCTTGCAGATTTTTGACCTTCTTCATTTTTTTCTGGGCCTGCTCATTAGATATAAAAAGTTTAAAAGTCTCTTTCTGAACCCATTGTCCTTGTTTGACAGTGTTGTAGTCTGCAGACAAATTCATATTCTAATTTTCCACATCAGCTATCATTGTAGTGTCCCCCACGCTGTAATCATGTGACACACAATTGTCAGACATCTCAGTCTCGTAATTAAACAACGTTGGAAAACCGGAATCGTCAAGTATCTCATCGTCTACTACTTTCGTCTTTACGTTCCAGAGAATTATCTCCTCAGCTTCATACTGAAACACTGAAACAATATTACTGTGTCAGAATACATGGCCCCTCATCGTCAACCATTTCTGTCTGTACTCTCCCTAAATCTACCTTTTCAGTTTCACTGTTAAATAATCTTGCTACACCCTCCATAGCTATCGTGCGTTACGCTAATTGCATTCACGGAGCCTACCCCTGAAATGAAATCAGAAAAATCACAAACACACGGGGTTTTGAGGAAGAAGAGAGAAAAACTAACCGACATACATGGTCTATGCAACGAAAGCTAGCCCATTCGTTGTGTATGAAGGAATACTGGGCGAAAAGGAAGGCCAACAAATGTTGGTTACGCGTGGTCCTAAGTGATCCATCCGCGAAGAAGAAGAAAAATACAAATCAAGAGCAATCCACACTAAAACCATGAACTCAACACCAGAATACACTTTGAAATCAATTATATACGAGGTGAACATTAATAAATCCAACGAACTGTACGGACAGATTGCTGACTATAAATGGAGGGAAAAAGGTTTTGTGAACATACCCGTATGTCCGGAAATGCATCGTTGCTATTGCAGATGGTGCTGATGAATGAAAGTTCCTCTTACCACATGTAGGCTTGTGATTAACGAATCGTACAATGAGCAGCAGAATGGTCCAGTATTCATGTCGGGAACACGGCAAAGCAGTGGAAACGGTCGAGAGGCAGCACCCCTATACCAAAACAAGTACTCTTGCAGACACCAACTATATCACACAATATGTATTTCAAACCCATGTGATAATGGGCCTTGCAGACAGACTAACGTGCATGGAAGGACTGGACTGAAGAACCAGGGGCTGCCTCTCGACCGTTTTCATCTGTTTGGCCGTACACAAACATCATTTCGGCTTGTTCCCAACACAAATACCGGACCGTTTTGCTGCTTACGGTTTGATGTGTGAATCATACTGCTTCCATTCGTCAGCGCCATCTTCTGTGGCAACGATGCTTTTCTGGACACACGTTCATAGGACCTTTTGCCCTAAATTTCCAGTCTGGAATCTGTCCTTGCAGTTGCTGTTTTATTAATGTTCACACTGTATGACAATATGCCCTAGCTGCAGTCTTTAACATTTACTTGTTAAGCAAAACTATTTTACACGCATTTACATTCAGGTCTACTAGGGAATAACCAAAACCCTTAATTAATTTCGACATGCAAGATGATACAATGCAATTATTAATTTCCTTCCCTTTATTATTACTGTCACGGGTGTGCTACTACTGTTAATTCTTTTACGTAAGTATCGCAATATTTACGACTCCTAATTCTATGAACGTTGGCTGCGTGTCATTGTAAAGATGTCAGCTCCGCTGCTGCTCCATGTTGTGTGGACTGTCTGGGGAGAGATGTAACTCGCGATGCCCAGTTATCTTGATAACAGCTCTCCTGCTGCGCCGCGGTGTGGACCATAGTTGAACTGCTAGAATTTCCAGATCTCTGTCTCCAACTTCCATCTGTGGAGGAAAGAAGAAACGTGGCGTGATGCTCTATTGTCTTCATATAATCTCTTCTGTGGCGCCACGGTGTATCATTGCCAACTACTCCGATCGTCATTTGATCGTATGCCATGGAAGTAAAGTTGGTACAGTCCTATTGCCATCTCTTTGACGTCAAGATCTTTGCATAGCGATGCCCTGCTATTTTTTCTAAAGATATCACTGATCGCTCAAGTTTGTTGTCCATCAACACACAAAGTACTCGTAATGTTACTCCCGCTTGTCCCACTCACCTGCGCCGTTCAGTTCTCGTTGACTTCTTTCATCGTAGCACTGTACCGCAACAAAGTTAGAATGTAGCTACAATAAACAGAAAACTACAGACGGCATAAATGAGTTGCTGCACTAACGATTCACGTAATACGAGATGATAGAACTTGATGCTATTATTAACTTGCGAACTTCACAGGATTACAGTGTTCACTCACTGAATCATAGTATCCTGAGACCACATTCACATCCATTCACTGCAATCCACCAAAGCATCGTTTGTGGTAATGTAATTAATCCAGTCTTTCCGTTGATACAGTGTGGGAGATGCTCGTTGCCATTACTGTAATGTATGGAACTGAGGACCTAGAAACGATGGAGAGGCTTTGTCCCCGCCGTAGCCCTCAGTGGTACCCAACCCCACAATAGGCTACAGCACAGTCCACTCACCCCACTGCCGCCCCAAACCGAACCCAGGCTTATTGTGCGGTTCGGCCCCAGAGCACTTGTTTCATCACAGAATGCTTTGGCATAATGTTGTGGATCATAAACAAAGTGCGAAAGTTTTGTTTTTCTGTGTTAGAATCAGCTACATGCCGTCCCAACGAACTTGCAGATGACATGATGTACGCTGAGTAAAAAGGGTAACAGAAAAAGCACAGAAAATATGCTGCAAACAGCGACAATAATTCTTAAAATCGTATCATAACTTACAATAAATAAGATTTAACGAACCGACTGATGACGGTAATATTTGTCGTCGAAACTAGTTTGGGGAATAAATAAGTAAACAAATAACAAGGTGTTTTGCATCAAGACGTACTCACAATTCCGATATTGTTGTTTCACTGGATCGCTTTTAACCAAACTTTGTACACACACTACTTATTGTATGGAAAGAAGTACTCTGAAGATAGGAGCCTTATGGCTCCTCTAGAGGTGAAGAGAGGGAGCAAATGGTTGGTAATACCTGATATCAAGGCTGTCATGCACGAATAGCTTGTTGTGTAGATAGTATTAGAAAGCATGCCAGGGGGTATACATGAAGACTGGCACAGCTGAGCGGAGAGAGAGGGAGTAGATGGATGGTGAGAGGGGGAGGATGAAATGGAGAGAGAAAGGAAGGAGGACATAGGCAGCCAAAGGAGGGTGGTGGCAGAAGATGGACGGAAAGAAAAGTTAGGAGGAGATGGACAGTGAGAGGGAGAGGAGGAGATGGACTGAGAGAGTGGGGAGAAGGAGATGGACAGATAGAGAGATAGAGGGAGGAGGAGAACATGTACAGAAAGAGGGGCAAGGAAGGGATGACCAGATTTAGGGGGAGGAGGAAATGTACAGACGGAGGTGGATATACATATAGAGTGAATCACCTAAAACTTGCACCGCGAATATTGTGGAAATGGAAAGTGCTGTTGATGTGCGACTTTTACAGAATGGATTGGTAGACAGAGGCAATCAACAGATTGTAATAATACTCAAAAAGTGTATTTTTTGTGCAAACATACACTTTTTAAGTGCAACAATGCCTGTTGACATTAACAAACTAAAAGTAGTGTAAATTAGAATGTCAGTGGAGTTTGTTGCAGGATTCAAGTGCGAGTTGTTTAAGAGATATCGAATTTTGAGAATTCCCTCATCGATACTTGTACGATACACGTGGTAGCACACACTAAACAACAACACAAGTGCACACGCTAGTTATGTGGGTTCTGGTCATTAACGGGATTACTGACCATCACAGGTTGTGTTCGAAACGACCACCAACAGTGGCAATACACGCTCCCTGTCTAGTATTGAACGACTGCTGCACACGTATTAGCATTTCAGCGGAGATGTACTAGCAGGCTGCAATAACACGTCGTTGCATATCATTTTGCTGGTTATTATGTCTTGTAGGCAGCGTCTTTCAACCTTCCCCACAGAAAAAGTCAACAGGCGTCAAATCCGGGAAATGGGCCGGCCAAGGTACAGGCCCGCTGCGTCCAAGCCAACGATTTGGGAACAGTTCGTGAAGATGCTGTAGTACTTCGTGCACTATTGACTGGACGGCCATCATGTGGGATAGGAATGTCTTCTAGCATCCGTGGAAGATGGTCTCTCAGGAGGCTGCGACACTTGTACGCATTCAGTGTTCCGTGCATGAATAACGGACCTATGAGCTGAGGTTCACTACCTCACACCAAACGTTCACACTCCATGGACGCTGACGTTCCACTTGATGAAACCAACGGAGATTTTCAAAAGACCAATAGCGTACGTTTCGGCAGTTTACCTGGTCATAATTGGTAAATGTGCCTTCAGCACCAAACAAGACAGATCATACATCTGGGGTATCCTTTCTTAATGCTCATGTACAGAAGTAAACACAATTCCCTTGATGGAGAGAGATGTGATAGGGATGGAACCTACGTCGCTGGAGAATGGACAGGGCACTAGCCTGACTCATGCCACCTCCTCGACCGACTGCGAGGGAGCGAACGTGCCAATCAGCTGCAACAGCAGCAACAACATTAATTCTCCCTTTTCTGTCGTCACTTGTTTCCTTCTGTTACGTTGTCTAGGTGTTACACTACCACTTTCACTCTGCAGAAATGGTTGACGGCTACTGGGATATCTTGCCGCATACTCCATACAAGAATGAACCGCATTTTTCCTACACACTCCGTTCACCACGAACATGTCGGATTTTTCTGCATTAGTAAATTCCAGCGACTGATCGCGACCTGCTGCTTGGACTGTCACACACTAACTGACTATCAAGTCGCATTCGATAAAAGCATACCGAAAGCAAACATAATAACATTGTACCTAGCAACTATGCAGGCTGAATGACACAGACGTATGTCGGTGTGGAAACTTTCCAAAATACGGTATCTCTTAAACGACTCGCTTTAGATACCTGCTAACATTCTAATTTACTCCACTTGTAGTTTGTAAATGTCAATAGGCGTTCTGCCATGTAAAATAGTGTATGTTTGCACAAAAAATACACTTTCAAAGTATTATTACAATCTGTTGATTGGCTAACAATACGAATCCCTGACTATTAATCCAGTCTGTGGAAACCGGGCATCAATAGCACTTTTCCAAGTTTTATTCTCGGCCATTTCACTCTCAAATAGCATCTGGGGTAAAATGAACACCTAAACTGTTCCGTGCGAAGTCTGATTTCTCTTATTTGATTAGGATGGCCATTTCTCCCTGTATAGTTGAGAGTCAACAAACTATTCCAGCTTCGAGCAGAAAAATGGTGATTGAAGTTTCGTGAAAATATATAACCACAACGAAAAATGACGCTGTTCTAGTGATTACCGCACCATCTCGCCTGTCATTCTGTAAGATTCTCTCAGTCCATCCCGCAATAATACAAAACGAACTGCCCTTCCTCGATGTTCTCCGTCAATCTTATCAGCTAAACTCCCCATATAGTGTAGCAATGCTCCAGAAGAGGAATGAGAAGTGTAATGAAAGCAGTCTCTTTAGTAGATTCGTTGCATCTTGTTAGTGTTCCTCCAAAATACGTAGACTTCGGCTCGCCTTTCCCACAATATTTTTTTGTGTAACGGTTCCAACTAAAGTTATTATCTCTAAGTATTTAGTTGAATCGACAGCCTTTAAAATTGTGTGATTTAACGTGTAACGAAAATTTAATGGATTTTGTTTAGTATTCGTTGGAGAACCTTACATTTTTATTGTATAGGGTAAACTGCCACTTTTCACACATTTCAGATATATCATCTAAATCGTTTAGCAATTTATTTTGATTTTTTGATGGCTTCTCTAGACGGTAAACGACATTATCATTCACGAATAATGCAGTCGCTTAAAGTTTAATTCAGTTTAGGGAGATGATCAACGGTTTCCGCTCCTTGTCCAGTATCTTACTGGAATACCTCTGGGTGAAAAATCCAAGAACAACTTTTTGAAAACAGTTAGAATCCACAAATTTCGCACATAGTCGAAATATCTACTCACTTCCTACTTACGTTTGACCCACCTGTTCCTGGTGTGGTCATTGACATAGGTTTTATGAGCCCTCTGTACTTTTGAGGTCAAATATCATCTTCAAGTAGTTGTTGTTGTTGTTGTTGTTGTTGTTGTTGTCTTCAGTCCTGAGACTGGTTTGATGCAGCTCTCTATGCTACTGTATCCTGTGCAAGCTTCTTCATCTCCCAGTACTTACTGCAACCTACATCCCTCTGAATCTGCTTAGTGTATTCATCTCTTGGTCTCCCTCTACGATTTTTACCCTCCACTCTGCCCTCCAATGCTAAATTTGTGATCCCTTGATGCCTCAGAACATGTCCTACCAACCGGTCCCTTCTTCTTGTCAAGTTGTGCCACAAACTCCTCTTCTCCCCAATTCTATTCAATACCTCCTCATTAGTTATGTGATCTACCCATATAATCTTCAGCATTCTTCTGTAGCACCACATTTCGAAAGCTTCTATTCTCTTCTTGTCCAAACTATTTATCGTCCATGTTTCACTTCCATACAAGGCTACACTCCATACAAATACTTTCAGAAACGACTTCCTGACACTTAAATCTATACTCGATGTTAACAAATTTCTCTTCTTCAGAAACGCTTTCCTTGCCATTGCCAGTCTACATTTTATATCCTCTCTACTTCGACCATCATCAGTTATTTTGCTCCCCAAATAGCAAAACTCCTTTACTACGTTAAGTGTCTCATTTCCTAATCTAATTCCCTGAGCATCACCCGACTTATTTCGACTACATTTCATTATCATCGTTTTGCTTTTGTTGATGTTCATCTTTTATCCTCCTTTCAAGACACTGTCCATTTCCAAAATCTATCTGTCATTCTGTGAAAAATTTATACCACATAAAGCCAAATATATAGCCTAATTTAATGTGCATACAGAAAGAGCGTAATTTCACTTATGATACAGACTGGAGAACCTAAGCACCGGGCAAGATATTAGCCACCACCCTTAAAAAACATAGTAGTTGCTTTCAAAAATGAAATACAACAACACACACTTTCTGAACAGCGGAAACATTACGCACACAACATCTGCACCACTACCCTGATTTCCACTATTATATAAAATAAGCACATAAAAAATAAAACAGATTACTATAAAAAATCACGCAGTAGGTTATCTTCGCAGAAGCTCCAGCGCCGCCTTCGGTGTCTCCAGGATTACCAAAATCATCGTCTTGAGATAAGCAGCTTAGAGCATCGGCCATCACGTTATCGGAGCCTCTTATGTGTTTGACCGGGAAGCAGAAAGTTGAAAATACGGGCGAACCGACAGGTAATGCTACCTGTTTTACGTGGTCGAGCAAGAACCCAGCTTAAAGCCTGGTAATCCGTTTCACGGGAAAATCTCTACGATCGAGGTAGAATTTGAATTTTTGTGGTCTGCCAAATCCTCTAATTCATAGACTGAATATTTTGTCTCGGCTGGAGACAAAGACCCGGACGTATACGCTACACGGCCCCGTCTTGTTCTAGCAGCAAAACTGCCACGACGCCTGAATTAGGGCATCGGTATGGACTATGAATGCCAATCAAAATTCGGGATATCCAGAACTTGGAGCGTTACTTGAAGCGGATTTCAGTACATCAAATTCCACCTGCTTGCTTTCAGTCCAGTAAAACACCTTGGCTCTCTTACGTAAGAAGTTGAAAACTGCGGCAAGCTGGGCAAATTTAGGTATGAAATTCCTAAAAAAGTTCACCTACGCCACTGACCGACACTTAGTGCCCCAGAAATAAGATTTCCTCACAGGCCAGATTAACCTTAGACGGCTTTACCGTGAAACCAGTACTATGCTAATGTGCACTACTTGGCGGCTATGCTCGACATGCTTAGAAAATGTGGCACTCTTTATTGCAATGCCTTTCAGATAATTAGAAATAAATTTAAATTTCAAATCCCCTAAAAAAGAATCCAAGTGCCTCGAAAGTACAGCCTCCCCGTTAGATAAACCAAAGGGAACGCGATTGAACTCACATAAGTTCCAATCAGTGCTAAAGATGGTAAAAGGCTTCGAATCCTCTACCGAGGGAATTTTGTGATAAGCTTGGTTGAGGTCTAGAATAGTAAAGTGCCGCACCTCGACAAACAGAGTGAAGCAGTTGTGGAGATCGGGCAAGGGAACTGATTCTAAAATGACCTTTTGCTTTAGGGCCCTATAATCCACAATTACTCTATACCCCATACGACTAGCCTTGGGAACCACGGACAACGACGATGCGTAAGGCAAGGTCTATGATCACGCAACATTCTGTTCTATCAACTGGCGGAGGATCTTCATTTCCGGGGGCGACAGCCGATAAGGAGCGGTTCAAAAATGGGTTCAAATGGCTCTGAGCACTATGGGACTTAACATCTGAGGTCATCAGTCCCCTAGAACTTAGAACTACTTAAACCTAACTAACCTAAGGACATCACACACATCCATGCCCGAGGCAGGATTCGAACCTG
The DNA here is from genome assembly GCF_023898315.1 of Schistocerca nitens. NCBI lineage: Eukaryota > Metazoa > Arthropoda > Insecta > Orthoptera > Acrididae > Schistocerca > Schistocerca nitens. The sequence goes on along the minus strand of NC_064614.1, from coordinate 482,569,804 downwards.
CGACCGTAGCGGTCGCGCGGTTCCAGACTGAAACGCCTAGAACCGCTCGGCCACATCGGACGGCCCGATAACGAGCATGGCGCAGCATTGCCTTATCTGACAGGTTAATCTGATAATTTATTTTGGCCTAGTCTGTGAAAACATCAGGAAACTCCCTCAACACCTGTAATAATAGATGCGCCTCTTCGTGTCGCAAATGACCGAGTTCAAATTCGGTAGAGTCACTGAACACTTTGTACACGCCTCGAACATCACTGCGTTCACACAATTTATACCACTTATCGGGCCCGAATTTCTAATAAATTGGTTACCGGCATAATCTAAAACCATGAATAAAATCACAGACCAACAATAGTTTTACACTTAATCACTTAGCCACGAATAATCCCACTGGACATGACAAGCTCTCAATTTTACAATAGTTTTGTACTCAGCCAATTAATGGTAATAACAGACCGTTGACGGGTTGAGAATCCTGGTCCATGGGTTGTAATGAATAAAGCCGGTATATGTCACGATTCCTCAAAAACCAGGTATGATCGAGAATGAAGACGCTGCTTCCAGAATCCAATAAAGCACAAACAGGTTCTCGGTTGATCAGCACACACACAAAGGAAAGTCTTACGGCTAGTCACCATCTTCAACTCATTTCAGCCTCTCGATAATACTTCACATTGACGCCACTCCGTTTTCCCTTGGCATCAGCTACCCGCTAATTTCTCTTTTCCTAAACGGTAATCACGTTCAGTATGCCCAGTCATACCGCAGCGGAAACAAGTCCTCTGTCCGAGGTAGCTCTCTCATTAGGTTTACTCGTATCTTGTGTCACGAGCTTAACCGTAACCAAGGTATCCTCGTGATCATGTCTTTCATCAGCAAATCTCTTGCTTTGTATGCTGGCGGCTTCCTTGTCCAATTCAGCGAGGTTACAGATTTCTTAGAAAATAATCCCGTTGCATCCCTTCTAACATGTTACTTACAATCTCGCCATCACTGACCTGAAAGTTCAGAGCCATAATGGCCATTCGAATTTGTTAGATATACTCTACCAACGTTTCATTACGCCTCTGCACATGAAAGAAATGCTGGCTAATTAAGTATTTCCTCATCCTACTTGATAGTTCCCCTGTGCAATCCTTTCTCGTAAATCTTCCAGTGTGTCACAATCATACAAGATGGTATTATTTATACTGCTCAAAAAACCACTAGACAGGGGTACAAAATTTGAGAAATTATTGAATGCTCGATCTTCAGAATATCCGCTTGGTTTTCCAAGAAAACAGAAAACCACAAAAATATGACTACGTCTTGAACATTCTCGATTCAGAAAATAATAGCACCACGAAAGACTGGCAAAACTGGGTTAACTTAGCAAAGTGGTGCCCCATGCGCTCACAAACACTCTCCCTCAACCCACTCTTAACTTCAGCCGTGTTCTCGTGAGGGAGAGCGACGTCCTCCTTATCACCAAATGAACTGGTGCCCCACTCTAACGCATTCAACTTCATTTGTAATTCCTTAAGTTTATTTCGCTATTCATTAATGGTGGCAGCCTGTCCCTGATCAGTATTAACAATTCTCTGCTCTTGAATTCAGTTATGCCAATAACTAATTTGCAGTTGTACTCGATATATCTATCAAAGGAACGTATTACTACATTTCAGGAACTGAATGCCGGCCGCGGTGGTCTAGCGGTTCTGGCGCTGCAGTCCGGAACCGCGGGACTGCTACGGTCGCAGGTTCGAATCCTGCCTCGGGCATTGGTGTGTGTGATGTCCTTAGGTTAGTTAGGTTTAAGTAGTTCTAAGTTCTAGGGGACTTATGACCTAAGATGTTGAGTCCCATAGTGCTCAGAGCCATTTGAGCCAAGGAACTGAATATTTTCCTCTATGCTCAAACGAGGCGGCACAAACAGATAGTGCGGCTCTCACCTCACCAACACTGTCCGTAGTAACTCGCAGCGAATGCCACTACTCTGCGCAACCATGCATACAGCACAGTGACACTTCGCTATCTCGACTGGCCACGAATCTGGAGTACTTACTGCAACTGCTTCTTTTTAAACATGTTACCCCCAGGACACCTCTTGGTTTCATAGCGTGCAAGCGTACACCTAGAACTTTTTTTTTTCATCAGTCTACTGACTGGTTTGATGCGGCCCGCCACAAATTCCTTTCCTGTGCTAACCTCTTCGTCTCAGAGTAGCACTTGCAACCTACGTCCTCAATTATTTGCTTGACGTATTCCAATCTCTGTCTTCCTCTACAGTTTTTGTCCTCTACAGCTCCCTCTAGTACCATGGAAGTCATTCCCTCATGTCTTAGCAGATGTCCTATCATCCTGTCCCTTCTCCTTATCAGTGTTTTCCACATAGTCCTTTCCTCTCCGATTCTGCGTAGAACCTCCTCATTCCTTATCTTATCAGTCCACCTAATTTTCAACATTCGCCTATAGCACCACATCTCAAATGCTTCGATTCTCTTCTCTTCCGGTTTTCCCACAGTCCATGTTTCACTACCATACAATGCTGTACTCCAGACGTACATCCTCAGAAATTTCTTCCTCAAATTGAGGCCGGTATTTGATATTAGTAGACTTTTCTTGGCCAGAAATGGCTTTTTTGCCATAGCGAGTCTGCTTTTGATGTCCTCCTTGCTCCGTCCGTCATTGGTTATTTTATTACCTAGGTAGCAGAATTCCTTAACTTCATTGACTTCGTGACCATCAATCGTGAAGTTAAGTTTCTCGCTGTTCTCATTTCTACTACTTCTCGTTATCTTCGTCTTTCTCCGATTTACTCTCAAACCATACTGTGTATTCATTAGACTGTTCATTCCGTTCAGCAGATCATTTAATTCTTCTCCACTTTCAGTCAGGACAGCAATGTCATCAGCGAATCGTATCATTGATATTCTTTCACCTTGTATTTTAATTCCACTCCTGAAGCTTTCTTTTATTTCCATCATTGCTTCCTCGATGTACAGATTGAAGAGTAGGGGCGAAAGGCTACAGCCTTGTCTTACACCCTTCTTAATACGAGCACTTCGTTCTTGATCGTCCACTCTTCAACTGTACTGCCTCCTGCGCTATTCCTTATTGCTGTATCTATAGCGTTAGAGGACTTCAAACGTATCTCGTCATTCCTTAGTACTTCCGTATCCCACTTCTTTGCGTATTGATTCTTCCTGACTAATGTCTTGAACTTCAGCCTACTCTTCATCACTACTATATTGTGATCTGAGTCTATATCTGCTCCTGGGTACGTCTTACAGTCCAGTATCTGATTTCGGAATCTCTGTCTGACCATGATGTAATCTAATTGAAATCTTCCCGTATCTCCCGGCCTTTTCCAAGTATAGCTCCTCTTCTTGTGATTCTTGAACAGGGTATTCGCTGTTACTAGCTGAAACTTGTTACGGAACTCAATTAGTCTTTCTCCTCTTTCGTTCCTTGTCCCAAGCCCATATTCTCCTGTAACCTTTTCTTCTACTCCTTCCCCTACAACTGCATTCCAGTCGCCCATGACTATTAGATTTTCGTCCCCCTTTACATACTGCATTACCCTTTCAGTATCCTCATACACTTTCTCTATCTGTTCATCTTCAGCTTGCGACGTCGGCATGTATACCTGAACTATCGTTGTCGGTGTTGGTCCGCTGTCGATTCTGATTAGAACAACCCGGTCACTGAACTGTTCACAGTAACACACCCTCTGCCCTACCTTCCTATTCATAACGAATACTACACCTGTTATACCATTTTCTGCTGCTGTTGATATTACCCGATACTCATCTGACCAGAAATCCTTGTCTTCCTTCCACTTCACTTCACTGACCCCTACTATATCTAGATTGAGCCTTTGCGTTTCCCTTTTCGGATTTTCTAGTTTCCCTACCACGTTCAAGCTTCTGACATTCCACGCCCCGACTCGTAGAACGTTATCCTTTCGTTGATTATTCAATCTTTTTTCTCATGGTAACCTCCCCCTTGGCAGTCCCCTCCCGGAGATCCGAATGGGGGACTATTCCGGAATCTTTTGCCAATGGAGAGATCATCATGACACTTCTACAATTACAGGCCACATGTCCTGTGGATACACCTTACGTGTCTTTAATGTAGTGGTTTCCATTGTCTTCTGCATCCTCATGTCGTTGATCATTGCTGATTCTTCCGCCTTTAGGGGCAATTTCCCACCCCTAGGACAAGAGAGTGCCCTGAACCTCTATCCGCTCCTCCGCCCTCTTTGACAAGGCCGTTGGCAGAATGAGTCTGACTTCTTATGCCGGAAGTCTTCGTCCGCCAATGCTGATTATTTACCAAAATTTAGGCAGTGGCGGGGATCGAACCCGGGACCGAAGACGTTTTGAATGAATCAAAGACGCTACCTTTTTTTTATGTTCGTTTACGTTCGTTGTATCTGCTCGGTGCGGACGCCGCAAGACACCCGTTTCAGTTCGTAGTTGATCCATTATCTCAGTTTTTTTATTACAGAGGGCAACTAACCCTCTGACCGAATTTTTTTTTTTTAAGGGGCCATGCTAATCTTCTCTGTATCGTTCCAATTTTAGTATACGTACCGCCCAAGCGGGTACCCCCTAGACCACGGGTACGCCTCCTAGAACATAGAAAGTATAAAAAGACTCTCCCTACAATTATTACAAGAACTCCTTTTTGTTCATTTTCAAAAAAAATCACCAGTCTTGCTTAATTGAAACTGTTAATTTGCCCACCTCGCAGAGAAGCGCACACTGTCACCATTGATATGACCACTGAGCTACGTGCTTGTGGAGTTGTAGGGCTAGTCCATCAAATAAACATCATTCACACAATAACAATTTTATTTAAATAAACCAGCACTGTGCTCATTAAGTAACAAGATACAAATGGCTGGCCAAAAGTTTACAGTGCAATTATAAATGCCAGCAGATGCCCAATTAGCTGTCTTTCACAATCAATAGAGGACCCAAACTGGGCACCAGTTCACAGTACTGGACGGGCAGTTCTACAGGACGATAGCCAAAAACGCATTCACTGTTACTTCTAAAACATATAAATAGAATACATTTAACAAACCCACAATAACCAGTTCACAAAAGCGAGTAGTTTTTCGAAGTTTCACAGGATTACACATTGCATTGCTCGCACCAATAAATATATTGTAAATAAGGTTTCACAATGCTAAAAAATAGTTTAAAGCCTACCAATAAGAATAAGTTAGCCCTCCTCTACTACTGTACGTAGTATGCGACCCAGTTCAAAGTTATATTTCGCGCCACGGCTAACATAGAGGGCGCTCCATGCTGTCGTCCAAGGGCAACTCCTCGTCAGTCGTAGGGAAGCCGTTGATCCGACCACATGGATAAGGTACGTACGCTTCTTCACTTATCCCCCCTTTGGTCGGATCCGACCAAACAGTAGTATATGTGCGATCTGAAACCACCGTAGTAGAGGAAGGTTAAAACAACATTGCTTTTATCTGACGCCAATACCTATTAACTCTTGAATAATAAGCCAACAACAATAAGGCAGGGAAAATCTGGAACCAGAATAGCACAGCTAGGCTGAAACATGGAAGAAACAGTGATGATGACGGAAATCTAATAGAACAGAATCAAGCAAAAGGTGCAGCATCGACTAGGACATGTTACAACAATCATATAACAAAAATCTTAAAACCAGTCGTGCTGACTGAGCAAGTTCTGACCAACTCTACCACTCAGATCTGTTCTTCCCATAAATCCTGGTACTCAGACGGATAAACGGTCAGTTTAATCCTATATTAAATAACATGAAATCTGCCTCATGACACCAGTTCCAAATTAGCGGGCTGCTGTTCTCATGTCTATTGACTCTACTAACAAACATCAAGCAAGAAACTGACTGCAGAGCAATAAGGCGTGAAGTTCTCGCAAGTAGCACTAAACCAGACAGCCGCCCGTTGTGACCGAGCGGTTCTAGGCGCTTCAGTCTAGAACCTCGCGACCGCTACGGTCGCCGATTCGTATCCTGCCTCGGGCATGGACGTGTGTGATGTTCTTAGGTTAGTTAGGTTTAAGTAGTTCTAAGTTCTAGGGGACTGATGACCTCAGATGTTAAGTCCCATAGTGCTCAAAGCCATTTGAACCATTCTGAACTAAACCAGACAGGATTGCACTTTGAAATCGGCTTCAAGGCGGAAGAGCCCAGCAGAATGAAATGTTCTGAAATGTGCTCAACAAGTTCAGTGTCTTTTTGGTTGAACAGGGGCTGTTCCAAGTGGTAACTGGAATACCAATCTTCCTTTGATTGCGCGCCATGACACGACGATTCCTTCATCCACTGAACAACCACCTACATTGCCTCCTTCAGCATGCTTGCATAGGCAACACCAGCCTCATGCACTTGTCCACACTTTGCTCTGGAGTTGCTCACTTCCGTCTTGACCGCCAGACAGAGATTCCTCACCGTGATCCTGGTACCCCATAAAAGGCTCGTAAGTCAGCGCGCACGCCCTCTCGGGCGCCACGCACGAAGTTACTGCTCGGTAAAAGTGAAAGAGCATTCAAAATGGTTCAAATGGCTCTGAGCACTATGGGACTTAACATCTATGGTCATCAGTCCCCTAGAACTTAGAACTACTTAAACCTAACTAACCTAAGGACAGCACACAACACCCAGTCATCACGAGGCAGAGAAAATCCCTGACCCCGCCCGGAATCGAACCCGGGAACCCGGGCGCGGGAAGCGAGAACGCTACCGCAGAAAGAGCATTATCACATGCATTGCCGATAAGATTCCGCGTGGTTCAATCATGTTATAAAATTTTAGATTATTTTGCCGCTACCAGTAAATACATTGAAGCACCAAAGAAACTGGTATAGGCATGCGTATTCAAATAAAGAGATATGGAAACAGGCAGAATACGGCGCTGCGGTCGGAACGCCTATACAAGGCAACAAGTATCTGGCAAGTTGTTAGATCTGTTACTGTTGCTACAATGGCAATCTATCATGATTTAAGTGAGTCTGAAGGTGGTGTTATAGTCGGCAATGGGACACAGCGTCTCTGACGTAGCGATGAAGTGGGGATTTTCCCGTACGACCATAGAAGTGCAAGCCATCCGCAAATTGCTGCAGATGTCAGTGCTGGGCCATCAAAAAGTGTCAGCATGCGAACCATTCAACGAAACTTCATCGATATGGGCTTTCGGAGCCGAAGGCCAACTCCTGTACCCTTGATGACTGCACGACACAAAGCTTTACGCCTCGCCTGGGCAAGTCAACATCGACAATGGACTGTTAATGACTGAAAACATGTCTCATTGCAGATTGTATCGAGCGCGTGGACGTGTACGGGTATGGAGACAGCCTCATGAATCCATGGGCCCTCCATTTCAGCAGTGCACTGTTAAAACTGGTGGAGGCTCTGTAATGGTGTGGGACATGTGCAGTTGGAGTGATATGGGACCCCTGATATGTCGAGACGCCACTCTGACAGGTGACACTTTCGTAAACATACTGCCTGATCACCTGCATCCATTGGACATGGACAATTCCAATAGGATAGTGCGACACCCCCCACGTCCAGAATTGCTACAGAGTGGCTCCCGGAATACTTTTCTGAGTTTAAACACTTCCGCTGGCCACCAAGCTTCCCAGACTTGCGCATTATTGAGCGTATCCGAGATGCCTTGTAACGTGCTGTTCAGAAGAGATCTCCACCCCCTCGTATTCTTAATGATTTAATAACAGCCCTTCAGGATTCATCATGTCAGTTCAGACATAAGTCAAGTACATACCATGTCGTGTTGCTGTACTTCTGCGTGCTCGCGGAGGCCTTACACGATATTAGGCAGGTGTACCAGTTTCTTTGGTTCTTCAGTGTATATTGTAATAGTTGCAGAGATGCAGACACGATTATTTACCAGGATGGTCGTCTTTAACCCAGGGAGGTCGGGTGCCGGACAATGGTTTGCATAGCACCAGTAATACAGCGCTCGCAGAATCTTTTTTCAGTAAGACACCCGCACAGTGGTGGTAGATGAAGACTCATCAGTGTGCGTTGACCCCCACGTGGCAGAGATTACCTCAGCATAGCACAAAGTGGCGTGTTTGGCAGGGCAGGAGCGCTGGCTCACTGAAGTGACAGCGGCTGATGGCGGCGTTGTAGACGTCAGCCTGACGTCAGGCGTCGGCAGGCAGCAGCCGCTGTGCTGGACCGCGGCTCCGCCACTGGTCTGTCGGGCGTGTGGCGTGATGGTGAGAAGGCCCTGAACCCTAAACCCTTTGCGACACCCAAAGACCAGATGAAGTCACCCTGGAGGATGCTCGAGGTCGAGCCCCAGAATAATCAGTTCTGGTCACGGGTTGTAGACCAACAGCTAGCAGACGGAGGTGACGTAGACGAAGTCCCACATTCGCCCGACGACTGGCATGAAGTATGTCTCGGCGTCGTCGAGGGTAAGATTCTACAGTTGTCTGACCGACGGGTATTTATAGTGGTTGTGGTTCAAATGGTTCAAATGGCTCTGAGCACTATGGGACTCAACTGCTGAGGTTATTAGTCCCCTAGAACTTAGAACTAGTTAAACCTAACTAACCTAAGGACATCACAAACATCCATGCCCGAGGCAGGATTCGAACCTGCGACCGTAGCGGTCTTGCGGCTCCAGACTGCAGCGCCTTTAACCGCACGGCCACTTCGGCCGGCTATAGTGGTTGTGCCCACCTTTGTTCTGACAGGACCCAACCTAAGGCCACATCAAGGAAAATAGCATGAGGAAATTTAGCTCGCCACTGTTGCAACATCACACTGTTTCAGCAATATTCCAACCATGGCAACAGGGTTTCGCAGCAGGTAGATCTTCTTCCCCGCCACGTGTTGTGAAATCTGCACGGAGGGGTTTTGCTGAGCAACATAACACATTAGCATAAAACACGACGGCGCGCTGAAAAGTAATGCTTCTGAATTTGTTATGTAAAAACAAACGTTATTAATATTTATTCTTCGCGTCTACATATCTGCAGTCTTCTGCCGCAAGAGGGCTCCGAATTGGAGCGTGTAACATCACGGTGTGTAACGGAATTACGACGATGCGTGAGAAACAGTATGCTGTATCGAGTTTCGAATTCGAACAGATCGACCACGCTTGAGGTGCTCTCTCCTTCAGCGTGACACTGCCATACTACGCACGAGCCCTGCGACATTTGCAGCAGTCGGACGCCTTCGGTACTTTGTCATCGATCGCCCTCCCTACAGTGCCGACTTGGCCCTATCCGATTTTGATCCGTTTCCGAAACTTAAGGAACACCTTCTGACATTTCACTTTAGTGATAAAGCGGTGCAAGCAGAGGCGAGGTTGTGGCTCCGTCTACAGATTCAGATATTCTAATGTGACGGTATCAACAAACTGGTCTCACGTTGGGAGACGTGTTCGTCGCCAGGGTGACTATACTGGAAAATAAATATGTAGGCCCCTATAGTACATAAAAGAACAAGTAGTCTGTCTCTCTGAACTATAATACAGCAATAATGTGTGGCGCTCGTGAGCATTTAAAAATCAGTCTGTACTAGACATGATCAATGCAAATGAAATAAATGTTCTCAAAACAATTACGTTTACGCCTTTAGAAGATATTTCTTCTCATATTCATTCAATTTTACTGGTCCGGTTCACTTACTACACAATGGAATGCCGACATTTATCCTATTTTTCAGGAACATCATGCATGGAATGAGGAATGGCGCTCATATATCATTAGTTGCAAAAGAAAGAACAACTTCTCGCAATCTTTTTAGTTGATTAGTGTTGCAGATCTCTCGCCGTGTCAGTGGAGTGTGTCATAAAAAAGAACGGACATCTTCAAGGTGAGTTGTGAATTGGCAAAAGAAGGAAATGTAAGGCAATAGACACTTAAGTCCAAATACATTTAATAAACAATTTAGTAGCTGAGCACAACCAGTTCTTCGATACAAAAACCCATTCTTAGTCCGATAAATTATCACCATTAATGTATCTTCTCATATCGTCAGCTACACCACTCACATCAGGTACTCCATGGCTTCAAACTCACTGCTCATAACAACAGCTACAACAACAACAATCCTTAATCATCAATACTTATTTTGACTTCTGCTCTGGTCTATAGAATTAAAATAGTTTACAGCATTTTTACAGATGAGAAATAGTTTCTTTGAGAGGCCACACAAACGTGTGGTTCCTGAATAGGGGCAACAGCCTTTTCAGTAGTTGCAGGGGCAACAGTCTGGATGAGTGACCGATCTGGACTTGTAACACTAACCAAAAACGCCTTGCTGTGCTGGTACTGCGAACGGCTGAAATCAAGGGGAAACTACAGCCGTAATTTTTCCCGAAGGCATGCAGCTTTACTGTATGGTTAAATGATGATGGCGTCCTCTTGGGTAAAATATTCCGGAGGTAAAATAGTCCCCCATTCGGATCTCCGGGCGGGGTAATGCAGGAGTAGGTTTAATAATGAATAACAAAATAGGAGTGCGGGTAAGCTACTACAATCAGCATAGTTAACGCATTATTTTGGCCAAGATAGACACGAAGCCCACGCCTACCACAGTAGTACAAGTTTACATGCCAACTAGCTCTGCAGATGATGAAGAAAATGAAGAAATGTATGATGAGATAAAAGAAATTATTCAGGTAGTGAAGGGAGACGAAAATTTAATAGTCATGGGTGACTGGAATTCGAGAGTAGGAAAAGAGAGAGATGGAAACATAGTAGGTGAATATGGATTGGGGGAAAGAAATGAAAGAGGAAGCCGTCTGGTAGAATTTTGCACAGAGCATAACTTAATCATAGCTAACACTTGGTTCAAGAATAATAAAAGAAGGTTGTATACATGGACGAATCCTGGAGATACTAGAAGGTATCAGATAGATTATATAATGGCAAGACAGAGATTTAGGACCAGGTTTTCAATTGTAAGACATTTCCAGGGGCAGATATGGACTCTGACCACAATCTATTGGTTATGAACTGTAGATTAAAACTGAAGAAACTGCAAAAAGGTGGGAATTTAAGGAGATGGAACTTGGATAAACTGACTAAACCAGACGTTGTACAGAGTTTCAGGGACAGCATAAGGGAACAATTAACAGAAATTGGAGAAAGAAGTACAGTAGAAGAAGAATGGGTAGCTCTGAGGGATGAAGTAGTGAAGGCAGCAGAGGATCAAGTAGGTAAAAAGACGAGGGCTAGTAGAAATCCTTGGGTAACAGAAGTAATAATGAATTTAATTGATGAAAGGAGAAAATATAAAAATGCAGTAAATGTAGCAGGCAAAAAGGAATACAAAGTCTCAAAAATGAGATCGATAGGAAGTGCAAAATGGCTAAGCAGAGATGGCTAGAGGACAAATGTAAGGATGTAGAGGCTTATATCACTAGGGGTAAGATAGATACTGCTACAGGAAAATTAAAGAGACCTTTGGAGAGAAGAGAACCACTTGTATGAATATCAAGAACTGATATGGAAACCCAGTTCTAAGCAAAGAAAGGAAAGCAGAAAGGTGGAAGGAGTATATAGCGGGTCTATACAAGGGCGATGTACTTGAGGGCAATATTATGGAAATGGAAGAGGATGAAGATGAAATGGGAGATACGATACTGCGTGAAGAGTTTGACAGAGCACTGAAAGACCTGAGTCGAAACAAGGCCCCGGGAGTAGACAATATTCCAACAGAACTACTGACGGCCTTGGGAGAGCCGGCCGCGGTGGTCTAGCGGTCCTGGCGCTGCAGTCCGGAACCGCGGGACTGCTACGGTCGCAGGTTCGAATCCTGCCTCGGGCATGGGTGTGTGTGAAGTCCTTAGGTTAGTTAGGTTTAAGTAGTTCTAAGTTCTAGGGGACTTATGACCTAAGATGTTGAGTCCCATAGTACTCAGAGCCATTTGAACCATTTTGAACATTGGGAGAGCCACTCCTGACTAAACTCTACCATCTGGTGAGCAAGATGTACGAAACAGGCGAAATACCCCCAGACTTCAAGAAGAATATAATAATTTCAATCCCAAAGAAACCAGGTGTTGACAGACGTGAAAATTACCGAACTATCAGTATAATAAGTCACAGCTGCAAAATACCAACACGAATTCTTTACAGACGAATCGAAAAACTGGTAGAAGCCGACCTCGGGGAAGATCAGTTTGGATTCCGTAGAAATATTGGAGCACGTAAGGCAATACTGACCTTACGACTTATCTTAGAAGAAAGATTAAGGAAAGGCAAACCTACGTTTCTAGCATTTGTAGACAGAGAAAGCTTTTGACAACGTTGACTGGGATACTCTATTTCAAATTCTAAACGGGGAAGGGATAAAATACAGGGAGCGAAAGGCTAATTACAATTTTTACAGAAACCAGATGGCAGTTATAAGCGTCGAGGGCATGAAAGGGAAGCAGTGGTTGAGTTGTAGACAGGGTTGTAGCCTCTTCCCAATGTTATTCAATGTGTATATTGAGCAAGCAGTAAAGGAAACAAAAGAAAAATTCGGAGTAGGTATTAAAATCCATGGAGAAGAAATAAAAAATTTGGGGTTCAAAAATGGTTCAAATGGCTCTGAGCACTATGGGACTCAACTGCTGTGGTCATCAGTCCCCTAGAACTTAGAACTACTTAAACCTAACTAACCTAAGGACATCACACAACACCCAGCCATCACGAGGCAGAGAAAATCCCTGACCCCGCCGGGAATCGAACCCGGGAACCCGGGCGTGGGAAGCGAGAACGCTACCGCACGACCACGAGATGCGGGCAATTTGAGGTTCGTCGATGACACTGTAATTCTGTCAAAGGCAGCAAAGGACTTGGAAGAGCAGTTGAACGGAATGGACCGTGTCTTGAAAGGAGGATATAAGATGGACATTAAGAAAAGCAAAACAAGGATAATGGAATGTAGTCGAATTATGTTGGGAGATGCTGAGGGAATTAGATTAGGAAATGAGACACTTAAAGTAGTAAAGGAGTTTTGCTATTTGGGGAGCAAAATAACTGATGATGGTCGAAGTAGAGAAGATATAAAATGTAGATTGGCAATGGCAAGGAAAGCGTTTCTGAAGATGAGAAATTTGTTAACATCGAGTATAGATTTAAGTGTCAGGAAGTCGTTTCTGAAAGTATTTGTATGGAGTTTAGCCTTGTATGGAAGTGAAACATGGACGATAAATAGCTTGGACAAGAAGAGAATACAAGCTTTCGAAATGTGGTGCTACAGAAGAATGCTGAAGATTAAATGGGTAGATCACATAACTAATGAGTAGGTATTTAATATAATTGGGGAGAAGAGGATTTTGTGACAGAACTTGCCAAGAAGAAGGGACTGGTTGGTAGGACATGTTCTGAGGCATCAAGGGATCACAAATTTAGCATTTGAGGGCAGCGTAGAGGGTAAAAATCGTCGAGGGAGACCAAGAGATGAATACAGTAAGCAGATGCAGAAGGATGTAGGTTGCAGTAAGTACTGGGAGGCGAAGAAGCTTGCACAGGATAGGGTAGCGTGGATAGCTGCATGAAACCAGTCTCAGGACTGAAGATCACAACAACAACAATGTTGTAGGAAGTCCCCGAGGGAATAGTATCTCCAAAACGGCCGGGAAAAGAACGTGCGACCCCAGAATCCGGAAGCAGCAACACTAACCACTAGACTACGAACTGTGGACAATATTTTGTCAACCTTCATACACAAAATTGAAGTACAAAAATACGAGGGGCGTTCTGTAAGTAATGCAACACTTTTTTCTGAAAACAATACGCCACGTTATTGACCAATGTTTTGGCTACAAAACCCTATTTTTCAAGATAATCTCCGTTCAGTGGGACGGCCTTACACCGCCTTTTTGGGAGGCCCTGTATGCCGGCATGGTACCCCTCTACTGATCGACATCAGAAGCAATGTCTGGCTGCATCAGTAACACCATCAGTCACGCACTGCTTTCCGCGGAGTGCATCCTTCATTGGCCCAAGGAGATAGAAGTCGGAAGGTGCGACATCTGGGCTGTAGGTTGGACGAGGAAGACCAGTTCAATGAAGTTTTGTGCGCCCCTCTTGGGTGCGCAGACTTGTGTGAGGCCTTGCGTTGTCATGGAAAAGGAGAAGATCGTTTGCATTTTTGTGTGGACGAATACGCTGAACGAGATTTTGCACAATGAGGGAGGACATCAAACACAATAACCCCTCCAGAACCTTATAAGCGGGATACTAGCAGTAAAAGGTAGTCTGGGTGGATGACTAGTTGGATATGGATATCATGTAGAACAAACTGGGAATCATGGGAGTCTTTCAAAATGTTGGAAGTAGTCACAATCGAGCTAGAGTAGCCCATTATAAACAGTATCGTAAGTTATTTAAAAATTTTATTAGGGAGGCAAAGAGTGTTTTGTACGCAAATAGAACGGGTAATTCACAAGATGAAATTAAAACCATGTGGTCAGTCGTGAAGGAAGTGTTTGGTCAGCAGCACAAGGTCGACGATATAAAGTCAGTTCGCACTAAAAATATATCTGTTACAGGTAAGTCAGATAAATGTACAGTACATAAGTCACTTTCTGTGAACTCCTGGTGAATTAAGTAAAAATCTAGTTTCTGCAGGGAATCATATATCTCTCTTGGAGAATACCTTTCCGAGACAGATGTCTGAAATACTCCTCTGTTATACTGCCAAGGGGGAGATTGAGTAAATAATTAAATCACTGAAGACTAAGGACTCTCATGGATGTGATGGAGTAACTAGCAGAATATTAAAGTATTGTGCTGCACGTTTTAGCTCTGTACTTAGCCATATTTGTAATTGTTCCTTGAATAATGGTCAGATTCCTGAACAGTTAACGTACTCAGTAGTAAAACCGCTTTATAAAATGGGAGAAAGGGATAATGTAGACAATTTTTAAACCTATTTCTATGCCACCAGTGTTTGCTAACGTTATTGAAAAGGCTGTGTATGTAAGGATAATTGATCATATTACTTCACATTATTTTTCTGTCAAATGTAAAGATCGACTTTAGAAGTCTTTTAACAACTGAAAAGGCTATATTCTCTTTTCTCTGTAAGGTACTGGATGGTTAAACAGAAGGTCTCCAACGCCAGACATCTTTTTTGATTTAACTTAGGCGCTTGATTGTGTCGATCACAAAATATTGCTCCAGAAGTTGTATCATTATGGAATACGGGGAGTAGGTCACAATTGGTTCACCTCTTACTTTAACAACAGACAGCAAAAGATTATTATCCACAGTGCTGAGAATGGCTGTGATGTGTGGTCTGAGTGGGGCTCAATCTAATGGAGGGTGCTCCTGGGATCAGTGCTTGGGCCAGTCCTGTTCCTTATTTATATAAATGATATGCCCTTTAGTATGACGGGTAACTCTAAAATATTTCTGTTTGCTAATTACGTTAGCTTGGCAGTAAAGGATGGTGGGTGCAACATTGGCTCGGTTTCAAATAGTGCAGTTCATGACGTAAGTTCATGGCTTGTAGAGAATAAACTAACGCTAAATCACAGTAAGACCCAGTTTTTACAGTTTCTAACACACGATTCAAGAAAACCCTACATTTTAATTTCACAGAGTGGGTATATGATTAGTGATACCTAACAGATCAAATTTCTAGGTGTTCAGATAGAAAACTGTCGTGGATACCCCACGTTCATCATCTTGTTCAAAGACTTAATGCTGCCATTTTTACCATTCGAACGGTATCTGAAGTAAGTGATAGTTCGATACGAAAAGTTGTCTACTTTGCTTATTTTCATTCGCTTATGTCGTATGGTATTACGTTTTGGTGTAACTCTCCACATTCTCAAATGATATTTTTGGCTCAGAAACTGGCTGTTCGGGCAATAAGTGGTGTAAGTTTGCAAACATCTTTTTCATTTACGTGGATATTCTGACATTGGCCTCTCTCTCTCTCATATATATATATATATATATATATATATATATATATATATATATATATATATATATATATATATTCCTGGAAATGGAAAAAAGAACACATTGACACCGGTGTGTCAGACCCACCATACTTGCTCCGGACACTGCGAGAGGGCTGTACAAGCAGTGATCACACGCACGGCACAGCGGACACACCAGGAACCGCGGTGTTGGCCGTCGAATGGCGCTAGCTGCGCAGCATTTGTGCACCGCCGCCGTCAGTGTCAGCCAGTTTGCCGTGGCATACGGAGCTCCATCGCAGTCTTTAACACTGGTTGCATGCCGCGACAACGTGGACGTGAACCGTACGTGCAGTTGACGGACTTTGAGCGAGGGCGTATAGTGGGCATGCGGGAGGCCGGGTGGACGTACCGCCGAATTGCTCAACACGTGGGGCGTGAGGTCTCCACAGTACATCGATGTTGTCGCCAGTGGTCGGCGGAAGGTGCACGTGCCCGTCGACCTGGGACCGCTGAGAGTCGCTTCTGCCTTGGTGCCAATGATGGTCGTATGCGTGTTTGGCGCCGTGCAGGTGAGCGCCACAATCAGGACTGCATACGACCGAGGCACACAGGGCCAACACCCGGCATCATGGTGTGGGGAGCGATCTCCTACACTGGCCGTACACCACTGGTGATCGTCGAGGGGACACTGAATAGTGCACGGTACATCCAAACCGTCATCGAACCCATCGTTCTACCATTCCTAGACCGGCAAGGGAACTTGCTGTTCCAACAGGACAATGCACGTCCGCATGTATCCCGTGCCACCCAACGTGCTCTAGAAGGTGTAAGTCAACTACCCTGGCCAGCAAGATCTCCGGATCTGTCCCCCATTGAGCATGTTTGGGACTGGATGAAGCGTCGTCTCACGCGGTCTGCACGTCTAGCACGAACGCTGGTCCAGCTGAGGCGCCAGGTGGAAATGGCATGGCAAGCCGTTCCACAGGACTACATCCAGCATCTCTACGATCGTCTCCATGGGAGAATAGCAGCCTGCATTGCTGCGAAAGGTGGATATACACTGTACTAGTGCCGACATTGTGCATGCTCTGTTGCCTGTGTCTATGTGCCTGTGGTACTGTCAGTGTGATCATGTGATGTATCTGACCCCATGAATGTGTCAATAAAGTTTCCCCTTCCTGGGACAATGAATTCACGGTGTTCTTATTTCAATTTCCAGGAGTATATATATATATATATATATATATATATATATATATATATATATATATATATTGTTTACTATCGTTTCTTGTTAACAATATTAGCTTATTCCCAAGAATTAGCAGCTTTTACTCAGTAATACTAGACAGAAAGCCAATCTCCATTTGGATCGACTTCCTGGACTCTTGTGCAGAAAGGTGTACAGTATACTGCTGCTGCCATTTCAGATAAGCTACCACAACAATTCAAAAATCTTAGCAGTAGTCCACGCGCTTCCAAACCGAAACTGAAGAGTTTCCTCATGGGTCACTCCCTGTATTCCGTGGAGGAGTTCCTTGAAAAATCAGGATGACCCCTGTGTTATATTGCTGATTGCGTTTACATAAACTTATGGCTTGCCTTTTTTTGGGTTCATAAACATTGTATCTTATCTGTTACTGCTGAGCCGGCCGAAGTGGCCGTGCGGTTAAAGGCGCTGCAGTCTGGAACCGCAAGACCGCTACGGTCGCAGGTTCGAATCCTGCCTCGGGCATGGATGTTTGTGATGTCCTTAGGTTAGTTAGGTTTAACTAGTTCTAAGTTCTAGGGGACTAATGACCTTAGCAGTTGAGTCCCATAGTGCTCAGAGCCATTTTTTGTTTTTTTTTTTTGTTATTGCTGATACGGTCTATGACCTTGGAGTTTGCTCCTCAATTTGTTCCTACGAAACTATAGCTGTAAATTAAAAAAATAAAATAGAAAACCTGCCATTATACGATTTCAACAGGGTCTGTCGTCCTCAGTCAGATAAAAATACACATATAATGTGCTTAGCGTTCGTCGGAAATAGGATGCATTTAAGTTAAATATTTGCCACTGGAATCCCACCATATTATGACGCCAAGCCGAGAGTAGATTACCCAGTAGTCACATCGTGGACACTACATTCTATGTGCTTTCGACTGTCTATCATCCTTGAGTAATTGCTCTCTGCCCTAGTTGACGCCTTCTTTACTCGTCTACTGTTTCTCTCTTATTTCTTCGGTTTGTTCTTTATGTGTCCACATTAGCTTTACATTCCTTTGTAGTATTTTAAATCAAAAGATTTCAGTCCATGGTTTTTATATTGATTCCCTTTCCCATGTCCATAGAATACCTTATTCGCGAAATTAACCATCATTTTCCATGCCACTTCAACAAGCAGGTTAAAGAGCTCACTCCCAGTCTAAATCGTTGAGGCTTTAGTGACCACTTATCGACGTATTCACTACTGCCTCTCTTCTCTGGATTTTCTGCCGACGTTGGTTCAATGATTTTTGTGACGTTTCGCCAGCACGAGTGGCAGACATTGGTGTTAAAAATTGCTCTTCCATTACCACCCATAACGAGCAGTAGAGGGTAAATTTTTCACACTTTGAGCCACTCCCGCTACCGAAACTTCTGAAAAATCACTAAACAAACGTAGGCAGAAGATCCCGATGTGAAAGACAAAAGTCAATGCCGCACCCCCAGTGCTACACCTGACGGGACTTCCGATTCTGTTTAACAGTCGCCATCCAAAATATAGTACCAGACTCTTTTAGTAAAATTTTCTTTGAGCTATTCTCAGGCGTGATCAAATTCTCTTTGTAACTGCAAATTTTTACCAGCCTTACATGAGAGGACACTAGGTGAAAAATCATTTAGCAAACACAAACAAAAATTGTGTTGATTTTTGGTGAATTTCGTTCTTGATCATTGTTTAACTGAGTCATCTCTTTATGTTATTAGGTAAGCCACTTATACTTGATTTCTCTCGATGAAAGAAAATTTCAAACTTTTTAATAAAATTTACTCACAACAGAGAATTTGAAATGCAGTTTCAATTTTCCAGAATGAGATTTTCACTCTGCAGCGGAGTGTGCGCTGATATGAAACTTCCTGGTAGATTAAAACTGTGTGCCGGACCGAGACTCGAACTCGGGACCTTTGCCTTTCGCGGGCAAGTGCTCTACCGTCTGAGCACACAGTTTTAATCTGCCAGGAAGTTTCATATCAGCGCACACTCCGCTGCAGAGTGAAAATCTCATTCTGGAAACATCCCCCAAGGCTGTGGCTAAGCCATGTCTCCGCATTATCCTTTCTTCCAGGGGTGCTAGTTCTGCAAGGTTCGCAGAAGAGCTTCTGTGAAGTTTGGAAGGTAGGAGACGAGATACTGGAAGAAGTAAAGCTGTGAGGACGGGGCGTGAGTCGTACTTGGGTAGTTCAGACGGTAGAGCACTTGCCCGTGAAAGGCAAAGGTCGTGAGTTCGAGTCTCGGTCCGGCACACAGTTTTAATTTGCCAGGAAGTTTCAGTTTCAATTTTGCTTGTTGGTTTAGTAATGCAGAATGTAATTATATGAACATTTATTGAAAAAATTATAGATTACCAAAAAAGTAAAATTGATAGAATTTAGTGAGTTTCGGTATTTTAGGTACATAAATCTTCCACGGTTCATTTTTTAGGTGTATCACTATGATTTAAAAAATGGTTTTTGCAAATATTGTAGTTTTATCATTGAAAATTTAGGAACTTATGCACCATTGAAATGATTTTCTGCGTTCAGACTTAGTACCAGAAAGCCAAAGACCCAGAAATTATCCATTCTAAAATTTGTATATGGCTAAGGAGATGCATTCACTGACAGTGATGTCAATTAGCTTTCATCTTTAATTTTCTAGAGTGGTTATCAAATAATTTTGAAGCTACATACTTTGCATCATTCTGTGCTAGAGTAAGGTTAAACTGTGAATACTGGATGGTAATTTTGTTTATAGTGTGACGTTTCTAAACGGTATTATTATTTTCAAACTAGACACCTAATAAAGGTAATTAATTGTCAGGCTGTTTCTGGTGAGTCTATTTTTGTACCTGCGATTCGAATACGGTTGTTACATTTAGAACAAGTTTCTGTACAAGTATGTTATTCATTACTCACTGTGACATTAACAAAAGGAAGCATGCAAATTAAGTTAACTTTCTGAAATTTTCATCATGAAAATCAACCATCGCAGAACGAAAAAAATGTTTCTGAATTTAAGAAGTTAGAAAGATGTATAATATATGATTTTCCATAAATTCAAGTTCTTATCAACTTTCACACACAGGAATTTGAAACAATCAGTTTTATTTATCTCCTTTTCACCAAACTCTATTGCTATTGGTGACAGTACGGTACAGCCTGCATCATGCACAATTTAATGGGAAGTTGCTTTCTTTTAAGTAATATCGCATCATTTACTTATATCAAGAAAAGGAGTGGACTAAGTACCAAAAATGGTGGAACACTATTAGCATGTCATATAATTCGAAAGAGGGCTGATAAATGTCAGTTCATCAGTAATAAACAACCCGCAACAGTAATGCACAACGTAGTGTACAGTTTGTGATGTTTCCTGTTGTAGGCGGTGATAGGCTACGGAGATGAGGAGGATATCGACTGGATGTGCGGCGGCTCCCTAATCAGCGACACGTATATCTTGACTGCTGCTCACTGCCTCAACAGCCATGAGAAGTGAGTACCTTGCTGTTCTCGACAAAAACTCAGTGGAGGGGTGGTTGTCCAATGACGTCTCACTTCCTATCAACGAATTTTCCAAGTTGTGCATGTTTCATGTCGATTACTGTGATGGGTATCTTAGCAATGTACGTCCACCAATATACTAAGCTGTATCTGGGAAGGAACCAAATGGATCGTGTCAGCAGAACAGACAAAAATGAAGCACGTTTCAGGTCCCACGCTCCAAATCACTATCATCTAAGGACAAAATTTTTTGTAAAGAAGAAATATACTCTTGGCAAACTCCCAAAATATTCCATTGCTCTCCCAGTAATGTATGCCATATGATGGTGCATTAGTGATGTATACGTTTTGTTACGAATCAGTATCATATGAAGGAAAGGGAATGACGGAAATCTAATGGCAGCCTTCCATATCTTTGTGTAAACAATAAGTGTCTACGAATATCGACTTGATGTCAGATCTTTTGAAAAAAGAGATGTGGAATATAATAAGGAAGAAAATCAGTTTAAGCTTAACCTGCACTGCTGTAACAAAGGCCAAACGTTGTAAATACCTAAGAAATATTTCAGATAATACTTGTTAGAAGAAAATACAAATACACTGACGGAAAAAAATCGCAACACAAAGAAAGAGTTGTGTAACATAAACGGAAGCTGGTGGCGTGTTTCTACATCTGGAAAATAATTTCTATTCAGATTTCGCTCTAGTCCCATAAGAATGACGCTACTAGTGCCACTATGAGGATACACTCTGTAACGGTCGTGAGCGTTAGTTATCTTTAAGACTGGACGTGGTGAGTTGATGTTAGTAAAGAATCCCTTTAAGGTGACAAAGACGGCATTCTCAGCACCTCACTGAGTTTGTATGAGGCCGTCTAATAGGGCTACGAGAAGCTCGATGTTCCTTCTGCGATACTGCGTATCCACTGTACACGAACTGCTGGCAGCAGTGGTCACGTGAATGTACGATCGCAAGAAGACCGGCCTCCAGACGGTTACGAGGCATTGCCAAGGGGGAATACTACTGCATCTGTAGCAGCAATCTGAGCGGCTGTTGGCACCACAGTGACACAAAGAACTGTTGCAAATCGGTTGTTTCAAGGACAGCTCCGAGCCAGACGTCCTGTAGCGTACATTCCACCGATCCCAAACCACCGCCATTAGCAACTTCGTTGCTGTCAAGCGAGAACCCATTGGAGATCAGAGTAGAGGTTTGTTGTGTTTTCCGATGAAAGCTGGTTCTGCCTCGGTGCCAATGATAGCCGTGTGTTGGTCGGAAGAAGGCCAGTGGAGGGCCTGCAGTCAACCTGTCTGCGGCCTAGACATATTGGAACTACATCTGAAGCTATGGTCTGGGGTGCTATTTCGTATGACAGCAGGAGCACTCTCGTGGTTATCCCAAGCATCCTGACTGCAGATTTGTTCGACAGTCTGGTGACTGGACCTGTTGTGCTGCCATTCGTGAACAGCATACCAGGGAATGTTTTCCAACAGGATAACGCTCGGCCACATACCGCTGTTATAGCCCAACACGCTCTACATAGTTCGACATGCTGCCACGGCCTGCTAGATCACCAGTCGAGCACGTATAGGACATCATCGGACGACAACCCCAGCGCCATCTACAAACAGCACTAACCGTCCCTATATTAACCAACCAAGTGGAACAGCCATGGAGCTCCAACCCCAGACTGACATCCGGCTCCTGTACTACACAACGCATGCAAGCTTTCATGCTTGCATTCAACATTATGGCTGTTACACCTGTTATTAATGTACCATCATTTCACATTCGCAATGGTTTATCTCGCGCTGACATTAACCTTTGATCTTGCAATGTTTATCAGTTAAATATGTTGCCTAGAAAAATGTATTCCCGTAGTTTCATTACTCTAAATTAATGATTTTTTGGTTTTATGATTTATTTTCCGTCAGTATAATTAGAGTATGAAACATGTTAGAGGGAGGTATGTACAGGTGCAAAACAAGAAATTCTCCTGAAAGAAATCGTCCCTACAAACAGCGAGTTTCAATGTAGAAGGTCAAGGTGGAAAGTTCTGGGCGCGGCAGTGAAATACTGTGATTTTGTAACCATAACACGATTTTCTTTGAAAATGTAATCCACTTGCTGACCAACGTGTACAGTACGCGTGTGACATCTTTGGACCTCTAGTATCGATCATATCTGCTCTGTGTTTGTCTCTGTCGCGTTGCTGGGACTTCAGAGGATGCCTGGCCGTCAAAGGAGATGCAGGTATAGGGTCGCGCTTGACTATCTTGGCTATCTGTGGGTAAGTTACATGCTGGCAGCAATGGGCAGGTGAAGGTCCACATTTACCGAGGACGCGTGAGCCGAACATACCTGAAAGGTAGCGTATAACACTGCCGTCTGTTACTGCTATATCATAACCTTAAAGTAGGAGGCAGATCGTGAAATAAAACTATGTAGTTAAAACAATTCTGGTATAAAGCACCAGACCAGTGTTACCCTCTGAGAGGAATTTTGTTGTGTTTACAGAGTTGTACCTAATGGGGGTGGCTTATCGGAAATGAAAGTCAGAATTACGTAAATATTTGAACAGTAATAAACAAAAGTTTTGCCTATCTGCACTGTTTAACGGATAAAGAAAACGGTCGCCAGCCTAATTAGGCAAAAGAATGATTAACATTCTTGTTCAAGAAAATAGTTATTAGTAACTTTAACGGATAAACAGAACCTATACTTTGTCACACGCGAGTGCAGTGAACTCTGACATATACGTATATTTACTGTAAGATTGAAACTAACAGCTAGAGCAGAACAAACTACTGGCAAAAATATAACAGATACCGAAACACACTATTACTTTCAGGGCTTGTTCAAACTGAATGGTCTTTATAACATTACTATTAACATTCACTGCAGGATCATAAACTGGACACAGGTTAAGCCTCTTTCAGTTAAATACTTCACTATTTAAAATGAGAGTTAATTGGAATCCACTAACACGTTGCTTCTCACTATCTTTTGAATAAAGAAATTATGGTTTTCATAAATAGTGGTCTTCCCGTTACTTGTTACCTAGCATTTGCACAACAGACAAACTGTGGATCCTGTTATACTATTAATATGCACTTCCAATACACAAGAGAGACAAACACTTAGCAATCATGAACATATAATTTTCCACTATTGCAGTTTTCCACTTTTACTACAGTGAAACACAATGTTGACAAATTTGCAAGAAACTGACTCACATTTTAAAATTTATTACAGGTAGCACTATGATCATTAACTAAGCAAAACTTTATTAGCCTCAGTTTTATGAATTTTAATTTTTTATAAAAGAAACAGCAAATTTTCTTTATTACCACAGTCTTCTACTTTGAAGTAAATGATTAAATAGGTGACTTTGAAATTCCACAAAACTTTAAATTGGACTGGGAGGCTTTCACAAAACTATATTTACTACCTCCCACAATTTCACTAAATCCACAGTAAATCTGAATACTCTCTTCTTACCAAAGATCAAACAACATTATTTAATGTTTTGAGGCTTTCATTTTTTCCAAAAACTAGGACACTCGGTAATCATAGTTCAAATGGAGAGGAACCTGAGAGGTGTTGTAATAGGGAAAAGATCAAGGTAAGTACATGAATTCAGTTATAAGTTACCTTATATTTGTGCACACTAAAACATCCAATAAGCTGATCCTTCACTGTACATTATTATAGTATTCCGTTACAGTGATTGCACAATGTGGTGGCAACTGCATGTTGGTAGGTGGATTTGCAGGCAGATTTGCTGGACTCTGTCCCTTCTTGGTGGCGATGATGGATACCAATTCCAGAATCGTTCCAGCTATTTATCCATCCATCCGAGGCATTGGAAAGTGGCAGAAAAAGCCTCTCTCGGAACCAGCGCAATGTACAACTTTTACATGGCAGTGCACAGTTTGGTAGCTCGTCTCCGACTGACTCTTCTTCCACCTTTTCTACCTATGCCAACCACAATTTGCGCGCGCTAGACAGTTCCGTTCCCGAGGGGAACCACTACACCTTTTACATACAAACTAACTAAGAACCCTAAGTGAGGATCAGAAATATACATAACAGCAACCAAATACATTAAATAAAACAGAACATTTGCACATATTGACATTTCTATAAAAAATTATTCACACAGAAATTACAATTATATATATTTTGTTCCCTCCAAATGGTACAAAGAATTTAAGTGACAGATATACTACATTGCATAGAATCAAACCACGACATCAAAGTTTTAACAAAGAAAGGAGTATACAATTCAGTGTTATCGATTCAGTCAAACATAATTACAGAAGCTCGACGATGTAACATTAAATAAAACAAAAGCAAAATAAATCAGAAGAGCATTAGAGTTATGGTGTTACAAGCGGCCTCTGTTGTGGAGTATTACTGGCGCCATCAGGCCGGCTGGAGCCTAACTGTCAGCTACTGGACTGCTAAGACAAGTGAGCCTGCTCATGGAATTGTTGCGTTCCCATATTGTGGATTATATGCTGAGGCGTTTTTGTAACAGGCAGTAATTTTATTCTGATCCTATATGTGAAGCGCTGCATCCTGGTTACTTTCAGGCCTGTTTGATCGTTGTGTCGTTCCTCCCATCAGCTGCTGTGAGCCAGAGGTGTTTGGCTTGCGTTTTGATACTTGTCTGTGTCTGGTCGTTTTCCTGGACATGGGTTAACGATTTGTGTCGAACGTGTCTCGCTGCGTTTCTGAGGAGCTTGTCTGGCTTTTGTGCACAAGATGCATTCTGTAGGTTACCTGCCCACATTTGTTTTATGTCATGCAGTCTAACATACTTTAATGTGTTTTTCTTGTCATTAAGGTAGTGTCCTAGTACTTAGTTAAAGTTACCTGTAAGCTACCTGCCTGACATATTACCTCGTGCCCTGTATTTTTATGAATATAGTACTTATTCCACGCTCATCTACCTTTAATTGAGTGATGGTTTTGACATTTCATTAGAAAAGTGCTTATCGCTCAGTGACTGCCCAATTGGCTTAATTCATTAGATTCCTGTATTTCATTAGAATACTGTTTAACGATTTCAATGTTTTTCAAACTTATTTTATGCATTGGTTTTACATTTAAAGAGAATAGTGTTTAATCCTACCTGTATGTGTGTGTTACAGAACAGATTAGCCATTGTTGAATGCTTTATTTATCAAGGACTTCATTGTATGCTTTGGTCGATATAGTGACATACACGAAACGAATTTGCGAAACAAGTATCTATTTGGTAAGACAGCTGGCCAGCTGATTACATCAGATTTGTATTACATGTCAGTTGCTATTCTGCGACCTAGCCGCCTGTATGATAATTACGTTGCCATTTGTTTATTTACGGTTGTCGCTCAACAGGCTTAGTTGATTTCCATCTTCCGCGCATCTGGTCAGCTGTTGCCGCTGTTCATTTTCCTGTAACGTTTGAAATAAAGCGTTTGGCTTGCATCTGTGTTTCATATCTCGATTTTAGATGATTTACTGCAACTGATTTCTTCTAAATTCCGCTGCAGTAAATCTAAGCGACACCATCAAGAGATAGTCTTTAGTATAAGTTCAACCTGGTGTTTTTCTCTGCCATTGCTCTGTAAAGCTTTAAGATCCTCCAAAATAGTTACCGATTTATGTATATTCTGAAGCACCTTCAATAATTGCAAACTTGTTACATGACTGCCGACTGTTACTTCTGTTACTATGTATTTGTCGTAGACGCTATTAAGGTCTCTTTTCGTGTAATTCTGTCCACTTAAGTTTGTCAGTGTTACTTGTAGACTGGTCTTTATATCCAAGGCATCATCTCCCTTAATGAGAATTGTATTACTTAAGATGGGTTTGCTGTGCTAGATATTTATGGTTATGCCTTAAACTGTCTGTCCTGTTGTTAATTACTTTGTTGGTCTTGACCTCCAGCTCATCGTTAACCACTCGCGCTGCAGCTCTTGAAATATTACATTATTCTGGTTTTGCAGGAAGATCCTTATCATTGGGCCTTATGGCCTCTTCATCGGATGCAAAACTTACAAAGTGTTTAGATACAGGAACAGGTGAAATAAGTGGGTCCTAAATCTGGCGAATGTCGTGGTAACTTTCAGTTCTGGTCGCTCAGCTTCGATGCTTTCACCCCACTGACGTGTAACGCCACAAATCTGTGAGAAGGTGCAGTGGAAAACTACAGCTACTGTTCGTAGCTGGTCACTGCGAGATTTCATCAATTCAATTACAGCAAACAAGTTGTTGCAATACTTGGAAATGGGTCAAGCCACCAGATGAGGAGACCACATAGAGTTCCCAGCAGCAGTCACAAGTTTTGGTCTCTGCCGCAATACCAGCGTCCTGTACCAGGTCGGCTCTCCACACACATAGTGCCAGAGTGTAGAGGGCCTTAGCAACAGCCAGACTCCTGGGGGCAGTGGGCTTCAACCTGTGCACAGCAATGACCTTGGATCACTGCAGTGGCCGCGCCTCCACGCTGCACACAGCGACTACCTGGGCATGGTCATTCATCGCAGAATTGACTACCTCTCCGAGATTCCTTTTCTCCTTAGTGAGCCGCTGACACCTGGTATTTGTGGCTCTTGCAACATAGTAGCGTGCAGGCGTCGAGCGCAGGAGTCAGCAAATTTCGGAGCTTCAGTGACCTGCTTCCCCATCTCAAGCCTCGGCGGTCTGCTGTCCCGACATTGCAGCCCCCCCACCCCACCACCCGACAGTATATACAATGAAGGGCCAAAGAAACTGGTATAAGCATCCGCAGGTTAGGACCATGAGCAGTGGTGTGGGCTAAGTTGAAGGAAGAAGTTCTGGGAGAGGCACATGATCAAAAGTCTGCTTGTGGAGGATGCAGAGCAATAAACCAAAGGGTGGCTGAGAGATATTGGTGGAAGGGAAACAAAGGAGATGTGGGAAATTGTGTGAGTGCATACAGCATGGTGACCTGAGTGATAAACGAATACCATTACATAGACTGCCAGAAGCGTCAGAGCCATTTGAAATGATTGGGGATGATGTTTTCAGACCGTTCAACCGAATTCCAACAGGGAACCGTTTTGTGTCGACAATAATAGATCACATGAATGCATGGTTTTGCGGCGATATGTACAAATAAAATTCTCTCGAGCTTCCTTTCGCGCCAAGTGCTTTAAAATCCGCGAGCTTTCGGCCAAGTACTCCTCGCCCATTGTCAAGTGGTGACTGTTTTTTGGTTGCTGTTGTCGTCCTTATACCACCGCGTTGCATTCTGGTGTCCGCTCCACCACCATATAAGGTAATGTTTCCGATGTGCGACCGCCGCATCAACTTCAACCTTTCTATGGCCGGGTACCAAGCCATGCTTAGCTGTAGGCTGCAGTCTTTATTGCGGGTGTTGTCACAAACTTTTACCTCGACAGCCTTTTTAATTACACTAACCCAGAAACTACTAGTCCATATAATAACCGAAGTCTCTTCAAATGTAGTACGATGTACATTTTGAACAGCAAGCTTTTCTATCGCTGATTTGCCAGGGTACCGAAGGTCAAAGCACCTCTTGTGTTCTACACATCATTGTTCAATAGTACACACAGTCTCTATGACATAAAACTGTACACACCCACAAGATATTTTATATACTTATGGCGTTATGAGCCCTACATCATCTTTGACAAGCCTCATAAGGAGTAGAATATCTATTGGAGCCCCAAAGACAGAATCGATTTTATGCCTGTATACTTCTGTAGGAGCCTGTTAATCTTTCAGTTACTGAGCCATGAGATGAATCTAAAAAGGTGGATAAATTGTTGGACTATATCAGCAATATCCATATCAAAATCAAGGTTACGATGGAGGTAGAGACCAATGGTGCCTTCCCTTTCCTCTAGGTATCCGTCTGCCGTAAAGCAAACAGGTGTCTCAGCTGCAGCGTTTACCAGAAATCCTTAAAAATGGACCAATATCTGCACACTAACAGCTAACACCATCCGTCTCAGAAACATACTGTCCTGAGTACCTTGATGCATTGAACGGTAACTGTTTCAGACACTGAAAACCTGCCGAAAGTTACAGAAAGTATTCAAGAAAAATGGCATTAGGAATGTAAGGGGCATTCTGGATAAAATTTGCTTTTTAAAGACCTTGATATGCCATCAAGGTAGTGCGAATTGCATAGATTCAGGGGCAAATACAGTTGCTTCATGACCTTGACCTATAATTATGCTAACTGATATGTGACACCTGGAGGTTGATTTATGTATGCCACGGGGGATAACCTCTCGTTCTGAGGAAACATCGCGCACCTCCTCCTCCTCCTCCTCCTCCTCCTCCTCCTCCTCCTCCTCCTCCTCCTCCCCCCCCCCAACACCTCTCCCCTCCCCTCTCTGATACAAGCACACTTTTTATTTCAAATTAATTGATTAATTAATTAAATCGATCAACAATTAACGCTACCCCCTCTGGAAAACCCCCAGCACTTCCCTCCCATATCCCCTCTCTTCCTCGCCTCCCCACCTGGAAATTCGCAGGAAAAGGACTCAGTCTGTGCTGGCGAGGAAGGATCTCACGACAGGAAATTCAAATCAGTGTCACACAAGAGAGGATATACTCTGTTTATTTATAAAATTCAATTTTCAGGAGTTTAATCTCTTCATTTTGCGGGCAAAGCTCACATCCAGCAACAACATTTCCTAATTACGTAATTACACTGTTGCAGATTGGAGACGTTGTCTTGTTGGAAAATTTTCGTGTGTGTGCCTTGACGTACAGGGAACGACTGAGCTAAAGCACAATGCCTCCACCAGGGGACGTCCCACCCCAATCCCTCGCCCACCTCCATCCAGAAAAAATTAACGGGAGAAAGACTCAATCTGTGCTGGAGAGGAAGGATCTCATGACACGAAATTCAAATCAATGTCAATAATATATTGACATGTATTCTTTATTTAAGCAGTTTGTGAGAGATTGGGCTCAACCGCAAGAGTAGAGCTCAGGTCTGCATCCTCATCCTCCCATCCCCGCTTTCTATGACGTAATAACTGTAATAACCTAGGAATGGAATGAAGAGTGGTTTAGTAGTCACACCGTGTTACAAGAGGAGGCCGAAATGCACGCGTTTCAGAACTATACTGACGTGAGGTCTGGAACATGACAAGGAATGAGAATTCAGAAAGCGGATGTAATTCGTTTGATACTCAACTTCAATCCATTGATGAAGAACGTCGCTCTTGACGGTACATGATTCACAATATTATCTGTTCAGAAGACATAGTAACTGAATATGGCGCCTTGTTAGGTCGTAGCAAATGACGTAGCTGAAGGCTATTCTAAACTGTCGTCTCTGCTAATGAGAGCGTCTGTAGTCAGTGAACCATCGCTAGCAAAGTCGGCTGTACAACTGGGGCGAGTGCTAGGGAGTCTCTCTAGACTAGACCTGCCGTGTGGCGGCGCTCGGTCTGCAATCACAGATAGTGGCGACACGCGGGTCCGACGTGTACTAACGGACCGCGGCTGATTTAAAGGCTACCACCTAGCAAGTGTGGTGTCTGGCGGTGACACCACAGAGGATACAGAGAGACAGGAACAGTAGATGACGTGCCTCGCTCAGGCCACCCAAGGGCTATTACTGCAGTGGATGACCGCTACCTGACAGCAACGCCACCATGTTCAATAATGCTTTTCGTGCAGCCACAGAACGTCGTGTTACGACTCAAACTGTGCACAATAGGCTGCATGTTGCGTAACTTCTCTGCCGACTTCCATAGCGAGGTTTACCTTTGCAACCACGACACCATGCAGCTCGGTACAGATGGTCCCAACAACGTGCCGAATGGACCGCTCAGGATTGGCATCACGTTCTCTTCACCGATGAATGTCGCATATTCCTTCAAGCAGACAATCGTCGGAGACGTGTTTAGAGGCAATCAGGTCAGGCTGAACGCCTTAGACACACTGTCCAGCGAGTGCAGCAAGGTTTAGGTTCCCTGAGGTTTTGGGGTGGCGTTATGTGAGGCCTACGTACATCGATGGTTGTCATGGAAGGCGCCGTAACGGCTGTACGATACGTGAATGCCATCCTCCGACCGATAGTGCAACCATATCGACAGCATATTGGCGAGGCATTCGTCTTCATGGACGACAATTCGCGCCCCCATCGTGCACATCTTGTGAATGATTTCCTTCAGGATAACGACAACGCACGACTAGAGTGGCCAGCATGTTCTCCTTACATGAACACTATCGGACATGCCTGGGATAGATTACAAGGGGCTGTTTATGGACGACGTGACCTACCAACCACTCTGAGAGATCTACACTGAATCGCCTTTGAGGAGTGTGACACTCTGGACCAACAGTGCCTTGATGAACATGTGGATAGTATGCCACGACAAATACAGGCATGCATCAATGCAAGAGGACGTGCTTCTGGATATTAGAGGTACCGGTGTGTACAGCAATGTAGACCACCACCTCTGAAGGCCTCGCTGTATAGTGGTACAACATGCAATGTGTGGTTGTCGTGAGCAGTGAATAGGGCAGAAATGTTTATGTTGATCTCTATTCCAATTTTCTGTACAGGTTCCGGAACTCTTGGAACCGAGGCGATGCAAAACTTTTTTTGATGTGTGCTCTATGTTTTGTTTGTAGAGGAAATTACTCTATTTACATTATGTTTGCATGTGGTACTCAGATACTTAAAACATGTTTTTATTACGAAGAAGGATCATTTTAAGGTGGTGGTGAGTGTTTCAAGCAATCTATTTGACTGCTCTAAGTGGTTAAATAATTAATTTGATAGGGTAATTGAAATGGACTATTTCCCTCTATTTTTGATATCGAAATTGTGTTAGCTACCACTTTATCCCCAGAATTAGCCAGCGGGAACATAGTATTCTGAGGAGAGATGAAAACTGCCGTCTGTGTGTTTGGAGACATTGATTCACACACACAAGCAGGAAGCAGCCTCGTGAGAGAGACAGAGACAAGAAGTGATCTGGAATTTCCTGATCAATGGAATGCTTTGTTTGGGACTGCGAGATCAAAGGAGACTGATATCTAGTGTGTGGTCTGTTGTACATAGTATTATGACTTGTAATTAGTACACTAGGCAGTTTTTGACCTCTGTGGCGGCGCCCGGACAATAGACACACACACGCGTGAAATCCCAAATGGTGACTGCTATACCGCACTTCATTCCATTTCTCAGTGTTTACAGTTATTACGGCATGGGAAGTGGGCATGATGAGGTGTAGGCCTGAACTCAATCCATGCGTTTGAGCCTTGTCTCCCACAAACTGATTAAATATAGAATATACATCAATATGTTATTGACACTGATTTCAATTTCATATCATAGGATCCTTCCTCTCCAGCACAGACTGAGTCTTTTTCCCGCCAGGGGGTGTGGGAGGGGAAGGCTGGGGGATTTCGAAGAGGGGGAAGTGTTAACTGATCAGTTTAATTAATTATCCAATTAATTTGATATCAAAAGTGTCAATTGCATTGTCAGGGGGGTGGGGAGAGGGGTTGGGGAGGAAGAGAGGAAGAGAGGGAGGTGGAAGTGGTGGGGTGTTCTCAAACGGACAGTTTATGCCCAAGGGTCATAAATAAACCATCATGGGGCTATACATCAATTAACATAACAATAACTTAAGGCCACAAATCAATCAAATTTACCCCATGAATGTATGCAAACCGCAATAATAGTTGCACATTTCAAGGTCGTTAAAAGTCCAGTTTTATCCAAAATGCCCATTACATTCTTACTAACAGTTAGAGCAACTGACAGATTTCGCAAGCCACCTTTCTGAAAACACGAAAGCGGAAGGACCCCGAGGAGGCTCGAAGAAGCTTTCGTTTTTGCCGTTCTGTGGCTCAGTAGCAGGCAAAATTAGCCGGCTCCTACACAAGCGCAAAATCTATTTTGTCTTCAGGGCTACAACAAAAATTCTACAACTCATGAGGCTTGTAAAAGACGAACGAGGGCTCAGAACGCCAGGAGTCTGTAAAATACCACGTGAGTGTAGACAGTTTTATGTCGGACAGACGGTGAGATTGTGTGCCGTTGAACATCGCTGTATAGAACACAAGAGATGCTTTTGCCTTCGGCACCCTGAGGAATCAGTGGTAGCAGAGCATGCTCTAGAAAATGAACATTGTATGGCAATCGAAGAGACATCAGTTATTGCATGGACTAGTAGTTTCTCCGATAGCGTAATTAAAAAACCGATCGAGATAAACATTTGTTACCACACTGTCAATACAGAAGGCAGCCTACAGTTAAGCACAGCTTGGGACCCAGCCACTGGAAGGCTGCAGCAGGCACAGTGGGCGCACAACGGAAACAGTACCTTATATGGTGGTGGAGCGGGCCCCAGTGACGTCACAGAAGGTAGCGCGGCTATACAAGGACTGTAGTAGCAACAAAAGAAACAGTCACCTCTGTACAATGGATTTTAAACCACTTGCAACGAATGGAAGCTCAAGAGAATTTTATCAGTAATAGATCACTTTCCTCAGTATGTGGAGAGATTGCCATGCCGAACCAGCTAGCAGTTACAGTAACACAGGCAATGGTCACCATTTGAATACTTGAGTTTGAGGTACCGGAAACTATGTCTGTAGACCAAAGAACACGTTTTATCAAGTTTTGTTCCTTGATACGTGAACTGAGAACTAGTCCACTTCGCCCATGGTCAAACAGTAGAATGGAACAGTTGCACTAGATAATCAAAAGGACATTAAGCTACTATGTGAACTCACACGATAATGATTGGTATACATATCTTTTGTTTGCCATGACTTGTACAGTCAAATAGCCACACCAATACAGGGTTGTCTTCGTATGAGATGATGTATAGTAGAAAAATGCCATCGACATTTGGTATGATTAGGGCAAAAAGAGGCAGGAATCGAAAGGTGGTCTGTGAATTCACGGGAACAGTGAGAGAAGTATGGAAGCGTGTGAAGAAGGCGAACACAAGGGCACTGGAGAGACAAGGAGAAGCTCTGAAACACCCTAAGGGCTTACAACATTAGGGAGTAGGGTAGTGGGTCATCCTATCCAACCCATACACTCTGAAGGTTAAGACTAAAAACTTGCCATGAGCTGCCAAGGACCGTACCAAGTGAGTGAAACTACGTCACCAGTCAACATTAGCCTACAGCTGCCGATGAGGTCGACAATAGTGCATGGCGGGAGCCTACAATCGTTCTGAGGGGCCCCAGAGTCGATCCCAGGACGGTAAGTAGACAGCTTGAGAAATAATCACAAAGGACGAGGGGAGTAGTAGGTGTGAGATTGTTGATGGAACCGTTTGAGAGGTACCATATGCAATAAGGTAAATGAATTGACAAAAGTTGTGTTATTGGCAGTTATTAGGGTATTATGTGCGAGATATCGGTTTGTAATGTATTGAGGGTAAAATAGTGCGTCTTTTGTTAGGTTAAGGTAAGGTTTTGAGGGATGACCAGTGGCATCATCCTCCCTCCCAGAATCTTCGTCACTGGGAACAGTTTCCAACCACTGGCCGGGTCTGAACTGCAAACACATCTCTCCATTTCCCTCTGTCCTCCCACCACCACACAGTGCCAGTCCTCTCCTTTACTGTGAATACTCTCCCAGTCTCCTTCCAGCAACTATCCCTAGGTCTTCCTCTTGGTCTTTTGCCTTGGAGCCTCAATTGATACGTCCTCCATAGTATACTATCAAATCTATGCACGTCCATATCACTTAATCCTTAATGATTCTATCTGCTTGCAAGGTTACTTCCTTTGCCATCTCCCTGACCTGTTCATTTATTATTCCTTGTATCCATGTTACCCCAACTCCGCTTCTGTGAAATTTCATAGAAAGACCATAAGTGTTTTCACCATGTGACAATGTTATCAGGTCTGATAGGCATGTAATGGGCACTGAAATGCGTCAGATTATTAGTGACCATCGTGCGTGAGACCGTTGACAGAGTTTGAAAGTGGTATTATTGTAGACCTACAAGCGTCCAGCTACTAGAATAGTGCAATACCCTGCCATGTTGGGCGTTTGCATGTGACACCAGCTCAATGTTATATTGAGTGGGAACGTGAGGGGAAACTGAACACGTCTTCATGGTCCTTGTCGAGTAAGTCTGACGACACAAAGAGAGTATTGCTGTACTATATAGCAAGAAAATCTGAACGTCTGCAACTGCCATCTGGAATAAGAAATGAATCCACCAACACAACCTGTGCCACCAGAATGAATTTTAGGCTCTGCAGCATAGTGTGCGTTGACGTGAAACGTCCTGAGCACAAAGTTTTAATCTGACAGGAAGTTTCACATCTTCGCACACACTTCTAAGAAGTGAAAAATTCATTCTGGAAACAATCCCCCAGGCTGTGCCTAGATCATGTCTCCTCAACATCTTTTCTTTCAGGGGTGCTAGTACTGCTGCAAGTTCCGCGGGAGAGTTTCTGTGAATTGAAGAAGGTAGGCTTAGGAGGTAATGGCGGAAGTAAAGCCTTGAGGACTCGACGTGGATCGTTTTGGGTAGCTCGCCGGTACCGTAGCTCAGCGTGTTCGGTCAGTGGGCCGGCTGCCCTCTGTAATAAAAAAACTGAGTGAAGTATTCAACGATGAACTTGAAGGGGGGTCATGTGACGTCCGCCCATACCAAACGACGAAGAACATGAAAAAAAGGCAACCTAGTCGGCAGAGCACTTGCAAGCGAAAGGCGAAGTTCTAGGGTTCGAGTTAGGATCCGGCATACAGTTTTAATCTGGCAGGAAGTTCCATCCTGTGTGATTCCAGTGCGTTAGTTAGAGACTTACATGAGGTGGGAAACTGAACCATCGTCAGGAGAGTTATCTGCTAGTGTAGTGGTAACGTACTAGGAAAGCATGGATTGCTGATAATGTGAATAAGTTTCCTTTAATTTACGTCTATGGCCACAATCTTTTCTGTTTAACAGATTACCTGTTTCGGTCTTTAATGACCATCATCAGATCTGTCTCATGAAAACAAAGTCCTAATGTACTGCAGCCATAGTGGCATGGTGAAATGTTAAATGCGTAATCAGCACCAGCATTCAACATTTGACGGTGCCACTATGGCTGCAGTACATTAGGACTTTGTTTTTATGAGACATATCTGATGATGGTCATTAAAGACCGAAATCGGTAATCTGTTAAACAGAAAAAGATTGTGGCCATATACGTAAATTAAAGGAAACTTATTACATATACGGGTCACTGTGTGTTTTCGCGATGATGTCGCAGCTTGTGATAATGT
Source organism: Schistocerca nitens (assembly GCF_023898315.1). Lineage (NCBI taxonomy): Eukaryota > Metazoa > Arthropoda > Insecta > Orthoptera > Acrididae > Schistocerca > Schistocerca nitens. The sequence goes on along the minus strand of NC_064614.1, from coordinate 482,533,907 downwards.
GAATCACAACATTTTCAACGAAGAATTCTGGTTCTGCGCTACCTCGGACGACAATCTTCTGTGAGATGATGGCTCCAAGGGGAGACGACACACTCTAACAATATTTTGGAGACACATGCTAGTATTAGTCCTAACGGCGTTTCGAGGAGAGCTATCAGGTATGACATCAAGCCGCCTCTGATAGTGCTTCAGAGAACTCAGACGACACAGCAGTAGGTCTCAGACGCCCTGCATCCTCAAGTGCTATGCTTCATAAGACAACATCCTAATGCCATCTATCAGCAGGACAACGCTCATATTGACACGGTACGTGACTCTACGAACTGCCTGCATCATCTGTTGTAAAACGCCGTCATACAACTGTAGAACGAACCATTACTGAGAATATTACGCCTCAGTTGTCGAAAATGTGTGGTTTCTTTACCATAACTTGTTTTGGGACTACGTTATCACATTATCAACTACTTAAAGTTAGTTAATCACGCATTTTCGACAACTGGTGCGTAATATTCTCAGTGCTGATGCCTGCATTATGTTGAATGACTCCGTTACACAGCGACATACCCTTACCTGTCCCCAATGGAACACGTTTGGGATCAATTCGGACGTCAGTTACACTCCAGTGTCAATATCCATGTCATCAAGAGCCAGCAGCATCAGTTCTGGATCAGACTACCTTAGAGGAGAATAAAATGGTTATATTACGTCCTGCCCAACCAAAATGTTGCCTGTATCACGTTTCATTTCACTCTGTTCTCGTTGAAAGTGCATCAATTTAATCACAGAGAGTGAATATCTCTCATTGATTTTGACTTCTCTAAGTTTGGTTAAAATTGTGCTATTATTCGCAGCTCTCTGTAGGTACTTTTTTATATCTAACCTCTTTTTCTATCGTTTTTTTTCTGAAGCTATCTGAAATCAATGTCTATAAACTTGCGTCATTATCATTGGTATGTAGATATTTTATTTTTTCCTTTACTGTTATTTGATTCCCTTGCCACCAAGTTGAGGGGTGGGGGAGGGGGGTGGCAGAGTGCTGATCTTCAGCAGCAAGCATTTATAAAATGTACAAACACAGTGAAAGTTGCGCTCCACTTCTCTTGACCAGAGTCGAGGTACTTAAGTGCAATGCTCTTTATAAATAATTTTTTTGAAAATACCAGGGGAGAGGGACCAATGATGCTTCTTTTCTCTGAATTCTTAATACAAGTGATCTTTGAGTTTGTCCACTGCGCACTGTGATAACACCATTACAGTGAAACAACAAGCTTACGTGTGCACCAGGCTATGTTTAGTGGGTCGGCTAAACATGGAAGAGTTATAAGACAACGTAAAGTATCTTGCAATCTATTCCAAGGTTGAGATTAACAGGTATTTATTTTCTATGGTGATTACCAAAAATCACAATAAAAATTAACAGACAACAAAGTTTTCTAAAACTCAGATCAAATTACAGAATGACGCTAACACTGTGGGGAGGAATCAAACAGTGTGGAAACTGTGTGGAGTACAGCAATCTACGCTTATCGGGGCATCTCGCGAAATCAGAGCTGACACAACACAATGGTACGGATTGTAACAAAATCAAGCAAGACATGTTGGGCAGGAAAGTAAGAAAATTGCGAGCTGCTCGGAATGTGCACCACATTACGAAAATAGCGACACTTACGATACTCGTGCATGTCCACAAAATACACAAACCGTGCACCCATCAGCACCAAATGGTGGCCGAGAGACGAGTGACACTCGTGGAGGGCGGAGACAGAATTACCACGGAATATACAGGGTGAGTCACCTAACATTACCGCTGGGTATATTTCGTAAACCACATCAAATACTGACGAACCGATTCCACAGACCGAACGTGAGGAGAGGGGCTAGTGTAATTGGTTAATACAAACCATAAAAAATGCACGGGAGTATGTTTTTTAACACAAACCTAGTTTTTTTTAAATGGAACCCCGTTAGTATTGTTAGCACATCTGAACTTATAAACAAATACGTAATCAGTGCCGTTTGTTGCATTGTAAAATGTTAATTACATCCGGAGATATTGTAACCTAAAGTTGACGCTTGAGTACCACTCCTCCGCTGTTCGATCGTGTGTATCGGAGAGCACCGAATTACGTAGGGATCCAAAGGGAACGGTGATGGACCTTAGGTACAGAAGAGACTGGAACAGCACATTACGTCCACATGCTAACACCTTTTTATTGGTCTTTTTCACTGACGCTCATGTACATTACCATGAGGGGTGAGGTACACGTACACACGTGGTTTCCGTTTTCAATTACGGATTGGTATAGAGTGTGTCCCGACATGTCAGGCCAATAGATGTTCAATGTGGTGGCCATCATTTGCTGCACACAATTGCAATCTCTGGCGTAATGAATGTCGTACACGCCGCAGTACATCTGGTGTAATGTCGCCGCAGGTTGCCACAGTACGTTGTTTCATATCCTCTGGGGTTGTAGGCACATCACGGTACACATTCTCCTTTAACGTACCCCACAGAAAGAAGTCCAGAGGTGTAAGATCAGGAGAACGGGCTGGCCAATTTATGCGTCCTCCACGTCCTATGAAACGCCCGTCGAACACCCTGTCAAGGGTGAGCCTAGTGTTAATTGCGGAATGTGCAGGTGCACCATCATTCTGATACCACATACGTCGACGCGTTTCCAGTGGGACATTTTCGAGCAACGTTGGCAGATCATTCTGTAGAAACGCGATGTATGTTGCAGCTGTTCGCCGACCGTGGCCCGTGTTTGTTACAACACGCAACTGAACGTCGGAGGTTTCAAGCGTCAACTTTAGGTTACAATATCTCCGGATGTAATTAACATTTTACAATGCAACAAACGGCACTGATTACGTATTTGTTTATATGTTCAGATGTGCTAACAAAACTAACGTGGTTCCCTTTAAAAAAACCTAGGTTTGTGTTAAAAAACATACTTCCGTGCATTTTTGTATGGTTTGTATTAAACAATTACACCAGCCCCTCTCCTCACGTTCGGTCTGAGGAATCGGTTCGTGAGTATTTGATGTGGATTTCGAAATACATCCAGCGGTAACGTTAGGTGACTCACCCTGTATATCGCCCTCCACAACTCCGTACCTTCACAAAAACTCTATATGGAGGGGACGACTCAATGCTGTTGCTAATATGCCGGACGGGAAGATAGCTTATTTCATGAAAAAATGAAGCTTCCCGCTCTTGGCATACAAAAGGCACCTTAACGAGTAAGTCGTTGGTAGTGGAATGGAGAAATGTTTCATTGATTTGTCGCCTTCTTCGTGCCTAGCACTGTGGCGGGGCGACTCAGTTCTATTGTGTAACACCAAATTTGGGAGCGAAAGCAACGACCCTTCGGACGCCACTCAGTCAGGGTCTGAGTGCCACGTCTTTTGATGTCCAAACAGAATAGACGGAAGTGGCGACACGGCGCCTTGTGTTCAGGGTAGGTTGGTCTGCCAACAAAAGCGCGAAACTAGGCGCAGCATTACTTCTGCGAAAATTGCGCAACTGCCAGGGGACCTTCTTCCTTCCTAATGAGATTCACAGCCGACAAAGAGGTCCTAGAAAACACATTTGGGAACACGTTAGCCGTGAGAAAAATCAAAAGCTTTACTCCCAGGAAATGTGCCCAGTACAGTCTACGTAAAATTAATCACGAAATGGTGACAAAAATGGATCAATATCGCGCAGCGATATGTCAGAGTACAATAATTACAAGGGCAGCTGACCGTTGAAGATTTTAAGTTGAGGAGGAGGACCTCAGACCAAGATTTTTCGAAGGGATGGAAGAAAGTGGGATGAAGAGCAACCTGGCAGGGAAAGGCAGAGTGTCATTCTGTCAAAGCGCCCAAGGATGAGAGAATCTCTGGGCATGATTAGCTGTTAGGTAGACTTCGCTGCGACAGGATGCTCAGAGTGTGTAGCTGGAAGGTTAGGGAGGGAAGGGGGAGGTGAGAATGTGTTGGTGCGAGCCTGTCAGGGTACGAGAATTGATAACACTGGGGAACAGCCATTTTGTTCTCCTATATCTGTGACTTGTTCTTTTTGGTCTCTGAATTCAAAACTATTAGCAGTTTTTCTCTATCACGTCAAGTTTTTAAACTACAGGATACTCTCTCTTTACCCTAAAGTCACTAAAACTGGGCACACAAAGGAAAATAAATTGGGTACTAACCAAACGTAGTAGAATATTAGAATATTTTATTTATTCAAAGGTTATTATAATATTCAAAGTTACATTGTGTTTATACAAATAATAAAAACAAAGATAATAGGGTACAAATTTTCGCTTATAACTTTTCCTACAATGTTCCATCTGGGGACATTTTCGCTTGATGCTCCAAAAGTAGTCAGCCATCATACCAACATCCCATCTACCTTGACACCTTGCTTCCATGACCTTCAAATCTTGGTGGAACCGCTCACCCTGTTCATCGCTAACAGCACCAAGATTTTCTGGAAAGTTAGCAAGATGGCTATGTAAGAAATGCAGTTTGATACGTTACAGCCAAGCTTTTTAAAGCTCCCTAAGAGTTGTTGAACAATTTCGACGTAATTCTGGGCTCGTGTATTTCCTAGAATGTCCTTGACAATACTTTTGAATGGCAACTAAGCATTCTTTTCAAGTTCGGTCACTGTTTCTATGAAACGTTCATCTTTTAATAAGGTGCCGAATCTGTGGCCCATCAAAGACAACAGCCTTCATCTTCTCATATGACTAGCCAGGAAATGCCGAAATGTTATACTTAAAACAGTCCCCTTCAGTTGACAGAGCTCTAACAAATTGCTTCATGAGACCTAGTTTTATATGCAAAGGCGGAAATATAATATTTTTTCTGTTGACAAGTGGATGATTTTCAATGTTTGGATCATCAGGTTTCAGGTCAGATCTTGGCGGCCACTTTGACTGCACCCAATGCTTCTCACGAGCTCTGCTGTCCCACATACACCGAAAACAAGAATACTTGGTACATCCGCGTTGCTGGCCAAGAAGGAAAGAAACCATTTTAAGGTCAACACAGATGATCCATTGGTGCAATTTATATTGCAACACGTCAGTGACCTTCTTCGTTTTTCATGCAAGAAAACTGAATGGCCTATTGGGACTGAACCTTATAAATTTCCATTTTGGAGAAGAACACACTTCAAGCTACGTTTTGAGCTATCTATAAACAATCGCCATTCGGTTGCGTTATAGACTGAAATTCCGAATTCCTTCATTTAACCAGGTATGTTGTGGCAATACACAAATCCATCAGCACTCCGAAAGAACTGCAGAGATGCACTTTCTCTCGATCGGAAGTAGGTGAGTCTAGCGACTTTTTCTAACAATTTTTTTTTTCGTGCAGTCTCGATGCTAGAAGCTCTGATGCTTTTCCAGATAGTCCCAAACCCCATACCAAGTGATTTAACTCATACTGATTAAATTCTTTACGAATAGGATCATCATCACCTTTAAAATCTTCGTCGCTGCGGTCACTTCGATCTTCGCCCGACGCATCTTCTTGTCTTTCCGAATAGGGTAATTCTTGAAACACTGGCACTGGAATTTCAATGTAACTGACCACGTTAGTCTACACAGTATGAATGCAAACCTGTCGCGCGGCGTCACTATCCCCTCCAGTCGTCACTGGTTTAAGGTTCGCCGACAGAGTGCAGCACAGCTTTCTGTAACAAACAAGTTACCTGTCAGAACCGTAATCGCATGCGCAACAACTGTAAAAACAAAACTTGACGTGATAGGAAAAAACTAATTACAGTTTTGGAATCAGCATGTCCATTTACCTCTAAAAGAGCCTAAGAATCGAAGTCAACAGAAATTAAGTTACACATTGTTCCCCAGTGTAACCAGGGATAAAAGGATAGGTGCTCGGTCTCAAGTTTGCGGTAGGTGTTCTGTGTGGGAGGGAAGCTAGGTAAAATTGATATATTTGTATAGGATCGTAGTCGTAAAGGGTACACGGATAGTGCAGGCAAGGTGGTGTGCGTTTGAAGATTTGGAGACAGTGGTAACATTGTGGTGGAACTGAAATTCAGGCGACTTTGACATAAGAGCAGATTGGTTGGACCAAGGTTTTGTAGGTATGGAGTGTGGTAGAAAGGTAAAATCTCCATATTCGACTTTCTAGTAGTTACAATCTAGGGTTAGTTCGAGGTGTTTTAGAACATACTAAACTAGATAGTATAGTTGTAAATGGGACTGGAAGCCGCAGGTGGTTCGTCTTATAGTTAAGGCACTGCCCAGACTACGGAAGGATAGATCCTAAGGAGCCACCGATTTCAGCAGTTAAGTAAACTGGTTCAGATGGAGCTGAAAGGATCGTTGGGTCTTCAGCAGGGTGTGGTTTAGTGGTAGGAATGCGCGCGTTGGAAAGGTTAACAGAAAATGGGTGTTTCAAGCACATAAATTACGTGGTCTATTTGATCGCTGTTATCGACCCTACGAGTATAAACTACGTGAGGGACTTGTAGTTGCTGCTTTCTCAACCGCAGGGGCCCGGCGCGCTGGGCGCGACTGGGGGACGTGAACCTGGAGGGCAAGAACCGGGACGCGAACCCGCAGCAGGTGGCGGTGGCGGAGCGCGTGGCGCACCCGGGCTACAAGCCGCCCAGCCGCTACGACGACGTGGCGCTGCTTCGCCTCGAGCACTCTGTCCACTTCGACGCGTACACGCGCCCCGCCTGCCTGCACGTGCAGCCCGACCTGCCCGCCGCCGTCGGCGTCGCCACCGGCTTCGGCAAGATCGACTTCGGTGAGCGCCGCGACCACCAGGCTCTGACCGCCAGCTAGTGTCCCGACTAAACAACAGGCTTCTGAAGCTTATACTTCTTACGTAAATGTGTAACCATTGTCGTCTACACACCGGATGAATAACGTTTATACACACATCATTATTTTCTGAATGTGCTCACACGGGTTTGTTTAGCAGCAGGCAGATACAGCTATTGACAGTTACAGCTATTGACAGTTAATTCATTTCATCGTGATCCAGATCGGTGCAACCTGGACATTCGTAGAAAATTTAAAATTGACGGAGAGTTGTGCCTAAATAGAATTGAAGATACGTTGCCTCGTATGCTGTGCATGCTATACAGGGTGGTCCATTGATAGTGACCGGGCCAGATATCTCACGAAATAAGCGTCAAACGAAAAAAAATTACAAAGAACGAAACTTGTCTAGTTTGAAGCGGGAAACCAAATGGTGCTACGGTTGGCCAGCTAGATGGCGCTGCCATAGGTCAAACGAATATCAACTGCGTTTTTTTAAATAGGAACCCCCATTTTTATTGCATATTTGTGTAGTACGTAAAGAAATATGAATGTTTTAGTTGGACCACTTTTTTCACTTTGTGATAGATGGCCCTATAATAGTCACAAACATATGGCTCACAATTTTAGACGAACAGTTGGTAACAGGCAGGTTTTCTAAATTAAAGTTTTTCGGTTGTTCCAAATGGTTCAAATGGCTCTGAGCACTATGGGACTTAACAGCTATGGTCATCAGTCCCCTAGAACTTAGAACTACTTAAACCTAACTAACCTAAGGACATCATACAACACCCAGTCATCACGAGGCAGAGAATCGGTTGTTCCATGGTGATACATGTACCTTTGTGAACTTATCATTTCTGAGAACGCATGCTGTTACAGCGTGATTACCTGTAAATACCACATTAATGCAATAAATGCTCAAAATGATGTCCGTCAACCTCAATGCATTTGGCAATACGCGTAACGACATTCCTCTCAACAGCGAGTAGTTCGCCTTCCGTAATGCTCGCACATGCATTGACAATGCGCTGACGCATGTTGTCAGGCGTTGTCGGTGGATCACGATAGCAAATATCCTTCAACTTTCCCCACAGAAAGAAATCCGGGGACGTCAGATCCGGTGAACGTGCGGGCCATGGTATGGTGCTTCGACGACCAATCCACGTGTTATGAAATATGCTATTCAATACCGCTTCAACCGCACGCGAACTATGTGCCGGACATCCATCACATAGAAAGTACATCGCCATTTTGTCATGCAGTGAAACATCTTGTAGTGACATCGGTAGAACATTACGTAGGAAATCACCATACATTGCACCATTTAGATTGCCATCGATAAAATGGGGACCAATTATCCTTCCTCCCATAATGTCGCACCTTACATTAACCCGCCAAGGTTCCACCTGTCGCAGCCATCGTGGATTTTCCGTTGCCCAATAGAGCATATTATGCCGGTTTACGTTGCCGCTGTTGGTGAATGACGCTTCGGCGGTAAATAGAACGCGTGCAAAAAACCTGTCATCGTCCCGTAATTTCTCTTGTGCCCAGTGGCAGAACTGTGCACGACGTTCAAAGTCGTCGCCATGCAATTTCTGGTGCATAGAAATATGGTACGGGTGCAATCGATGTTGATGTAGCATTCTCAACACCGACGTTTTTGAGATTCCCGATTCTCGCGCATTTTTTCTGCTTCTGATGAGCGGAGTAGCCGCGACAGCAGCAAAAACACCTACTTGGGTATCATCATTTGTTGCAGGTCGTGGTTGAGGTTTCATATGTGGCTGAACACTTCCTGTTTGCTTAAATAAAGTAACTATCCGGCGAACGGTCCGGACACTTGGATGATGTCGTCCAGGAGACCGAGCAGCATACATAGCACACGCCTGTTGGGCAATTTGATCCCAATAGCCATACATCAAACCCGATATCGACCTTTCACGTAATTGATAAACGGTCTATTTTAACACGGGTAATGTATCACGAAGGAAATACCGTTCGCACTGACCGAAAGTTCCGTGATACCACGTGCTTACGCGTTTGTGACTATTACAGCACCATCTATCACAAACCGAAAAAAGTGGTCCAACTAAAACATTCATATTTCTTTACGCACTACACGAATATGTAATAAAAAATGGTGGTTCCTATTTAAAAAAACGCAATTGATATCCGTTTGACCTATGGCAGCGCCATCTAGCGGACCAACCATAGCGCCGTCTGGTTTCCCCCTTCAAGCTAGACGAGTTTCGTTCTTTGTAGTTTTTTCGTTTGATGCTTATTTCGTGAGATATTTGGCCCGGTCACTATCAATGCACCACCCTGTATACACATTATTTTCTGAATGTGCTCACACGGGTTTGTGTAGCAGTAGGTAGATACAGTTAAGTCTTCCTCTATTGACAGTTAATTCATTTCATCGTGATCCAGATCGGTGCAACCTGGACATTAGTAGCAAATTTAAAATTGACAGAGAGTTGTGCCTAAATAGAATTGCAGATACATTGTTTCGTGTGCTATATACCGCATATTGCTCTTCGTGCAATGGTTAACTCGCGTATCTGAATCGTATTGAATCGTATATGCTTCCGTTTGAAATGTAAAATATTTTGACCTTTACTGGCGCGCCAGTGAGGATATTTACGGTCTCTGGCAAACCGTAATCGATATACGTCAACATCATGTGTGAAGAAGGTCTCTGACAACACTGGGTAACAGGTGATCTCAACTGTCGTTTACATGTCGAGTGACTATAGTTTACACGTAGTGTCATGTTTTCCTGCAAATGTAATAACATGTTTTCATTCATTTTTAATACTGGATATGGACTAAGTAAATGTGACCTCAAATGTGGCACGGAAATTTTAGTTACGTACCACATCTTATGAGGTCCTTCACTTGATACTCGTGCACATTTAAGTTGACACATAGGTTTAAGTTACATCTGCAACAAGATTGTTATTATGTCTTGTAGGTTTTTGCGAAGTACGTACTGATTTTATAGTGTTCTTCGTGTTCCTAATCGGTTGATGGCACAGCTAATAAAAAGAAAAACAATACAGCCTACTACAGGCCATGCTTTCTTTCAGAAGCTTTCTAGAGGCTGTGGCCCGACACAAAAGTGAAAATATAGCAAGCTTTTTAGTTTGGACCAGGAACACACACCAGTACAATATGTATACTAAAATTGTTACAGAATTTTGGTATAAAATAACATGAAGCATCTATATACTCAACACATTTAAAAATTCTTGAGCACTGGCTTCTTTCGGCCAAACTTCATTTTTGCGAAAGATATTTTCAAGTCATTTTCTTCTTGCACTTCTTCTGGTACATTAATTTGTTTTGTTGCTGCTTTCCATCTTCTGTCACTATGGCTATGCTATCCGCAAACACTAATAGATCTATTCCCATTCGTTAAAGTTTTAAACAGGTTCCAAACTTTTACTTCCTTATGATTACATACGTTTCTAGGTCGCCAAAAAATTCGCTTTATTTTTTACTTCTCGTGATGCGTTTTGGGTTACCTTATCGTCAGATCCGTGGCAAAAAAACACACGTTGAACAGTGATACGCAGTATCTTGTCACATCTGTTCATCCCAGTACATCAGTGCGCAAAGTGGCTCAGGCAGTACAACACGTTATAACGTAAACAACTTTTGCTACTATGTGGCGTTAGTATCATAATACCTACCAACAACACGCATATCTGTGACATATCAACATTTATTACAGGTATCATGTAATTTAACTTGCAAGTATATAAAAATCAGTTACAGGTACGGATTTATATTAATAAAGGCGCAAATGTTACATTTGAAAGCCGTTCAGATTCGAATATACAAAATATCCTTGACAGACGTGTGGTATATCATTTTTACTACTTACGTTAAAGTACTAATACATGGACACCATATTTCAAAAAATTAGCAGACCCATAAAAGGCAGTAGTACAGGAACAAGCATATTACTGGAATTACCTCCACACATACAGTAAAGTGATTGATAATGTTTGTAGAATCCAATCTGTCATTACAATTTACCAAACGAGTGCAATACATTTTTAATAATTGTATACCGGAAAATATGCAGTGCAGTTCTATACGACTTAGCTAACAAACCACTTGACACCAGACACTAAATAAAAATAATACAAACAGTAGTTTGACGAGTCACAGTTACACAGAGCATGAAAGTGAATGGCAATACCCAAAAATTGTAAAATGTGGGAAGGAAGGCGTAGGAGCATTTATTATGACAAACATACTTGATCTGGAATGGAAAGCACCGCATAATGTGGGAAAACATATGGAACTCTACAACACATATCATTAGTGGAGTAAAGAGAGACGCGAGCCACCTTTGGGATCAAATTGGTTTGCTAATTAATTAAATTGATGATGCACTCTCCTTAATCTACCATTATACTAATTGATTTATGACCCATGGGGATTGTTTTATGACCCCCTGGGGATAATCCATCCCTCTAAGAAACACCCAACCTCTCTCCTTCCCCCACTCCTCTGGGAAATCCCCAAACCTCCCCCTCCCCGTCACCAATATGAGCTCACTTTTGATATAAATGTAATTGACTAATTAATTAAATGGATCAACTAATTCTTCCCTCCCCCTCCTAGGAAATACCCCAGCTATCCCTTCCCCTCACTGACTTCCCCCCTCCCCTCCCTCATCTAGAAATTGGTAGAAAAAACGCTCAGTCTGTGCTGGAGAGGAACGGCCTTACGACATGAAATTCAAATCAATATCAATAATATATTGTTCAACTCAGTTTGAATATTCTTTATTTCATCAGTTTAAGGGAGACAGGATTCTCCCCACTTGGACAGAACTCACATCTGCAACCCCCCCCCCCCCCACACACACACACACACACTTCCCATGATATAATAACAGTAATCATCGAGGAATGGAATGATATGCGGTATATTAGCCTCCGTTCTGGGTAGCCTGTGCGTGTATTCATTGTCTGAGAGCCAACACAGGGGTCAAAAAGCACTACTAAATACCACCAGCTGTGGACAGGAATATGGCGTCCTTTAATACCAGGGAAACAAATTCTGCTCTCTCGCTCTCTCAGGTAGCTGTTTCTGATGTAACACCTGCATCTCAAACCCGCAGACCAAGGTGATGTGCCTACCCTCCCGAGGGACCTCCATTTCTTCTCATGGCCCCCAGACAAATCATCAGGCGGCAGTATTCCTTTGATTGGGAAATTCCATACTCACTTCCTGACTCTGTCTTTCTCTAGCGGTTGCTCCCTGTTTGTGTGAAGAAATGTACAAACCAATGTGTCCAAACATGCAGACAGAGCTTTTCATCCCTCCTCAGAGTACTGTATTCCAGTGTGCGATTTGTCCTTTTACCAGTGGGGGGGGGGGATGTCTTAGGGGGTTAGTATAATTATATATGTTACTAGCTTGGACTATGGCGTTACCCATGGTTAAACAGCTATTTATAAATAGATGTTAATGCCGAAACTCACTATTCACGCGTATGCACTATCAGAAAAGCCATCCCTTGTTATAGCTTTAAAAGTACATTATAGGTAAAGCTTATTTACAAAATCATCTACATACAGGTATACAAGGGGAATTCAAAAAGTAAAGGCACATTTTTGAAAAGTTGTACTTATTCTGATGATAGAAAACTGAAAAATGTGTTATTTTTCTACGTAAACTCCCTGGACTTCAATGCAGTTTTCCCGACGTTTTACGAGTTTTTTATATTTCATCAGAAAATACGTTTATCGGTTGCATCTGTAACCAATTTTGCACCGCAACAATGACGTCTTCATTACTTTCAAATCTTCTTCCCTGTAGTGCTGCCGTTAAGCGTTCAAAAATGTGAAAATCGCTTGGAGCCAGGTCTGGACTGTATGGTGGATGTTCCAGAACCTCGAATCTCAACTCCTTTATTGCGTCGGCTGTCCGTTTGGCAGAATGTGGGCGAGCGTTATCTTGTTGCAGGATGACAACTCTTCACAGTTTTCCACGACATTTGGATCTGATTGGAGGTTTTAGTTTCGTACGCAACACATCACATCCACCATACAATACAGACCTGGCTCTAAAGCCTCGTTTACGCTGGGGCGACGTCTTGCAACATTGTCGCATGCTACGGAAATGTGACGTGCGTCGTTTTGTCATTTAGTTCTAAATGTTTTGAAATGCTTAACTACTACATAACACTTTTTCAAAATTAATAAGCAAACATATTAATAGTATTAATAGTAAACTTTCAGTGTTCGGCTCCTCAAATTTAAATTATATGTAAAGTTGTACTCCAGTGCTTGGGAAATAAACATCCCAGGTTGGGATGCATAAACTAAACCCAGAGAAGGGGATGGCCTGATGCAGAGGGGGGGGAAATCCCCCCTATCCCCCCCTGCAAATCGCACACTGCTGTATTCTTACTGGCTAATGCTGGGGACAAAGGGAGAACTGACGCAATGCAATATCAAAAATGGTGGTAAATAGTCCATTTGCACTACCCTATCAAATTAATTGGTTAACAATTTACAGGATTCAAATAGATCACTTAGAACACTCACCACCAACTTACGATGATTATTTTTCGTAATAAAACATATTCTCAACGTTTGAGGATCACGTGCAAACATTTTGGAAACCAGTAATTAAATTCTGCCACAAACAGGTCATAGAACTAATTATATCTGAGGTCTTGTGAGCACTGACGTTTGAGAATACTAGCACCCGCCTCCATCACAACGTTTCCACTAAACATATCTGGCGAAAAAACCTTCTAATCGTACACACTCGCGATCATGAATTGTACACTGTCCGCCGACTGCCAGGCAGCTGGGGCCGCATCGTAGGGTGAGGCCCACAGATGCATCACACATCTCCAGCTTACCCGAGACTCAGATAGAAGAGAGACTGCCACCATGACCATGAAGCAGTCAGCTGATCAATTTACATTAGGCGAATAGTCGCCCAGGGCAAACACTCTTCATATTCACTCTTCTCATGCAACACACATGTCCGCTTTTGTCACTGCTCAACCAACATAATGCTTACTTTGCCGTTCTTCCACCAAGAGCGCGCCACTGCTCGGACCTGTCCCCATGGCTGTGGTCAAGAGCCGACAAGTTGGAGCATTCTTTGTAATTAAATGGTCCCTACAGGCTAAGTCATGGCTTCCGGTCGGCCATGCCCCCATGATGGCCCCTGCAGTGACTGTGGCACACTGAGACTGCAATTCCAATCCCAACATAGACTCACCTCAGTTTAAAAAGTCTGCTTTATCCAATCCGAGAAAGGAATGTTGTTGTCCATGCACCACGAATTGCTCACGTGAAAAATAGATTCCTCCACTTTATACGAGTTATTTCCGAAAAGAATAGAAATAGAGGGCATATACCCTTTCTCACATTACTAAAGTGTCATTACTTGTTGTGAAAATTCTGTACAATAGAATGGCAGATGCTATATTTCCGCCGGCCGCGGTGGTCTAGCGGTTCTAGGCGCGCAGTCCGGAACCGCGCGACTGCTACGGTCGCAGGTTCGAATCCTGCCTCGGGCATGGATGTGTGTGATGTCCTTAGGTTAGTTAGGTTTAAGTAGCTCTAAGTTCTAGGGGACTGATGACCACAGATGTTAAGTCCCATAGTGCTCAGAGCCATTTGAACCATTTTTGCTATATTTCCTCTAAGTATCTCTCATAAGGTAAAATAATCTGTTCTCATCAGCTTAATTTCTGTTACGTCCTGCATCACAGGACTAGAATATTAACCTCATTTTTCTTTCGTGAAGGAGTGCTAAAGCTTGCTCTATCTCTCCCACAGGATGCCTCCTCACTTCCGAACTCTCTTAAAGCAGCCAGATGCCTCGTCACCTGTCAAGTCTCTTAAGGTAGCAGCACAGAGGAGCTATAAATGTCAAGTTAATACCAATATCACTTTATAAATTCGGTAATACAGCTGACTTTATTACGAAGGTTATCTCTTCCTGTGTAGGCAAGAGATTGAAATTTCGTTAAAAAATCTCTCCGCAACGAAAAACAAAAAAAATGGCTCTGAGCACTATGGGACTTAACATCTGTGGTCATCAGTCCCCTAGAACTTAGAACTACTTAAACCTAACTAACCTAAGGACATCACAAACATCCATGTCCGAGGCAGGATTCGAACCTGCGACCGTAGCAGTCGCGCGGTTCCGGACTGAGCGCCTAGAACAGCTAGACCACCGCGGCCGGCCAACGAAAAACACCTGACTACTTCTCCAACTCATGAATCATATTCGTAGTACTTTCGTTCTTGCTTACACCCGCCCGGCGGCACGTCACTAATATCTAACTGATTGACTAATTAATTAAATTTTATCATGTGAGTCCCTTTGCTAAAAAAAATTGTTCAAATGGCTCTAAGCACTATGGGACTTAACATCTGAGGTCATCAGTCCCCTAGTCTTAGAAATACTTAAACCTAACTAACCTAAGGACATCACACACATCCAAGCACGATGCAGGATTCGAACCTGCAGCCGTAGCAGCAGCGCGGTTCCAGACTGAAGTGCCTAGAACCGCTCGGTCACAGCGGCCGGGGGTCCCTTTGCATGCTGAGTAGTTTTTTTCTGCAGTTGGGTAACACTCGCCAGGTAGCTCAATGGGAATCCCTGGGAGGCCCCATGGTACAGGGTAGATTTGTGATAGGATCAGCGTAGAGATTATAGGTAGATCCTCCGTGTATTAGGACAGGAAAAGGGTTCGATGATGGATCCGCCACCCGCTACAATCAGGATAGGGTTCGAAAGTGGATCCAGCACACATTATGGCCCAGATGGGGATTGGAGATTGATCACCACGCATTACAGTTGGGATAGGTTTTGAAGGTGAATCCACCTATGATGTGTCTGGTTCGGTGTATGGAAGTGGCTTCAATGGCGGTAGATCTGCAGTAAGATGTTACCCCCCTCTCCCCCCCCTCACCCCCCACATGAGACCGACACACACAAACTTATAGAAAAATAGTTCAGTTGCGCTAGGTGTTGACAAATGTACTACATTTACATGCAAATTTAGGATACGTGACCAGGAGTGAGGTCATGATCAAAGGAGCAGAAGTGATATAAAATCGGCAAAATTACGAAAACTGGCGGGAAACAACTTTGAACTGAGGGAAAATACGACAAAATGAGGGAAAATTGAGGGAGAATTATAGACTACTTACAAGTCTGCTCCGTGCAGGAAAATTCTGTGCATGGGAACGAGTGTGTGACAGCAAAAGGAATGCAAGGAAAACTGGACATGGAAGCACTAGCTACCAGGCAAACAGTAATTTTTCAAGGGGAGTAATAAGTCGGCTGGAACAAATTGTCTAACCTGGATGACGACCAAATGTCGAGTAATGAATTCATATCTTTCTGATCACAAGCCCAGGTGTGACCCCAAAGTTCTCAACAACCGCCTTACAGATTTTTACAAAGTGTCTAGATATATGAGTACGATAAACTTTATTTCCTCCTTAGCTGAAGAACATTTTATTAGCAGCTTTGGACTACAGTATACAACTACAGAATAAATCGCGCATTTGACCCTGTGTTTAAGTACAGGGTTATTACAAATGATTGAAGCGATTTCACAGCTCTACAATAACTTTATTATTTGAGATATTTTCACAATGCTTTGCACACACATACAAAAACTCAAAAAGTTTTTTTAGGCATTCACAAAAGTTCGATATGTGCCCCTTTAGTGATTCGGCAGATCAAGTTCCTCCCACACTCGGCGCAGCATGTCCCCATCAATGAGTTCGGAAGCATCGTTGATACGAGCTCGCAGTTCTGGCACGTTTCTTGGTAGAGGAGGTTTAAACACTGAATCTTTCACATAACCCCACAGAAAGACATCACATGGGGTTAAGTCGGGTGAGTGTGGAGGCCATGACATGAATTGCTGATTATGATCTCCACCACGACCGATCCATCAGTTTTCCAATCTCCTGTTTAAGAAATGCCGAACATCATGATGGAAGTGCGGTGGAGCACCATCCTGTTGAAAGATGAAGTCGGCGCCGTCGGTCTCAAGTTGTGGCGTGAGCCAATTTTCCAGCATGTCCAGATACACGTGTCCTGTAACGTTTTTTTCGCAGAAGAAAAAGGGGCCGTAAACTTTAAACCGTGAGATTGCACAAAACACGTTAACTTTTGGTGAATTGCGAATTTGCTGCACGAATGCGTGAGGATTCTCTACCGCCCAGATTCGCACATTGTGTCTGTTCACTACACCATTAAGAAAAAATGTTGCTTCATCACTGAAAACAAGTTTCGCACTGAACGCATCCTCTTCTATGAGCTGTTGCAACCGCGCCGAAAATTCAAAGCGTTTGACTTTGTCATCGGGTGTCAGGGCTTGTAGCAATTGTAAACGGTAAGGCTTCTGCTTTAGCCTTTTCCGTAAGATTTTCCAAACCGTCGGCTGTGGTACGTTTAGCTCCCTGCTTGCTTTATTCGTCGACTTCCGCGGGCTACGCGTGAAAATTGCCCGCACGCGTTCAACCGTTTTTCCGCTCACTGCAGGCCGACCCGTTGATTTCAAATAAATGGTTCAAATGGCTCTGAGCACTATGGGACTTAACAGCTATGGTCATCAGTCCCCTAGAACTTAGAACTACTTAAACCTAACTAACCTAAGGACATCACACAACACCCAGCCATCACGAGGCAGAGAAAATCCCTGACCCCGCCGGGAATCGAACCCGGGAACCCGGGCGTGGGAAACGAGAACGCTACCGCACGACCACGAGCTGCGGGCCCGTTGATTTCCCCTTACAGAGGTATCCAGAAGCTTTAAACTGCGCATACCATCGCCGAATGGAGTTAGCAGTTGGTGGATCTTTGTAGAACTTCGTCCTGAAGTGTCGTTGCACTGTTATGATTGACTGATGTGAGTGCATTTCAAGCACGACATACACTTTCTCGGCTCCTGTCGCCATTTTGTCTCACTGCGCTCTCGAGCGCTCTGGCGGCAGAAACCTGAAGTGCGGCTTCAGCCGAACAAAACTTCATGAGTTTTTGTCGTGACCATATGTCAATGAATGGAGCTACAGTGAATTTATGAAATCGCTTCAATCATTTGTAATAGCCCTGTATTTTAAACTCTAATAGTTTTTACAGTGTGCTTCTCTGTACTCTCTACCAATCGGAACCATGCAGTGTTGGCTAAGAAAAACCTCACAGAACAGTTAGTGCATGGTTCTTAATAACATTCCGCAGGATATCTAGAGAGGTAATACGGATACATACAAGTTGACTGCTGTGTTGGATGCTTTTCTAGAAAAGAGAACTGTCTGCCTCTAAAGTGACATGGAACTGCATTAAAGGATGATAGAAGGTAGATGGAGTAATCGGTTGAGAGTGTTTGCAACGAGGTAGGATTTAATGGTAGACTAACGATACATTCTAGAGAAAGTGGGATGTTATGACAGGTTGTTTAGCGCACATTTTAATCACTTTTTCCGTTGTCCTCTGTTTGTAGTATCTTCTTGATACTCGTTCAAACACCACAACAATACTACAGAATTGATAGAACAAGTGATTTGCATAAAATGTTTCTAAATCCTTCTGCCTGGAGCTCCATCATGCATAAATCGTGTGTTTCTTTTTCTTGTTAATCATCTGTTATATCACCACAACACTCTGAAATGTATCATATCTATTATACACCAATAAGGAATGCCAACCTCCTCAGCATACATACATCTAGAGACATCGTGTGTAACTGGACGGACGACGTGGGTAAGACTGGTATGGAACAGTCTTCGCAGATCGGCAGTTATGGTATTGGAGTGAGAATACTGGCCTATATCACTAGCGTCGATGGGGTGTGCAAATTTGGGACTCGTGTTATGTTCTTAATATATCGAAGTATGCTGATTATGTGGAACTCAGTTCGTTCTGTTCCTTCACGAGATGCCGACTGTAGCTTGCACAGTACCCCTCCCACTTTTGGTCAGTTCCTAATTAAATCGCAGACAATATTGCAGGGAGTGTTGGTTAAAGACAAGGGAACAGTTACAAGATGTGTAGAGAGACCATCTAGAGTTTTGCTCAGGATCCTTGGCCAATACGTTCAACGGCGAACTGTTGCAGAGTGCTGCAATGGATATTATGTATTTGCTGGGGTGGTAATCTTCAAGATCTTTCAACCTCAGACTTTATCCTACGAATGCGAGAATTCTCTCCTCAGATAAGGAGAGATGGACAATCGTAATTTTTCAAAATTTATAAAGTGTTTCGGCTAAGGAACGTAGTTTTTGCATCTCCTCTCAGCTGATCTTTATTTCCCTCACTAAGAAATATTATTTAATCATGTGATGTAGACAGTGTAACAGGGTTCGCGATATTCTCCATGTATATAGTACTCACAAAGTAATGGAAGGGGTGGTTTAGCAATGATACAGACATTGGGAACCATGCTGCAATGTAATTCGCTGATAGCATCAAGAGATCGGTGTGATGGGATGTTTTGTAAACATGACAAGTCGTCGAGATTGATAGTTTGGAACTCGAGTAATTAGGTAAAATGTGTTGAAATTACGAAAGATATGGTAAAATTACGAAAATTGATGGAAAATACGTAAAATTGAGGAAAATACGACAAAAATCTGGAGGAATGATGGGACTTACATGCTCGCCTGGGAGTATGAAAATCATTCTATTCCTCCACCGGTGTTACTGACAACTGGTGGTGCGTACTATCTGTGCTCAGTCAGTTTAAGTCCTGTAGAATACCTCTCATTTCACATTCGGTTATGCATTGTAAGTCAGAAAAATGAAAGACGCAGTGTCCAAAGATTTGGAAGTAATGATGACCACCACCGATGACACTGAAACGGTGGTCATATACCTGGTGTAATGTGCACCACCAGTTTGAGTAGTACCAGAATGCTGGTTAAGTGGTGACAGAAGCGGAAGTGTATGTGTGCACAACTGTCGGTGTGCATGATGCATATGCGAGCGTGTGGGATTGGCAGGTTTTTTTCGACGGATGTGTTTAGTGGAAACTATGTGGTGGAGGAGGGTGTTTGTGTTCTCAAATTTCAGTGCATGCAACACCTAGGGCATAATTAGTTCTATGATCTATTTGTGGCGTAATTTAATTGCTCGATTTGGAAAATGTTTGTGTGTAAGGTGGTGGTCAGTATTTCAAGCGATCTGTTTGACTCCTGTAAATTGTTAAACAATTAATTTGATAGGGTAGTGCAAATGGACTAATTCCTACTGCAACGTTACCTAACAGTTACTGCTCAGTAGTTGTTCTTTCAGACAGCATCCTATAAGAACAAATCTGTTGTATCTTTACCTGTGGTTACATATACTTCAGATACTTGGTCTATGTACTGCTCTGTTTAAAAAAGATGTATTCATAGGGTCGAGCCACACACATCCGATATCAGCAGATAATAGCCTATAACATCCTGCAGTCAAATAGGCTAGGATTGCGAATTAATAATTTACACAGAGATATATAATGAAAGATAAATGATTATTTTAAAAACAAGGTTTCTATTCTAACGTCTGTGTTTGATTTAGACGACTGAATTACGTTGAATAATATGCATTCAAAATCGGAACTCTCAAATAAATGGGAAGTGGTTCTACGATATTCAATCAAAATACAGACAGAAAATGTCCTTATCAAATGCAGCATGGTACCAAAATCCCGTGAACTAAATAGTCATCGAAGATACGCGAAAACTAAGTCTGTTTTGTGATCATAATACACCAAATATTCACTAGCTCGAAACACTTCAACACAATGATCCACAAATTATCACATTCTCAATTCCATAGATCAAGTGGCAAATGTTAGAGTCCTATTCTGGACCACATTCAGACCTCTCGAAATGTAAGTCCATCCAGAAGTACGGTAGCGGCCGTTCACCGCCCAGAATCACTCACCTCCGCAATCGAATACCACTCATTACCATAGGCAGGTCTGCCTCCTTCCAGAACTCGATATCAACGTGATGTAAAACCTAATCTTCCTTCCTTTCTTCTTTCCTTCCTTGTTTCCACAACTCATGTAAGTGTCAGAATCGCTCCCTTTGACTCTTCACTCGAAAAGTCCCAGTCTTCACTTGACTTCCGTAGTTTACTGCTGCTGTCTGTTTCTCCATTGGCTGCAGGCCGTCGCCACCAGAAATATATATCGTCCCTAAGCTCTACAGACACTTCCTGAACTTAACTATTACAGTACAACAATATTGAAATAAAGAAATGTCATAAACATGCGGTTACACTCAGATCATTTACAACAAACATAAGTTATAGTTCTTTTATAAATAAATAAGCCAGCATCCTTGCACAGGTGCCCTCACAATAAATGACAACAGACTGTTCTTAAATATTGTTTAAACAGCTATTTACGCCTGTTCGACAGAAGCGTCTTTTAGTTCTCTGTTCAGTTGTGGTGTCCGCTAGCACATGCGAATGGCCACTTTTAAAACAGCACAGTTTTTTAATAGAACTTCCATTCAATATTTAAATAAAGTTGCTACCAAAATATTAAACTGTTCGTTAAATAAATTAGTAAGGATGAAAAAATGTATGCTGTGTTCATTTACTGTGTAAATGTGTAGAATATGATGTTCTGCAAACATCTCCATAATAAAAAAATGTGTAAAAGACGTAATCAGATACGTACGTAGCCTTCAGCGATGAATGGCTATGGTGCAACTTCATCATCTTCCGTAGAATTTGCGTGAAATGATTAAAAGTTATTAATTCAGAGATTCATTGTGTAGATGTTTATTCACTATGAAATATTAATTTCAGAATTTTTAAAAATATTGAAATATTGTTTCGTTGAATGTTCCCGATTTTTCTGGGATAGCTGATGTGTTTAGATTTGCATTAATATTTGGCTGCAAATTATTGTAGACTCTCAACGAGCTGTAAGAAGCCGTCTTTCAGTTAGTCTCCAAGCCCACTATTTCTGGGAGCATAGCCGGCCCTGTTAAGCCACCAACGTTTCAACCAAATTTCTCGTACCGGAATTTTCCAGTTTCCAGTCATGTGCTGTTTGTCTCGTCTCCGGACGGCCTGGAGCAACCGCTTGAGCCCACCCTAAGCTGCAAGTCCACTAGCAGTCAGCCATTCATCAAATTTATCTTACCTCATAGCGATTCTAGGCAGCCGATTATCTCGCCTACATATGTGCTACGTTACATACCTCCACTTATTGTGTTACATTAGCTTTCTGACTTGGTACATAAATAGCATCAGATTTAACATGCATATCATAATAAATACATACATAATACATAATAAATAGAATACCACACTTGCACGTCAGAACAATAGAATAAGATCTTTGTGATGGTGTAAGAAACAGCATGTACCTCCTGGGATATGTTACATTATCAGCTTACCCCAGTGTATTTTAGAGCAAGAAATACTACCAGGAGTGAAAAAGTAGGTAAAATAAATGTAAATGTCGTGTGACTAGGGCCTCCCGTCGGGTAGACCATTCGCCGGGTGCAAGTCTTTCGATTTGACGCCACTTCGGCGACTTGCGCGTCGATGGGGATGAAATGATGATGATTAGTCGGGAATCGAACCCGGGTCCTTAGGATTGACGTTCTGTCGCGCTGACCATTCAGTTACCGGGGACGGACAAAAAAGTTGGTGACATAGAAACACGGTGCGAGCTTATCTTGGAATTTTTTTATGATAAAGCGTTTTAAGCCGAGGGCGGACACTGGCATAGTTATAAGGTAATACTCAAGTATCAGGTGCTGTCCCCTTACGGTAATCGCCACTAGTCCTAGCTTGATGCATTTTTTTTCTCTTCATAGCGGGAACTTGACCTCATTATAACAAAACAGGCACTAGCCTGGTCAAAACTAACATTATAACCTAAGTATCCTTCGTAATAATCAACGCTCTAGGTTAATTTACGACTAACAGATTTAGAACCACTGGCTGTTCGGGCTCAGGATAGCCTCTGAGGACAGCATACAACCTCGGCAACGAACACGTCTGTTGTGCCTAAGAAGCAATGTAAGAGAACAACCCAATAAGATACGCACCAGTGCGTGCAATAAACAGAATTAACCAAAGTACAGAAAGTTCACTTAACACAAGCAACATGGATGACGTTCCTTCGAACCGACCAACATAAAACGGCAAAACGCATTTCAAACTGATCGGCACAAGGCGACGACTTAAATAAATACGCAGCCCTGTGTCCCATTCACAGTTAATACCAAACACGACGATAATACTGAAAACAAATATAGACCAGCACAAGGCAACAACATAACTAAATGCACACGCCTTCGTCGAATAAACACGAAATCAATATTAAAAATTGTTCAAATGGCTCTGAGCACTATGGGACTTAACTTATGAGGTCATCAGTCCCAAGGAACTTTTTTTTTTTTTAATCTTTATTTGATCATTATCATGATACAATTTAACCTACTACCTAAAGACATTAGTAGGTCCTATTTTTAACTATTACAATATTCTATCTGCAGCTATTATTATGTTTAACACTACACGTTTCTACTGTAAATTTTCACCACTATGGGGGTTATTCTACTATACTATACTATGTTATTGTTTTAGTGCTACCTTGATTTTAGCTACTGTTAATTAGGATACTACTTGTGAATGGTTATTATTATGACTACTCTACCTGCAGCGTTACAAGTGTACCAGAATAAGATACAAACCTAATTGTTGGCCATTCCCACTGAGCTAATCCCAGTAGGAGTGCCCCTGGCACTGGGCTGGACGGTGAGGTCGTCGCTGCAGTTCTGTACTGTTTCTACTATCCTAGTTTGAACCTATAACTAACCTTATATCTAATGTCATAATTGGTGCGTAGTCAGGTCCGGTGGTGATGTACTGCCCCCCCAACCTATTCCGAAAACCTGGCGGATTCCAGCCGTGAAGCGGCTGGCCAAGTCCAGGTCCCGGCGGAACAGGGAGGGTGTACGTGACAAGTCTGGTATTTATTTATTGATTATTTCTTAAATATTCTTTGAGGACTTTTCCTGAGATTACGTCTGCTAGATGATTCAAGACGTTGAAAGTGTTTTCCTGCCTGAGCAAGTGGTGCGTGTCGTTATTCGGCAGTTGTTCCCTTAATTATTAATTATTGTGCTACATCGTCGAAGAGGGGACACTCGTACACCACGTGGTCTGTAGTGCCCTGCTCTGCTCCACAGTCACACGCTGATGTTGCCCTTTTCCCGAACCGACACAGATATGTCGGGTAGGGTCCGTGCCCAGTAAGAAAGTCCAGCAAGCCTCTTGTGGGTTTGATGTAAGTGAGTTTTAGGCGTTCCTGTATGTTTGGAAGGAGCTCGTGTGTTCTTCGGCCAGTCTCATCATTATCCCAGAGTTCCTGCCATAATTCAATTCTTCTTTTAATACTTTGTTTATCCCCTACATATACCCCCATGATTTCTTCAATTTTTTCTCTTCTATTCTTCTTTATCCAATACCAGGTGGCCTGTTCCCTAATTTTTATGTCCAGTGGACATAGCCCCATCAGTACTAAAAGTGCCCCTCCTGGAGTTGTTCTATATGCTCCTACTGACCGTAGGAGCATATTTCGCTGCACTCTTCTTACGGCCACGGCAGGCTTGACCCTCGTGAGCCTGTGTGCCCAGACCGCTGACCCGTAGCCTACGATGGATGTGAGGATGCCGTTATGGTACAATTTGATTAGATCAGGTGGGAGATGGAATCTTTTGTGTCCTATTCCGATTAAGTTGTTTAGTACTGTTAGTGATCTCTGTGTTACCGTGTCAATGTGTGATGCATAGTTCCACCTCTCATCGACGATGACACCGAGATACCGGGCTTCTCTGCGCCTGAGGACTGGTAGGCCATTTATTCTGACTGTAGGATTTCTTATAAGTTGACCGTTGAGCAACAGGTAGGTTGACTTGTTAGGTGCGATGGTCATTTTTGTTTTATGACACCATGTGGTCAATATTGTAATGGCTCTTTCTGCTTTCAGTTCTAAATCTTCGCGGCTGCGGCCGCCGACCAGCAGGAAGAGGTCGTCTGCGTAGGCTATGAGCTCTAGCACGTCTTCACTGCTCTTTAGTTCTTCTGAGAGTCTTTCCATGTTTATGTCCCAAAAGAGTGGGTCCAGGACGGATCCCTGGGGACACCCCTTGGTGATTTTCTTGCTGACTTTGCCGCTAGGGGCCGATAGCCAGACCTCCCTTTCTTCACAATAGCTCCTGAGACAGCCATATAGTGGCCCTGGGCATTCCTTCTCCCGCAAGCAGGAGAAGAGCAAAGGCCACCACAGGTTATCAAAGGCGCCACTGATGTCCACCATGACGCCGACTATGTACTTGTGCGGGGTAGAGTCGCAGACATCCACAGCCAGGGCGATTGTGTCAGACGCCGACCGTCTTGTCCGAAAACCGAATTGTCTGTCACTCATCCCGCACAGGACTCGGTGTGCAGCCAGCCTGTCTGCCAGCAACCTCTCAAAAAGCTTGCCCAACAAGTCCAGTAGACATATAGGTCTGTATGACTACTTTGGGGTCTTTGTCTGGGCCTTTTTTGATTATAACTACATTCGCCTTCTTCAATATGGAGGGGAATGTCTGAAGCCGTAAACACTCATTGTACAGCTGAGTGAGAGGTGCCACCAGCTGGGGGGCGAGGTACTGTATCACTTCCGCAGTAATGCCGTCTGGGCCAGGAGCTTTGCCTTTTTTAAGAGCTTTTATGTGGGAGCTTACCTCTTCTTCGGAGAAGGGGTAAACCAGTAGGTTGTTTTCGTAGACCCGTTGGTTTTCTCTTCTTATTCTCTGTTGTTCATCAGAGTCATCATCCTCCCTATCGTCAGGTAGCAGGGCACGGAGTAGGACACCCGCAGTTTCCTGCCAGGTCTCCGTCATCCGGTCCCCGTCCCTGACGGTAGCACCATAGGTGATTTCATTTTTTCCCGTACTATTTTGTAAGGTAATCCCCAGGGGTCTGTAGCCAATTGGCTTTGTACATACTTCTCCCAGCTCCTTATCCTGACAGCCTTGAGTTCCTGTTGGAATTGTTCGTGGCTTCTCTGTATACCTGCAGCCAGCGCTGCTTCTCGTGACAGACGACACACCGCTGGTAATACCTCCTCGCCCTCCTTACTGCCTGGCGCATTTGCCCCAGTTCGACTGACCATGGTGAGGGGGAGGCCGCGACGGCCCTCCTCCTGGTTGGTACAGCTGCCTTCACTGCCCTGGTTATCGCACTTGTAAGATCTCTGGCATACTCTTCTACGTTGACATCACCCTCCAGCAATGCAGGAATGTCACACTCCCTCGCCAGGCGGTCCCAGTCGGTTTTATTGTAGTTTAGCTGCGTTTCCCACCCCATGCATGTCCCAGTGGCACTCGCTGTCTCCATTGGTGAATGTTATTACGTTATGGTCACTAGTGGTGATTTGGTCCCAAACTTTCCTCCCCCCCCCCCCCCCCGGTGTAGGTGGGAGGGTTTCCCTGTTTGTTAGCGAACATTAATTGTAGTGACATGATTGTGTCGACAGCTTTTTCTCCTCGGTCGTCCTGAGTGCCACTGAACCACAGGGGGGATTTTGCATTGATGTTTGCAGTCACGAGAATTCTTCGTCCCCGCAACACCGTGGCTATTTGGACGAGCTTGTCCAGGAATTCGTCTATTTGTCTTCCGTACTGGAAGTACATGTTAACCACATATAGTACTCCCGTTGGTGAATGAAGCTCCACGACGTTGCAGTGGTCACCTGAAAATTGTGCTAATACTGTCGCTCTCAATGCTTTGTTTGTGATTATGACCGCGGCTCTCGGTTCCGCTCCACTATAGATCTGTTGCCATTTGACTGCGGTGAACGGGGTCCGTCCAGCCAGGGAGTATGGCTCCTGCACGCAGAGTACATCTAGACTCTTCTCCTCCACCACTTTCCGGAGTTCCTGCAGAACCAGTTTGCTATTATGTGTGTTTATCTGTCCCACTCTTAACTGGCTCACGTGGGAAGTATGTGTGTATATGAGACTCTGGCCAGTTTTTGCGCCAGTCGTGTGCTATCCTGCCGTTAGTGATGACAGATTGATTGTACAATTCATTAAGGTCGAACTTTTCATTTCGCCTTTCGAATACTTTCTTAACTAGGTCTCGCAGGGCTCCGAAGTCTGTGGGGAGATTCATTGTCTTAAGCTGTATTCTGTCTACAGCCTCCATCACTGGGAAGGTGATGTCTCTGCCATATTCATGGCCGACACGCACCACATGCCTTAAGACTGTTGTGAGGGTGGCCGGCTCTTCCAATCTAGACAGCTGTAAAGCGTGCTCCAGGTTGGGGTAAATCCTAGCAGGATCTATTCGTAGCCCTCGTTCGGTAGGTGGGCTTATTGGTGTACTTGTGTTTGTCGGTACACTTGTGCTGCTTATTGTGTTAACCTGCACTTGTTCTTCCTCTGTCAGTGATAATTTCCCTACCACAGGATCCCCAAGTGGTCGTGCTTGATCTTTAGGCGACCTTTGTCCCCGATTCGGAGGAGAGGGTGCATCATTCTGATCACAAGGATCTGTTTGGATACAGACATCTTTCATTGTGATTGTGTGATGTTGTGGCCTGGTGATCTTCTGAATAAATTCTTTGAATTTATTGGCCATTATTGCATCCCTCAGCCTCTTACTTGGAGACTTTCTTTTGGGCTTCCTGTTCCCATTTAGGGACTCAGCCATAATCGATTCGTGCTATGAGTCTCAGCTCAAGCATCCTGTAGGTAGGGCAATTTCTGCCAGTAATGTTGCATGACTTTTTGCCTCTCTTTATACAGGGTATGCAGATTCCAGCTTTGCTGCAATTCTTTTTCGTGTGATCCTTGCCCCACACCTGGAGCAGGCCGGCTCCCTCTCAAAATGCTTATGTACGTGGTCTAAGTCGCCACAGTTGTGGTATCTGGGGACCACTAGGTAATCCCTTACATTTATCGCATGGAAACCTGTGTATACTCTCTCCATGGTGGTGATTCTGCGCCACATCTTTCCAGAGACCTCGGCAACGTGATGTACGACGTCACGCTCCCGGGGTCCTGTTCTGATACGTAGTTTAAAATCATTTTTGAATATTTCCCACTCCATGTCATCAAAATTTTGATTATATAGCGTCTCATATATGTCTACTTCTGTTAGTGCTGTTGGTACATCGTAAAGGATCACCAGCGGATTCCGCTTTTTCGGAGGTTCACATTTGACTGCTGCGTTAAGTTTGGTGTTGTTTAAGATCTTATCTCTGTCCTCCTCAGTTGCCACATCAACTACTACTACGTTTTTAGTTGCTTTGACTTTGTTTATTTTTATTTTGTCTTTAGCGGGGTCAATGGTAGTGGTGAATATTTCTTGCATTTTTTTAACTGTCTGTCCGGGCAGGGGTCTTAAGAAGACCGCCGTGTCCGGCTTTTTGAGACCTTTCCTTGGTAGTTTGAGGTTTTGTGACTGCTTGCGCAGCCACTGCAGCCCAGGTTTTGGTTGGTTGCTGCCTTAATCTATTGTTCTCTTTTTCCAATTCTTCGAGTTGCCCCTCAAGCTTTGCACTTGCAATGGCCCAGGCGGCGAGCTCGTTTTTGATTGCCAGGACTGCAGCCTGGCTGATTTTTCCGTTTTTCACACTTGAGTCCAAAATTTGATTAATTTTAGTATGTCTTTCGAGCGTGTTTTACTCATTCTGTTCCGCTTCCTCCTGTGAGGCAGGAACAGTCGCTATCGACGCCCTCGAGGTCGCACTAGAGTCACTCGTCTCTAAGTCAGCCATGTTTGTAGACGAGTGAAAAAAGGATGGGAGCCCGTCTCTTGCCCGGATCGGCTCCTCTGGCATGGGGGGGGGGGGGGGGGGACTTCTGCAGCTCGCCCACCGACCTCGCCCCTAGGTCAAGGGCATTCCAGAGCTGCTGGGTTCAGCGCACCGTTTCCAGCGCACTGGTCCCCGTTGATGACTCCGTCATCGACGATTTCACGCAACGCACCGCGGCAACTGCACCCCGCACTCCGGAGAGGCGGATGCACTTCTCGCCCTTCGCCGCCTACTTGCCCGAGTTTCCACCTCTCGGCCAGGGACCCACTCCTACTCAGGTGGCGGGCCGGTCCCCCAGACGTTCGGCGGAATGGACCCATCTAACCTGGCCCCGATGTTACCACCACCTGGGTTTTGCAGAACACGCCCCGTTTACCCAGGGGCGCGGCGAAGCACCCTTGCCGACACGCGCCGCGATCCCACGCCGACAAACGAGATCGCCGGCATGCAGAGCACCTGTTGGTCTGTGCCCTGCGAATAGAAAGGGACTGGTGTTCGGTCCCTCGACACAGCTCCCCCTGTGCCACGCACCCTTCGCTTTCGCATCGGGTTGGGTCGCAGCTCTCCCTTTTGTCGCGAGGCAGAATGCCGAGCTTAACATCTGGCACCACGGGAAGGCGGAAAGAGCTACTTGGGAAGGAGAGGCTATGAGAGACGCGTCACTTCCCCTTTGAGGACTGCCGCGGCACGCCCAACGAAGCGATACGCCCCAGTGCGAGCTTCCGTGCCTTACGGCGCGCCGGCAACGGGCGGGCCCGCGCCGAACGCGCCGTCAAGCGACCGACCTCACGCCAGACTCCCATAGAACTTAGAACTACTTAAACCTAACTAACCTAAGGACATCACACACATCCGTACCCGAGGCAGGATTCGAACCTGCGACCGTAGCGGTCTCGCAGCTCCAGACTGTAGCGCCTAGAGCCGCTCGGCCACTCCGGCCGGCCAAAACCAGTATTCATCATTTTTATTTGCAGCTCCTTGTGTTGGCCGTGTTTTCAGTCAAAATTATTGTATGTGAGGTCCGCCAGTTATGCAAAATACCGTTTTTTCTCAGTACCCAAACATGTTTCGGCACCGCTGTGCCATCATCAGTGTGTTTTCGTTTTTGTTTATTCTGTAATGTGAACATTTTTGATAAATGATAATAAAATTATGTGGATGTTTAGTTCATCAATAGGTCGTTTCTTTTTGTAAATACCTTTACATTTGATGTGCATGAATTTTCCGGATCACTTGTGTATTAATTACTACAGGTAGCTTGTCATCTGCAACCAAACGATGTTGATGAGAAAGTTTATTGCTAGGAGTTAACCTATCTTCTAGAATGTAATTTAGTTTGTTGCGATGTTTTCGCGCCTATATTCGTTTTTACTTACGTTTTCGTGTGGCAAGCACTTTCATTCTCCGCATCATGGTGAGGTGTTGTGATGCACACGTAACTATAACAAGTATTTTCCACAAATAACGTAGTAAAACACTTTTCACTTCACCAAAACCCTGGGACACACAAGAAGCCACAATCACACTGTGTTTTGGTGAAGTCAAAAGTGTTTTACAACGTTGTTTGTGGAAAATACTTGCTATAGTTACGTGTGCATCACAACACCTCACCATGATGCGGAGAATGAAAGTGCTTGCCACACGAAAACGTAAGTAAAAAAGTGCTTGCCACACGAAAACGTAAGTAAAAACGAATATAGGCGCGAAAACATCGCGACAAACTAAATTACATTCTAGAAGATAGGTTAACTCCCAGCAAAAGACTTTCTCATCAATATCATTTGGTTGCAGATGACAAGCTACCTGTAGTAATTAATACACAAGTGATCCGGAAAATTCATGCACATCAAATGTAAAGGTATTTACAAAAAGAAACGATCTATTGTTTGAACTAAACATCCACATAATTTTATAATGAATTAACAAAAATGTTCACATTACAGAATAAATAAAAACGAAAACCCACTTATGATGGCACACTGGTGCCGAAACATGTTTGGGTATTGAGAAAAACGGTGTTCTGCATAACTGGCGGACCTCACATCCAACAAATAAAATAAATAATATTAACCATAACACAACCAGCGAAATTTGTTTTCTCTCAGACACAGCTTCCGTCATCCACTTGCACGTGAAGTGCTGAGCTATGTAACAGCTGAGGCAACAAACCAACAACAGCTCCACTTCCAGAGGCATCCTGCCTAGTATCCAACTAGTGCAGATTTGATTGCAGGTCACTGAACTGGCTACACGAATGGTGCAGTCACTGCTGTATACAAGCAGTACAGAATTACAATCAAAGTGCCCAAGTTGAAGAGATCTTTACGTAGAGCAGACAATAAAACATCGGCAAATAACTATCGAGACCCAAACCACTAGCCGTTTCGCACGCCCAGAGAACGTCACTGTCCCATTAGGAACCACACGTCACAGAGGAAACCTCGCAATGCGAGCCAAACAAATTTCTCCAGACGTGGTGTGTAAACCCACCTGGAACACACACGCTCACTGGTGGACATAAAACTGACACGTTAATAACTTAAACTGCACGCTGTTCGCATACGAAACAACACGTATGTCCCCAGTCACCAAACACACGAAATTGCGAAAACATTCACCATGGAGCTAAAACTAATTTCCAGATACGTAGTGCATGACGGGCCAGGATCAGATCACACACACTAAACCCATTGCGAAATCACATATGTATTAGCACGCCGGTACCTAAAGTAAGAAATACTTTACTACTGCTCTTAAAATGTAACACCTCAACCGATGCTCAATCGCTTGACGAGTTACTAAAGAAATCTTCGAACAATTGAGGAAAATCCTCCAGGCACTTCCTTTACATACAGGAACACTAAACAGAATGCAATTACTTATTACACAACGACTATAGTCCGTGAGACGAGTGATTGGTACTGACAGTCCCGGCGGGCAGACGGCGCTGATGCCGAACGTGGCTCACAGCACGCGGCGCCCTGTCTGCTACACGCATTCTCTAGCAGCAGAAATAAAAGCGAGACAAAATACAAGTCGTATTGGTACGCGTGAATTTATTTAAAGTTGATGCTTGAAATATATTAACTCGAAAACTGATAAGAGCTATTTAGTACAAGTATCTAAGATGCTGAAACATAATAAAGTTATTTGTTAAACTTCACAACTGAAATGAAAACTATTTTCGCAAGTTGTTGAACATTAGCAGTTTTGGTTTCCATTGTTAAGTATTAGCATTATTAATTTGTTCTACTAGAAGCTACAGAATAACTGGTCAGTGTATTAAGAGTTGTAGTCTGAAGAAAGTACTCACAATATGATGATCTGGTTGTAGATCGATAGCAAACTCCCTCCTTACATTCCTGAATACGTTGTAGTTACTGTAATGGAAAAACACCACTCACATCACTGTCAGAATCTGATTTGACATTGTCTTCCTCAGCACTACTCGAACTATCACTGCTCCCTCCCAGATGTATAATTAAATTTTCGATGCATTCTTCCACAACCCCTTCGGTTTTGGCCGCCTCTCTGATGGCACTTGCAGTGCTGTTTACAATTTTAGCCCACGTCTCGCTTGTCATCTCGCTTGTCACTTTATTGATAGCTGCTGGAAGGAGAGTTTCCACTTCAGAGATCGTGAATTTTTTATTGTTTGCAGCAATGTAATTTTTTATCTGCGCCCACACTCCTTCAATGGCATTGAAGTGACAGTGGTATGGAGGAAGCCGAACGATTTCATGCCCGTGCCTTTTAGCAATCTCGTCCATTACATATGTTGGAAATTGGGGTTTCTTTTCTGCCTCAATTTCGAGCAGTTCCGCCTTCCTTAAATCTTCTCTGAAATGTACTTTTCGCCGTTTCAACCACTGAATGATATCGTCTTTTTTTGTTGCCAAGGTTGGTGCCTTATCGTGAACAACGGAATGATAAGGCGCATTGTCCATAACAATCACTGATGGACTTGTCAGATTCGTCATAAGCGATGTCTCGAACCATTCTTGAAATACTACACTGTTCATTTCTTCATGGTAATCTCCCGTCTTTTTTGACCGAAACATTTTCAAGCAGTTTGGCACAAAACCTTTCGATGTTCCTGCATGTAAGACAATAATACGCCCTCCTTTGCCAACAGGCACTGCCATTGTCCCCTCTGGCGTTCCATCATTCCAGCCTCTACGTAAAGAATGGCTGGCATTGACCCAAGTTTCATCTAACCACACTATACTTTCGAATTCCACACCCATGATCCTGCGCAGAAATCTGCACCGCCATGCAACTACACTCCTGGAAATGGAAAAAAGAACACTTTGAAACCGGTGTGTCAGACCCACCATACTTGCTCCGGACACTGCGAGAGGGCTGTACAAGCAATGATCACACGCACGGCACAGCGGACACACCAGGAACCGCGGTGTTGGCCGTCGAATGGCGCTAGCTGCGCAGCATTTGTGCACCGCCGCCGTCAGTGTCAGCCAGTTTGCCGTGGCATACGGAGCTCCATCGCAGTCTTTAACACTGGTAGCATGCCGCGACAGCGTGGACGTGAACCGTATGTGCAGTTGACGGACTTTGAGCGAGGGCGTATAGTGGGCATGCGGGAGGCCGGGTGGACGTACCGCCGAATTGCTCAACACGTGGGGCGTGAGGTCTCCACAGTACATCGATGTTGTCGCCAGTGGTCGGCGGAAGGTGCACGTGCCCGTCGACCTGGGACCGGACCGCAGCGACGCACGGATGCACGCCAAGACCGTAGGATCCTACGCAGTGCCGTAGGGGACCGCAACGCCACTTCCCAGCAAATTAGGGACACTGTTGCTCCTGGGGTATCGGCGAGGACCATTCGCAACCGTCTCCATGAAGCTGGGCTACGGTCCCGCACACCGTTAGGCCGTCTTCCGCTCACGCCCCAACATCGTGCAGCCCGCCTCCAGTGGTGTCGCGACAGGCGTGAATGGAGGGACGAATGGAGACGTGTCGTCTTCAGCGATGAGAGTCGCTTCTGCCTTGGTACCAATGATGGTCGTATGCGTGTTTGGCGCCGTGCAGGTGAGCGCCACAATCAGGACTGCATACGACCGAGGCACACAGGGCCAACACCCGGCATCATGGTGTGGGGAGCGATCTCCTACACTGGCCGTACACCACTGGTGATCGTCGAGGGGACACTGAATAGTGCACGGTACATCCAAACCGTCATCGAACCCATCGTTCTACCATTCCTAGACCGGCAAGGGAACTTGCTGTTCCAACAGGACACTGCACGTCCGCATGTATCCCGTGCCACCCAACGTGCTCTAGAAGGTGTAAGTCAACTACCCTGGCCAGCAAGATCTCCGGATCTGTCCCCCATTGAGCATGTTTGGGACTGGATGAAGCGTCGTCTCACGCGGTCTGCACGTCCAGCACGAACGCTGGTCCAACTGAGGCGCCAGGTGGAAATGGCATGGCAAGCCGTTCCACAGGACTACATCCAGCATCTCTACGATCGTCTCCATGGGAGAATAGCAGCCTGCATTGCTGCGAAAGGTGGATATACACTGTACTAGTGCCGACATTGTGCATGCTCTGTTGCCTGTGTCTATGTGCCTGTGGTTCTGTCAGTGTGATCATGTGATGTATCTGACCCCAGGAATGTGTCAATAAAGTTTCCCCTTCCTGGGACAATGAATTCACGGTGTTCTTATTTCAATTTCCAGGAGTGTACATCTGTCCTTTCCATTAATATTTTGCGTCCGTTAAACAGTGAATAGCTGAAGCCTATGTCTTTCAACACTGTACGCAATGAAAATTTGCTCCCTTTAAAAAGATCGTCTTTCTGAAGTGACACCAGTAATTTAGATAGAGTGGGATGTTCCCTTCTCTTGTAATAGCTGTATATATGACGACGAATAGAGTCTTTCTGAAAATCGTCCGAAGCTGTCACCTGCTTATTTCTCGGTCGCTTCTTTCCTGGTGTGTGCAGCTTTGTTGTGCCACTCTCGTCACAATCTACACTATACTGTTCTTTCCCTATCTTTACAACAGTGTTCTTACTTATTTTCAATGCTGCTGCAGTTCTCTTCACAACCTGAACAACAGGAATTAAGGGCCCACCTTTGTCCTTTTCTTTCTCAAAGTAATCCCTCACAGAGCACACGAATTCACGGGCCTGGGTGTGTAGCACACTTTTCTTCCTCCGTTTCACTTCTTGTGTTGGGCTGGTACTACCCGCCGCACTAGACATTGTTTACAACGAAACATAAACAAAGAAACACTAAAAACAACAAAAACGAAATAAACTGCGAATTCAACTTCAGACAAACGACGAACGACCGGACCGCCTGCACGCAAGACACTGGTAAGTTTCATAAGCGCGCGCTACCGGGTTTCAGAGCGGCAACGTGGCCCTTGCTACCCGCTCAAAGTCAGGCCGTCATTGGCTGCCTGCCTGCGGTCGCTATGCAACGGAAAGACGCTACCGAGCTGTCAATACCAAAGACTCGTCTCCCAGACTATAGACGCCACCCATACTGCTGATACTTGCGTACGGCACTGCTCGCTGTTACGAGCGAGAAGACCTAGTCTCTGGCCGCTGCACGAATCAGATCGCGAAATCAGCCGCCAGAGATAGCAGCACCGCATACGGTATGTGGCTGGACTTCAGAATCGTGGGAGAGCTGAACCGTTCGGCACAGAGTATCCCGAGTACATAACATTGTCATAGGGAGGGTCAGAAGCACAAACAGTGGCTCAACATGGGGCTTACCCTGTTGTCGATTGTTATCAAGGTAGACCACGAGAGGAGCTCGTGGCGTGGGGGACACTGGCGACGCTGGAAATTACTGTCCACCTCTCTCCGCACTGAAAGAATCACGCAGCTTGCATACCACTGCGGAATAAAACGTTCACCCCAAAAGCTTGTAATTCATACGCGACCATCATGTTTACGACGCCCACAATTAAATCCGTGGTACGCTGTGTCGTCTAGAAGGCCGCAGGAGTTTTTTGCTCGGCGTTCTGTCTACGATGAAAGAAACTTTAACGGTATATAACAGCTCACACCGTTATGGAGCCACCACCAGCTTTCACAGTGCCTTGTTGACAACTTGTATCCATGGCTTCGTGGGGTCTGCTTCACACTCGAATCCTACCATCAGCTCTTACAAACTAAATCGGGACTCATGTGACCAGGCCACGGTTTTCCAGTCGTCTAGGGTCCAACCGATATGGGAACGAGCCCAGGAGAGGTGCTGCAGGAAATGTCGTACTTTTAGCGAAGGCACTTGAATCGGTGTCTGCTGCCATAGCCCGTTAATGCTAAATTTTGCGCGCACTGTCCAAACAGATATGTTCGTCGTACGTCCCACATTGATTCCTGCGTTTATTTCACGAAGTGTTCCTTGTTTGTTAGGACTGACAACTCTACGCAAACGCCGCTACTCTCTGTCGTTCAATGAAGACGGTCGGCCACTGCGTTGTCGATGGTGAGAGGTAATAGCTGAAATCCGATATTCTCGGCACTCTCTTCACACTGTGGAATTCCCCAACGATTTCCGAAATGAAAAGTCCCATGCGTCTAGCTCCAGCTACTATTCGAGTTCAAAGTCTGTTATTAATCGTCTTGCGACTACAATTACGTCGGAAATCTTTTCACTTGTATCACCTGAGTACAAATGACTGCTCCGCCTATGCACTGCCCTTTTATACTTTGTTCAAAATTGTTCAAATGGCTCTGAGCATTATGGGACTTAATTTCTGAGGTCATGTCCCCTGTTCAAAATTGTTCAAATGGCTCTGAGCATTATGGGACTTAATTTCTGAGGTCATGTCCCTACTTAAACCTAACTAACCTAACACATCACAAACATCCATGCGCGAGGCAGGATTCGAACCTGCGCTCGTAGCGGTCGCGCGGTTCCAGACTGTAGCGCTAGAACCGCATGGCCACCCCGGCCGGCTTATACTTCGTGTGTGCCATTTCACCGCCATCTATATATGATCATATAGCTGTCCCATGACTTTTGTCACCTTATTATACAATGTCATCGTCAAACCTCAAAGTATTTATTTCTCCTCCCTGTTAATTCTATTTCCGAATATCTTCTTCGTTTTCTCTACTGCTTGCTCGATGTATAAACTGAGTAACGTTGGGAATACGATACAACCTTGGCTCACTCCCTTCTTAAATACCGTAATGCTTCCGTTTCGTGTTCTTCCATCCTTGTCACTGTACTTTCGTTCCTGTACAAATTATACATAACTTTCGCTCCATTTATTTTAACCTTGCTACCTTTAGAACTAGATCGGAAGCAGACAACATTTCGTTAGAGCTACTGACAGCCTTCGGAGAGCCAGCTATGACAAAACTCTTCCATCTGTTGATCAAGATGTACGACACAGGCGAAATTCCCGCTGACTTCAAGAGGAATATAGTAATTCCAGTTCCAAAGAAATTAGGTGCTAACAAGTGTGCAAATTGCCGAACTATCAGTTTAATAAGTCATGTTTGCAAAATACTAACACGAAACCTCTATAGAAGAATGAAAAAACTGGTAGAAGCCGAGCGCGAGGAGGACAGTTTGAATTCCATAGAAATGTAGGAACACGCGAGGCAACACTAACCCTAAGACTTCTCATAGAAGATAGGCTCAGGAAAGGCAAACCTTCGTTTATACCATTTGTAGGCTCAGAGAAACTTTTTGAGCCGTCCGCTGTGGGCGAGCGGTTCTAGGCGCTTCAGTCCGGAACCGCGCTGCTCCTACGGTCGCAGGTTCGAATCCTGCCTCGGGCATGGATGTGTGTGATGTCCTTAGGTTAGTTACTTTAAGTTGTTCTACGTCCAGGGACTGATGATCTCAGATGTTAAATCCCATACTGTTTAGAGCCATTTGAACCATTTTTGAAACCTTTTGACAACGTTGACTGTAATACTCACTTCCAAATTCTGAAAGTGACTGGGGGTAAAATACAGGGAGCGAAAGGCTTTTTTTTTTTAATTTGTATCGAAACCAGATGGCAGTTACAAGAGTCGAGGGCCACGAAAGGGAAGTAGTGGTTGTGAAGGGACTGAGACAGGGTTACATCCTACCCCAGATGTTATTCAATCTGTATATTGAGCAAGCAGTTAGGGAAACAAAGCAAAAATTTGGAGTAGGAATCAAAAGCCATGGAGAAGAAATAAAAAGCAAAGGACTTGGAAGAGATTTTGAACGGAACGAACAGTGTCTTGAAAGGAGGATATAAGATGAACATCAACAAAATCAAAACGAGGATGATAGAATGAATTAAATTGAGAGGGAATTAGATTGAGAAATGAAACACTTAAAGTAATACATGAATTTTGCTATTTGGGTAGCAAAATAATTGATAATGGTCGAAGTAGAGAGGATATAAAATGTAGACTGGCAATGGCAAGAAAAGCGTTTGTGAAGAAGAGAAATTTGTTAACATCAAGTATAGATTTAAGTGTCATAAAGTCCTTTCTGAAAGTATTTGTATAGAGTGTAGCCATATATGGAAGTGAAACATGGACGATAGACAAGAAGAGAGTAGAATCTTTTGAGATACGGTACTACAGATGAATGCTGAAGATTAGATGAGTAGATCACGTAACTAATGAGGAGGTACTGAATAGAATTGGAGGGGGGGAGGAGGAAGAAATTTGTGGTACAACCTAACTAGAGGAAGGTATCGGTTGGTAGGACACATTATGAGGCATCAAGGGATGATCAATTTAGTGCTGGAGGGAAGCGTGGGGTAAAAATCGTAGAGGGAGACCAATAGATGAATACAGTAATCAGATTCAGAAGGATGTAAGTTGCAGAAGTTACTCGGAGATGAAGAGGCTTGCACAGGATCAAGTGGCTTGGAGAGCTGCATCAAACCAGTCCAACCAGTCTTTAGACTGAAGACCACAACAACAACAAACCTTTAGAATTTGAAGGAACGTATTCCATCGATATTTGGCGAAAGTCTTCTCTAAATCTACAAATGCTATAAACGTAGACTTGCCTTTCTTCAGCCTATCTTCTAAGATACGTTGTAGAATCATTATTGCCTCTCGTATTCCTACATTCATCCGGAACCCAAAATGACCTTCAAATGTTCAAATGTGTGTGGGACTTAACTGCTAAGGTCATGAGTCCCTAAGCTTACACACTACTTAACCTAAATTATCCTAAGGACAAACACACACACGCATGCACGAGGGAGGACTCGAACCTCCGCCGGTCCATGACTGCAGCGCCCTAGACCGCTCGGCTAATCCCGCGCGGCAAAATGACCTTCCCTGTTGTCGACTTCTACCAGTTTTTGCATTCTTCTGCAAATAATTCACGTCAGCATTTTGCAACCATGATTTAGTTAACTTTTAGTAGCGTAATATTGACAACCGTCAGTACCAGTCTTGTTAAGAAACGGAATTATTACATTCTTCAAGCCTGTCTTTCAGTTGTCTCATATATCTTGCACAGTAGGTGGAATAGTTTTGTCACGGGTGGCTCTTCCTGGGACCCCGATAATTCGGACGCAATTTGTTTCGTCTTAGGTCCGTCAAATTGTTCTCGCAATACCACGTCACGATTTCATGTTCTTTTACTTCCCCATTCTTTTCTATAATATTGTCCCTCGTATACCGCATTTATATATTCCTTCCAGCTATAAGATTCACCTTCTTTGCTTAGTACTTTCTTGGATCTGACCTCTTGATATTCATACAGCTGCTTCTCTCTTCTCCAAAGGTCTCTTTAATTTTCCTATACGCAGCATCTATATTTCGCCAAGTCACGTCTGCCTCTAAAGCCCTGCATTTGTGAGCTAGCCATTTCTGCTCAGTCATTTTGCAGTTACTGATGTGCCTGTTTGATTTGTTACATTTTTGTATCTTCATCCTTCGTGAATTAAATTTAGTATATCTTGTGTTATGCACTGATTTCTACTAGGTCTTGTCTTGTTACCTATTTGGTCTACTGCTGCCCTCTCTATTTTATCTCTAGAAGCTGCACACTCGTCTCGTGTTGTATTCAGTTCTCCTGTTTCAGTTAATTGTTGTCTAAAGCTCCCTTTGAACCTCTCAGCAATCTCTGGTTCTTTCAACTTATTCAGGAATTATCTCCTTAACTGCTTATTTTTCAGCTATTTTTACAGTTCTATTTCTCCTTCATTACGTTGACCTTGCAAGGTGTTTTTCATATTGTGAACCATTCAAAATGATACATCCTCCGCGTATCTGAGAACACGTGTGAGCCAATATTAAAGAGGAAGAGCATCTAATTAAAGGAAAATCCTCGTGAAACTAAAAAATAACTTAGTGTGATCAACATAAAGACAGTCTCTTCGAAAATGTCCAAATCTGCGCATCTGTGAAATCAGAATCTGCTACTGGGGAACGTTCCGATAACTGCGACGGTTTCACTTTCGATAGACCACATTTTCGTTTGTCACGTCAGAAGAGCAGTAAATCGTTTTACGACCTGCTCTTGGATTCATACAGCCGTTTAGGAGCGCCATTAACGGCCGGGTTCGATGTTAGCGTTCTATGTTATCACGTCTTCACGGTGCGCCGCAAGCTGTGACAATCATATCGCCATGCGAGGAGGGGTGGACGGGGGCAGGGGGAGGGGGGGAGAGGCGGGAAGAAACAGCTGGTCTCGAGATACTT
This sequence comes from Schistocerca nitens, assembly GCF_023898315.1. Lineage (NCBI taxonomy): Eukaryota > Metazoa > Arthropoda > Insecta > Orthoptera > Acrididae > Schistocerca > Schistocerca nitens. Next base: position 482,493,634 of record NC_064614.1, on the reverse strand, counting down.
CTCCGTAAGCCAATCATCGTCATTTTCACAGCAGTATTCTCTATTGCCAGGCTTCGAAAGCGATTAATGCGGAACTAAGCTATTTCTAGCAATCTTTCGTTGTCCTTATACTACTACTACTATTACTACGTGATCAGGCCCCGTGGACCGCATGCTTCTGCAAGTTTTCTCTTCCACTGTATTCTGTCCATTGCTGCTATCCGCCATCCGTTCACATCTATTGACACTTGGTTTAAATCTTCATGGAGTCCATCCCTCCAACGCTTCCTGGGCCTCCCTGGGGGTCTCTTTCCTGTATCTATGAAATTCCAAGGCCATCTGTGATCCTCCATCCGGGCCATATGGCCGGTACACTGCATTCGTTTGGCTTTGGCATTTCCTGCAAAGTTGGGTTGCTGGTATAGTTTCTCAAGCTCTTGGTTGTATCTGATCCTCCATTCCCCTGTATCTGCATCCAGAACCGAAACGAAGATCTCTCAAAAACAAGGAGCTTATGGAAGTCATGTTTCCGGATACTCCATGTCTCACAGCCATATAGAACAACAGGCTGGATCAAGGTTTTGTACAGTCGAATCTTGAACTGTCTGGAGAGATATCTGGACCGAAGCAGTTGTGCTATGCTGTGGTAAGATCGGTTTCCTGCTTGTATTCTGGCATTGATCTCTGCTTCACATGACGAGTTCTCAGTGAAAAGTGCCCCTAGGTATTTGAATTCAAGCACTCTCTTGTAGGACTGGTCACCAACCTGCAGAGATTGTAGATGACCAGCAGTCTGACAATGACCACGCATCATAACGAGGTACTCTGTCTTGGCTTCATTTATGTTTAGCCCAAATTTGCTGGCAGCCTCCTTTAGTGCTTTGGTCATTTGCTCCAACTCCTCTTCCGACCTAGAGAGTAAACAGATGTCGTCTGCATAGGCTAAGTATGCCAGTCTCTTTCCTTCAATTTCAATCCCTTTGTTCTCTTGGAAGGTCTCGCGTACGATCTTCTCGAGGGCAAAGTTGAACAGGATAGGGGACAACCCATCTCCTTGCCTGAGTCCTGTCACAATTTCAATTTCCTGAGTTAATTTCCCACGTTCACCTTTGCACGTGTTTCGCTCAGACAGATATTTATTACATTGATGAGTTTCTCTTCCATGCCAAACTCCCTTAAACAGCTGAGCAGGCTCTTGCGATGTATGCAATCATAGACCTTCTTAAAATGAACGACTAAAATATGCAAATCTTTACCGTATTCGCCCAGTTTCTCAGTGAGCTGCCGGAGACTGAAGATGTGATCTACTGTTGACCGTCCTGGCCGGAAACCTCCCTGCTACTCCTCAATCACCGATTCTGTCACTCGCTGAATCGCATTCGGGAGGACGACGGTTCAATCCCGCGTCCGGCCATCCTGATTTAGGTTTTCCGTGATTTCCCTAAATCGCTCCAGGCAAATGCCGGGATGGTTCCTTTCAAAGGGCACGGCCGACTTCCTTCCCCGTCCTTCCCTAATCCGATGAGACCGATGACCTCGCTGTCTGGTCTCCTTCCCCAAAAACCAACCAACCAACCACTCGCTGAATTGTATGTATGAGGGAATAGGACAGGATCTTATAGCAGACGTTAAGAAGGGCGATTCCTCGATAGTTTTCACATTTCAGTTTGTCGCCCTCCTTATGTATTGGACAAATCAGAGCTGTTTTCCATTCTGCTGGTAGTTCTTCTTTGGTCGATACACTGCCGAAACAAAACTAGTACACCTTTTCAGTCATTTCAGATCCACAATTGACATGTGAACAGTTCATATGGAGTACGTGGAGTGATTACATTTACAAAGCATTTGCTCAAGCGGCTCTGAGGCGCCATATTAATATGTGGTGTAGCCTCCAAAGGTAGCAATAATGACGCTGACCCTGCCATCCAGTTGATCGTATACATGGTGAATACTGTCCTGGGATATGTTACGCCACGCCTGATTGACCTTTTCACGTAGTTCCGTAAGAGTTGTTGGTTGACAAGTTGCACGTCCGATCATATCCCAAATGTGCTAGATTGGAAACAAATCCGGAGATCATACTGGCCAGGGAAGTTGCTGCACGTCTTGGCAGAGCACATTGAGTTTCACAGGCAGTGTGTGAGCGAGCATTATCCTGTTGCAGCGACACATCGTCTTCCTGTTGTAAGAACGACAAAAGAAAGGTTCTAACAACATTCTGGATGCACCGAGCGCTGGTTAGCGCCCCCTACGGAAACACCAACGACGAACCGGAGTTGTTGCTTACTGTACCCCAGACCATAAGGCCTGGGGTGGGGCCAGTGTATCTTGCATTAATGTACTCTACGAGACAGCGCTCACCTGGTCTACGTCGTATGCGCAAACGACCGTCAATTACGCGCAGGCAGAATCTGCTTTCATCGCTGAAGAACTTGGTGTGCCATTCCATCCTCCAAGTGATCCTCTGGCGGCACCGTCGTGCCGTGCACGTCGATGCTGTGGCGTGAGTGGAAGACATGCTGCAGATGTTCGGCCCGCAGTCCCACTGCCAATAACCGGTTTGCAACGGTTTGCGTTCCCACGTCTGGACTCACAGGGCCTCTTACCTGTGCTGCGGTAGCCGTACGATCTGCCACTGCTGCTCATACAATACGACGATCCTGGCGGGCGTCTGTGTTGTGTGGACCTCCAGGACCTCGTCTATGGGTGTGAGAATGTTCGCGTGAACTCTGACACCAGCATCGTTTCACAACAGACGCAGCAAGTCCAATTTGTGTACCTTTCAAAAGCTCTGTTGGCTGTAGGAAGCACGAGGCATGGTTGGCTGCTCGCTTCACGTGCTCGCACCACACTGAGCATTCCATCTGAGAGCATTCCCTATTAAGGGGTATCTGCTACTCTATCTGTTGGCGAAGGACGTTGAAACCACTATCAGTAAATCTACTATTCCCGAGGTGGAATAGGCCGTCATCGAATCAACATCACGTCATCTTTCCAGGTGAACTATTTTTTCCAGCAGTGTAGTTCAGCTGTTTAAAAATATCGTTTTATTTCCAGGAATAAACAGATTCTTTAGTTAAATAACAGCCAATATGATGATAGGTTACAGGCGTCCATGGGAGTTGACGATTACATTTAGGCTTACATTGTTTTATCGACCGTCCTATTAGAGTTCTTCAGATATGAGAAACATTATGCTTAAACGTTCATTCGATGATTTCGTGTCCTGAAGGATGAGTTGGCTTGCGAAACTTTAACTTACTGATTATCAGGTCCCAAGATACGCTAAAACTGAAACCTTCGTTCTTCTTTATTAAGTATTTTAACGTCCTTATTTCGACAAGTTCGTAATCGTCACAGAAATATGGAGTCTGCTCCACTTAATATTTCCTTTAAGACAAACAGACAAAATTTGATTGTGACAAAGAAAATATTAAGTTTACAACTAAAAAGGCATTTACAGCCTTCACGACAAAATGCCGTTTTTTTACTAACTTCTGTGCCACGATAGAAGTTTTGCTTTTCTTTGCCAAGAGACCAAGTGTTCCATCGGCGAACGATAAACTGCAGTTCTATGTTGTTTTATCACCACACGGAGCATTGAGAAACTCTCCAGTAACTAGAGAGTTTACATTTGTGATCAACACATTCCGTCTTACCACACCACTAGTACAGTCAATAGTTTTACGACGTGCTTTTGGTTTTATACAGACGTTTAGTGCTGTTGTTAATTAGCTTCGTGAACCAACACTAGCACTGACATTTACACATTATTGCAACGCGAAGAGTAAAAAATGTGGCATCCGCAAAATCTCTTACCATGAAAATATATTGCGTTAGCAAAATGAGATGTAGCGTTCATAGCTGCACTAATACAATTTGACTATGTCTTTATCTTGATCTCCAATATTTCGTTAATTTCCCGACGCGTTTCGGGCACCGACCATTTTGAAAAAGATGCGACATGGAGTGATAGAAAGTATATCGATACTGTCGGTTCAAACCGTGTTTGGACTTTTGATTTGTACCAGATAACAGTGATGAGATAATTTGTATGAATCTCTTTCATGTCCTTTTGAATATGACCAGTGGCCGAAACGTGTCAAGAAATTAATCTGTGGTCCAGATAAACATATCATTAAATTATAAGAGAATAGCTCCTTTCACGACGACACTCTAATCCAGCATTCTCAAAGTGTGTGTGTGTGTGGGGGGGGGGGGGGGGGCCTGGGAGGGGGCCACAGAGTAATAGAGGGGGCGCCGGCTTTCATTGAAATAATTGCATTTTATATTACGTTATCTTCGGTGAATAAATACTGCTAGCGTCAGATTCTCATTTCCAGGAGCGATGTTAGGAAGCCCTTCGTTAGTTTGCTGTCTTATTTATCAGTAACTGACCAGTAGATCCTGTCAATGGGAAAGCTGAGAAACTGTCACCAGTCAACCCCAGGGTTAGCTACTTACCAAGCATTTAACAACCACCAATGACAGTAAGCCACTTGACAATGTAACTGCCATTTCCTGGAAACGCTGACTACAATAGTATGCTGTTAATCACAGCCATTGTGAATGTTCATTCGTTTTCAGCCGAGGCTTCCTAAGTGAATTCAGAGGTAGTACGTTAGCTAGAAGTTGAGTTCTAGTGCCTGTTCAGGGGAAGTAGTTCACCGGATTTAAAATAAAGTGATGCAAGCTCCGCCATTCTCATGAATCATTAGCTGGTTTGTAGTGGAAAGGAAAATTATTCGAATATATTCAAAGTACGTTCTTCTTGTGCATCTTCTTCTGTTCTTATCAGCACCGTTATTTATAAACGCCAAAACCAAAATGATTAATATAAAGCTGATTATCTGCCATCAGGCTTTAACAACATTCTTATGAATAATGAGGATGTTCACAATGTGTTTTTGTTTTTAGCCAAAGATAGCTTGAAGAGTATAAAACCAAAGAGACTCTTACAGACAGAACATCCAGATCATGTGAGTAAACCCTTCGAATCTTTGTACCGTCCTGCGTTAACTAAAGAGGAACGTCAGATTCCTCAAAAAGCAGATATCAGTTCCTAAGAAAGACCTGAGAGCATTCAAGATTAATCCTATTTAAATGCGAAATCCAAAACACCACGCATTATTGGCGGGAATTTACTTCTTCCAGCTGCCGTCAAAATTCGTGGAGAAATGTTTGGAGAGGGTCTGAAGTCAATACCACCGTCAGATGATACCGTGTCAGCGTACTGATGCAATAGCCTTTGACATGAAAAATGTAATACACGAAGATTTTCTGTTTTGTAAATCTCTGGAAGAGAGTACAACAGGCGAACATAGTTTCATTCTTGAGAAATCCATTTTGTTGGCAATAGACTTTCCTTGACCAATTGTGTTGGTATGTGTACCGATGCGGCGGCAGCATTCGCTGGAACTAAAAAGGGGTTTCTTTTTCTGTAAAATGCACACACTTCATAATACACAGGAAGGCGTTGGCTTATAAAGTAGTACAGGTGAAATTCAATAAAGTGCTGAACAATGCTATCAGTGTTTTAAATTTTATGAAAATACGTGCTTTAAACTGTAAGCTGTTTTCCGTTCTTTCTGAGATCAGGAGATGGGTTCTACTCATGATTCGCTTATTTGCACACGGAGGTACGTTGGTTGTTTCGTAGTGAAGTCCTTCGCTCTGTTGTGGATCTGAAGGATGAAATTCGTCTTTTCCTATTGAACAGCAGTTCTACAACTGCAGCTCAGTTTCTGGATGAAAACTGGCTTATAGTTTTAGAGAAACTGAATGATCTTAACGTATCACTTCAAGGATGAAAGAGCATCGCCATCTTTATAGGGGAGGAAGTCTTGCACTTTCAAAAATACAAACGGAGAAGGGTAACTGCGAGATGTCATTTTGTCTGAATGATTTCTTGAAGGAAAATGAGTTGGATGTAGACAAAACTAGTAGAATGCGCGCAGTACATCTCGAAAACCTTCGTCGACAATCGGAGGCTATATTTCCAGAACCTCCATTTGATTATTAATGGATCCAAAACTCGTTCGATATTATCACAACAGACCAGTAATCAGACTCTTGCCAACAGTAAACATGAGGAGCTAACAGAACTCTCAAATGATGGAACATTATGAAATGAATTTAAATAGGAGTCTCTTGAAAATTTGTGGGTGCAGATTCGGCAAGATTATCCCTAGTGGCGTTAATCAAACGAAATATCGGTCTCGGCTGTAGCTGTAATTGGACCTGCGAGTTGCCGTTTCAGAGATACAACCAAGACTGGATCCACTTTCTTCGCAAATTCAAGGGCACACATCATACTTCATTTGCAAATGTAAAAAAATTGCGAATTTTTAAACATCTGCGTTTTTACTATTGTTTATTTTATTTTTGGATGATCAGTTTAAACATGATAGTTTTTAAACTGGGATTTAACGATTGACTATAGCTGTATCATCATTTTTAGGCGTGATATTTCAAATATTAGAACATTCTAAGTGAATTAGAAGCAATGTAGATAGAAAAAGCTAAATTTCAACAAACTAACTTATATGTAAAAAGATATGTAGTGATATACACACATTTAGTCAATTCCAGCAACTGCACACACAGTCAAGGTTATGTATAAATTAGCTGTAATTGTTAAATTTCACCACTTTTGACTAATATAAGTGTTTGATAGTTTTTTTTAATGTTTAGCGCTGATGTGTTTGGAGGACAGTCGCTAATTATTTTTATGTTTCAGAAGGGGGGCGCAACGGGAAAAGTTTGAGAACTCCTGCTCTAAGCAACAATAATTGTTTTGTTTCGGTGTTTCAGTCGGGTGAAAGACTGCTATGCTTTGCACCACTAACTACTCTGTTGCTGTAAAAGAGAGGGAGGAAAAAAGATTAGGGTTTAATGTCTCTCCACAAACAGGTCATTACAGGCGGTGTGTAGGACGGACTAGGCGAAGGACAATGAAAGAAATCGGCGCTTCAAGAAAATCATCGAGAATTCGCCTTAAGCGATCGAGGAAAAAAAAATTATCTGTTTGGCCGTACAGGACTTTGTAATCTACCCCCTCCTTCCTGATTCCAACTATTGTCCACATTAGTAAGCAAAGTCTTTTATGAAGACCTGACCATCTTTTTGCAGGACGATGTTCAAGCACGTACAGTGCAAGCTGTTACTGATTTGTTTGACTGATGGGCCTGCTAAGTGCTATACCACCCACTGCACTCCCCTGACTTAAGCCCTCGTAAGTTCAACTCGATTTCTATAACTTTATTTTGTATTTCTGTATATTTGTTAACTCGCAGTTCTAACCAGGGCATAGACTATTTCTCAGCATGATCACATCTGCAGGTTATTATTTGTATTAAATTAGCTGCAGGGCATGAAAGCAGATGTGCGCGGGTCGACCCTATGACTACATCGAGCTATTCTTTTTGATCAGAGCAGTGCATAGATCAAGCACCTAAAGTACGAGTAACCGCAGGTAAAAGCGCAACTAGACCGCTCGTATCGTATGCCGTTTGGAAGAGCAACTACACATGCAGTAACCGTTAGATACCGTCTCAGCTGGAAATACCAGTCAAATAGAATTTCTGACACTCTTAATTACTTCCCTCTTTCCTTGGATTACTCTCCATACTATGTGTTTACCGCACTTTTCATTCCATTCAACATGTCCTGTAACTCTTCATCACTTTTGCTGAGTATAGTAACATCATCAGCATAATATACAATCGATATCCTTACACCCTGAATTTTAATCCCACTTCTGAACCTTCCCTTTGTTTCGGTCACTGCTTCTTCGATGTACAAGTTAACAGGAAGAAAGGTTGCATCTCTACCTTCCGTCACTTTTATTCGCAGCATTGCTCTCTTGGTATTCCATTTTTATTGTTCCCTATTTTTTTTTTGTACTTATTGTACATCATATGTCATTCCGTATTGTTTATGCCTATTTTTCTGCGGTTCAAACATGTTGTAGCATTTCGTGTTATTGAACACTGTTTCTAAGTAGACAAATATATTAAGGTGTCTTGATTTTTCTAAAGTCTTCCCTCTATTATCAAGCACAACGTCAGAAGTGCCTCTCTGGTGCCTTCAACATTCCTAAAAACAGACTATCGTCCTCTAACAGATCCATAATTTTCTTTTTCGTTCTTCTTTCCCTCTTCTTGCAAGATATCCTGCGAACCATGCATGAAGAAAAACAGCCGTATTCCTAGATTTCCAGAAAGTGTTTGACGCAGTGCCAAGCTACAAACTGTTAACGAGGATCCGGACATACGAAATAAGATTCTCAGATATATGAGTGCATCGAAGACTTTTTAAGCAATAGAACCCAAAACGTTGCCCTGTACGGTGGATGTATACCAGTGACAAGGATATCCTTTAAAATGTCTTACGGAAGTGATACAGCACCCTTCGTGTTCACTTTATACATAAATTATCTGACTGTTAGGATCATCCAAATACTACAACACGTGTTGTCTTCTATACCAGTGCTCGCCTTACAGGAACTGAGCGCGAATTATAAACTGGTGTTACAGCTGATATTACGCCCAGCAGACACGTTTTAACGCACCGCATTGTGCTAGTAAAGGCCAATACAACCCTAAAGCAGGATCGAACCATGTCAAAATATTTTTAATTCGCATACAGATCCTGTAATGCGACAACTACTATATATGACCACATACGTGTTGTAATATTTCAACGACGAGATGTCATTCAGACATGTGGATATTTAATGCCTTTTTTCACCTTTGCATTTGTTAATGGCTATAAAGCCGAAAACACCGTAGTGTGAAATAAATGCACTTATAGTCAAATCGAGACGATTTCAGGGAAAAATTACGTTACGACTGTAGTGCCTAACAAAGGAAAAATTATTAATAGAATACAAAGTCTGTAAATGAGTCCGCAATCATTTTTGGCACTTTATTTACACAAGTCTGTCTTGATCACACAGATTTCTTACACTTTATTACCGGTTTCGGTATACTGCCATCCTCAGATCTGTTACAAAGATAAATACTGTCTAAGCGACAGGTTCAACAAGTTAACGCTAAATTTAACAAGTCTTAGTGATGCATAAAATGTGAAATTATAAAATGTTTAGCCGGCCGCTGGTGGCCGAGCGGTTCTGGCGCTACAGTCTGGAACCGCGCGACCGCTACGGTCGCAGGTTCGAATCCTGCCTCGGGCATGGATGTGTGTGTTGTCCTTAGGTTAGTTAGGTTTAAGTAGTTCTAAGTTCTAGGGGACTTATGACCTCGGCAGTTGAGTCCCATAGTGCTCAGAGCCATTTGAACCATTTTATAAAATGTTTATATCCATGTACAGCAGCCATACATACGATTAAAATATTCGGATGTATATCATTGTCAAGTTAAACATGTGCATACATGGTATGTGCTGGTAATACTCAGATTGCGTCTGGTATTTATACAAGAGACTTACTCCAGCAGAGGGCAACTACTGCTGAATGAACAGAATGAGTTCAATCTTAATGCTTATTTTGATATACTCAGAGACCTACTAGTTTGAGTAGCGCAGAGAACCACAGCGGATGACGTGCGCCGGCCGCCGACCACGAGGAGACTGGGCCTCCTCCGTAAGCTCCACCACAGGGAAACAAGGATACCACGACATGTCGCCATCGAGACCACACGCTGGATATAATATCGACTATCGATTTTTTTACTTATAACGTATAGTTGCTATTTTATTAATTGTACTACAATTACGTTTATGGTAACTGACCTGTCAGGCTGGAAGATTTTTTAGATATTTTATTTTATTGTTGCACTTTTTATACTAGCTTATACAGATTGTATGTTTTACCTAGTCAGACTAGTGACTGTATTATATTAGTATTTGTACTTTTTATGGTATTTTAAGTATGAATCCAAGTTCACATCAGTTACGTTCTATTGCCAGACGCACGTTTTGCTGTGGGATGTAACTAAAAAATAAAAAATTAAAATAAAAAAATTAAAAATAAATTTTAGCTAATGACTATGCATGCCGCAATTTCATCATCACATTGGCGACACTGGTTTAATGTGCACTCTAGCTAAAGTGCCCTCTGCTGCCATTAGTCTCCTTTATAAATACCAGACGCAATCTGAGTATTACCAACACGTACCATGTACTCACTTACATCAGAATATTGTAATCGTATGTATAGCTGCTGTACGTGGCTATAAACATTTTATAATTTGACATTTTATGCATCACTAAGACTTGTTAAATTTAGCGTTAACTTATTGAACCTGTTGCTTACACAGTATTTACCTTTGTAACAGATCTGAGGATGGCAGTATGCCGAAAGCGGTAAAAATGTGTAAGAAACCTGTGCGATCACGACAGACTTGTGAAAATTGTGACGTATTACTATGTTTACGACGTTGCTCATCGAGCCATATACGTTATCTCGCATTTCTAGTTGCTTCTCTCACACAAATAGTGATAAAAGTGATAAAATGTTCTCACACGTTGAACTTTACGATGATATACATCAGAATATTTTAATCGCATGTATGGCTGCTATACGTGGCTATCTATAAACATTTTATAATTTCGTATTTTATGTATCACTAAGACTTGTTACATTTAGTGTTAACTTATTGAACCTGTCGCTTACACAATATTTATCTTTGTAATAGATCTGAGGATGGCAGTATGCCGAAACCGGTAATAAAGTGTAAGAAATCTGTGTAATCAACATGGACTTGTGAAAATAAAGGAAAATTGTCAGAAGTGTTAGGCTTGAAATATTCCCGACTTATTCTCGGCTGGAACAGCGACCAAGATAATCAGGAAAAAAATTTGATTTAGTCTATACACTCACTTCTGTTTTGCCTATTTCCTACTAGTTTCGGTACTGAGTATCATAATCAGGCCATCCTATGATCAAAAAATTGAACTATTTGTAACTGTTTACAATGTTTCCGGCAAGTCCTGGTAAAGAAGCATCTGGCCATCATTTATGTGGTGACGACAGCTAACTTTCGCAAGCCCAACGGAAAACAGACTCTTAAGTCTCAGAAAGAAATGATTAGTTAGTACCATAAAAAAGATACGTGAACTACGAGATCACAGATTATCAACTCCCACTATAACAGAGATCGTCTTATAAGAGCTCATCCATGCAGTACACATCTTTGTGCCTTTTGCCTAATGTGAAAAAACTCTGAACCTGACTGATATGAAAAGGCACAAATACCAAGACACAAAACGAGCTTTTATACGAGCATTTGGTGAGAGCTGATATGAAGCGTGTGCTGGTTGGGAGGCTGCATTTAGCGTCAGTCTGCTGTATGATTACTTGTCTAAAACTGCTGAGAAATTATATAATATGAAATAATACTCGTGGCGCTGTGGAATATAGGGGAGAGTAGCCTGTATTGATAAGGCTACTAATTGATACTACTACTATGAAATTCGTACCTCTTGTACTAAGTGACACTTAGTGGCGTCAGCGTGAGCTACGTGTTTCTTGGCGCCGTTTTGTCAGCCATTGGTTCTGCATGTCGAGGAACAGATCGTCGGAAGGCAGTCTTGTAGTTTTTGTTTAATATTTTGCACACGTGCCGAAGGGAATTACTGTTATAAGGTAAATGGCAATATAACGTATCATTTATGGGAAAATATACATGGTATTTATGCAATACTCCATCCGTCCTTCGAGGAACATAGACATATTAAGAACTTGAATACAACTTATTAATCTTTCACAAATATTGTGGAACATTAATACGTTGTTCTCAAGAATAAACTTGAAAAAAATAACTTTTCTTTTCAGTTAGTCGTGAATCTGTACTAGTTGTGATGCACTTGTAGGAAACCTATACATAGAAAGGACGACGTCGTCTATAACATAACCCTGTAAGCGTGCGATATTGTACAGGTAGAATTTAAGAAACTTTGTCGTACAGTGAGCCTTAAAAATGCGTTTAGAAAGGATGTGGTGAATTTTCTGGTGCTTTCTTTATCCTAATTAAACAGTTAATTTGCGTTACAGTATCGCTACAGAAAGGCGTTATGGAAATGTCATTAGGCTGTAACAGTATATCTAAAGGGGCATCATGGGTTAAATAAGTATGCACGCATATAAAATGTACCTAAGCCGACAGTTAAAAGGTACGTCAAAAATAAAAGAAAATGCAAACTGGGGTATAAAACTTTTGAGCATGGAGAAAGTGATTTACAACGAAGTTGAAAATAAATCGAAAGAGCATATTCTTCTATTGAAAGAGATGATGTTCCGCTTATGCATGTCGGACGTAATACACTTGCTTTCGACATTACATAAAGAAAATGACTGCCCCATTATTTCAATGCAGAAAAATTCATGAAACGCAAAAAGGTTGGCTGAAGGTGTCCATCCAAGGAATATCAGCAAATCTGAGGTAAAGTTAGTTTGAAAGTCCAATCACAATTTTAAGGCCTAACCAAAGAGCCTTTGAGCCGAGGAGCAGATTAAGCAAATAAGTTAACAAAAGCAAAGGAGGAAAAAATCTATAAAAACAGTTTCACCTGTGAAAAGGAATTGTTTTGAAAACTCTGCGGGTAAGGCACCAAAAAGAGTCATTAAATAGTAGCAACCTAGACACTATACTTGCTAACAACCACTACTTTCTGAGAATAAACAGACCATGAATGCAGCCGATTATATTTGCAACGCGTTGCTTAGGGCAGTAGCATTTGAGTATTCAGCCAGCAGATTTGTAGCAACATGTAGTGTAACAGCAAGCGACAACCGCGTGGCAGGGCAGAAACAAGGCACGACATAAGAGTATCTGTGACTCGCACCATGCCGAGTTCCAAGTGAATTCTCGAGGCCGCCACAAACCAAAGAGCCTCCTGTGAGACATCCCACACGTATTGCTACCTGCTAGAGCAAAGAGCTGTATAAGTATATTTATGTGTATGTCTCTTTGGGTGAGACAGGATAGCTTTATGTTAATGTACCAATGAAAGAAGTCGAGGTGAATGGCAGACGAGTTTCAGACTAGCAGCAGAACAGTTTTGTGACTAAGTGAAATCGCCTGTGTGCAGATGCCTTTACTTGCAGAGTAGAGAGTTCGATTAATGAGGTGGGTGGGATGAAAGTGCTTAGAGACATGGCTCACATGTAAGAAATAAAAAAATAAAATAAAACGAAAAATGTTGTTTGGGTAAGTGTTTTTGTTTATTTTCTGTTACCTGTTAAACTTCTTCATCGGAGTGCATCGTAAGTGGCTTACTGGCCCAATCATCTGCTTTATTTTCTGAGTCAAATTCTAAAAGATAAGTCAGTAACTGTTGTCAATTACCAAACGTTCAGAGTCGGTCCCTAGTCAAACTGAACCTACTTTCGTCTCTTGTTTTACGACAACAGACTCGTAGAAGGTTTACGAGCTTGCATCAACAGAATCCTAGCAATAGAATGTAAGACTCATCCACCGTTCGCCGACGTGTTACCATGTCGTGGTGATCGGTAGCCCTTTTATCACTGCTGTGGCGAATCTATGCAAGGAGCATCTTTAAGTAGAGATACTATTGACACGAGGACGACACGCTTTTCTGTGGACACATGGAACGGAAAAAGACACGTGTTATATTTGCCAAGCATAAAATTCTCAATTAAACCTGAAATGGTGGACCAGCTATCTGTCCTCGATGTATTAGTTTAAAAAAACAGAGGCGTGGTTGAGGTGTGGACATCCCCACCGTCCAAGATGACACTAGCCGTGTCACTGGGCTTCGAGCAAAAGTTCGTGTTTTGAGGAGCACTCAAGTAGCCTCGTGCATCTCGACTGACCTGCTGAATCTTTCGATCTTAATCCCATAGAAAATGTCCGGACCCATTTGTGGAACACTGAGTGAAACGCAGCAGTCAGAATTCCCCAATTTGATAGGTCTACGGTAGCTATTCATCAATGGCAAACCTGAAAAATGCTGTGGTCAATTTAGCTGAATTGAGGTCATTTTTCAGGGCTATACTTAGTGTTATAAGGTATCAGCGAGATGTCTCTTAGATGTAATTTTTTTTCGGCGTGCTTAGCTTCGTAGTGGTAGAAAGCGTAATTGTTTTTCTTTCTTTTGTTTCTGTAGGACCTGTGGGGAGCAGGTAGTAATAATTATGACAAGTATATTTTTATTCTCAAATAGACTGCCTGAACAAAAAAGTGAATCACCCAAAAGGGGAGGAAAACACTGACTGAAACTTGACAGGTTGCGAGGGTATGTGGTGTTGTTGCAGTGATTATAAAATCGAGTCATACTTACGAAGTATTTGGCAGTATGAGCCCACGTAACAGTAGAAAGTTGCACGTCCATTTGGTCTAGATGCATTCACATGTTCGGTTGGAAATCGTGTCATAAAGCCATCGTATGCTCTCCAAGGGCAAGATGAGCCATCACTGTTCTAACAGCTCCTTGACATCCTTGATACCGTCACTGGATAGAAGTTGACGTCCGAGATGATCCCACTCGTGTTTATCGGTGACAGATCTGGGAAAATTGCTAACCACAGGAGTAAATGAACATCGCGCATACCGTTCATGGAAAGACGTGCCGTGTATAGGCGAGCATTGTCATGTTGAAAAATGGCAACACGATACTGTCGCATGAGAGGTAACACAAGTGGACGCAGCATATCCGTGACGTACCATTGTGCCATCAGGGTTCCCTCAGTCACTACCAGCCATCCCTCTCCAAGCACCGGATTTCCTGGATCTCTCCCCATGTCTCCGCCAAACTTGCCGGCGATAGTCGTCCTGCATATTGCAGAACAGCGATTGACTGCTGAACGGAATGCCACGTCATTCACCAGCAGTCAGTGCTTCCCAGTGACGGCACCGCTACATACGCAGCCAGTTGTGTTCTGGTGCAAACTCCAGCCTACGCGTGCGATGGCTATTCCCTTGTCTGGCTCCTGCTGGTCTCTGACCATGACGCGGTAAGACACAGAATATTGCCGGAGCACCGTTGCTTTTTCTCGGATGGTACTCGCAGATGTGAAGGAGTTACAATGTGCTTGATGTACAATACGGCGATCCCCAATTGTGGTGGTCAGACGTGGTCGATTGAAACCTTGACGCCGAGTACGTCTGCACACACGTTCCCATGCCGTTCAACGTTGGTCCACTTTCCCATCTGAATGCCACACAAATCGGTGGGGCATCTGTGAGACCCCTCTCAAACGCGCGTCAGGTGCTGATAAAGCTGTCTCACACGAACACGTGGTATCTTCGTGTCCTTCACAGTGATCGCCAACATCTGACTCAGTTCACCTACCTGGCCTAGTAAGAAGACTAAACGTGAAAGACGCTAATGCACTCTGCTGACCGTTCACACTGACACAGAACATTACAGTTCTAGTCATTTACATAGACGTCCGTAGTGTGGACTTGTACAAAGTTGAGCATTTTCAACTTCTCGCGGCATAATGAATAATCCATTAAATTTCGGGCATGCAGCTGCGCAAATAAAATTTCCTCCACTGATATTTCGGCCGCGTATCGTCCGGCCATCCTCAGACTGAGTCACAGGACTGACGACAAGATGCCAAGCGCAGCCTTGTATGCTCCACCGCGGCGGTACTGTGCATGCGGGTCACAGATGCTTGTCGGCGACAGAGACATACGCTTACACATGCGCCGCTTGTGGCGAAGGCGTACAGACATTCGATTCGCTAATCGATGTATGACCGGCGGCGGTGACACGATGACGACTTCTCTGCAGTTTAATTACCCCAAGAGTCGGATTCCATGCTCTGTCCAAATTAAAACCATTATCTCTATTTATTAAATTGTTAGCTAATCTGTTTCTATAGCTTCCTTGAAGACAGATTCCCAAAAAGAAGAGGTGGATGTTAAAATCTTCACGTCACTGTGATTCATGGAATTACCTGTATCAATACAATGTTCGGCCACGGCTGACTTGTCTGGCTGTAATAAGCGTGTGTATCTTCAATGCTCCACACACCTCTCATGAACGGTGCTTGTTGTTTGACCTATGTACGACTTCTCACAATTTCCGCAAGGAATCTGATACATACCCGCTTTACAAAGCTGTAACCGTCCTTCACAGAGCCGAGTAAAGCTGCTATCTTCGTGGGGGGCCGGAAGATCACCTTAATACAGTGTTTCTCAAGAATACGGCCTATCTTCGAGGAAAGAGCACCCACATAGGGCAAAAATGCACTAGATCTGAAGGAATTGCTATCTTCTTCCCAATCACAGACCTGCTTTTTAGGTTTTGCATCGAATGCTCTACGAATTTGTTGCGGAGAAAATCCGTTCGATTTAAAAATGCTCTTGAGGTATGTGAGCTCTTCTTGCAAATTGTCTTTATCGGATATACAGTGCGCCCGATGCACTAAGGTCTTAAGAATACCTATGGTATGTGAAGGGTGATGGCAGCTACTGACATGAAGATATAGATTTGTGTGCGTTGGTTTCCGATATACGGCATGTCCTAATGTGCCATCCGGACGATACGCGGCCGAAATATCAGCGAAGGAAATTTTATTTGCGCGGCTGCATGCCCGAGAAAAAGTACAAAGTTACTTTGATGTCCGACCACGTTTCCAGGTACTTCACGGTCTTTTCTCAGGAGGTGAATGAGGGTTGCATAGCCATTGTAGCTATCAGGATAAGAAGCTGTATTTGAAAAGAAGCAGTAAATAATAACAATTAAAACAAAAAATTACTTACCACGAACGACCAAGATTTCCGTAAGTGGAAGCTACTTCAGATGTTAGTACGCCGTACAGCAAAAGAAAGTAAGACTTTCAAAGTCATGCTTTGAGCACTAACCATTTCCTTGGTGTTTCCTGCAGCCAGCAAGACGACGAGTAAAGACCTGCTGAAGGTGCGGCTGCCGTTCATCTCGTACGCCGACTGCGAGGCCGCCTTTAGCGCCGACAGGGGCAGTCGCAAGCTGAGGGACGGCATCCGCGGGGACTCCATGCTGTGCGCCGGCGACATGAAGGGCGGCAAGGATACCTGCCAGGTGCGTCGACCTAGCAGCTCTGGGGCGAATGCGCCATACCTGCCACTAAGTGCATCTCACAACTCTTCCTCCCCACATAAGGGTATTTTGCCCTAAAAGCTGGCCAAAAGTCCACTCTTCAAATCCGAGTAATTCCCGGAATGCATAACTTCCTACAACAGTCTGAGAGATGGGGCTCTGCTGAGCCGGTGTGATGTTTGCTTATTGTCCATTGATACACGGCAGAGCTAGTCCATCTGAAGCTTCTCTACTGGCCTGAAGTCACCTGGTTTGTGGCTGCTTTAAAGTGTGTTTTTGCTTGAAGTGAGGTGGAAAGCAATATGGATTCCGAAGATTCGGGTATGTACCGTTATTTGGAATTTATTGTTTTCATTCATTTTATTCACTACTTCTGTTACTATTCATTATTTTTATTATACTTCATGGTGTTTCCATGCATGTTTCTTAACACAGTGTGATAGAAAAACCATTCCTCTATTGTAAATTTAAAAAAAGTACCTGCTGAATACTTCATTTTGATTTTGTACGAATGTTTTACATTTAGGAATTCTCAGCTATAAAAAAAGTCATCTGCTAAATGAATTCTGAAAGCATTTTTTCATCCTAAGTTTTTAGGAAGTTAAAATTATGACAAGGAAAGGCCTCTATGACCTTCTGAAGTGGTGTTCAAAAAATGGTCCAAATGGCTCTGAGCACTATGGGACTTAACATCTCTGGTCATCAGTCCCCTAGAACTTAGAACTACTTAAACCTAACTAACCTAAGAACATCACACACATCCATGCCCGAGGCAGGATTCGAACCTGCGACCGTAGCAGTCGCGCGGTTCCGGACTGAGCACCTAGAACCGCTAGACCACCGCGGCCGGCGAAGTGGTGTTCAGGAAAAGAGTTTGGAAATAGATTAGACTTCATAGAAAATTATGTACTATGAGATCCCATCTTCCCTTATGAAGAAAAGAAAGGTTTTAAACATAAATTGTCTTATACAAAGTTACATTTAAAGAAAAGATGGCTCGCTTCACACGAAGTTGGGAGAACCTTCTTAAAAATAACGATGATTGGCTGCAAAGTATCATTAAAATTACATGTTACTTACTCGAGTTGGTAGGCCGTCAAAGTCGTTCGCAGAGTTAAGCGAACGCAGCAAAAAGCTCAATACACAGCTATTGAGAAACAATTTTGGTACCACATAATTAACATATGCCAGTCATATGAAGCTCAGAGGACTGGAAATGTTGACGGTTCCAACGTGGTTAAATATACTACTTGATTTCCTACACGAGGAGCTAAATTCAAACAAGCATTAGATCGGAGTCGTAGAGACTTACAAGCAAATAAGCGACTTTCACGTATTCAAACGTTGTCAGTTTTTGTGGAACCGTGCTGACAAGGGAACAATACGAAATAATCCGAGCAGCTAATAAGAAGGTCTGTCCCTGTTAAAATGTCTTTCAAGAAGCTAAAAAGCAGTGCTACCTTGTGACTGAACCACATCACGTGACTGCCACATGTGCGGAGCTTCAACTTCAGGCCTTGCTTAATCATACATGTGAGCGATTGTTATATTTGGAAGAGGTTTTAAGTTATCTTCCAAATGATGACGTAAATGCATTCGAACTTATGTATAATTGAGGTTGTAATGGTACATAGAAAATTCTATTTAAACAAAATTTTGTAAACGATCATGATTATAATGCGAACATATGTCATTCATTTTCACTGACTCACCAACTTGTAGTCGCATTAATATAGACCTAAATGTTTGGAAAAATCAGACACCATCGTCTCCTCTCTATTGCAGACCAGTAACAATTAGATTTACTTATGAAATAGCTGAAGTTACTAATGAAGAAATTGGTTATATCAACAGACAAATTGAAGCTTACAAGAAACAAAAATTCCAAGGTTAGAGGGTAATTTACCCACAAAACACACATTGCTACTGGCTGTGGTAGATGCAGAGGTCTGTATTGTAGTAACAGAGGTTCCATCGATAATTAGATGCTACATTTGCAAAGCTACCTCAAAAGACTCCAATGACTTGTCAAAAACCAAAGTAACAAATACAGAAGCTCTTCAGAAGCAGATTTTTTGAATTTTCGTTGCATTTTTTCTATAAAATAGACATCAAGAAATCCGTTCAAAATAGAAAAAGGAAGTTGTTCAAGACAGAAAAAAGTCACATAAGAAATGTTTAGAAATCGATTGGGATTAATTGTAGATGTTCCCAAGCAAGTCTATGGAAACAGCAACGATGGAAATTGGAAATACCAAAAGAAGATTTTTTGCAGACTCTTAAACATCAGCAGAAATAGCAGGTGCAGATCTACAGCTCATCTATCGATTCAGGACTATTCTAGAAACTATTTCCATTAGACATACGACAGACATATACAAAATTTTCTGCTTATACTGCTGAAACAGCAAGACTGTATGTTGATTAAACCATGGCGTCCTCCAGGTTCGCAGAAGAGCTTTTGTGAAATTTGGAAGGTAGGAGACGAGCAGACCTCCAGAACTATCACTCCTGGAAGAAAGGTTCGCAGAAGAGCTTCTGTGAAGTTTGGAAGGTAGGAGACGAGGTACTGGTAGAATTGAAGCTGTGAGGACGGGTCGTGAGTCGTGCTTGGATAGCTCAGATGGTAGAGCACTTGCCCGCGAAAGGCAAAGGTCCCGAATTCGAGTTTCGGTCCGGCACACAGTTTTAATATGCCAGGAAGTTATATTTCAAATGAGTTTAATAATTCTTGACTGCGCTTTAAATGTATGTAATTTCTCGATAGTACACGACAAAATTGAGACCTTTAGTGGGTATCTTTTTAATTACGTATTTAGTTCCCATAGGTCCTGTACGGAGCCGAGCGTTCGCAAAGTGTGGCGGACAAGCCGACTAGTGTAACGTCACAAGTTCGTTGCAGAGCCCGTATATCTCATTGGCCCCCGGAGGAAGAGAGCAGTTCTTCGTCTACAGGTTCCCAGACCTTGATCCCCTTACCCAAAAACAGACACCCTGCATGCGGGCGAGACTGTAAATAGAATAGAGAAGCTGCATGGGACGCAGGAAGTCTGACCGGGTGCACCCATGCAGGTTTTCGAACGAACTGACCCTATTAACTGAGGTGGACGTATGCGTTGTGAGGAAACTATGGAAGGCGTCATTGCTCAACGATGGCAACAAGGCAGTAAGGTCTTCCTCAACTAGTTGCCATCAGCTGCTCAGCTTCTGTGTTGTAGAAGCGGCGGTCACACGGTTGATGCAATTACAGCAATAGGAGCCCTGGAAGTGAATCGACATAAATTTGCGCCAGTTGTTCGACAGCAGGCTGCAGTGTGCCCCCTCGATGGCGAATATCCTCTCAAGGCCACATATGGTGGCAGGGGTGGTAGAGTACAGCATGTGTGCCACATATGGGAAGGTGGAGACGGTGTCCACGACCAGCAGCCAAATAGCTCCCTGAAACTACCCAATGAAATAGATGTAAACCTCTATGATGAGTGGTCAGGGTGTTGTTGTAGTGAATAACGTATTACTGAGGACGTCTGGTTGAGGGAGCAGTCACAGCACGAGTGGCACGCGCGATAATTGTCAGTATAATGCCGGGCCAGCAGGTACTCTGCTGGTTCAATGCCTTAATATGCGATTAGCCCCAATGCTATTCATGACGGAGCTCTGGGGCTGCTGCGGGGGGGGGGGGGGGGAGATAATGGCGACTCAGCATTCGGAGTCGTCCGCAACCAGACACCCTGGCGTGGCATTGGCCTGTTAGTATAGTGCGAAATAATTTTGTAAAGCGAGGTATACCTGGTGGAAAACATGCTCTGACCACCATCTCTGGGCCACCGACTCAACCTTCTTCACGACTGGCTGGCTCGCAACCGTTAGCGAGAATTCATCGCTGATAGTTTGTAGATGTTGTGAAACGTCCCCTTAGAACAATTTATACATGACTGTGCTTAAACTGACACACAATATTTTTTAGCGCAACGCAATCTGACTATCAAAGATCCCTGCAAAAGAATGGCTCTGAGTAACATTAAACTATACCTTTCACAAATCACTTACCTCACAAAAATCTTCATTACTCGAACTACTGCAATACAGCGAGCGCCACTACTGCCAGCTAAATAAAAGATTCAAACTACGGAAGGCACTAACTACTGATAGGGATAGTTAGCAAATGAAAGATATTAATAGAGAACAAACACTGTATTTACCTTAATAGTCATAATATATATAGCAGTTCATGACAAATTACAAAACTCCGCCATCTCTCTCCCCACATCCACCACTGCTGGCGGCTCACCTCCAACTGCGCAACGCTACGCGCTGTTCACAGCCAGCTGCCTAACACTACAATGGCGAGTATTACAACAATGCAAAGCAGCCACAGACTGCACACAGCACAGCCAGTGATTTTCATACAGAGGTGGCGTTACCAATAAAAAAAACCTAAACAGCCTACTTACATAGCCGCCATGCTCCCCACAAAAAATTTTACAAATTGTTTTGGGCACTGGGCAATACATATTTGTTAAAATTTTTCATAATCGTAATTGCAATAACAAAGAAATCAAAAGCACACACTTATTGATACAATGTTGGTCAAAAGCTAAAATTTTCTCACAGTCCATAAAGATAGTCCTGATCATTCATCATAATAGTAATTACAGTTTTTTTTTTTTTTACGAAGTCTCATTAGTAAAAGAAATTGCACACAGAAGTAGTGGATTTCCATGCAGTCTTGAAGAAGTAGTGTTGTCCTTCCAACGGAAAGACAGTGCTGACTCTTGACATGCTGACAGGTAATGGGCCACAACAGAGCAAACCCGCAGCGGAGTCAATCGAAGTTTTGAAGAATATCGTTTGGTAGGTCATCACAGAGCAGACCCACTGTAGTCCTGGTAGAGATTACGGTATTGGTGGGCCACCAGAGGCGCAGACCCACTGCAGTCCTTGTAGAAATAATGGTACTGGTGGGTCATCAAAGATGCAGACCCACTGTAGTCCTTGTAGAGATTACGGTACTGGTGGGCCACCAGAGGTGCAGACCCACTGCAGTCCTTGTAGAGATGGCCAGCAGCCATCTGTTGTGACTGTGCAGGTGCACAATCACCATTGAAGAGTCTTGCGGATAATATAGCAAGTCCATAACCACCACTTGTGCACTCACAAAGTTTTTGGAATTGTCCTTAGAACCAGCAATGCTGTTATCCAGTCCCTTGCTGAATTATTAACACACGTGCAAACACTAACAGTCCCTACTTCTCACATATTGTCCATATACTATGACCAACAGAAACATGTGCAGTGAAATGTAACTTACAAGTCAATAATATGATGAACTGGTATCAATTACAATTTTATAACATAAGAATACAATAACAAAGGTGCAAAATACATCATTAGAGAACATAACAAGACAGATAACATTTGCGGTAATGCAGGCTTTACAAAAGAATAGAAATAAACATATACATCAGTGTTTACAGGAATTATGACATAAGTAAATAAATGAAATAATGAGAATAGTTCTTGAAACATTAATTTCACACATGATCATTAAAACAAAACAGAATAAATAATGACTAAACATCTTTACAAAGAAAGTAACATAGTATTTGAAAAACTCTACAACAGTAAAAACACAAATTTACAAGAGTACACAAACACATAGCAGAATAACACAGGGGGAAAGGACAGGGTTTGTTTTCAATATAACATTTGGTACTGCAGAATTTTGCGAACAAAACCTTTTTTTGTTCTTGGAGATCTCCCTTCATTCATCATTATTCCCAAAGAGTCCTATCTATACCTCCTTTTTGTATTCCAACCATATTTCTTTCAAAATAATTATGGCTCATTGTACAATACTCATTTTGGCCCAAAACGTTTTCATATAACTTCTCAATGCATTTCTTCCAATTTTTCACAACTCATTCTCGCATATAACCTACCCCATCTTAAGCTAACTTAAATCTACTGAGCTCAGATGCTAAACTAAGGGGCGAGGCAATGCAGCAGCACAAAACAATTAACACAAACAGCAATGACAAAAAAATGGACATTGGCAAACAATTGCAATATTACGACTAATATAAGGCAATGAGCAGCAAACAAGAAAAATAAATCAGTAGGAAAGTGGCTTAGCAGAATACACAAAGTCAAATTCAGTAACACTATGCCTGGCAAACAGCAGCTTATATCTAAACATGACAAAGCTCAAGCAGAAAAAAAATATTACACTAAAGATAACAATGCAGACAAGGGAAATGTCTATTCACATCTTAATGTCAGTAATTAAAGTGGTGCACCACAAAAACTAATTCTACAAAAATTACCAAGTACTCAAAAAGAAAATTATATATGCAGTTACTGTTATTAGTCCCTTCTTATTGTTCTTTCCATTCCAAGAGCTCCTTTTTTTTAAGAATGTGGATTACAAAATTATTATTTAATAGATCTGTTGACAGAAAGTGTTCACATTAGCAAATGCATTTTATTTTATAAAAGCAATGCTGCAACACAGCTGGAAACTAGATATCAAATGAAATAAGCAACTATGAAAAGCAAAGCATAAAAATATCATTCAATAGTCATGTGACATTTCATAAGTTAGTAGAAATTCTCTCAACTCTCGTAGAAAGACACTTGTCCTAATCAGGTGTGCAGTTGTACGAATATTTCCCATCAATTCATAAGCATTTCAGTAAGTAGCACAAAATACGAGTAATAATATGTTTCCAAGTAATGAGCGTGTCGTATTTGCGATGTTTTCTACAAAGGAATGTCAATAGCGAGGTTAATGGCCTCTTTTTTTTCACCTAATGGCTGTTTCTCCAGGTGGCTGGCACAGGTGGCCGCTCAAGACGCATTACGTCAAGGTCACTTACCTTTCTTACCGAAATATTTACCACAACAGTTTCCGCTACAGTGGCAGTCTCGTATAAAAATATTTCACAGGTCAAGAATTTGCGTTACAAATCTGTAGAAACAAAATCCTATTGATATAACAGTGTCCAAAAAGTTTTCGTCGGCATTGTAATACATTCACGCATTTACATACATTTCATAACTCTTAAAGTACGATTCTTGGTTTCCAACAACCTGTTTCACAAACCAGAGTGAGTCCCTAACCACTACTCATTATTCCTTACCTTATTCGTCGACACTTCTTCAATATTTTATGATAACAGATACGTAGCATACTCAAATAACTCATATAGCATCAGCTTATTGATCATAAACATACCGCAACAGCATAATACACATAGTCATCGTAATAATAACATCATAACACCTCAGTCAAAACTCAAAAACGTCGTAGCTTCCTCCAATAATTTCAAAATCTAAAAAAAAATTCTCTGCTCATGTTAAAAGTGTCATCTGCCTCAAACGTACTTTAAAAATCGTGATCCCATACCAAATATATCAATCAAAGCTCTCATAATATCACAATGGATCCGAAAAAATATGAACAGTTCACAAAGTACAGACAAAATACAATTTTGTAAGTGTGAAGTTATACAACGGTGTAATTACGCAAACATCTGTCACTGATGTAGTAAAATAAATGTTTGTCTCTCTCAGGTAAATAATCAGATAGCTGTGTAATTCTGTGTTAGAGAAATATGGTACCGATGTGTAAAGTTGTATAAGCAAATACCATATTAGCTAGGGCTCCTTGTGCTTGCCAAACACATGATACACAAAGTAAGCGTGTACCCCCCTGAGGATTAATGTAATTATACCATCAGGTGTTACAGATTACAGCAATGGAATGAAATGTATCACGGAAAACCCTTGTATCATTGCACTTCAAATAACTTAAAAAAATAAATGTTTTAAGTGCGAAATTAATCACTCAAATACATGTACTGTAGCGCTAAACTGTGTGTCATGTTGTAAGATAATCTCTGTGGAAGTCTCGTAGTTATCGTCCTCCGAAAGCTAAGTTCTGCAGAAGTCAATGTACTTACCTCATGATAAACAAAAGTGAAATGCTTTGAGTATAGATATCTTAGTTATTATGCTTATTTCCGTGATGAAGAAAGTACTGTGCTGTAACGTATCGTTGTGCTACGGAAAAGGCTGTCTCATTATTGCTATACCACAAAAGTTACTACTAAAACATGTTTTACTTTCCAGAAGAATTCAGAAAAATTGTGCAAATATAAAACAGATACACCGCAAAAGCAACAATGTAAATTGTGTCACACATTAGTAGCGTCGTGATATAGTCGTGTAGTTGTCAAATAAACTAACCACTGTGTCATCTGGTATCTCTCAGAAAGCACTTTGAATCCATAATGTATTTTCAAGTAAACCAAAATGTTGCATTAAAATCTCATTAGCAGTACCAGTACATGTTCGAAGTATGTAAGCCTGATAGTCGTTACGTAATCGTGTAACTAACAAGCAAGAATGTACAAGTAACAACACTGTGTCGTCTGTTCACTATAACAATGCATTCGTAATTTCTGTTGAAATAAGTTCTCTTGGTTCTTGACTGGATATTTAACTTCAAACATTGTTGCATGGTAACAGTTTCTAAGTCTGACAATGCATACTAGAAATGTGAAGTGAAAAGTTTTATGGCAAAGACAAAGTTTAAAAAGCAGATTATCTTTCAATAAACGGTTTTACATGTGAAATGTGGTGTAAACCTTTACTCTTCCTAGTACGCAGAGTTTCAACTTCAACGCAATTATCATGTGGTATACGTCGGATTCTGTAAGGTCCATTGTAAACTAGAAAGAATTTGTGACTCAAGTGTTTCTTCTTATGTGACAATGAATGAGCTTTAATGAGAACTTTCTGACCAATATACAATTTCTTTGCATTTGCTTTACCGTGTAGTTTTCTCCTTTTGTCTGCTGCAGATTTTATATTTTTAAGAGCCAAATCAATTATGCCTTTGTGTCGACGTTTACGTGTATTCGGGAAAGGTACAAGCTCTCTGATTCTGTTCGGTGGTTCTTCATTCTTTAGTACAAGAGTAGGTGGTAAAGCAGTGGAATCATGAGGCATTTCATTCAGAACGTTTTGAAATAAGTGTAAATATCTGTCCCAATGCTGATTCTTTCTGTGACAATAAAGTCTGCAAAGCTTATTGATTTCTTTCATAATCAATTCGGAGGGGTTACAATGTGGTGAGTACAATGAAATAAAAACAGGTTTGATTTTATGGTTGTGAAGCATGCGTGACCAAACAGCAGATCTGAATTGCGGTCCGTTATCTGAAATGACTTTACTAACGTGTCCAACTTCACGTAAGAAATTTTTAACAAAGGCGTTGGATACAGACCGTCCAGTGGCTTTACGTAACGGAGTGAAAGAAACAAATTTTGAAGTAAGTTCAACAGCGACTAGAACGTACGAAAATCCATTAGATGTTCTGACAAGCGGTCCCAACAGATCAACAGCAGCAAATTCTTTTAATTTAGAAGGAATACTTTCTGAATGTAAAGAATACTGAAATTTTTCTCGAGTTTGCCTTCTGTGTTACTTTTCTCAAGCCCAGCTGGTGCGCGTGACAGTGCGTCCGCAAAAATGTTCTCCTTGCCGGGAATGTAGACTATTGTGAAGCGGAATTCTTGCAGAAACAATGCCCAACGTTTTAACCTGTCATGATTTAATTTTGAAGACATAAGAAATTGTAATGCACGATGATCACTGTATACTTTTACGTGCTTACCAGAAAGAAAGAAACGGGATTTGTTAAATGCCCAAACGATAGCTAAAGCTTCTAATTCAGTAACGGAATAATTTTTTTCAGATTTTGTTAGCACTCGGCTAGCAAAAGCAATGGTTTTCTGAAGAGTAGTGTCATTTTCTATGGCTTCTT
This sequence comes from Schistocerca nitens, assembly GCF_023898315.1. Taxonomy (NCBI): domain Eukaryota; kingdom Metazoa; phylum Arthropoda; class Insecta; order Orthoptera; family Acrididae; genus Schistocerca; species Schistocerca nitens. Next base: position 482,466,813 of record NC_064614.1, on the reverse strand, counting down.
GAAATAAATGGGCACCAAGTCCGACTTTAGAAGAATCCGTGCTAAGGCAGAAATCTTGTGACAGATCTGGATGAGCTAGTATTCGCGCGTTAAGAAGCGATTCTTTCAAAGAATTGAATTCCAACTGTGCTTCTTCGTCCCAGTTCCAAATAGTGTTTTTTCCAGTGAGAGAACAAAGTTTTGGTGTAACAAGAATTTGCATATTCAGAAAACGACGGTAAAAATTTACGAGACCTACAAAACTGCGGACTTGTTTTTTTGTGGATGGAACTGGAATGGCTCTGATTGCTTCTAACTTTTCAGGATCCGGCTGAATGCCTTCAGAAGAAATAATATGTCCCAAAAACCTCAACTTTGACCTACCGAATTCAGACTTTTCCAAGTTAACTGTAATTCCAGATTCTGCAAAAATATGTAACACGCTGTTGAGGATGCGATTGTGTTGTTTCCATGAGGCTTCTGCTATCAGAATATCGTCTACATATAAGGTGATGTGACGTTTTAAGAACTCAGGTAATATGGAATTTAGCCCGCGAATGAATGCTGCCGAAGAAATGTTCAAACCAAAAGGAAGTTTCCGAAACTGATAACAAACGCCGAAACAAAGGAAAGCTGTGTATTTTCTACATTCTGGATGAAGTTCGATCTGATAAAAGCTGGATCTGAGATCAATAGAAGACAACACTTGTACGCCATTAAAATTTTGAAGAAGTTCTTCCAACGTTTGCGGCCTGTCTGTTTCAGGAATAATGATAGTATTGATTTGTCTCGAATCTAAGACAAGTCTGATCGATCCATTTTTCTTCTCAACAACATGTAACGGATTGTTGTATGAGCTTACTGCAGGCTCAATAATGCCCTCGTCAAGCATAGATTGTATTTCTGTTCTAACACGGTCCCTATAATGTGCTGGAATTACGTATGGTCTAACACAAAATTTAGTATGCTCACGAACACGAAATTGGTATTGAAATCCCTTGATTGTTCCTGTTTTGTGAGTAAAAAATGTGGAATGTGCTTGTAAAATCTCAAAAAGGTCCTGCCTATCAGTGTCATTACAATTCTCAATTGTTTGAATTTTATTCTGAATTAACTCATTAGTATCAAATATGTCGTAGATATCATCCCTGTCAGTACTTGCAGAGTGATTGTTAGTGTCTAGTTCCGTAGAAAATTCCGAACTGTTGTCTAACAGAAGGTAAAGCCGATTAATTTCCTTGTCATGGTTTGAGAGCCAATCTTCAAATTTCAAAGCTATTGACTTACCTTCCTTCTCTAAACTTATTTCAGCATCGTGAAAGTTTAAGATTGCTTTGTATTCATTCAAAAAGTCTACTCCCAATATAATTTCCGTCGACAATAATGGAACAATAAGAAAGTTCATAGAGAAGCTGTAGCTTTGGCAAAAGAATTCTAAATTGGTTTGTTGGCGTACATCTACACTTTTTCCAAAGCTTGCACCTTGTAATTTAATCTTACGTAACGGAAGTGAGGGCAATCGTTCGATTTGTTGCATTTGCTAAAAGCTGCTTCACTAATTACTGAAATGGGACTGCCAGAGTCAAGTACTGCCGTAAATTTTATGTCATTTACAGTAATGTGAATCACAGGATATGCAATGTTGTTATGTTTTATGTCGTGTTCCTGGAGTAAGATGTCCCTAATGTCTTCCATTTTTACGTAATTACTAGCTACGGCAGCTGCGTCGTCAGTTTCATAAGTACGTTTTGTGGCTGCCAGCGGTATGAGTCATTGCCTATTGTCTCTTTGTTGGCGCGCGTCGTTACTGGGATTAGGAAACCTAACTTCTACAAATTCGCCTTGCCGAGAGGGCCCAGCTCTGTTTGAATCCCGCCAGTTCTGATGCAATTCAGGTCTGTCGTTACGATCATATCGTCTGTCGTCATGTCGATAGATTCCATAGTTTCTTTCTTGTCGGTCACGTGGTGGAGAATTTCTCCCTGAATCGTAACTGCGCGCTGGACCGTTGCGTCTAAAGTTATTCTGTCTCCCGTAGTAATAATTGTTTTGGTTCCCATATTGTCTGTTTCTCTGATTGTCTCTGTGATAGTCATTACCGCGGAGAGGTGATCTTTCCCTGTAATTATTACTACTCTGCCAACGGTTGTCATACGGGTGGTGTCTGTTTCGGTCACGATTTACGTTGAAAGAATAGCCTTGTCGTATATTATTTCTGTTATCGCGGAATTGTGACGGATGTGATCTGTAATTGTTGTGCTCCTGTTTCCGCGTTCCCCGATTGTCAGTGTCAATTTCCAGTTCTTGTAACAGTCCCTGAAAAGCTTCAATGTCGTCTTTGCAACGTCCTGCCAAAATAATATGTCGTAAATGTTCAGGCAGTTTGATTAAGCAAATACGGATGAGTTCTGAGGGGCTGTATGGGTTTGACAGGTACTGATTCTTGTGCAACATGTCTTCAAAATATTTCACAAGACGAAAATTCAGATTGTTCGAAATGTTTCATCATTATGATGCTATGTTTTACTCGGTCTTGTGTAGCTTGAGACCAATATGCTGAGAGGAAGGCATGATAAAAATCTCCTTCACTGTGACAATCGTGAATGACCGATCGCATTCTTACAGCTGGTTCATTCTCCAAGTAGCCACACATAAATTCTAACCTGTGCTCCAATGACAAGTTGGGAGGAAAACAATGAGAGAATTGATGGAGCCACGCTTGTGGATGAATGTCGTTGGCAGAATTCTTAAATGTTTTGAATTTACGTGTAGTAATAAACAGCTTATAGTCAAAATCATCGTGTCGGCGAGTAGCATATCTGTCATTGTTACGTCGTGTCGGCGGTTCCATCTCAAAATTCGGTGCACCTTGCCAATTTCTTTCATAATTTCCGAAGTGTCCTGTGTTATTATCTTGTGGGTGTTCCGTATTTCTAAGTCCCTCTTCCCGTGTTGGGGCGCGAGTGTCCTCTGAAATACGTAATTCTTGTATTACCTGTGTCAGCTGATCTTGTACTTCCCGGATTTCTCTTTGGTGTTGCGTATTAATTTGATTCAGATTTTGTTTCAGTTTCCTAATTTGTTCGCACTCTTCTGTCTCATTAAAGACTACCGGTTTTGTGTCATTCAGATTATCATCTACCTTTGTAGATAAGTTAGTGAACTGATCTGAAAGTTCGGCTACTTTATCCGATAGTGAAATTATTTCCTCTGTATGTTTTTCTGAACCAAGTTTCAGAGTGTCCATTTGTGTTGAAATGGTATCTACTGTGTCCTTTAAGTTTTCCTGAGTTTTTGTAAGTTGCATAACCGTATCGGTAGATGCAACTGAGTCAATTTTAGCTTGCAAGGTGTCGTGATTTTCATGAACAATAGTCTGCAGTTCTTTTATGGCTGCTTCGTGATTCTGTAATGCAGTTTCATAACGCGAAAAAATAGGTTGGAAATGCTCACAAATCTGTGTTTTTACGTCATTACAGACTTTTTGACATTTCGATTCAATGTTATGTAACTCAGTAGTTAAATCTTCACGTGTTTGTTCAAGAGTTTGTTCCAATGAGTCTAACTTTTTAAGATTTTGTTCCACTGTGTCTAACTTTTGAAGATTTTGTTCCATTGTGTCTAACTGTTGCTGTGTTTGTCTCTGGTGTTGTTCCATTGTGTCTAACTTTTGAAGATTTTGTTCCATTCTGTCTAACTTTTGTAGCTTTTGCTGTGTTTGACTCTGATTTTGTTCCATTGTGTCTAACTGTTGCTGTGTTTGTCTCTGATTTTGTTCCATTGTGTCTAACTTTTCAAGCTTTTGTCTCATTTGTTGCATTAATTGTAATAACAATGTATTAGTGTCTGGAATCTGTTTCTCTAAGCTTTTTGGCAGTGCATTTTCACCGGCAACATTCACATTTTGACAAGCAGAAAATGTGTCTTGACTCATTTGAGAAAACGGTGAGGACCAAAAACCTAAGTCTACAGTATTTGCAAAATTGTGTCCTGTCATTCCCGATTCCTGAGGCGAGCTGTTGCCGACCGATCGATCGATAATGCTTCCCTCTTCACTAATTGTTTCCCTGTCCACGCCATTATTTGCCGCCCGCTCCATTTCCCTATGCACAATTACCAAATTACTACTTTGAACATCAGTTAATTCATTACTCGGTGGCGCTAACACACTGCTTTCGTTTTCACTGTCATTTCTCAGTTTACTTTGGAGCCTAGTATTACGTTTTTCACACGCCATTATTGTCACAGTATTTCACACGACAACACAGAAAAACACAATTTGAAGAGCAAAAATAAGAGAACACATTAACATAACACTGAAAATAATATCTAGTTAATTGCAGCTGCGAAATACTTGGTGCAAATCTACATGCATGCCACAACTGTTTTACTGTACAACAATGAAAGACTGCAACTACAAAGGAGATTTTCTCTACAATTACGCGCTAGCAATAAACATGAAACGTCCCCTTTAAATAATTGTACAAGATTGTGCTTAAACTGACACACAATATTTTTTAGCGCAACGCAATCTGACTATCAAAGATCCCTGCAAAAGAATGGCTCTGAGTAACATTAAACTATACCTTTCACAAATCACTTACCTCACAAAAATCTTCATTACTCGAACTACTGCAATACAGCGAGCGCCACTACTGCCAGCTAAATAAAAGATTCAAACTACGGAAGGCACTAACTACTGATAGGGATAGTTAGCAAATGAAAGATATTAATAGAGAACAAACACTGTATTTACCTTAATAGTCATAATATATATAGCAGTTCATGACAAATTACAAAACTCCGCCATCTCTCTCCCCACATCCACCACTGCTGGCGGCTCACCTCCAACTGCGCAACGCTACGCGCTGTTCACAGCCAGCTGCCTAACACTACAATGGCGAGTATTACAACAATGCAAAGCAGCCACAGACTGCACACAGCACAGCCAGTGATTTTCATACAGAGGTGGCGTTACCAATAAAAAAAACCTAAACAGCCTACTTACATAGCCGCCATGCTCCCCACAAAAAATTTTACAAATTGTTTTGGGCACTGGGCAATACATATTTGTTAAAATTTTTCATAATCGTAATTGCAATAACAAAGAAATCAAAAGCACACACTTATTGATACAATGTTGGTCAAAAGCTAAAATTTTCTCACAGTCCATAAAGATAGTCCTGATCATTCATCATAATAGTAATTACAGTTTTTTTTTTTTTACGAAGTCTCATTAGTAAAAGAAATTGCACACAGAAGTAGTGGATTTCCATGCAGTCTTGAAGAAGTAGTGTTGTCCTTCCAACGGAAAGACAGTGCTGACTCTTGACATGCTGACAGGTAATGGGCCACAACAGAGCAAACCCGCAGCGGAGTCAATCGAAGTTTTGAAGAATATCGTTTGGTAGGTCATCACAGAGCAGACCCACTGTAGTCCTGGTAGAGATTACGGTATTGGTGGGCCACCAGAGGCGCAGACCCACTGCAGTCCTTGTAGAAATAATGGTACTGGTGGGTCATCAAAGATGCAGACCCACTGTAGTCCTTGTAGAGATTACGGTACTGGTGGGCCACCAGAGGTGCAGACCCACTGCAGTCCTTGTAGAGATGGCCAGCAGCCATCTGTTGTGACTGTGCAGGTGCACAATCACCATTGAAGAGTCTTGCGGATAATATAGCAAGTCCATAACCACCACTTGTGCACTCACAAAGTTTTTGGAATTGTCCTTAGAACCAGCAATGCTGTTATCCAGTCCCTTGCTGAATTATTAACACACGTGCAAACACTAACAGTCCCTACTTCTCACATATTGTCCATATACTATGACCAACAGAAACATGTGCAGTGAAATGTAACTTACAAGTCAATAATATGATGAACTGGTATCAATTACAATTTTATAACATAAGAATACAATAACAAAGGTGCAAAATACATCATTAGAGAACATAACAAGACAGATAACATTTGCGGTAATGCAGGCTTTACAAAAGAATAGAAATAAACATATACATCAGTGTTTACAGGAATTATGACATAAGTAAATAAATGAAATAATGAGAATAGTTCTTGAAACATTAATTTCACACATGATCATTAAAACAAAACAGAATAAATAATGACTAAACATCTTTACAAAGAAAGTAACATAGTATTTGAAAAACTCTACAACAGTAAAAACACAAATTTACAAGAGTACACAAACACATAGCAGAATAACACAGGGGGAAAGGACAGGGTTTGTTTTCAATATAACATTTGGTACTGCAGAATTTTGCGAACAAAACCTTTTTTTGTTCTTGGAGATCTCCCTTCATTCATCATTATTCCCAAAGAGTCCTATCTATACCTCCTTTTTGTATTCCAACCATATTTCTTTCAAAATAATTATGGCTCATTGTACAATACTCATTTTGGCCCAAAACGTTTTCATATAACTTCTCAATGCATTTCTTCCAATTTTTCACAACTCATTCTCGCATATAACCTACCCCATCTTAAGCTAACTTAAATCTACTGAGCTCAGATGCTAAACTAAGGGGCGAGGCAATGCAGCAGCACAAAACAATTAACACAAACAGCAATGACAAAAAAATGGACATTGGCAAACAATTGCAATATTACGACTAATATAAGGCAATGAGCAGCAAACAAGAAAAATAAATCAGTAGGAAAGTGGCTTAGCAGAATACACAAAGTCAAATTCAGTAACACTATGCCTGGCAAACAGCAGCTTATATCTAAACATGACAAAGCTCAAGCAGAAAAAAAATATTACACTAAAGATAACAATGCAGACAAGGGAAATGTCTATTCACATCTTAATGTCAGTAATTAAAGTGGTGCACCACAAAAACTAATTCTACAAAAATTACCAAGTACTCAAAAAGAAAATTATATATGCAGTTACTGTTATTAGTCCCTTCTTATTGTTCTTTCCATTCCAAGAGCTCCTTTTTTTTAAGAATGTGGATTACAAAATTATTATTTAATAGATCTGTTGACAGAAAGTGTTCACATTAGCAAATGCATTTTATTTTATAAAAGCAATGCTGCAACACAGCTGGAAACTAGATATCAAATGAAATAAGCAACTATGAAAAGCAAAGCATAAAAATATCATTCAATAGTCATGTGACATTTCATAAGTTAGTAGAAATTCTCTCAACTCTCGTAGAAAGACACTTGTCCTAATCAGGTGTGCAGTTGTACGAATATTTCCCATCAATTCATAAGCATTTCAGTAAGTAGCACAAAATACGAGTAATAATATGTTTCCAAGTAATGAGCGTGTCGTATTTGCGATGTTTTCTACAAAGGAATGTCAATAGCGAGGTTAATGGCCTCTTTTTTTTCACCTAATGGCTGTTTCTCCAGGTGGCTGGCACAGGTGGCCGCTCAAGACGCATTACGTCAAGGTCACTTACCTTTCTTACCGAAATATTTACCACAACAGTTTCCGCTACAGTGGCAGTCTCGTATAAAAATATTTCACAGGTCAAGAATTTGCGTTACAAATCTGTAGAAACAAAATCCTATTGATATAACAGTGTCCAAAAAGTTTTCGTCGGCATTGTAATACATTCACGCATTTACATACATTTCATAACTCTTAAAGTACGATTCTTGGTTTCCAACAACCTGTTTCACAAACCAGAGTGAGTCCCTAACCACTACTCATTATTCCTTACCTTATTCGTCGACACTTCTTCAATATTTTATGATAACAGATACGTAGCATACTCAAATAACTCATATAGCATCAGCTTATTGATCATAAACATACCGCAACAGCATAATACACATAGTCATCGTAATAATAACATCATAACACCTCAGTCAAAACTCAAAAACGTCGTAGCTTCCTCCAATAATTTCAAAATCTAAAAAAAAATTCTCTGCTCATGTTAAAAGTGTCATCTGCCTCAAACGTACTTTAAAAATCGTGATCCCATACCAAATATATCAATCAAAGCTCTCATAATATCACAATGGATCCGAAAAAATATGAACAGTTCACAAAGTACAGACAAAATACAATTTTGTAAGTGTGAAGTTATACAACGGTGTAATTACGCAAACATCTGTCACTGATGTAGTAAAATAAATGTTTGTCTCTCTCAGGTAAATAATCAGATAGCTGTGTAATTCTGTGTTAGAGAAATATGGTACCGATGTGTAAAGTTGTATAAGCAAATACCATATTAGCTAGGGCTCCTTGTGCTTGCCAAACACATGATACACAAAGTAAGCGTGTACCCCCCTGAGGATTAATGTAATTATACCATCAGGTGTTACAGATTACAGCAATGGAATGAAATGTATCACGGAAAACCCTTGTATCATTGCACTTCAAATAACTTAAAAAAATAAATGTTTTAAGTGCGAAATTAATCACTCAAATACATGTACTGTAGCGCTAAACTGTGTGTCATGTTGTAAGATAATCTCTGTGGAAGTCTCGTAGTTATCGTCCTCCGAAAGCTAAGTTCTGCAGAAGTCAATGTACTTACCTCATGATAAACAAAAGTGAAATGCTTTGAGTATAGATATCTTAGTTATTATGCTTATTTCCGTGATGAAGAAAGTACTGTGCTGTAACGTATCGTTGTGCTACGGAAAAGGCTGTCTCATTATTGCTATACCACAAAAGTTACTACTAAAACATGTTTTACTTTCCAGAAGAATTCAGAAAAATTGTGCAAATATAAAACAGATACACCGCAAAAGCAACAATGTAAATTGTGTCACACATTAGTAGCGTCGTGATATAGTCGTGTAGTTGTCAAATAAACTAACCACTGTGTCATCTGGTATCTCTCAGAAAGCACTTTGAATCCATAATGTATTTTCAAGTAAACCAAAATGTTGCATTAAAATCTCATTAGCAGTACCAGTACATGTTCGAAGTATGTAAGCCTGATAGTCGTTACGTAATCGTGTAACTAACAAGCAAGAATGTACAAGTAACAACACTGTGTCGTCTGTTCACTATAACAATGCATTCGTAATTTCTGTTGAAATAAGTTCTCTTGGTTCTTGACTGGATATTTAACTTCAAACATTGTTGCATGGTAACAGTTTCTAAGTCTGACAATGCATACTAGAAATGTGAAGTGAAAAGTTTTATGGCAAAGACAAAGTTTAAAAAGCAGATTATCTTTCAATAAACGGTTTTACATGTGAAATGTGGTGTAAACCTTTACTCTTCCTAGTACGCAGAGTTTCAACTTCAACGCAATTATCATGTGGTATACGTCGGATTCTGTAAGGTCCATTGTAAACTAGAAAGAATTTGTGACTCAAGTGTTTCTTCTTATGTGACAATGAATGAGCTTTAATGAGAACTTTCTGACCAATATACAATTTCTTTGCATTTGCTTTACCGTGTAGTTTTCTCCTTTTGTCTGCTGCAGATTTTATATTTTTAAGAGCCAAATCAATTATGCCTTTGTGTCGACGTTTACGTGTATTCGGGAAAGGTACAAGCTCTCTGATTCTGTTCGGTGGTTCTTCATTCTTTAGTACAAGAGTAGGTGGTAAAGCAGTGGAATCATGAGGCATTTCATTCAGAACGTTTTGAAATAAGTGTAAATATCTGTCCCAATGCTGATTCTTTCTGTGACAATAAAGTCTGCAAAGCTTATTGATTTCTTTCATAATCAATTCGGAGGGGTTACAATGTGGTGAGTACAATGAAATAAAAACAGGTTTGATTTTATGGTTGTGAAGCATGCGTGACCAAACAGCAGATCTGAATTGCGGTCCGTTATCTGAAATGACTTTACTAACGTGTCCAACTTCACGTAAGAAATTTTTAACAAAGGCGTTGGATACAGACCGTCCAGTGGCTTTACGTAACGGAGTGAAAGAAACAAATTTTGAAGTAAGTTCAACAGCGACTAGAACGTACGAAAATCCATTAGATGTTCTGACAAGCGGTCCCAACAGATCAACAGCAGCAAATTCTTTTAATTTAGAAGGAATACTTTCTGAATGTAAAGAATACTGAAATTTTTCTCGAGTTTGCCTTCTGTGTTACTTTTCTCAAGCCCAGCTGGTGCGCGTGACAGTGCGTCCGCAAAAATGTTCTCCTTGCCGGGAATGTAGACTATTGTGAAGCGGAATTCTTGCAGAAACAATGCCCAACGTTTTAACCTGTCATGATTTAATTTTGAAGACATAAGAAATTGTAATGCACGATGATCACTGTATACTTTTACGTGCTTACCAGAAAGAAAGAAACGGGATTTGTTAAATGCCCAAACGATAGCTAAAGCTTCTAATTCAGTAACGGAATAATTTTTTTCAGATTTTGTTAGCACTCGGCTAGCAAAAGCAATGGTTTTCTGAAGAGTAGTGTCATTTTCTATGGCTTCTTGAAATAAATGGGCACCAAGTCCGACTTTAGAAGAATCCGTGCTAAGGCAGAAATCTTGTGACAGATCTGGATGAGCTAGTATTCGCGCGTTAAGAAGCGATTCTTTCAAAGAATTGAATTCCAACTGTGCTTCTTCGTCCCAGTTCCAAATAGTGTTTTTTCCAGTGAGAGAACAAAGTTTTGGTGTAACAAGAATTTGCATATTCAGAAAACGACGGTAAAAATTTACGAGACCTAGAAAACTGCGGACTTGTTTTTTTGTGGATGGAACTGGAATGGCTCTGATTGCTTCTAACTTTTCAGGATCCGGCTGAATGCCTTCAGAAGAAATAATATGTCCCAAAAACCTCAACTTTGACCTACCGAATTCAGACTTTTCCAAGTTAACTGTAATTCCAGATTCTGCAAAAATATGTAACACGCTGTTGAGGATGCGATTGTGTTGTTTCCATGAGGCTTCTGCTATCAGAATATCGTCTACATATAAGGTGATGTGACGTTTTAAGAACTCAGGTAATATGGAATTTAGCCCGCGAATGAATGCTGCCGAAGAAATGTTCAAACCAAAAGGAAGTTTCCGAAACTGATAACAAACGCCGAAACAAAGGAAAGCTGTGTATTTTCTACATTCTGGATGAAGTTCGATCTGATAAAAGCTGGATCTGAGATCAATAGAAGACAACACTTGTACGCCATTAAAATTTTGAAGAAGTTCTTCCAACGTTTGCGGCCTGTCTGTTTCAGGAATAATGATAGTATTGATTTGTCTCGAATCTAAGACAAGTCTGATCGATCCATTTTTCTTCTCAACAACATGTAACGGATTGTTGTATGAGCTTACTGCAGGCTCAATAATGCCCTCGTCAAGCATAGATTGTATTTCTGTTCTAACACGGTCCCTATAATGTGCTGGAATTACGTATGGTCTAACACAAAATTTAGTATGCTCACGAACACGAAATTGGTATTGAAATCCCTTGATTGTTCCTGTTTTGTGAGTAAAAAATGTGGAATGTGCTTGTAAAATCTCAAAAAGGTCCTGCCTATCAGTGTCATTACAATTCTCAATTGTTTGAATTTTATTCTGAATTAACTCATTAGTATCAAATATGTCGTAGATATCATCCCTGTCAGTACTTGCAGAGTGATTGTTAGTGTCTAGTTCCGTAGAAAATTCCGAACTGTTGTCTAACAGAAGGTAAAGCCGATTAATTTCCTTGTCATGGTTTGAGAGCCAATCTTCAAATTTCAAAGCTATTGACTTACCTTCCTTCTCTAAACTTATTTCAGCATCGTGAAAGTTTAAGATTGCTTTGTATTCATTCAAAAAGTCTACTCCCAATATAATTTCCGTCGACAATAATGGAACAATAAGAAAGTTCATAGAGAAGCTGTAGCTTTGGCAAAAGAATTCTAAATTGGTTTGTTGGCGTACATCTACACTTTTTCCAAAGCTTGCACCTTGTAATTTAATCTTACGTAACGGAAGTGAGGGCAATCGTTCGATTTGTTGCATTTGCTAAAAGCTGCTTCACTAATTACTGAAATGGGACTGCCAGAGTCAAGTACTGCCGTAAATTTTATGTCATTTACAGTAATGTGAATCACAGGATATGCAATGTTGTTATGTTTTATGTCGTGTTCCTGGAGTAAGATGTCCCTAATGTCTTCCATTTTTACGTAATTACTAGCTACGGCAGCTGCGTCGTCAGTTTCATAAGTACGTTTTGTGGCTGCCAGCGGTATGAGTCATTGCCTATTGTCTCTTTGTTGGCGCGCGTCGTTACTGGGATTAGGAAACCTAACTTCTACAAATTCGCCTTGCCGAGAGGGCCCAGCTCTGTTTGAATCCCGCCAGTTCTGATGCAATTCAGGTCTGTCGTTACGATCATATCGTCTGTCGTCATGTCGATAGATTCCATAGTTTCTTTCTTGTCGGTCACGTGGTGGAGAATTTCTCCCTGAATCGTAACTGCGCGCTGGACCGTTGCGTCTAAAGTTATTCTGTCTCCCGTAGTAATAATTGTTTTGGTTCCCATATTGTCTGTTTCTCTGATTGTCTCTGTGATAGTCATTACCGCGGAGAGGTGATCTTTCCCTGTAATTATTACTACTCTGCCAACGGTTGTCATACGGGTGGTGTCTGTTTCGGTCACGATTTACGTTGAAAGAATAGCCTTGTCGTATATTATTTCTGTTATCGCGGAATTGTGACGGATGTGATCTGTAATTGTTGTGCTCCTGTTTCCGCGTTCCCCGATTGTCAGTGTCAATTTCCAGTTCTTGTAACAGTCCCTGAAAAGCTTCAATGTCGTCTTTGCAACGTCCTGCCAAAATAATATGTCGTAAATGTTCAGGCAGTTTGATTAAGCAAATACGGATGAGTTCTGAGGGGCTGTATGGGTTTGACAGGTACTGATTCTTGTGCAACATGTCTTCAAAATATTTCACAAGACGAAAATTCAGATTGTTCGAAATGTTTCATCATTATGATGCTATGTTTTACTCGGTCTTGTGTAGCTTGAGACCAATATGCTGAGAGGAAGGCATGATAAAAATCTCCTTCACTGTGACAATCGTGAATGACCGATCGCATTCTTACAGCTGGTTCATTCTCCAAGTAGCCACACATAAATTCTAACCTGTGCTCCAATGACAAGTTGGGAGGAAAACAATGAGAGAATTGATGGAGCCACGCTTGTGGATGAATGTCGTTGGCAGAATTCTTAAATGTTTTGAATTTACGTGTAGTAATAAACAGCTTATAGTCAAAATCATCGTGTCGGCGAGTAGCATATCTGTCATTGTTACGTCGTGTCGGCGGTTCCATCTCAAAATTCGGTGCACCTTGCCAATTTCTTTCATAATTTCCGAAGTGTCCTGTGTTATTATCTTGTGGGTGTTCCGTATTTCTAAGTCCCTCTTCCCGTGTTGGGGCGCGAGTGTCCTCTGAAATACGTAATTCTTGTATTACCTGTGTCAGCTGATCTTGTACTTCCCGGATTTCTCTTTGGTGTTGCGTATTAATTTGATTCAGATTTTGTTTCAGTTTCCTAATTTGTTCGCACTCTTCTGTCTCATTAAAGACTACCGGTTTTGTGTCATTCAGATTATCATCTACCTTTGTAGATAAGTTAGTGAACTGATCTGAAAGTTCGGCTACTTTATCCGATAGTGAAATTATTTCCTCTGTATGTTTTTCTGAACCAAGTTTCAGAGTGTCCATTTGTGTTGAAATGGTATCTACTGTGTCCTTTAAGTTTTCCTGAGTTTTTGTAAGTTGCATAACCGTATCGGTAGATGCAACTGAGTCAATTTTAGCTTGCAAGGTGTCGTGATTTTCATGAACAATAGTCTGCAGTTCTTTTATGGCTGCTTCGTGATTCTGTAATGCAGTTTCATAACGCGAAAAAATAGGTTGGAAATGCTCACAAATCTGTGTTTTTACGTCATTACAGACTTTTTGACATTTCGATTCAATGTTATGTAACTCAGTAGTTAAATCTTCACGTGTTTGTTCAAGAGTTTGTTCCAATGAGTCTAACTTTTTAAGATTTTGTTCCACTGTGTCTAACTTTTGAAGATTTTGTTCCATTGTGTCTAACTGTTGCTGTGTTTGTCTCTGGTGTTGTTCCATTGTGTCTAACTTTTGAAGATTTTGTTCCATTCTGTCTAACTTTTGTAGCTTTTGCTGTGTTTGACTCTGATTTTGTTCCATTGTGTCTAACTGTTGCTGTGTTTGTCTCTGATTTTGTTCCATTGTGTCTAACTTTTCAAGCTTTTGTCTCATTTGTTGCATTAATTGTAATAACAATGTATTAGTGTCTGGAATCTGTTTCTCTAAGCTTTTTGGCAGTGCATTTTCACCGGCAACATTCACATTTTGACAAGCAGAAAATGTGTCTTGACTCATTTGAGAAAACGGTGAGGACCAAAAACCTAAGTCTACAGTATTTGCAAAATTGTGTCCTGTCATTCCCGATTCCTGAGGCGAGCTGTTGCCGACCGATCGATCGATAATGCTTCCCTCTTCACTAATTGTTTCCCTGTCCACGCCATTATTTGCCGCCCGCTCCATTTCCCTATGCACAATTACCAAATTACTACTTTGAACATCAGTTAATTCATTACTCGGTGGCGCTAACACACTGCTTTCGTTTTCACTGTCATTTCTCAGTTTACTTTGGAGCCTAGTATTACGTTTTTCACACGCCATTATTGTCACAGTATTTCACACGACAACACAGAAAAACACAATTTGAAGAGCAAAAATAAGAGAACACATTAACATAACACTGAAAATAATATCTAGTTAATTGCAGCTGCGAAATACTTGGTGCAAATCTACATGCATGCCACAACTGTTTTACTGTACAACAATGAAAGACTGCAACTACAAAGGAGATTTTCTCTACAATTACGCGCTAGCAATAAACATGAAACGTCCCCTTTAAATAATTGTACAAGATTGTGCTTAAACTGACACACAATATTTTTTAGCGCAACGCAATCTGACTATCAAAGATCCCTGCAAAAGAATGGCTCTGAGTAACATTAAACTATACCTTTCACAAATCACTTACCTCACAAAAATCTTCATTACTCGAACTACTGCAATACAGCGAGCGCCACTACTGCCAGCTAAATAAAAGATTCAAACTACGGAAGGCACTAACTACTGATAGGGATAGTTAGCAAATGAAAGATATTAATAGAGAACAAACACTGTATTTACCTTAATAGTCATAATATATATAGCAGTTCATGACAAATTACAAAACTCCGCCATCTCTCTCCCCACATCCACCACTGCTGGCGGCTCACCTCCAACTGCGCAACGCTACGCGCTGTTCACAGCCAGCTGCCTAACACTACAATGGCGAGTATTACAACAATGCAAAGCAGCCACAGACTGCACACAGCACAGCCAGTGATTTTCATACAGACGTGGCGTTACCAATAAAAAAACCTAAACAGCCTACTTACAGTTGATTCAGAGCAAAACAGTTTTCTGGTCATCGGATTCTGCGTCAGGGCCAAGAGCGTGGCTGGGGCACAACTTCTGAGTGAATGGGTTGGGTGGTGGAGCAAACATTTATTTCGTAGTGTTTCCCACTGTGAACAATCCAAGCACTGCAGAATTTGCGTTGTCTTGTCTGGGGCTTAGAACGGTGCTCGTGTAATACATCAGCAGGTGAAATTCACTATCATATGGATACATTTGAAATTTCTTTATCCTTCCCGGGTTCGATTCCCGGCGGGGTCAGGGATTTTCTCTGCCTCGTGATGACTGGGTGTTGTGTGGTGTCCTTAGGTTAGTTAGGTTTAAGTAGTTCTAAGTTCTAGGGGACTGATGACCATAGATGTTAAGTCCCATAGTGCTCAGAGCCATTTGAACCATTTTTTTTCTTTATCTTAGTTTGAGAATATATGAGATGCACAGCATTTATCGTTTTAGAGGCGACGGCAATTGAACATAAGAATCGTTCGGCAACCAGTGGGACGAAACGGGCGAAATGCCTCACTGTGATGCGTTTGTCACCAGTGCCAATGGCAGGCCCAACGTATATAGTATTAGACATGGTGCCTCCCTGAGACCATCGTTAAGCCGCTGTAAAGCCTGTTGACAGGTGGCTAACCAAACAAAATAGATGCCCTTTTTGCGGAGCTGATTTGGAGAGTTTGCGATCTGTGCCACGAGGGGAATAAAATTGGCATAGTACAAGATTTTCCCCAGAAACGGGTGTAACCTTTTAAGAGTAGTAGGGTCGGCAAGTTTATAATCTCACTATGATGTTCAAACGTCGGCGTGATATCCTTGTCACTCAAAGTGTGGCCCTACTATTTGATGCCGGGGGAAAGAAACTGCGCTTCTCCAACTAAGAACGTAAACCGTTCTACTCGTGCCGTTGAGAAAAGGGTTCAAGATTCTTGTGATATTCCGCCCGCATACTCCATAACAATAATGTCGTCCAAATAATTGGCACAATGCGGAATATCTTGAACGTACTGTTTTAAAAACTTTTTAAAACATTAGTGGGTGCACTCACAACCACAAAAAGTAACTTATTGTACCTGCATAAGCTGAATAGCATATTTAAAATTAACGACTGATGTGAAGGATCATGAAGCCATAGCGGAAGATAGTTCTTTAAATTTATCCTCGAATAACAGAGGTCCCCGGCCAGTTTACGCAACAACTCCTCTGAGTGGTACAATGGATAAAGGTCATTGTTAGACTGAGATTTAATAGTGGCCCGCCCGATTAACATTGTAAAACAGGTCATCCGAATCGGCTTGCTTAAATCCCTCACGAGGCACAGGCGATTCGGATGCCTGTGAACTCGGGTAAGATTTAGAGGCAGAATAGGGGATGATGAGTCGGAATCACCACGTGTCCGTCGCTTTCGATCATGACTTACAACCTGGGAAAATTGAATGTTATTTGTAAAATTATGCTGAGTTGCTGAAGCAACCTCGAAAGATTTAGCTATTCGAAGCACTTCACCAAGACTAGAATCGCACTTGACCAAAGCAGTGAGATGCAAGTCATACAGTCATACCTCGAATCAATGATTCGGCGAACGAAACTTTAAAATTCTGGCACGTGAAATTGCACTTGCGTATGAGACTCTTCAAGTCAGCAGCCCAAGCTGCGTACGACTGACGACGTTGTTTACGATACTGATTACACTGGAGACTAGCCACAAAAATGTGCACCTGTTGACTACAGTATTCGGTAAACAGCGCACAGATATCAATGAAAGACAGTTCACTAGGGTCCGAGGGAGGTTGCAGTTTCTACACCACTTGATACAAGCAACTACTAGGAGAAGTAAAGCACTTGGTATCTACCATGAATGTCATAAACTAAACAGTACAGTTCAAAGCGGCGGAGGCAGACTTCTCAACCATCCGAAGATTCGTTGAAGGCAGCAAACGGCGGTGCGGTGGGGGACCTAGCCGTGACCCTCACTGACATGGTTGCTGCTGCCAAGAACGAGCTGCAGGAGAACGGCCTGCTTTCTTTGTGCTTTTTCTCTTGAGCCACTGAGCAATTGTTGCTGCTAAAGTTCCGTAAATTTGGTGTCAATAATACTGGCACTGGTTGCGAAAATGTCGCCGAAAACACGAAAGGATGATTCCTCATCGCCATTAAAGTGTCCGTAAGAGATACGAAGGCATAAGCCATAAAAAAAAGCCAAGTTCGTTGTGAGTCGAACAGAGTAAGAACAATATTCACCAAGTTAACACCCAGAGCGGTGCTCGTATACGCATGCAAGATAGGCATGATTTGAAGTATATTTTATATGACGTACTGTACAGCCTGAGCCACGGCGATTCGCCTAGCACCGAGGTCCTATCGGCCGGGAACATGTAACTCGGGTGTCGCTCATTTGGTGGCGCCTGACTGAGGCCATCTACAATGGGCCTTTCCTTTAATCCTACGTGATCATTGTTCTATATGTTCATTGCCTCTCCAGACCAGCCCCCCCCCCCCTCACACACACCGTTACAAAACTCGTCTTAATTTGTGACAGTCCTGAGAACAACTTCCAGTCCACTCGGAAAAAAAATGTTGTTTTGACAGGCGAGCGCGTGAGAGACGCCATATAAGTATGTACATAAATGTACGCCCATTAATTGCATGGATAGCTGGACGCTTCAAAGCATCGTTTCCGATACATGGGGAGGCGAGCCTGCCCCAGATCGAAAGCGCCTCGTGGATTAACGATTAGGACTGGTGAGCCGGCCAGCCTTTCTACATCTACACCTACATCCATACTCCGCAAGCCACCTGATGGTGTGTGGCGGAGGGTAACTTGAATACCTCTATCGGTCCTCCCTTCTATTCCAGTCTCGTATTGTTCTTGTCGGTATGCCTCTGTGTGGGCTCTAAACTCTCTGATTTTATCCACATGGTCTCTTCGCGAGATATACGTAGGAGGAAGCAATATACTGATTGACTCCTCGGTAAAGGTATGTTCTCGAAAATTCAACAGAAACCCGTACCGAGCTACTGAGCGCCTCTCTTGCAGTCTTCCACTGGACTGTATCTATCATCTCCGTAACGCTTTCGCGATTACTAAATGATCCTGTAACGAAGCGCGCCGCTCTCCGTTGGATCTTCTCTATCTCTTTTATCAACCCTATCTGGTACGCATCCAACACCGGTGAGCAGTATGTAAGCAATGGGCAAACAAGTGTACTGTAACCTACTTCCTTTGTTTTCTAACTGCATTTCCTAAGGATTCTTCCAATGAATCTCAGTCTGGCATCTGCTTTACCGACGATTATATGGTCATTCCATTTTAAATCACTCCTAATGCCTACTCCCAGATAATTTATGGAATTAACTGCTTCCAGTTGCTGACCTGCTATATTGTAGCTAAGTGATTAAGGCTCAAATGGCTCTGAGCACTATGGGACTTAACTTCTAAGGTCATCAGTCCCCTAGAACTTAGAACTAATTAAACCTAATCAACCTAAGGACATCACACACATCCATGCCCGAGGCAGGATTCGAACCTGCGACCGTAGCGGTCGCGTGGTTCCAGACTGTAGCGCCTAGAACCGCTCGGCCACCATGGCCGGCTAAGTGATTAAGGATATTCCTTTCTATGTATTCGCAGCACATTACACTTGTCTACATTGAGATTCAGTTGCCATTCCCTGAACCATGCGTCAATTCGTTGCAGATCCTCCAGCATTTCAGTACAATTTTCCATTGTTTCAACCTCTCGATATACTGCAGCATCATCCGCAAAAAGCCTCAGATTGGAATGTATAACGCAGAGGCAGGCTGGACAGTGAAGGGTTAGGCGTGTTTATAGCGATAAAATGTGCAATAGTATCGAAGGAAATTGACGGAGATCCGAAATGTGAAATAATTTGGGTGAACGTCACGGTTAAAGCAGGCGCAAACATGGTAATTGGATGTCTAATTGGCTCCCTGGCTCAGCAGCTGTTGTGGCAGAAGACCTGAAGGCAAATGTGGAAAATATTTCGAGTAGATTTCCCGACCATGTTACAGTTTTGGGTGGAGATTCTAATTCACCAGATATAGACTGGGAGACTCAAACGTTTATAACGGGTGGCAGCGACAAAGAATGCTGTGGAATTTTTTCAAGTGCATTATCTGAAAACTATGTACGGACAATGTACATGTTTATGTGGCTTTAGGCGGTTTCCCACATTCCAGTAGGTACATACTGGGCTGATACCCATGTCCCGCCTCAGTTAAGCATCTCCTACACAATAAAACAGTCCGTCAGACTCTACTAGGTCCGTCAAATATTTGACCTATACGGCGCAGTTTGACGTGTTTGTGAAAGACAGAGCGTATTTGAGAGAAATTTCTCTTGATGGCTCTGAGCACTATGGGACTTAACATCTGAGGTCACCAGTCCCCTAGAACTCAGAACCATTTAAACCTAACCTAAGGACATCACGCACATCCATGCCCGAGGCAGGATTCGAACCTGCGACCGTAGCGGTTGCGCGGTTCCAGACTGAAGCGCCTTGAACCGCTCGGGCACACCGGCCGGCGCTGACTTACGCTCTGCTCTAATATTCAGAGGAACGTTCTGACGTTTGAACAAAGATTTTCTCTAAACGCAGTGAGATGGAGTACACAGATCCCGTACCGGAAGGATCGGTAGCGTGAGTGTCGCTGGGTTGCTATCCTCGGTTGGCTCATCAACACACCCTCTACAGCCTCTCGTATTCATACATACAGACATCAAAAAAGATTTTGCATCACCTCGCTTCCGAGAGCCCCGGAACCTGTACAGAAAATTGGAGCAGAGATCAACATAAACATCATTTCCGCCTTTTTATTGTTCATGAAAAACATACATTGCATTTTGTAACACCATACAACGAGTCCTTCAGAGGTGGTGGTCTAGATTACTGTACACACCGGTACCTCTGATACCCGGTAGCACATTCTCTTGCACTGATGCATGCCAGTATTTGTCGTGGCATACTATCCACAAGTTCATCAAGGTACTTTTGGTCCAAATAGTCCCACTCCTCAACGGCGATTCGACGTAGATCCCTCAGAGTGGTTGCTAGGTCACGTCGTCCATAAGCAGCCCATTTCAATCTATCCCAGGCATGTTCGATAGAGTTCATGTCTGGAGAACATGCTGGCCACTCTAGTCGAGCGATGTCGTTATCCTGAAGGAAATCATCCTCAAGGTGTGCACTTTGAGGGCGCGAATTGTCGTCCATGAAGACGAATGCCTCGCCAATATGCTGCGTATACGGTTGCACTATCGGTCGGAGGATGGCATTCACGTATCGTACAGCCGTTACGGCGCCTTCCATGACCATCAGCAGCGTACGTCGGCCCCACATAATGCCACCCCAAAATAGCTGGAAACCTGCAACTTGCTACACTCGCTGTCTGGTTGAAGGCATATGTGACACTCATCGGTGAAGAGAACGTGATGCCAATCCTGAGCGGTCAATTCGGCATGTTGTTGAACCCAACTCTACTGCGCTGCATGGTGTCGTGGTTGCAAAGATGGACCTCGCCATGGACGTCGAGAATGAAGTTGACAACATGCAGCCTTTGCGCACGCTTTGAGTCGTAACACGACGTCCTGTGGCTGCATGAAAAGCATTATTGAACATGATGGAGTTGCTGTCAGGGTTCCTCCGAGCCATAATCTGTAGGTAGCGGTCATCCACTGCAGTAGTTGACCTTGGGCAGCCTGAGCGAGGCATGTCATCGACAGTTCCTGTCTCTCTGCATCTCTCTGTATGTCCGATCAACATCGCTTTGGTTCACTCCGAGACGCCTGGACACTTCCCTTGTTGAGGGCCCTTCCTGGCACAAAGTAACAATGAGGACGCGATCGACCTGCGGTATTGACCGTCTAGGCATGGTTGAACTACAGACAACACGAGCCGTGTACCTCCTTCCTGGTGAAATGACTGGAACTGATCGGCTGTCGGACGCCGTCCGTCTATTGGCGCTGCTCATGCATGGTTGTTTAAATCTTTGGGCGGGTTTAGTGACATCTCTGAACAGTCCAAGGGACTGTGTCTGTGAAGCAAAATCCACAGTCAACATCTATCTTCAGGAGTGCTGGGAACCGGGGTGATGCAAAATTTAGTTATACATATCGAAACACGGTTTTCAGCAAATGTTAGACCGCCGAGGGACTCCTATTTTTTGTTTGGTTAATATTTTTAGCGCTTCTATCTACGAAGATATTGAAGCAAGGACTTTTTTTTTTAATTGGAACCGCGTACTTTTCATTACAGCGTTCTATAGCTGTTGAGAAGTCAATTACAGTGATAAAGCGTTTTTTAATGTTGACATTGAAATCTGTCGTTAAGAAGTTGGAGAAGTGTCCTAGAATATGAGAGCACCGTGGCCGGAAACGGCATTTACGATGCAAACACTGTCCGCAGCTCGTGGTCGTGCGGTAGCGTTCTCGCTTCCCACGCCCGGGTTCCCGGGTTCGATTCCCGGCGGGGTCAGGGATTTTCTCTGCCTCGTGATGACTGGGTGTTGTGTGATGTCCTTAGGTGAGTTAGGTTTAAGTAGTTCTAAGTTCTAGGGGACTGATGACCATAGATGTTAAGTCCCATAGTGCTCAGAGCCATTCGATGCAAACACTTCCAAGCAGGCTTCGCGGACCAGGCTGTGTAGTCGTACACCGTAAGGTAGACCTGCGCGATGAGAATAAAACTTGATTTCCCCTTGAACCAATTTACGGCCAAGATGTACGTTCACCTGCGAATGTTGTATATGAAAATACGACATAGTCTTGAATTCTAGTGTATCACAAAGGGCTCAGGAAAACTATTTCATATTTGTGTGTCCTCCTAGATTTATGTGAGAGGAAACAGGGAAATCAACTGTTAGTTCTTCAAAAATAATGTGGTCTCATACGCTGCAAAAACAACTAGGCGTATGTCATTATTTCATCGGAATAAATAGTGCAGAGATTACATTCTAGACGAGAATTCGATTCAGACATTGCCCTAACATCCCTGTACTGCGCATGGTACACTGCATTAATATAGACTTGAGGCCGACTTCCAGCTGGCAACCACAGAGCACACAATATTGTAAAAGAGGTAAAGTGCGTAACAAAAGTAGTTTTTGTCTAGCAGTTGGCAGAATACCAGTATCGAATTCTCCCGCTAGTGGCCTCCACTACACACCATTTTGTATAGTTCCCTAAAGCCAATCTTGCGGAAACTGTGTGTGCGTGTGTGTGTGTGTGAGTGTGTGTGTGTGTGTGTGTGTGTGTGTGTGTGTGTGTTTGTTTGTTTGTTTGTTTTACGGGCGCTCAACGGCGAAATTATAAGCGGCCTTACACATATTAAAAACGAATGTGGGTAAAAAAATTATATTAAAATGTGATCATACACACCTCGTGATGCCAACTGAGTAGGTACTCGACCGAATAGTAGCGGCTCTGGTCAAAGAAAACCATCATAGCGACGGGGAGAGCGGTGTGCTGACCACACGCCCTCCTATCCGAATCCTCAGCTGAGGATGATGCGGCAGACGGATGGTCCCGATGGGCCAGTTGTGGCCTGAAGACGGACTATGTATTAAATAACTAAATGATTAGAAGGAAGATTTGACCTATCTTTTCCTGTGCTTGTCTATATGCTTCATAGAAGTACACTACTCGCCATTAAAATTGCTACACCAAGAATAAATGCAGATGATAAATGTATATTCATTGGACCAATATATTAGACTAGAATTGACATGTGATTACATTTTCACGCAATTTGGGTGCATAGATCCTCAGAAATCAGAACCCAGAACAATCACCTCTGGCCGTAATAACGGTTTTGATACGCCTGGACATTGAGTCAAACAGAGCTTGGATGGCGTATACAGGTATAGCTGCCCATGCAACTTCAACGTGATACCACAGTTCATCAAGAGTAGTGACTGGGGTACTATGACGAGACAGTTGCTCGGCCACCATTGACCAGACGTTTTCAGTTGATGAGAGATCTGGAGAATGTGCTGGCCAGGGCAGCAGTCGAACATTTTCTGTATCCAGAAAGGCCCGTACAGGACCTGCAACATGCGGTTGTGCATTATCCTGCTGAAATGTAGGGTTTCGCAGGGAGCGAATAAGGGGTAGAGCCACGGGTCGTAACACATCTGAAATGTAACGTTCACTGTTCAAAGTGCCGTCAATGGGAACAAGACGTGACCGATACGTCTAACAAATGGCACCCCATACCACACCAGTCTGGCGATGACGAATACACGCTTCCAATGTGCGTTCACCGTGATGTCGCCAAACACGGATGCGACCATCATGATACTGTAAACAGAACCTGGATTCATCCGAAAAAATGACGTTCGTGCACCCAGGTTCGTCGTTGAGTACACCACCGCAGGCGTTCCTGTCTGTGATGCAGCGTCAAATGTAACCGCAGCCATGGTCTCCGAGCTGATAGTCCATGCAGCTGACACGGCGTCGAACTGTTCGTGCAGATGGTTGTTGTCTTGCAAACGCCCCTTCTGTTGACTCAGGGATCGAGACGTGGCTGCACGATCCCTTACAGCCATGCGGATATGATGCCAGTCATCTCGACTGCTAGTGATACGAGGCCGTTGGTATCCAGCACGGCGTTCCGTATTACCCCCCTGAACCCAGCGATTCCATATTCTGCTAACAGTCATTGGATCTCGACCAACGCGAGCAGCAATGTCGCGATACGATAAACCGCAATCACGATAGGCTACAATCCGACTTTTATCGAAGTCGGAAACGTGATGGTACGCCTTTCTCCTCCTTACACGAGGCATCACAACAACGTTTCACCAGGCAACGCCTGTCAACTGCTGTTTGTGTATGAGAAATCGGTTGGAAACTTTCCTTATGTCAGCATGTTGTAGGTGTCGCTACCTTGTGTAAATGCTCTGAAAAGGTAATCATTTTCATATCACAGCATCTTCTTCCTGTCGGTTAAATTTCGCGTCTGTAGCACGTCATCTTTCTGATGTAGCAGTTTTAATGGCCAGTAGTGTAAAATACATGCTATCGGACAACTTTCTGTGTCTATACTGCTCTAAATTGTATCACATGGGACACAATCGTTGAATTAAAAATTTGATTAGAAATACTTTGGTGACCACCTGTATACCGAAAAATAGTCTTCTTAACGAAACGTCGTTTCATGCTGAACGTAAGCGCGTAATGACAGTGTTACCAGCTACGTGCAATACACGCTGTCGACTTATTTGACATTGGAATGCAATTTCGTAGACATGGAAATGAAATAAACAATTTAGCTAACAATGATAAAACATAAATTGTGTCTTCAAAAAATAACTTTATCTTTTATTTAAGCATGTGTTCACACCGTTGACCATGGACTGAAAGGCATATTTGCAATCGCCGTTCAAAAGAACGACGAACAGATATAATTAGAGTGGATAGTATGGTACAGCAGGGACAGGCGATTCAACGACACATATCGTCTGGTGTAGTTGGGGCTTCATCATAGACTGCATCTTTAAGTGCTCCTCAAAGAAATAAATCAAGAGGAGTCAAATCGGGGGACCTCGCGGGCCATTTGACAACAGAATTTCGTCCTGTCAAACGTCAGGAAAGTTTTCACTCAGTATTTGCGTTGCCACACGGGGCGAGTGAGATGAAAAACAGTCTTGTAGCAGCCACATACACTGTAGAATATTCAGTGGTATCTCTTCTAGAAGAACCGTCACAATGTTCAGAAAGTAGGCGTACGAATGTCCATTTACAACGACTCTATTGAAGTAAGGTACCACAATGTAATTTCCTATGGTGATGCACCATACTTTTACGTTCCACGGCCGTTGATGTTGCATCTGACGAAGCCAGTGTGGATTTTCGGCTGCCCAGCTGTGCATCTTATGCAAATTTACGTTAGGTTGGCTAGTAAACGTTTCGTCACTGGTAAAGAACTCACGTTGGAAAAACGTAGGGTCGTCTCTCAGTTGCTGAAGGGCAAACCGACAAGATTCTGTACTGCGTTCGAAATCACAGTCGTCGAGTGCCTGATGTGACAGATGACTGGGATGGAAATTCTGTCGATGCAGGATGCAAATGACAATCGTCTGGCTGATTCCACATTCATTGGAAATATGTCTCTTACCACTGTGCGGATTCATTAGCGTCGTAGCGAGAATAGCTTCTTCGTGTTCTATGTTAATAGCAGACTTTCTTGACCTCATTTTGACGTTCAAGCAACATGTCCGTGCGAGCGTCTTAATAATTCATGCAATTGCCTGGCGCGTGAGACGCTGGGTATAGATAGCCCTATATCCCTGTACTGTTTCTACGGATTTTTTTTTTTTACATTCAGTATATAAAAGTCGTGTATATAACTTCTCCTCATTGGTGCACATGTCTGCACGCAACGAATGTTGGAGCAGAAATGTGTGGCCTGCAGTACAGACAAGAAAACAGGCAAATGTGTTGACATTCTGAAACAGCATAACACGAAAGCTCTGCTTGGCGTTGTTTGCACCGCTATTGCCGGTCCCGGACACCATGCTCTCAAATTCTAGGACATTTCTCGAATTATTTTACAACAGATTTCAGAGTCAACATTAACAAACGCTATTTCACTGTATTTGTCTTCTCAGTAGCTAACGAATGCCTTTATAAGAAGCATACGGTTCCATTAAAAAAAAACTTACTTCAATAACCAAACAAAAAAATATGTGCCTCTCGATGCTCTTACATTTTCCGGAGCTTTTATTAATATATTGACGGTATATCGTCTGATTTTGGGCGCTACGTGAGTTAATCTTACACCTTCTATGACTGTTTTTCTAACTCAGTGGGAATTTCGACGACTGCTACCACTTAGCACCCTATAACGTATTTCTTCCACAAAGACGCCTTCCTCGTCTTCTAACATCGATCTGAAACACTTCCTATCTTTCTGACAGATTACAAGTGGAACTGCGTCGTCTTTCTTACAACGATTATCATTTAGGTAGTCCGAACGTTCCTCTTACACTTGCGCATTCGCTGTATCGTCCTGTTATGGCCAAGCAACGTCTCTCCGAATTCCTGCTATCTCATTTCCCTTACATGCTTGGAAGGGACTCCAAAAACTGGAAAAATACTATAGAATTTATCCTACTAGCGTGGGTTTTTTTTCAGTTCCCATTACAGATGCACTGCACATTCGCAGAACGCTTCAAACAAATGCAAGTCTTCCCTTCCACATCTCTAACAGTCGTTTCACGTGATCGCCCACTTCACGTCGCTTCCCAGTATTACCCCAAAACACTTTTCACGATGTACACCAATAATCTTGAATCCGATGCTATCTTACTTTTTCTGTGTTATAAGTATTACCTTATTTTATCTACAGCTATTTAAAAATGGTTCAAATGGCCCTGAGCACTATGGGACTTAAACTTCTGAGGTCATCAGTCCCCTAGAACTTAGGGGCAGGATTCGAACCTGCGACCATAGCGGTCACGCGGTTCCAGACTGTCGCGCCTCGAACCGCTCGGCCACCTCGGCCGGCTACAGCCATTTATCATAGGATGCTTCCTGATGCAGGTTGCAGAGGGTTGTATGAACTGGCAAGGACTGCTAGTCTTGCTTGCGAGATGAAAGCGCAGATCACCATCTGTATCATCGTCGATTAGAGACCTTAGCTACAGAGCCGAGTAGAGGGTCTGAATCAGAGGCTCAGACGGTTCTGCTATCCTGTGGACAGCAGATTCTTCGACTTACGCCATTGGATGGTTGGGTTTCGGGTTCCGCTTAGGGTCCATTACACCCGTCTCTACGGATAGGGGAAGGGGGGCGGGGCGGACTGTGGACAAAACTAGGGAAAGTACATAGAGGGCTTCAGTCTCAAAAAGTGGAGGGTAAACACAGGACGAGGCTAGACCTACGTACCTAGGTATCTAGGAACAATAGGTATTATAGCTGTAAATGATTATAACTGTGTTGTGAAAGAACAGCTCCAACTACTAACATAAAGCACTGAAGCACAAATGATCATAAATATTGAAAGCTGGCTAAAGCCGGAGATAGTTTCAATCGAAATTTGTACAAAGCTCCTAATGGTGTTCTGAAGGGATGAAATAAATACAGTTGGTGATGAAGTGTTTATTGCTGTCAGAAGTAGTTCACCTTGTAGTGACATTGAAGTAGATAGTTCCTGTGAGTTAGTATGGGTAACCGGAATAAATTAATAATTGGTTCCTTTTAGCGACATCCGACTCAGCTAATACTGAACGGCTCAAAGAAAACTTGAGTCTCATTTCCAGTGGGTACCGCATTCTTGCAGTTATAATTGATGGAGACTTCAAACTACCCTCGATATATTGGCGAAAATATATGTTTAATGCCGGTGGTAGGGATAAAATATCGGCCGGTCATAGTGGCCGAGCGGTTCTAGGCGCTTCAGTCTGGAACCGCACGAGCGCTACGATCGCAGGTTCGAATCCTGCCTCGGCCATGGATGTGTGTGATGTCCTTAGGTTAGCTAGGTTTAAGTAGTTCTAAGTTCTAGGGGACAGATGACCTCAGCAGTTAAGTCCCATAGTGCTCAGAGCCATTTGAACCATTTGATAAAATATCGCCCGAAATCGTACTAAATACCTTCTCAGAAAATTAGTTCAGGAGCCCACTCGAAGTGTAAATGGTTACGAAAACACACTTAACCTCTTAGCAACAAATAATCCTGGGGAAATAGAGTGTATCACGACAGATGCAGTGTTGAGTGACCACAACATCGTCGTAGCGAGGCTGAATATCGCAACATCCAAATCCACGAAAAATAAACACAAAATATGTCCATTTAAAAAGGCAGCAAGAAATTTACTTGACACCTTCTAATACACATTCTCCACTCCTTCCAAACTAACTACATAAGCGTAGACTATATGTGGCTTAAATTCAAAGGAACAATATCGACGGCAATTGAGATACTTACACCAAATAAATTATTAATAAGAGATGGAACTGACCCCACGTGGTGTACAAAACAGGTCGGAATACTGTTGGAGAAACAGCACGCCAAGTTTAAAAGAACCCAAAATCGCTAAGATCGCCGATGTTTTACTGAAGCTCGAAATTTAGAGCGGGCTTCTATGCGAGATTCCTTTAATAGTTTTCTCAATGAAGCTCTGTGTTAAAATCTGGCAGAAAGTCCAAACAGATTCTGGCCGTACGTAAATTACGCCAGCGTGATAGCAAAGGTAATGTTGCCCGCATCTCGTGGTCGTGCGGTAGCGTTCTCGCTTCCCACGCCCGGGTTCCCGGGTTCGATTCCCGGCGGGTTCAGGGATTTTCTCTGCCTCGTGATGGCTGGGTGTTGTGTGCTGTCCTTAGGTTAGTTACGTTTAAGTAGTTCTAAGTTCTAGGGGACTGATGACCATAGATGTTAAGTCCCATAGTGCTCAGAGCCATTTGAACCAAAGGTAATGTTACCGACGACAGTGCCACTAAAGCGAAGTTACTAACGCGGTAGATGAAGTAGATGAAGTAGATAAAGTAGATTTCCCCGGTACATCAAAGCAGTTTAAAGCACTTAATAAAGAAAAGTCTCCCGGTCAATATAGGATACCAATAAGGTTCTTTTCGGAGTGTGCTGATATAATGCCTCCTAATCATTTACACGCGTTCGCTGGGCGGAAGATCTGTACTTAAAGACTGGGATGTTGCACTGGTCAACCCAATACTCAACAGGAGAATAGGAGTACACTCAGTTACAAATCCATATCACTGACGTCGATTCGCAGCAGGGCTTTGGAACTATACTGTGTTCCAAAAGTACCTCGAAGAATTCGCTCTTTTGGCAGATAGTCGGAACGGATACAGAAAAAAAAACGTTCTTTTGAAATACAACTATCTCTTTATTCGCATAAGGTAATGAGTGCTTTGGAGAGGAGTTATCAAACTGGTACCAAATTTCTACATTTCGAGAAGATTTTGACATCCTTCTTCACAGGCGACTTTTAATCCATTCTGGTACAGACGTCGAGAGACTGGGACAGCGTTGTTAGAGAGGCCATCGAAATTCGCACCAATGACGACCTCATAAACCGTGACTGTGGCTATAATCTTAGCAAGGCTTGGGAACCAGCGATTGGGTTGTCAAGAGTAAATCGAGCAAACGTATAGTTGTGACGACCACGGCGGACAGAGCCATCACACCGACGTCATCTCAGACGCCGTCGCAATCTGTTCCACCGCGCGACCGTGGCGCGGGGCGCGGACGGCGGAGTGAGCGCGCCGCGGGCGGAGGGTATTTAAATCGGCCGCCGCCGCGACCGAACCCAGTTCCCCCTGAGCAGCCATAGCGTACGGATCTCCGTGCCGGCACGTTCACAGGAGCTCAGTCCGTCAGTTCACCTGATGATGGCGACATGTATGATCGCCGAAATATTGTGCCCGTTGGACAGTATAGACCGGCATTACACCCGTGGATATTTTGACTTTTAATCAAATTGCGTGCCTATGGAGTATCGTCTCAGTTATGCAACTGGATTCGTCGTTACCTGTCAGAGAGGTCCGTAGTTACTGACAAATATTCATCGATTAACTGGCGTTCCCAAAGGAAGTGCTATGGTCCTTTGCTGTTCCTAATCTACATAAACGATTTTGGAGACAATCTGAGCAGCCCTCTTAGATTTCTTGCAAATGCTGCCGCCATTTTCCGTCTTGAAAAGTCATCACAAGATCAAAACCATTTGCAAAATGGTTTATCCTTGTGAAGCTATCGTAAGACTGTCTCATGAAACAGTACTGAGAATGTTACGCATCAGTTGTCAAACGTGTGATACATTTACTGCGTCATCCCATTACAAAGTGCCGTAACAGGAGGAAATAAACCAATACCTCACAGCACTACCCATACTGACAACAATGTAAATATTTATAACGTAGCGTAGTAGAACATACCTATGCTGTGCTATGCTATAATCACATTATCCCACTGTGGTAAATATATGATACAATCGAATGGTTCAAATGGCTCTAAGCAGTATGCGACTTAACATCT
This sequence comes from Schistocerca nitens, assembly GCF_023898315.1. Lineage (NCBI taxonomy): Eukaryota > Metazoa > Arthropoda > Insecta > Orthoptera > Acrididae > Schistocerca > Schistocerca nitens. The sequence goes on along the minus strand of NC_064614.1, from coordinate 482,436,427 downwards.
ACACTTAGAACTACTTAAATCTAACTAACCTAAGGACATCACACACATCCATGCCCGAGGCAAGATTCGGACCTGCGACCGTAGCAGCAGCGCGGTTCCGGACTGAAGCGCCTAGAACCGCACGACCACAGAGACCGGCATACATTCGACAACTGGTGCGTAACACTCTCAGTACTGCCAAACTGATTTAGACAAGATAGTGTGAAGAACGGCGATTGACTCTAAATAATGAAAAGTGTCAGGTCGTCCATATGAGTAGGTCTACTAAAAGGAATCCTTCAAATTTCGGTTACACGATGAACCGTACAAATCAAAAGGGTGTCAGTTCAACTGAATAGCTAGAGATAACGGTTACAAACAGCTTAAATTGGTATGATCACACAGATAACACTGTGGGCAAAATGAACTAAACACTGTATTTTATTGCCAGAACACTTAGAAGATGCAGGAGGTATACTAAAGAGACCGTCTAAACTAGGCTTGTCCATCGTCTTCTGGAGTATTGTTGAGCGTTATGGGATCAGGATTGACGGAGGATATTGAAGAAGTTCAAAGGAGGTCAGCTCCTTTTGTAGTATAGCGAAACAGGTGAAAGAGTGGTTGCGATACGCGAGCTGGAGTGGCAGTTATTACAAAAAAAATTTTCGTTGGGGCGAGATCTTTTCACGAAGTTTCGATTACCAAATTTCTCTTCCGAATGTGTAAATATTTTTTTAGGGTCCATCTACATAGGGAGAAATGAGTCTCGTGATAAAATAAGAGAAATCACAGCTCGTATGGAAAGACGTAAGTGTTCATTCCCCCGACCCTAAATAGAACGCGTGCAAAAAATCTGTCATCGTCCCGTGATTCCTCCAGTGCCCAGTGGCAGAACTGTACAAGACGTTCAAAGTCGTCGTCATGCAATTCCTGGTGCACAGAAATATGGTACGGGTGCAATCGATGTTGATGTAGCATTCTCAACACCGACGTTTTTGAGATTCCCGATTCTCGCGCAATTTGTCTGCTACTGATGTGCGGAAAGTCGCGACAGCAGTTAAAACACCTGCTTGGGCGCCATCATTGGTTGCAGGTCGTGCTTGGCGTTTCACATGTGGCTGAACACTTCCTGTTTCCTTAAATAACCTAACTATCCGGCGAACGGTCCGGATACATGGATGATGTCGTCCAGGATACCGAGCGGCATACATAGCATACGCCCGTTGAACATTTTGATCACAATATTTATACATCAACACGATATCGACCTTTTCCGCAATTGGTAAACGGTCCATTTCAACACGAGTAATGTGTCACGGAGCAAATACCGTCCGCACTGGCGGAATGTTACGTGAAACCATTACAGCGCCATCTATCACAAAGCGAAAAAAGTGGTCCAACTAAACATTCATATTTCTTTACGAACCATACAAATATGTAATAAAAAATGGGGGTTCCTGTTTGAAAAAAAAAACTCAGTTGATATCCGTTTAACCTATGGCAGCGCCATCTAGCGGGCCAACCATAGCGCCATCTGGTTTCCCCCTTCAAGCTAGACGAGTATCGTTCTTTGTAGTTTTTTCGTTTGACGCTTATTTCGTGAGATACTTGGCCCGATCACTGTCAATGGACCACCCTGTATACTGCGGAAGGTAACTGAAAAAAATATGCAATGAGACCAACGGCAGTGACCCTTTTATTCAAGGGTAACAATTATACTCAAGTCACCGCCATTTATGAAGGTCCCCTGGAGTTTGCGAAAGGCAAAACACGCTTCTTATTAGGGTGTGAGATCACAGTGGACGACACTGCACGCTCTGCAAGTCCTCGCACGCTGGCCACAAGGTTGGTAAGGATTTCCTGTGGTAAGGCGTTCCAGCGTTCCAGTTCTCCAGCAGCGCGGTTGACAAGTGCTGGATAGTCGTTGATGCATGTGGATGTGCTGCAATACGACCGCCAAACGCTTCCCACACGTGCTCGGCGGGATTTAAATCGGGGGAACGGACAGGCCAGTCCATTCGTCAAATATGTTCTCGTTCCAAGGGTTCCTCCGTCTGCAGTGTTCGATGCTGTCATACATTCTCATCCACAAAAATGAAGTGGCTTACAAGGGGATTGAGTATATAGCGTCAAAGTGAGGTTTATCGGCGACTGCACAGTGTTCAAAGTTTTGGAAGTCAGTACACCGATGCAACATTATGCCTCCCCACACCATTAACACCTAGATTACCAAAACGATCATTTTCGACTACGTTCCTGGGTGCATTACGTTTTCTCCCCTCTCGACGTATGAGGATACGTCGAGAATCGCTAGTCACACAGAATCAGCTCTCATCCGGGAAAAGCACTCGACCCATTTTTTCGATGGTCCAGTGCCTATTCTCTTCGCAAACAGTGTCGCCAATGTGTCTGTGTCAACGGAACGCAACGCGCTGGTCGTCGAGCAAAGAGACCAGCCCCACGCAGTCACCGTGCCACTGCGGAGTGTGAGATTAGATTAGATTAGATTAGTACTTGTTCCATAGATCACGAATACGACACTTCGTAATGATGTGGAACGTGTCAGGTCAATAAAAGGTGTCTATACAAGATATTACATTACACAAAATATTACATAGCACTTAATTTTTTTTGTGGGGGTTGGGGAAATTACCCACTCACTATACCTAAAAATTCATCTAATGAGTAGGAGTTGCCATTAAGAAATTCTTTTAAATGCTATATGGCTACCTGTCAGACTTTTGATGCTATTAGCTAAGTGACCACAGACTTTTGTGGCTGAATAATTTATCCCCTTCTGAGCCAAAGTTAGATTTAACCTTGAGTAGTGAAGATCATCCTTTCTCCTAGTGTCGTAGCCATGTACACTGTGCTATTACTTTTGAATTTGTTCGGATTGTTAATAAGAAATTTCATAAGTGAATATATATATTGTGAGGCTACAGTTTCTCATTCTGGAAACATCCCCCAGGCTGTGGCTAAGCCATGTCTCCGCAATATCCTTTCTTTCAGGTGTGCTAGTTCTGCAAGTTTCGCAGGAGAGCTTCTGTAAAGTTTGGAAGGTAGGAGACGAGGTACTGGCAGAAGTAAAGCTGTGAGTACCGGTCGTGAGTCGTGCTTCGGTAGCTCAGTTGGTAGAGCACTTGCCCGCGAAAGGCAAAGGTCCGAGTTCGAGTCTCGGTCGGGCACACAGTTTTAATCTGCCAGGAAGTTTCATAGGTTTAAGTAGTTCTATGTTCTAGGGGACTGATGACCTCAGAAGTTAAAGCCCATAGTGCTCAGAGACATTTGAACCATTTTGCAGCTGTAGTTGACCGTGCTCGACCATCTTCTCTCCTTCGGGCAGCTGTACCTGTAGTTCGGAACAAACTCCTGTGACGCAGTCGTTACACTTTGTGTTCTTCCATTTTCCCAATGATCTCCTCCATGTGAAGTCATCCACATATTGTCTACAGGACATGTTGTAACTGCTCGGTGATTGACACACACTGTCTTTTCCCGTTCCTTGCACGACCTCGTGTTGCGGGGCCAGCCCCCACTCGGCGATACTGTCAGGCTGAACTCTCGGCATGTGCAGGACTTGGAGACATCTGGCAACATATTCCCTACTTTAATTCATTTCCAACGACTAGTTAATACGTTATGTTGTTTTATCCTTCTTGACCTTAAGTTTCGTAGAGCAGTGTATAACACCAACCTAATGTTGCTAGTTACGTGTTCGACCTGCACCTATTTTCGATTTTAGGCTTAGTGCTGACTTTTCTTCCTCCCGTGTTACAGGGCGACTCTGGCGGTCCGCTGCAGGTGCCGCTGCACGAGCCCTACTGCATGTACGGCCTGGTGGGCGTGACGTCATTCGGCAAGTTCTGCGGCTTCGAGAACTCGCCGGCCGTCTACTCTCGCGTCTCGCACTACGTGCCCTGGATAGAGTCCATCGTCTGGCCCTGAGCGCCGGCCGGAGCGTGCGCCACGGCTGCAGGATTCCATCGTGACGTCTCAACGTCTCATCCATGCACTTCAGAAGTACCATCGACTCTCTGTTTCTCAACTACAGTACATGACTAGCGCAGCAGCGCATTATAACTACCATTAAATGGGATAGCATATTGTGCTAAACGAGGGATATAATTAGTTGTTTTAAAGTAAAGAATGTTGTCCTTTGAGCAAGTGTGTCGTATAATGAAATAAATATCAAGAAATGTAGCTAAAGCTTTAATTCTAGTACAGATTGTATTTCTACAGTAACGCAGCTTAATGAATCATTTTCCGATGTATTTTCTCTGTTGAAACCAATAAATCGTGCAAAAATGTCATTTCCTTTGTTTTTATTACGTTAATTTTCGCATTTATTATAATTTAGGATGGTTAGATGAAGTTTCCTTGAATAGCATCAACTTACATTGAAAACAAGTACGTGATGAAAGATTTTTACGTTAATCTTCGCATTTATTACAATTTAGGATGGTTAGATGTTGTTCCTTGAATAGTTTACGTAGCAAACAAATATGTAATGAAAGATTGTCTGAATCAACGAGTTCAACGCGCTAGCAATTTTCATTAACTGAATTGAATTACGTTAGTTTGTAGTTTCACTGCCTGCATCATTCAATAACAATTGTTTCTTAGAAGTATCGTCACCGAATTAAAGTAACTTGTTACAATCCTCATGCGCTAAAACTTGGAATCTCTTCCTTTGTCTTTCACATCAGTACCCCAGCAACTCACGCAACAACGTTTTGTTCTCAAATGTTTCTTTATATCTATTTGTAACAGTTTCCAAAAATTATCCTATTGAAGTCTATAAACCATAAGTAATTGCTCTCAGAACGTAGCGATTGCAGAGGCTAAACCTTTACATTTGCATTAAATCCGAATTTTCCAATCGATTAGTCCTACTTTAGCTGTATCTTCCTACCTGAAAACTCCACCATCTTTAATGCATATAACTGGACTGATGTTTTACTGGAAACATTAAGCGTTCAAAAGGTCATAGGTACACTTTTAAACTAGAAGTACGTAAGATGATGGATGCACGCCGTCAACATCACCGTGCTGTGTTTCAATGAGGCGTTACCTACATAAAAGATGGGCAGTGGTTCAAAAAGTGGTTCAAATGGCTCAGCACTATGGGACTCAACTTCTGAGGTCATTAGTCCCCTAGAATTTAGAACTAGTTAAACCTAACTAACCTAAGGACATCACACACATCCATGCCCGAGGCAGGATTCGAACCTGCGACCGTAGCGGTCTCGCGGTTCCAGACTGCAGCGCCTAGAACCGCTCGGCCACTTCGGCCGGCCTGGGCAGTGGTTTTCGGCCGCTGTCAGGGTCATGAATTAAGCAAATTAGCTTTCTACTCTAGGCCATATACTCACTTTTACAATAATCATCATGCCAAAGCATTTTTTTTAAATCGGCGCTCTTTTCACTGGTCCAATATAAAAACCAACATAAAAACCTAATCTATGTAAGTAGGCTGTTTAGGTTTTTATGTAAGTAACGCCACGTAGCGCTCTGTATGAAAATCGCTGACCGCGCTGTGTGCAGTCTGTGGCTGGTTGGACTCAATGTTGGAATGTGAACAGCGCATAGCGTTGGTCACTTGGAGGTGAGCCGCCAGCAGTGGTGGATTTGGGGATAGAGATGGCAGAATTTTAAGAGCGGACGATCTGGACGTGTGTCCGTCATAAAAATTGAAATTTGTTTAATTGTATGTCACAAAATTATGTAAGGTAAATACTTTGTTTGTTTTCTATCAAAATCTTTCATTTGCTAACTATGCCTACCAGTAGTTAGTGCCTTCAGTAGTTAAAATCTTTTATTTAGCTGGCAGTAGTGGTGCTCGCTGTATTGCAGTAGTTGGAGTAACGAAGAATTTTGTGAGGTAAGTGATTTATGAAAGATATAGGTTATTGTTAGTTAGGGCCATTCTTTTGTAGGGATTATTGAAAGTAAGATTGCGTTGCACTAAAAATATTGTGTGTCAGTTTAGTGATGATCAGAATAAGTAAAGAGAGAAATGTCTGAGTACGTTCAGTTTTGCTCAGCTGTTTGAAAATCGAATACCGTAAGCGTTTTTCCAGCACTGTCATTCATAATTTTCTAAGGGGCCGTTTCAGTACCATCGAATTATTTTCAGTTCAAAAAAGGTGTGAAGCGTGCATTGTACAGACAGCTCGTCATAAAGTTTTATGGGCGAAAAAATGGCGACTTAAACATAACGGCATTTTTGCACGTTATTTTTGAACATATTGGTATCGTAAACTGTTGTACACGGACCGATATCACCATGGTCTAACCACAGAAACAATTTATGCATGATTCTTTACCGACGAAAAACATCTCTAGAGCTTGTGCGTCTGTGACCACGCGTCCAGTGGTGTGGGCCGCGAGTTTAAAAGGACGGTCGCGAATGCTATAGCTTCAGTCTCTCGGCTCATTTGGACAACTACCGGAAGGTACAAGGCCGAAATATCAGAATTTTTAAGAACTGTTCGTAGGGTTGTATATTTGAAACTAACACAGGTTGGTGTTGCATGCTGTCTCTACAGTAGATCTAATACATTTTTTGTGTTGACAGTAGTGCCGGGTAGTGCTCGAAACCTGAATGAATACCTGAGAATACTCGCGTCTGATGAATACATCAAATAACACGTGATATGTGGCACCTTATCTGTACATTAAAGCATCTGTATTTGGTTCCTCGTAAGTTGGTGCAATGTTTCCTGCCACTGTGACGTAGTAATCAACAGTTTGGTGGCCAGTGATTTTGATGTGTCACCATCTCCGCCACAGTTATTTTCAGGTGACTCAATTTGGACACTTGTTTCGTTCATTTCTTTTTTATTGAAGTTCGAAACTACTTTTGATTCATTCTTAGAGCATTGCTTTATAACATAATACAGCGTTCTTGCGTTGTTTGGAGGATTTTACATGCTGATGGTAACAGGTTTCAACTTAACTGTCACCTGTCCAGTGATTTAGGTAGTGCCCTCTCTTCCTACTAATGGAAATGAAGCCTCATGCTTCTTGACAGAGCGTAGGGGAACGACGCGGGAGACCCGCACCGCCGTACTAGGCAAGGTCCTAATGGACGTGACTTACCGTTGCCTTCCTCAGACCGTAATGATGAAGACGACACAACAACACCCAGTCATCGCGGGGTAGCTGAAAATCCCTGAACCCGCCGGGAATCGAACCCGGGACCTTCCTACTAATAGATAGTTTAATCATAGGAGTTGTCCACGTCTTATACCTTTTTTTTAGCTTTTGCCTTCTTGTTTTAGGCGGAAACAAGACTCAAGGTACTGTAGGAAAATGTTTAATTAAGTAAAACTGAAATTTTCCTTCTGTCGTGTATGTAATGGGTGTAAGTGCAGGTATTTTTGTTGGTGACTGGGGATAGTGCACTGAACAACATTCCATCAGTATTTACTCGATTTGCAGACTAATAATAACAGGTATTAGGAACGGAATGTTTTTAGGTTCGCTACCGCCTCCAGATACACATGGTAAAAGCAAGTCATCAATGTTTATTTTCCCCTGGACGGCAAGTCAAGCGTTGAAGTGTGGATGCATGGACGCAAAACGGTTAATTTATACTGACAGGCGTAGTCCACTTATTAGTGCAGTTACGACCGTGCAGAAAATATCAAATCATAAAGTTTGTGACGTCTTTGTGGGAAGACAGTTTGACGGAGAGAAAAACAACTAACACGTTGATGTGTGCTCGTGACGACAGAAGGATACCGTCATAATGGTGACTGCGCAAAGTGTCACATGAAAGCCCAGATTTATTAGAAGAGGAACTACTCAGCTACCATCGCAGTAGCAAAGAGCGTCTGAAAGGCAAAACTGAGAAATACTGAAGCGACCAAGAGCGCTGACCAAGTGGGGAAACCAGGACGCATGATTTCATTGCTGCCTCATTGTACCAGAGCACATGAGTGCACCCAACATAAAAACTACTACTATCCTGGTGAATTTTTATTAAGTTGCAGCAGTCCTGTCGAGAGGGGAGGCTTATGTCAGTCGACCATCTGCTCGTCAAGTATTGCCTTCGAACTCCCTTGTCATATCAAATTCTACTGCAAGGACTTAACTGCTGTGAGTTGCAGTGCCTGCTACTGAGCCGAGACTGATGGAGTGCTGTGACTGTCACCATCCAGCTGTCCTTCTGGAAGCCTGGACAGCAAGGCTTCGGAGCAGACTGACAACCATCATAGTGCGGATGAACCGCTGCTGCCGCTCACCCCAGTTCCTGCAGCGGATACCGATGCTGCTAGCCTCTGTCTGCTAAAGGCAGGCTGGTGGTATGCATTCCAAGTGGGGCCGGAGGGTACCTCTCCTGGGCGTTGAGTTCGACGTCAGTGACAACGTTCTGGAGATCAGTTAGCAAAGATGCGAACCACTGCCCTCTGCTGGCTGTGTCGGCGGCGCTACCGTATCGTCTTCCACCCGCGACGAAGCAGTTTGCTGTGTGAGCCATTGCTGCTCCTTCGAGACTGCGAGACGTGCAACGAGTCAGCATTCTCTGGCCTGAAGTGCACTGCACCAGTGCGCATAAGCTGCCAGCGTCATTCGCAAGACAATTGTGCACTTTTCATTAATAAGTATGTTGTTGTTTGTTGTTGTGGTCTTCAGTCCTGAGACTGGTTTGATGCAGCTCTCCATGCTACTCTATCCTGTGCAAGCCTCTTCATCTCCCAGTACCTACTGCAACCTACATCCTTCTGAATCTGCTTAGTGAATTCATCTCTTGGTCCCCCTCTACGATTTTTACCCTCCACGCTGCCCTCCAATACTAAATTGGTGATCCCTTGATGCCTCAGAACATGTCCTACCAACCGATCCCTTCTTCTGGTCAAGTTGTGCCACAAACTTCTCTTCTCCCCAATCCTATTCAATACTTCCTCATTAGTTATGTGGTCTACCCATCTAATCTTCAGCATTCTTCTATAGCACCACATTTCGAAAGCTTCTATTCTCTTCTTGTCCAAACTATTTATCGTCCATGTTTCACTTCCATACATGGCTACACTCCATACAAATACTTTCAGAAACGACTTCCTGATACTTACATCTATACTCGATGTTAACAAATTTCTCTTCTTCATAAACGCTTTCCTTGCCATTGACAGTCTACATTTTATATCCTCTCTACTTCGACCATCATCAGTTATTTTGCTCCCCAAATAGCAAAACTCCTTATCTACTTTAAGTGTCTCATTTCCTAATCTAATTCCCTCGGCATCACCCGACTTAATTCGACTACATTCCATTATCCTCGTTTTGCTTTTGTTGATGTTCATCTTATATCCTCCTTTCAAGACACTGTCCATTCCATTCAACTGCTCTTCCAAGTCCTTTGCTGTCTCTGACAGAATCACAATGTCATCGGCGAACCTCAAAGTTTTTATTTCTTCTCCATGGATTTTAATACCTACTCCGAATTTTTCTTTTGTTTCCCTTACTGCTTGCTCAATATACAGATTGAATAACATCGGGGAGAGGCTACAACCCTGTCTTACTCCCTTCCCAACCACAGCTTCCCTTTCATGTCCCTCGACTCTTATAACTGCCTTCTGATTCCTGTACAAATTGTAAATAGCCTGCCGCTCCCTGTATTTTACCCCTGCCACCTTTAGAGTTTGAAAGAGAGTATTCCAGTCAACATTGTCAAAAGCTTTCTCTAAGTCTACAAATGCTAGAAACGTAGGTTTGCCTTTCCTTATTCTTTCTTCTAAGTAAGTCGTAAGGTCAGTATTGCCTCACGTGTTCCAGTGTTTCTACGGAATCCAAACTGATCTTCCCCGAGGTCGGCTTCTACTAGTTTTTCCATTCGTCTGTAAAGAATTCGTGTTAGTATTTTGCAGCTGTGGCTTATTAAACTGATTGTTCGGTAATTTTCACATCTGTCAACACCTGCTTTCTTTGGGATTGGAATTATTATATTCTTCTTGAAGTCTGAGGGTATTTCGCCTGTTTCATACATCTTGCTCACCAGATGGTAGAGTTTTGTCAGGACTGGCTCTCCCAAGGCCGTCAGTAGTTCCAATGGAATGTTGTCTACTCCCGGGGCCTTGTTTCGACTCATGTCTTTCAGAGCTCTGTCAAACTCTTCACGCAGTATCGTATCTCCCATTTCATCTTCATCTACATCCTCTTCCATTTCCATAATATTGTCCTCAAGAACATCGCCTTTGTATAGACCCTCTATATACTCCTTCCACCTTTCTGCTTTCCCTTCTTTGCTTAGAACTGGGTTTCCATCTGAGCTATTGATATTCATACAAGTCGTTCTCTTATCTCCAAAGGTCTCTTTAATTTTCCTGTAGGCAGTAGTATAAGTATGTAACCAACAGTAATGTTTTCTTAACGCTTTCGAGCCTCTGACACATCCTCACCACCACATCCTCACCACCACATCCCACACGGCACGATCCTGACAATTATAGGGACCACGGACCGGACTTCTATGTCCGGAACCACACCTGCGCGGCCTTTGCGTCATCAGCCGAAGTTGTCTGTTTGGCTCCTCTTCCAAGTACCACAATCAGCTCGCAGAAAACTGATTTGCAAAATTCAGCAGACAGCAATAATATCATTTCAGATCACGTAGTTGCTAATAACAGTGAGCTTAATTTAGATGCAGTAAAGCAGGATGCTGTCACATCCCTTCCAGACAGTCAGAGTAAAATTAATATCAGCACTCAGGAATCAGACCCGCTTCAGAATCGACTTAACAACATTTTTGCAAGTTTGAACATTTCTTTCTCTAAGGATAGTCAAAACTCGAGATTAAATTTGCGAATTCAACTCCGCTGGAAACCATAGCCACTCAAACGATGCAAAATTTTTCAGACACTATAGTCATACAACCGGTTCGTCGCTCAACAAACATTATGAACTCTTTGCAGAACAGTGACATGTGTATTCTGCTTCATTAATCAAATCTGGTCAAAAGGAACTAAGAAAACAAGAAAAAGAAAATGCAGAATTACTTGAAAGTAATTAAGTCAATAAAATTAAAACGGAAATTCAGAATGTAACTTTTAGGAAATTGCAGCAGCCCACACACAGCTAGAACGTTTTTCGCAAAGAGAGATTGAGATAGAAGAAAGGGTTAAAGCAATCACTGACACATACCGCCAAGACAAAACTTTAATAATTGCTGAGATGAAAACGGTAGCTCCTAGCGCAGTCGTAACCAAATCACAAAAGAAGTCACGCACATATTCAGAATAGATACGACAAATAGACACAAAAATAATCGATGCCAGAACGAAGCAACATTGAGAGACACTGAACGCTCAGGTTGACGACCTTTCAAGTAACTCAGTTACAGTTAAATGCAGATATCAGTCAGATGGAACCCAAACCGTACACTTTACAGAAACAGAGAAATACCTATCATTAGGAAATTCTGAACAAAGACAGATGGCACTTAACAGACAGCAAAATTCACGCTCATCTTGCAGAAATCGAAAAGAGATTAATTTCTCAGGATTGTATTCACAATTGCACACAAAACTATAACGAAGGCAAAATGGATAATACTCAACAGCAATATTTAAGTTAACCTTGGAGAGAAAGAGACGTTGAACAAACATATGAATATTCTCGGTCTTACTGCAATAGAGGAAGGACAGCTTTGACTACAAACACTTTTTATCAGTAAGGAAATTTAAAGTTTTTCGAAACGGAGCAAACGATTTACATCCGTTAGACTGGGTCCAGCAGTTTACTTTTTCATTACCACCTACTTGGCCAGTCACACACAAATTAGAATGTATTTGCAGTTTTTTGGAAGGACAACCAGCAATGAGAATGAGACTGGTTGCAGTACTATGATTTTCAGTTGAAGACATTCAGAGTGCATTCCTTGCAGCATACTGGTCTGCGGCAACACAGCGTGATGTCAAGGACAAACTTCTAAATTTACCAAGCTTTGAAAACTCGCAATCTGAAACACTCACGCAGTTTTTTGAACACATGGCACAACAAACCAACATTTGTTAGAACCTTACAGTCCATCAGCTTTAATCCAGTTTTGCACTTCGTAACTTCCAAAATCAAAGACAATATTCACGTATTTCGAGACGTTTTACAATTACTAGAGATTGAGCAGTCACACACCCAACATAGTAATAACAATTTTTTACGGCAAAAACCGCAATTATCAGGTCAGAAACAACAGAGGTCAGTCAGACAACAGACGTAACCATTCTGGTAACGACAGGCGATACGAAACCAAAATTACATTCAACGCAGGAGGAAACATGAACCATGCCTCACATCAACAGTCATGGTCACACACACACACACACAATAATTCAGGAAATAATTACGTACAGAGGAATAACAATTTACACCGTCACAGACAACGACCACACCATCAGAATTCACACAACAGGCAACATTATCAGAACCAAAATAACAGTTATGGGAACAGGAATAACGAAAAATAGAGAGGAGGAAAATTTAATAACCAACAAAATATTTCTTTAAATGAACCAGGCAGCCGTTTCCATCCATAGCAGCATTTTACGAATAATCCGGAACAACAAATAATAGTACAGATAGTTGAAGTTTCATCACCCAACATACAGAGACGCGAACTGAAGTTTCATCACCCAACATACAGAGACGCGACAGCGGAGGTTGACGGTAATAGAAGTGTAAGCGCTGGTGGAGACATCACAGCATAATACTCGTTCAGACAACGTTATTGAAAATATAATCCCTTTAGAAGACTGAAGATTTGCTATTACAAGAGAAAGAAGAATCACAGATACACATTTACTACCCAATCACCAGTATACAAACAGGAAACCAACTTTAAATGCAGTTTTAAGCTTAGTCTCTGTCGTCACAGTTTTGAGCGATTTAGCATTCAACAAATGTAATTCAGACGAATATTGTCCTACTTTACGCTTACACAAAATTAAAATAAAAGATGCTGTTGCAGGAAAACGAGTTGATGCCAAATCACAAACACATCTGGAATTCATGGTACGAAGTCACACTTTTTTCGCTATCTTCCTGATCGCATCTCTACTTGCAGCAGAAGTAATACTGGATATCGATTTTCTGAACGAACACAATGCAGTATTGGATTTCAACAATTCTTGCATATCGCTATACAAAACGATGCTCGCCCAGATTTCATTAAACAGTGGCCAAAGCTTACAGAGAGAAGTATGGAATATCAGCAGACTATATTTCTTAACTTCAAACAAAAACATTGATTGGTACACTACACAGTTAAATAATACAGACATTTCTCATGCAGATTAAGACAACGAATCGTCAACAAACATTTTAGAAGTAATACAGACTAAGGCAAACAGTTGCAAAACTACAGCTGACCACAACAAACAACAATTACAGCAGATTCTTCAAAGGCATGCCCATGTTTTTGACAACATTCCGGGAACCATTAGGGGATTTCTTTACGAATTTCAAGTGAAACCACACAATAGTTTTGTAGTAAGACATTACAATATTCCATTCATTTATAGAGAAAAAGCAAAACAGAAGACTGATTCTACGCTTCGGCAAGACACCATTGAAACAGCAGCTTACAACAGTCCATTACACATCATTTCAAAGAAAGAAGGATCTCTCAGACTTGTTATGGATTCAAGGTAAATAAACGAGACCCTTGTACCAGAAGCAGCAGACTACAAACCTTAGACGAATTGTTACAGAAATTTCATGGTGTTGCCGTACTTTTCAATCTCGATTTGAAGACAATTTTTGGCAAATTGAACAGCATCCAAATTGTTGCAAGACACAGCGCTTCTTTGCTTTGGAATTTGTTACCAATTTTGAGAACTGTCTTTCGGTCTGAATATTTCTTCAGCAGCATTTATCAGTGGATTAAACTCCATTGTACCCGAAGAATTAAAGAACAGAATCACTACATACGTCTTTGACGTACTTATTGCAGAGAAAACATAGCGCCAATACAAAAGCACTTTCAGTTCACCGTTAGAATTTTTTTCAAAAATGAGATTACTGTCAACCTGAATAAATAGGAATTTGGAAAGACGTCAATTAAATTTTTAGTACATATGATTTCAGCTTCTGGCATTAAACCTGATTCAGTGGCCATTCGAGATATTGTTATCCCAATAACTAAACGCCAAGTGAGAAGTATTTTTGGCCTCTTAATTTTATTTCGTTGTTTCATTCATTACAAGTTCCTTGACATTCCACGGTTACGTCAGCTTAGTGGTAAAAATACGAACTGGCGCCGGGACAAACAGGCTCAGAACGAATTTGACACTTCAAAACAGGTTTTGTAAGATGTGCCATTACTTCCACATACCGATCTTTCTAGCAACATTTATTTAGGTACTGACAGTTCCAAGAGGGCAACTGGCGTGAATCTATTCCAAGAGATTGAGAAAAATGGGGTTATTGCTCAAAAAACTATCACATTTGCAAGTCGAGTGTTATCACCTTCTGAACGTAATTTTTCCATCACTGAGCTCGAGAAATTTGGTCTTTCGCTAAATTTCGACATTTCTCATTCAGAAGACACACTGAAGTTACATAGACCACAGAGCCTTACAGTATCTCATGACATCCAAACATTCTCATGATCAAATAATATGATGGGCAATGTATTTACAATATTTAGCTTTACGACTGTATACATTTCTGGGGTAGAAAATGTTGTAGCAGATGCTTTATCAAGATCTCTTAGAGGAACACAAACTGGCTCATCTACAGATCTTTTATCAATAATTTCTGCGTAATGGGACCGATGACCTCAGCACTTTGGTCCTAAAAGACCTTACCTCTTATCAGCGTACTGTGCATGTAACAAGCAGCATTCGAAAATTACGTTTCATCAGCATTAAGTGACATTACAAGGGAACAAGACAAAGATTCCCCCCCCCCCCCCATGAACCATGGACCCTGCCGTTGGTGGGGAGGCTTGCGTGCCTCAGCGATACAGATGGCCGTACCGTAGGTACAACCACAACGGAGGGGTATCTGTTGAGAGGCCAGACAAACGTGTGGTTCCTGAAGAGGGGCAGCAGCCTTTTCAGTAGTTGCAAGGGCAACAGTCTGGATGATTGACTGATCTGGCCTTGTAACAATAACCAAAACGGCCTTGCTGTGCTGGTACTGCGAACGGCTGAAAGCAAGGGGAAACTACGGCCGTAATTTTTCCCGAGGGCATGCAGCTTTACTGTATGATAAAATGATGATGGTGTCCTCTTGGGTAAAATATTCCGGCGTTAAAATAGTCCCCCATTCGGATCTCCGGTTGGGGACTACTCAAGAGGACGTCTTATCAGGAGAAAGAAAACTGGAGTTCTATGTATTGGAGAGTGGAATGTCAGATCCCTTAATAGGGCAGGTAGGTTAGAAAACTTAAAAAGGGAAATGGATAGGTTAAAGTTAGATATAGTGGGAATTAGTGAAGTTCGGTGGCAGGAGGAACAAGACTTTTGGTCAGGTGATTACAGGGTTATAAACACAAAATCAAATAGGGGTAATGCAGGAGTAGGTTTAATAATGAATAAAAAAATAGGCGTGCGGGTTAGCTACTACAAACAGCATTGTGAACGCATTATTGTGGCCAAGATAGACACAAAGCCCATGCCTACTACAGTAGTACAAGTTCATATGCCAACTAGCTCTGCAGATGATGAAGAAGTTGATGAAATGTATGACGAGATAAAAGAAATTATTCAGGTAGTGAAGGGAGACGAAAATTTAATAGTCATGGGTGACTTGAATTCGTCAGTAGGAAAAGGGAGAGAAGGAAACATAGTAGGTGAATATGGATTGGGGGGAAGAAATGAAAGAGGAAGCCGCCTTGTAGAATTTTGCACAGAGCATAACTTAATCATAGCTAACACTTGGTTCAAGAAGAGAGCTAATAGAAATCCTTGGGTAACAGAAGAAATATTGAATTTAATTGATGAAAGGAGAAAATATAAAAATGCAGTAAATTAAGCAGGCAAAAAGGAATACAAACGTCTCAAAAATGAGATCGACAGGAAGTGCAAAATGGCTAAGCAGGGATGGCTAGAGGACAAATGTAAGGATGTAGAGGCTTTTCTCACTAAGGGTAAGATAGATACTGCCTACAGGAAAATTAAAGAGACCTTTGGAGAAAACAGAACCACTTGTATGAACATCAAGAGCTCAGATGGAAACCCAGTTCTAAGCAAAGAAGGGAAATCAGAAAGGTGGAAGGAGTATATAGAGGGTCTATACAAGGGCGATGTACTTGAGGACAATATTATGGAAATGGAAGAGGATGTAGATGAAGATGAAATGGGAGATACGATATTGCGTGAAGAGTTTGACAGAGCACTGAAAGACCTGAGTCGAAACAAGGCCCCCGGAGTAGACAACATTCCACAGGAACTACTGACGGCCTTGGGAGAGCCAGTCCTGACAAAACTCTACCATCTGGTGAGCAAGATGTATGAAACAGGTGAAATACCCTCAGACTCCAAGAAGAATATAATAATTCCAATCCCAAAGAAAGCAGGTGTTGACAGATGTGAAAATTACCGGACAATCAGTTTAATAAGCCACAGCTGCAAAATACTAACACGAATTCTTTACAGACGAATGGAAAAACTAGTAGAAGCCGGCCTCGGGGAAGATCAGTTTGGATTCCGTAGAAATACTGGAACACGTGAGGCAATACTGACCTTACGACTTACCTTAGAAGAAAGATTAAGGATAGGCAAACCTACGTTTCTAGCATTTGTAGACTTAGAGAAAGCTTTTGACAATGTTGACTGGAATACTCTCTTTCAAATTCTAAAGGTGGCAAGGGTAAAATACAGGGAGCGAAAGGCTATTTACAATTTGTACAGAAACCAGATGGCAGTTATAAGAGTCGAGGGACATGAAAGGGAAGCAGTGGTTGGGAAGGGAGTAAGACAGGGTTGTAGCCTCTCCCCGATGATATTCAATCTGTATATTGAGCAAGCAGTAAAGGAAACAAAAGAAAAATTCGGAGTAGGTATTAAAATCCATGGAGAAGAAATAAAAACTTTGAGGTTCACCGATGACATTGTAATTCTGTCAGAGACAGCAAAGGACTTGGAAGAGCAGTTGAACGGAATGGATGGTGTCTTGAAGGGAGGATATAAGATGAACATCAACAAAAGCAAAACGAGGATAATGGAATGTAGTCGAATTAAGTCGGGTGATGTTGAGGGTATTAGATTAGGAAATGAGACACTTAAAGTAGTAAAGGAGTTTTGCTATTTAGGGAGCAAAATAACTGATGATGGTCGAAGTAGAGAGGATATAAAATGTAGACTGGCAATGGCAAGGAAAGCGTTTCTCAAAAAGAGAATTTTGTTAACATCGAGTATAGATTTAAGTGTCAGGAAGTCATTTCTGAAAGTATTTGTATGGAGTTTAGCCATGTATGGAAGTGAAACATGGACGGTAAATAGTGTGGACAAGAAGAGAATAGAAGCTTTCGAAATGTGGTGCTATAGAAGAATGCTGAAGATTAGATGGGTAGATCACATAACTAATGAGGAAGTATTGAATAGGTTGGGGAGAAGAGAAGTTTGTGGCACAACTTGACCAGAAGAAGGGATCGGTTGGTAGGACATGTTCTGAGGCATCAAGGGATCACCAATTTAGTATTGGAGGGCATCGTGGAGGGTAAAAATCGTAGGGGGAGACCAAGAGATGAATACACTAAGCAGATTCAGAAGGATGTAGGTTGCAGTAGGTACTGGGAGATGAAGAAGCTTGCACAGGATAGAGTAGCATGGAGAGCTGCATCAAACCAGTCTCAGGACTGAAGACCACAACAACAACAACAACAAGACAAAGATCCAACTGTAAAAACTTTAAGCAATAGTAGCGTGACTAAACCAACTCTTCACTCACATTCTTTTGCCCTGTAACATTCTTTTCAAACGTCTGAAACCTGACAGTACTATATAGCTTCTTTGAATTCCTGCAGATTTAGTTCATAACTTATGAGGTACATTCATCTAAGTTACGCACAGTATGGAGCACAAAAATGTTTTTACGTACTTCGACAAACTTCTTACTTTTGCACCACGGGCCGCAGTGACCGAGCGATTTTAGGTGCTTCAGTCAAGAACCGCGCGACCGTTATGGTCGGATGTTTGAATCCTGCCTCGGGCATGGATGTGTGTGATGTCCTTACGTTAGTTAGGTTTAAGTAGTTCTAAGTTCTAGGGGACTGATGACCTCAGGTGTTAAGTCCCATAGTTTTGAGAGCTATTTGAACCATTTTTTTACTTTTTCACCATGGAAAAACGGGTTCGACGAGTTCTAGCGAAATGTAAATTAAGTCAAAAGGTTAAAACGTCAGCTACTTCATACGTTGCTCATTTATACCCTATCATTCCTGTTAAACTACGTCATTTAGCAGCCGTTGGCCTGTATTGACCGTATACGACTACGAAACAAGGTTATACATATTGTAGCTGTTGAGCTTACTTCCAAATCCGTTTCGTTCACACCACTGAGACAAGTAGCTGCCAACACGGTCTCAGTGGCATTTATTAAGAACTTCTTAGGAGATGTGGGATATGTTGACAAAGTTGTCTCTGACAATGGACGTCAATTAGGATCAAGCTTTTGGATTCGCACATTGAACGATAGGAAGATTAAGCTAATTTTTATATCCCGTTATCATGCCCCATCTAGTCCAGCTGAAAGAACCGTGTAGGAAATTTGGAAATTATGCATGCATATTCTACTATCACAGGAAGCATAGAGAATGTGACAAGTATAGCAACATTTTTCAGGATAACGTAAATTCTTTACGAAATGGTTCAACGTTACTTTCTCCTCATTTAGTGTTCAAAAATAAGCTGCCATCAGACAGGATTAGAGAAATTGTACCACTTCCTAAACCATAATGCTTACGACATCACCAAATAGTTTACATCTCACTAGCAAACATCAAGAAAGCAGCAGAGAAGAGAAAACGACTTCAAAAAACAAAAGGCATGGACAGATATATCCAGGGAAGTGAAAAAGTCTTGGTTCGTTCACACCGTATATTACACAAAGGTAAACACACCTTCAGCTAATTCTGTTTAGCACACAACGATCCTTATCGCATTCACAGAATTTGTCATCCCAACGCTTTTGAGCTTGTATCTGTACGGACTAAACGTGGCCTTGGCATACACCACATAGCCAATGTCGAAAAGTTTCACGAATAATGTCTGCTTTTACACTTTTTATACTGTCCTCTCACACTGATGGAGAATGAATGCAGCCAGCAAGAAAATTTTTCTATAGCAGTTTGTAACATAAGAATATTTTTCTATGGCATTCTGGAACATCCCCACATATGTAAAATTAAAACAAATTTCTGTTTCAGTCTGTATACATGCATTCTACCATTTATCTCTTCAGATGTTAAGAGGAAGCCTAAGAGAGTAGATTTTGATTTTTTGATGATGCAAAGTCAACAATTTCTTGTGTTTCTGCCTAAGATGCACGTCTTGATACAATTTACTTCACTGTTGCAGATTATATTTCACAGATTATGCGTCTTGCAATTTATTTTTATAGATGTAACCAGGAGAACAAACTAAAATGGAAGGAAGATGAAACAAATGATGAACACATAAAAAAATGGTTTCACAGGTACGAGAGTAAACTAATAATTTTTCTTACAGAAAGACAGTGTTATACAGTGGAACTGACAGGTAATGGTAAATTAGGTTGGACTTTTCTGAACATCAGGTAACATTTCTTTGAAGGAGTTGTTAAAATGTTGAAAGAATTCGCTATTTTCAGCTAGGACTGATGCGTCGAATTATAGTAAAGGCATCATTTCTGAGAAAAGTCGCGATACGCTTTAGGTACTTACGTTGATTTTAAGATGAATGACGACGTATTGGAGGAATTTTAGTAGTGGCTATGACGTGGTGTTATTGAAATTTCATTTTGATACAGTTAACTGGCTTAATGTGGTATGTTTTTAAGCGATATATTGATAACGAGTAGAATGATGCGAATATGGTTAGACAACTTGTGATTTTCTTACTACGCACACTTCATAATTTTTCAGATTTAGTAACTTTTTCACCTGAGAAAGGGACGTCGTATGCATTAAGAAAGGAGGTTGTTGATAAGGTTGTGAAGAGAATGCTACGTTTGATTTAACATGATATTCCAAACAATTTTTTTCCCTGTAGATAACTGTTTGTTTACTCTGATTATGCGAGATTCTGCTTGTGTTCATGTTCCCAATTTTACAGTTGTTTTTCTCATCACGTCAATACAACTTGTTTCATACGATTTCTGTTTATTCCATGACATTTAGCAGTAATCATTGTACACCAACTCTTTATTGTTTACTCTCAGCCTGTCATATATTTCGAGTACATTAAACAGACATTCCTTAGATAAGATTCCTTTGTCAGTACATTCGTAGATTTGTGGCCACAAATTTTATTTACGTTATGTTTCACAGACTGACGACTGACACTCTAATAACATATTTATTTCAACAGGAACAATTTTTATGTTCAAAGTTTACGAAGTCCTATGTTAAAAGTTTATGTAAGCTTACAGATAGCTTAAATTGCCAGTATGCGAAACTTTTAATAAATAACAACAATCATATTATTTTTATTAAGATAATTTTCAGCAAGGGTCACTGTTCATGAAGGTGATACCATGTAAACGCCATACATATGCAATAAAGGTAGATTTGCGTGATATAACAATGCAAGGAACAGGGAAGTTGGTCTGGATTAGTGCGGGTACAGACTTACTGAAGGAATGATTATTTCTTGTAGACCCACTGAAAAGGAACAAGGAATTGGACAATTCACACTGCTTTGCTCGCAGAAGTATAGTACACATCAGTGAAACAGATGGAGATTTTATGGTTCTAGTCAGTATTGATAATTTTGGCACGGACAAGGTGACTCTGCCAAAGGGTTTACTGAGTGATAATCTAGATGTATTTGAGGATGTTGACATGTGTAAGTCAAGTGAGTAATGCATCTGCACTACATAAAATGGAGAAAGAACAGGAAAGCAAAGGAAACCTTGTTACCGTAGTTTATGGATTTATTTAATCAAAGTGGTGTGTTATTAGTGACACCAGTCATATAGCACAGGATCTCACTAGGGAATGCTCCATTATCCAGGAAATCATAAAGGATCCTGATATGTATACAACCACTGGTGGAAGAATTTATTGATCAACAGTTAGCTGATGGAATTATTGAACACAGTGACAGCTCAAAGGTATCACCAGTCACCTTGGTTCTAAAAAAGTCATTTGATACCACAAAGGAATACAGTTTTTGCTGTGATTATCGGAACCTCAATGGAAGACCTATCACCAATGCATATCCCATACCAGAGACTGTGTACAGCATGGGTCAGTGCAAATATTTTTCGACAGTGGATTTGAAGAGTGGATACCGTCAGTTGGAAGTAACACTAGAGGATTGGCTGGAAATTACTTTTACTATCCCCTGGGGCCGTTTCGAGTACCGTTGAACGCCATTTGGTGTCAAGATGGCGCCAGCTACTTTTCAAAGATTATTGGATAAGGTTCTTAGCATTTTAAAGAACATAGTTCTTATACAGGAAAACAGCGATCTGTAATTATTATAAATAAACTGGAAGCAGTCTTGATCGCTTAACTATTTTAATGGTGATCGGTTTCGATCTTTTTATCAGATCATCTTCGGACCATGAATCTGTGCCGGAGGCGGTGGTGCATGGCAGTCCTCTTGTTTGTGGCTGCTGGCAGTACACCACCAGCCACAAACAAGAGGATTGCCATTGAAATAGTTAAGCGATCAAGACTGCTTGCAGTTTATTTATAACGTTCTTAGCGGCTTAAGGCCAAATGATGCATGGTCTATCCGGATGAGATCATAGTGTTTTCGAGGGACATGAAAGAACATGTATGGCGACTGGAAGAGGCATTTAAGAGACGAAAAAAGCACATCTAATGCTCATTATTGTTGAATGCCACTTGGTAGCAACAGAAGTAACGTATCTCGAGTACGTGATCAGTCAGGTGCAAAAACTGATCCCTGGTTATTGCTGGTAGTTCAGAACTTCTCACCACTACAAATAGCTAAGCAATTGCAGTCTTTTTGGGTCTCTATAATTATTAACGAAAATTCATAAAGAACTTCGCCGTGCTTTCCAAGCCTTTGAACAATCTGTTAAAGAAAGAAGCAAAATTTGTGTAGTCTTCCGAATTTCAAACAGCATTTGATATTTTGAGACAGGCGCTGATGTAGGATCCCATTTTAGTATTTCCCAATTTCAAAATGGAGCTCATTTTGTCCTGGAGTGTTAGTAATGAGGTGGTCAGGTGCGTTCCCAGCCAGAGAATCGACGACAAGGAACGTCGAGTAGTATGTGTGTCCAGACAACTGGGGAAAAAAAAGAAAAAAAAGAAAAAAATTACTTCTATACGGAAAACTAGCTGTTAGCAGTTATCTATAGCATTTCTTACCTCTGCAGTTATTTTTGTGGCTAAAACTTTAAAATAGTGACAGATCATGCTGAGTTAAACTGATTGTCGGGATTAAAACACAGTACCAGTAGGTTGAGTGAATTTTATTGTGAAGTGGTTCACAAACTGGGTAAAAAGCGTACTAATTCTGATAGTTTAAGCAGGAAAACTGCAATTCTGCAGGCAATGGGCAAGAGCATTGCAGAGTGGCTAAGGGCCCAGTAAGTTCATACTGACTGTAAACCACTCAAGTCACAACCACGGTTCCTGATGCGCTGCAGCTTACTGTGGAGAATGACATAGTGCAGACTATATGTAAGGGTACCTGCATTGTTCTGGGACAAAGTTTTGAAACAAGCACATGCTGATATGTTTGCAGGCCATGGTAGCTGTAGAGCAACTGACTGAAGAATGACTGAAAAATTTGGGAGGAGGACTAGGGAACAGAAGTTGATTAATATGTTAGGAACTGCGTACCTAGTGAGCAATGAGCTGATCTCAGTCACCGACTGTTTCCACTGCAATGACTACCAAAAGCGTCGAAACCATTATGGATTATAGGACTGGACATTTTAGAATCATTTACTAGGACACCATGGGTAATCGGTACATGTTGATCATAATAGACCATTTCTAACGGTTCATAGTGATGATATCAATTCCTGCCCAGCATGCAAGTACAGCAGCCCAGTCTATGACAAATAATTGGTTGCTCACATTCGGCGTTCCAGAAACAGTAATCAGTGTTATAATGTCTCTTATGATGAGATTTCTTCGCTTTCGCAAGCAGAGGACAAGCCCTTTCCACCTTCAAACCAATGGGAGAATAGAGGTAGTTCATTGTATGGTTTCTAAGATGTTAAGCTGCTATGTGAATACTAATCACGACTTCTGCGATGTGTACCTTAATTACTTAAATGCTGAATACAGTTCCAAAGACCACCCAGCAACTGGCATTTCGCCATATGAGGATATACAGGAAAGTGCCCTCACCATTCGAAATAATAAAACCGAAGCTTGGAACAAGGCCGAATCGGTAAAAAAGTTTGCGAAAAGGCTGTGAGGCGTTTGGCAAAAAGTGAAACGCGCAAACACGAAAGCTTTGAAATGTCAGGAGCTGATAGAACAATGCGTGACGAAGTTGCCACAATACAGGATTGGTCAATGGGCTTTCGTAATGAATCAAAAAAAAATGGTCCAAATGGCTCTGAGCACTATGGTACTCAACTGCTGAGGTCATTAGTCCCCTAGAACTTAGAACTAGTTAAACCTAACTAACCTAAGGACATCACAAACATCCATGCCCGAGGCAGGATTCGACACCGCGACCGTAGCGGTCTTGCGGTTCCAGGCTGCAGCGCCTTTAACCGCACGGCCACTTCGGCCGGCCGTAATGAATCCAACACACCTGAAGGCTAAACAAAAAAATTCATAACCTGATACCACGGACCTTACCAAGTGATGGAAATGACATCGTCTGTTAACGTTAAAATACCGATACCAACGAAAACTTCGATTATTCACGCAGGGCCTGCTAAGCTATTTTAGGGAACTGTGGATGCTTTGCCACAAGTGCCGTCATCATCTACAAAACGGAATACTAAGTATAGGGAGGTAAAGAAATGATCAGCCAGTAATGAGCAAAGTGCTCACAGGTTACCTTAGCACTTCGACCACATCAGTAACAAGGGTTATGACTGACTTTTAGATTTTTTTTTTTTTGGTTGTGTCTCACACCCATTTCCTTTGTGTAGTTTAATAATGGGTAATACGAGTTTTTTGTGCTATGTATCAGGGCATTTAAGGGGTTTGTATTCTTTCTCAGTCTTTGTTGATAAGTTGTGTCAGGGGAGATAACGAAGGTTACTGTTCTTGTATGTTCAGGTTGTGTACCTTTGTCACAGGTACAAACCAGGGAAGTATCGGTAATTTCGGAGAAAAGAGAAGCTTACGTTCTAATGTCACTGGGAGACTAGTGGGGGTGACAGAAGGAAAGTATTACGATCTTCCCGAGTAGAATGATACAGAATGGCGCACAGGAACGCGAGCTACAACTGTTCATGGGCAAACAGAAGCAACCCGCGTCCTCATTTCTAGAGAGTAGGTACACAATGGGTCTACTCAATTTTTTCACGAAAAATAGCTATCATAAATTGCTACGAAAATGGGAAACCAAGGGTATGACCGGAATGGAATTTCAGGACAGCAGAATACCGATAAAATGCACGATTTGTGGCACAGAGGGCATTCCGGCTCACAATTACCGCCACCTGCACTTAAGCGGACACAACCTGTGTTTTACTGTCTGGAGAAACGGTCAGAAATTGCTGCCAAACCTAAATCTAACTTTCCTGAAAACAACCTTGAATCTGGACATCCTACGCTCACTAGATGAACTTGTATCGACACAAAAAGAACTAATCACAGCAGAGCAAATGCTCCAGCATGTGCGAGGATAACACGGTAGACCACGTCACATCTGAACGACAATGAGTGTTACTTACATCTTCCAGTGCTGCAGTAGTTCTGATTGCGATTTGTGTGATACACTTTGGCTTCAGACGAAAGTCTGTGTACCACTCAGAGCCACCTGTGCATCAAATACGCACTGACTGGTTAATTAATAGAGCTAAAAATTAATAAGTGATTATTTAATGAACCGGTAGATAAACTTATAAATGTAAGATCGTGCTAGCATGTAAGTAATCACTTCTATATAGGTCAAAATGATTAATCCAATGGTCTAAAGACAGAATGTAATGTTCTAAGATTAATAGTCAATACAAAGGTCATGTGATACAGCTCTGTAAGAGCACGCCCAGCATAAACACTAACATTGTCCTGGTGGATTACTATTGAGTTGCAGCAGTCCTGTCGAGAGGGAGGGCTACCTTCTACTCGCCTAGTCGCCTTTGTACTTACTTAGAGCACTACGCATGACGCGATTTTTACAGAGATACTCCAAGCAGAAAAATTCGAGGCTATTTTTTTAAAAGAAGGAGGAGAATAGTATTCCAGGCAGACATTAAAAACTGTGAAGGTTCTTCCCTGGCAACCCCTGAAGCAGCGCAGAGCGAGTCAATGACCGGCGCGTTGCCAGCAAGAGCGAAATACTGCAGTATTAAAACAGAAACTCCTGTGACACTATGAAATGGCCGAACGCTCAAGTAAGCAAATGTTGCACAACATCATAGCAACAGAAGGATACCGCCATAATGATGACTACGCAATCTCAAGAAAGCCCAGATCTATCGTAACAGTAACTACTCAGTTACCAATGCAGCAAAAAAAAGTGTTTGAAAGGTGAAGTTAAGAAACTGTGAAGCGACCAAGAGCGCTAACCAAACAGGAAAATAAGGACGCATGATGACACTGCTGCCTCACTACCAGAGCACACGAGCACGCTCAGCATAAATGCTAATCTTGTCCTGGTAGATCACTAATATATCATATCCCAGTACCTACTGCAACTTAGATCCTTCTGAATCTGCTTAGTGTATTCATCTCTTGATCTCCCTCTACGATTTTTACCCTCCACGTTGCCCTCGAATACTAAATTGGTGATCCCTTCACAAAAATGTTCAAATGTGTGTGAAATCTTATGGGACTTAACTGCTAAGGTCATCAGTCCCTAAGCTTACACACTACTTAACCTAAATTATTCTAAGGACAAACACACACACCCATGCCCGAGGGAGGACTCAAACCTTCGCAGGGATCAGCCGCACAGTCCATGACTGCAGCGCCCTAGACCGCTCAGCTAATCCCGCGCGGCGGTGATCCCTTGATGCCTCAGAACATGTCCTACCAACCTATCCCTTCTTTTAGTCAAACTGTGCTACAAATTTCTCTTCTCCCCAATTCTACCAATTCTATTCAATACCTCCTCATTAGTTACGTGTTCTACCCGACTAATCTTCAGCATTCTTCTGTAGCACAACATTTGTAAAGCTTCTATTCTATTCTTGTCCAAACTATTTATCGTCCTTGTTACACTTCCATACAGGGCTACACTCCATACAAATACTTTCAAAAACTAATTCCTGACACTTAAATCTGTACTTGATGTTAACAAATTTCTCTTCTTCAGAAAATCTTTCCTTGCCATTGCCAGTCTACATTTTATATCCTCTCTACTTAGACCATCATCAGTTATTTTGCTCCCTAAATAGCTAAACTCCTTTACTACTTTAAGTGTTTCATTTCCTAATATAATTCCCTCAGCATCACCCGACTTAATTCGACTACATTCCATTATCCTAATTTTGCTTTTGTTGATGTTCATCTTATACCCTCCTTTCAAGACACTGTCCATTCCGTTCAACTGCTCTTCCAAGTCCTTTGCTGTCTCTGACAGAATTATAATGTCATCGGCCAACCTCAAAGTTTTTATTTCTTCTCCATGGATTTTAATACCTACTCCGAAGTTTTCTTTTGTTTCCTTCACTGCTTGCTCAATATACAGATTGAATAACATCGGGGATAGGCTACAACCCTGTCTCACTCCCTTCCCAACCACTGCTTCCCTTTCAGGCCCCTCGACTCTTATAACTGCCATCTGCTTTCTGTACAAATTGTAAATAGCCTTTCGCTCCCTGTATTTTACCCCTGCCACCTTCACAATTTGAAAGAGAGTATTCCAGTCAACATTGTCAAAAGCTTTCTCTAAGTCTACAAATGCTAGAAACGTAGGTTTGCCTTTCCTTAATCTAGCTTCTAAGATAAGTCGTAGGGTCAGTATTGCCTCACGTATTCCAATATTTCTACGGAATCTAAACTGATCTTCCCCGAGGTCGGCTTCTACCACTTTTTCCATTCGTCTGTAAAGAATTCGCGTTAGTATTTTGCATCCGTGACTTATTAAACTGATTGTTCGGTAATTTTCACATCTGTCAACACCTGCTTTCTTTGGGATTGGAATTATTATTTTCTTCTTGAAGTCTGAGGGTATTTCGCCTGTCTCATACATCTTGCTCACCAGATGGTAGAGTTTTGTCAGGACTGGCTCTCCCAAGGCCGTCAGTAGTTCTAATGGAATGTTGTCTACTCCCGGGGCTTTGTTTTGACTTAGGTCTTCCAGTGCTCTGTCAAATTCTTCACGCAATATCGTATCTCCCATTTCATCTTCATCTACATCCTCTTCCATAATATTGTCCACAAGTACATCGCCCTTGTATAGACCCTCTATATACTCCTTCCACCTTTCTGCTTTCCCTTCTTTGCTTAGAACTGGTTTTCCAATTGAGCTCCTAATACTCATACAAGTGGTTCTGTTTTCTCCAAAGGTCTCTTTAATTTTCCTGTAGGCAGTATCTATCTTACCCCTAGTGAGATAAGCCTCTACATCCTTACATTTGTCCACTATCCATTTAGCCATTTTGCACTTCCTGTCGATCTCATTTTTGAGACGTTTGTATTCCTTTTTGCCTGCTTAATTTACTGCATTTTTATATTTTCTCGTTTCATCAGTTAAATTCAATATTTCTTCTGTTACCCAAGGATTTCTACTAGCCCCCGTCTTTTAACCTACTAGATCCTCTGCTGCGTTCACTACTTCATCTCTCAAAGCTACCCATTCTTCTTCTACTGTATTTCTTTCCCCCAATCCTGTCAATTGTTCCCTTATGCTCTCCCTCAAACTCTCTACTACCTCTGGTTTAGTCAGTTTATCCATGTCTTATCTCCTTAAATTCCCACCTTTTTGCAGTTTCCTCAGTTTTAATCTACAGTTCATAACCAATAGATTGTGGTCGGAGTCCACATCTGCCCCTGGAAATGTCTTACAATTTAAAACCAGGTTCCTAAATCTCTGTCTTACCATTATATTATTAATCTATCTGAAACCTGTCAGTATCTCCAGGCTTCTTCCATGCATACAGCCTTCTTTTATGATTCTTGAACCAAGTGTTAGCTATGATTAAGTTGTGCTCTGTGCAAAATTCTATCAGGCGGCTTCCTCTTTCATTTCGTAGCCCCCATCCATATTCACCTACTACGTTTCCTTCTCTCCCATTTCCTACTACCGAATTCCAGTCACCCATGACTATTAAATTTTCGTCTCCCTTCACTATCTGAATAATTTATTTTATTTCATCATACACTTCTTCAATTTCTTCGTTATCTGCAGAGCTAGTTGGCATATAAACTTGTACTACTGTAGTAGCCGTGGGCTTCGTGTCTATCTTGGCCACAATAATGCGTTCACTATGCTGTTTGTAGTAGCTTACCCGCACTCCTATTTTTTTATTCATTATTAAACCGACTCCTGCATTACCCCTATTTGATTTTGTATTTATAACCCTGTATTCGCCTGACCAAAAGTCTTGTTCCTCCTGCCAACGAACTTCACTAATTCCCACTATATCTAACTTTAACCTATCCATTTCCCTTTTTAAATTTTCTAACCTATCTGCTCCATTAAGGGATCTGACATTCCACGCTCCGAATCGTAGAACGCCAGTTTTCTTTCTCCTGATAACGACGTCCTCTTGAGTAGTCCCCGCCCGGAGATCCGAATGGGGGACTATTTTATCTCCGGAATATTTTACCCAAGAGGACGTCATCATCATTTAACCATACAGTAGAGCTGCATGCCCTCGGGAAAAATTACGGCTGCAGTTTCCCCTTGCTTTCAGCCGTTCGCAGTACCAGCACAGCAAGGCCGTTTCGGTTAGTGTTACAAGGCCAGATCAGTCAATCATCCAGACTGTTGCCCCTGCAACTACTGAAAAGGCTGCTGCCCCTCTTCAGGAACCACATGTTTGTCTGGCCTCTCAACAGATACCCCTCCGTTGTGGTTGCACCTACAGTACGGCTATCTGTATCGCTGAGGCACGCAAGCCTCCCCACCAACGGCAAGGTCCACGGTTCTTGGGGGTAGGTTAAATGAATTATGAAAGATTATAGTCGGCTATGTACAGGAAGTTACTGGAGATTTAAGAATGACTCAACCTTATTTCAAGTAATAATTAATGAAAAAGATAGCGAGGACGGTTGTGTGACTTTGAAGTATTTGCTATATAGGAGAACTCTTTATACACATATCTGGTGCGATAAAGGAGTAAAAGGCTGTAATTTACACAGTGTTAGAATCGAGTGTGTCACGGTTATAATTGACGGAGGAAAGCTAGACGACAGATGTGTGGCACTGTTAAAAATGAGGATTCAAAGACGACTGCCTAGTCGTATGAAAAGATCAACGTTCATTCTGGCGCACCGAAACAGCATTTTCAATTAAGTTTCTGGGTTCTCCTGGTTTTACATTTAAAATCTCATGAGTTGTAAGACTGTTATCAGGAATCTTGATGGCCGTACGAAATACTTCTCTCAAATTCGCACTTTGCTTTCCCTTCATCAGACGCTATTAGTAAACGTGTAAGCTCCGATTCAAACCATTTCTGAGATGTGAGACATAAACTTAGACTTTCCATTTTTTTGTGAAAGGACGTATTAATTTAGGCATGTGATAGCGTTCCATAGCTAGTTACTACTTTGAGTCAGGTTGATAAGGACAGTTTTAGTCCTGAAAATGTTTTGAACGTTTCATAGAAAAGTTTCAAATGGTTTATTGGCCTAGAAGTGCTCAATTATTTAACACTTCTCTATTTATTCAAACGTCTCCGGTAGTTTAAATACTGTATCAACGTCGTACTGTGAAGCTACGTACGAAACTTTTCATGGTATATTTACTGCCACCCAATCCGTTTCGTAATATGATACGTGTAACGTATGTCTGGCTTCCTTAAAGAGCAATGTCACGTTCGACTTGAGTGCAACGCACCAAAGCAGTATTCATTTGAGATACCTTGGCCCTTCAATAACGTTGACGTCCGGGCGTCAGTGTCAAGTTGTTGACACGTTGTTACCGCTCGACGTTCGCGTGATGCCTCCGCATAACACCCGCTTTCCGACTACCTGCTTTTGTACCCTGTTGTTTGTGCTTCCCCCTCCCAATCGCTCCGTCTGTCGTGATCGCTGTTGACTGTGAAGTCGTGCCTTCCTCAGCAGTAAAATAATTCCATCTCCCGCCACACGATCAATACTCATTTCACGGCTGCAAAATACAGATTAAAATGAATGGAAAAGTTAACTATAAAGTCTGGTCTTATCATTAGCGTATTTGATTCGTTTATGTACAGTCGGGAACAGAATGCGCGAAATCCCTCGCGTTTTCGTTATGCAGAACTGCAAAGCTTTACTTTCTGTTAAACAGCACAACAGGCAAGGAAACATAGTACTACCAACATACAGCCAATTCACCTGCGTTTCCATTGTTTCTTGTAGAAAACAAGTCAGGTGTTAACAGGCGTTGACCATAAACAGTTTACCGAAATGTCATTTTTTATGGCATCAAATGTGAACAGAAAATAGCCATCTAGGAGCATCACAACGAGTAATAATAACAAATAATAACAATTTTCTTGCCACGCGGAGTGGCCGCGCCGTTTAGGGCTCAGAACATCATAAATACATACGGATTCCTGGCTAATCTGTAAAGTCTCAGAAACTCTGAGTCACACTGGAACATGCTACTGAGACCACCAGCCACGTGGTTATCTGCATCTCTGACATGCCTCCCTTCAAAACGCTAGGCGGAAACTCTAGCTGACCAGTAGGCAGTCCTTCCTCTTTTACGGGGCGTGGAGAATTTCCAGGTCAAATCCCAGTTATCCGTTTCATGAGAGTTTGGGCATAAACTGCCACATAACAGTGGGCACACTCCTCAAAGTAAACCTCTGCCATCCAGAATGACGAGCGCGCCTCCACAGCTAGCAAGCGCAGGCCACGATCCGGAGACTTCTGAGATAGTCAACCCCCAGCACACAGCCACTTGCATGAGCTGCTCACACGCATAAATCCCAGTCCAGGCACTGAAAGTGCACCAGCTACTTATACACGAGAGAAGCTGTAGCTAGGTAACGAAAAGACAGTCCACAAGTAAAGCCATTTATATGAATACATGCAAGCCTCGCGACTGCACGTGCCAAGAACTGGGATAGCTGCTGATCTAAGAGATTTTGTAAAAGGCCTGATTGTGCTTGACTGCTGACTGGGAACGAGAATCATGGGAACAAAGGGATTGATTGGAATGAGAAACAGGTCATCAATAAAAGTGAATACAATAAGTTTACAGAGAAAAATAACATGATAATATGGAGGATGGCATCATACTGGTCCACATGTTGGTGGCTACATAATGATAGTAATAAAAAAGTAATCCTGCGATCAGGTCCAAACATTCGAGTCACCACTTCCTATTTAAGTTATCCTCAATTGGCGTCATGAGGCTGAGTGGACCCTGTTCCAGTCCTCCCACCACGGCAACATTCCCTACAGTTCCAGGAATGGAATCTGGGTTCTCCACATGGCATTCAGCCACGCTGACCACTCAGCTGCAGAGGTGGTCTTAATGTTAAAAATAATAATAATAATTAAACTGTCCAGAGCTAGTAGGTTACTATTCCATATTCCCCACTATTCAATTTCTCTTGTCCTCACGAAATGCCATAGTGATACAGATCAATCAAAATGATGCACTAATTAATAATACAGTGGTAGTTCCCCCATTACCTATCGTCATCAAATATTCATGTTTCGCGTGGATGTCAGACGGGAATGGAGATTACACCATAATTAAGGTATAACCATCTGATTTCGGCAGTATCTCATCATCTAGCGGACTATAGAATTTTAAAATGGCGTTTACCAAATTTTCGTAATTTTAAAATATGTTACATTTCTACCTAGTGCTGCGAATGTAAGTGGTAACGGAGTGCAGCACGACATATAGCCTAGAATATAAATGTACTGTGTAATATATCACTGCCCTACCAGTGAGCAATAGTGTTCTAGAGAAGCTACAGTCTGTTGTTCATCTGCATCTACATCTACGTGATTACTCTCCTATTCACAATAAAGTACCTGGCAGAGGGTTCAATGAACTACCTTCAAGCTGTCTCTACCGTTTCAATCTCGAACGGGCACTAAAATTTTTCAGTGCGAGCCCTGATTTCTCTTATTTTATCGTGATGATCATTTCTCCCTATGTAGGTGGATGCCAACCGAATGTTTTCGCAATCGGAGGAGAAAATTGGTGATTGAAATTTCATGAGAAGATCCCGTCGCAACGAAAAACGCCTTTCTTTTAATGATTGCCACACCAATTCACGTATCATTCTGTGGCACTATCTCCCCTGTTTCGCGATAATACAAAACGAGCTGACCTTCTTTGTACCTTTTCGATGTCGTCCGTCAGTCCACACACCGCACAGCAATACTCTAGAATAGGGTGGACACGCATGGTGTAAGAAGTCTTTTTAGTAGATCTGTTGCACCTTCTAAGTATTCTGCCAATGAATCGCAGTCTTTGGCTTGCTCTGCCTACAACATTGTCTATGTGATCGTTCCAATTTAGGCTATTTGTAATTATAATTCCTAAGTATTTAGTTGAATTTACAGCCTTCAGATCTGTGTGACTTGTCGCGTAATCGAAACTTAGCGGATTTCTTTTAGTATTCATGCGAATAACTTCACACTTTTCTTTATTCATGGTAAATTGCCACTTTTCGCACTATACAGATATCTTATCTAAATCATTTTGCAATTCGTTTTGATCATGTGATGACTTTACAAGACGGTAAATGACAGCATCATCTGCAAACAATCTAAGACGGCTACTCAGTTTGTCTCCTAGGTCGTTAATATAGATCAGGAACAATAGAGGGCCTATAGCACTTCCTTCGGGAACGCCGGCTATTACTTCTGTTTTACTCGTTGACTTTCCGTCTATTACTACGAACTGTGACCTTTCTGACATGAAATCACGAATCCAGACGCACAACTGAGGCGATATTCCATAGGCACACAGTTTAGTTTGAAGACACTTGTGAGGAACTGTGTCGAAAGCCTTCTGAAAATCTAAAAATATGGAATCAATTTGACATCCCCTGTCGATAGCATTCATTACTTCATGAGTATAAAGAGCTAGTTGTGTTTCGCAAGAACGATATTTTCTGAATCCCTGCTGATTATGTGTCAGTAAATCGTTTTCTTCGAGGTACTTCATAATGTTCCAATAGAGTGTATGTTCCAAAACCCTACTGCAAATCGACGTTAGTGATATGGGCCTGTAATTCAGCGGATTACTCCAACTGCCCTTTTTGGGTACTGGTGTGGCCTGAGCAATTTTCCAGTCTTTAGGTACGGATCTTTCTGTGAGCGAGTGGTTGTATATACTTGCTAAATATGGAGCTATTGTATCAGCAAACTCTGAGAGGAACGTGACTGGTTACAAGCTGTACCGAAGGCCTTGGCTTTATTGATTTAAGCTGCTTTGTTACACCGAGGATATCTACTTCTATGTTTGTCGTCTTGGCAGTTGTTCTTGATGGAATTCGAGAATTTTTACTTCGTCTTCTTTGGTGAAGGAGTTTCGGTAAACCGTGTTTAATAACTCTGCTTTGGTGGCACTGTCATCAGTGACTTCACCGTTGTTATCGCGCAGTGAAGGTATTGGCTGCGTCTTTCCGCTGGTGTGCTTTATGTATGACCAGAATCTCTTTGGGTTTTATGCCAGATTTCGAGACAGAATTTCGTTGTGGAAATTATTAAAAGCATCTCCCATTGAAATACGCGCTATATTTCGAACTTCTGCAAAACTTTGCCAATTTTGGGGATTTTGCGTTCTTTTAAATTTGGCATGCTTTCTTCGCTGCTTCTGCAACAGCGATCTGACCCGTTTTGTGTACCATGGGGTTCAGTACCATCACTTATTAATTGATGTGGTATATCTCTCAATTGCCGTCGAAACTATCTCTTTGAAATCATTTCACAACTTTTCTACGCTTACATAATCAGATCAGAAGGCGTGAAGGCTGTCTCTTAAGAAGGCGTTAAGAGCATTTAAATCAACTTTTTTAAATGGATATACTTTGCGTTTCTTTTTGATGGTTGTAGGTGTTCAGCCTAGCAGCAACTGCCTTGTGGTCGCGATACTCACTATTTGTCCAGAATTATTTGTTGCTAAGAGGTCAAGTATGCTTTCTCAACCATTTACGCTTCGAGTGAGCTTATGAACTAATTGTTCAAATTAATTTTCTGCGAAAGCATTCAGTACAATTTCGGATGACGTTTCACGCCTGCCGCCGGCTTTAAACGTATAATTTTTCCAGCATATAGACGGTAGATTGAAGTCATCACCGACTATAATTGTATGAGTGTGGTACCTATTAGAAATGAGACTCAAGATTCTTTGAACTACTCAGCAACTATATCTTCTGAGTCTGAGGGTCGGTAAAACGATCCAATTAATAAAAATTCTGGATCCAATTAATAGTGTGGTCCGATTGTCAGGTATAACCTCTACACATACGATTTCGCAGGAACTATCTTCTTCAATTTCACTACAAGGCAAACTACTTCTGTTTCTGCGAGACTTTCACCAAAGCCACAGCAAATGGAAAGGCGCGGTTTATAAGTGTTATGTTTCGCTCTGAAAGAGCGGCACAACACAACCGTACCAATTTCCGAATGACCTGAGACACTTGAGCTGGGGAGTCACAGGCCTTCCCGTTACAAACATAGGGACTTGTTGTTAAGGTGGAGCCTTCTTGGGGACTCAAGAATGCAGACAACTCTGCGACAACCATCGTCAAGGTATTTTTCGAAGCGGGATCGAAAGAGTTGGCACCCTGTGACCAAGACTGGTGGGGTGGAGTCGACCAACATCGATGGTCCGTTGGGAAACATTGCAAACTGAGTCCATGAAAGTCAAGGCGAAACGATGGGAAATTCAGTCTCTTGAAGGACAAGAGTGGAGGAATAAGGTTACAGCTCCCAAGCAAGAGTATTTACGTGTTCAATCTGAGGTTGATTCACTCCAAGATTCTTTCGGGAGATTTTCATACGAGGTCGTGTGATTGATTCACACGCTCTTGCGCATTCTGGAGGCGTGTCAGTCTGCTTTCTACTCAATTTTTCAGACTCTGAATCTTATTTCTGAATTCATACGGATGTATATTGTCATTGTGTGACAATCTGTGTTTCCATTCTGCGTCGGATGGTCTGTCTTTAGGTCCGTTGTTCGAATACATGAGCATTCGCCTGTGTTTCCACTATCTGACGTACACCTCCAAACGTGACTTGGACGCCGCCTTTGCAGTTAGGTTACTGCAAACAAAAGACGCCGCATAAGCGTCACGACACAGCGAGCTGCCGCTGGCACCAGCACAGCAGCAGCACTGCCTCGACTGCCAGCTGCCGGCTTTACACGTAGAGCGATTAAAAAGAAAACAATGCGCAGGACGCGAGTTATGGCGTCGGCTGCAAAACCAAAGGTAGGCAGATATGCGGATGTAAACGCCGCCGGCTATCAATGAGTGCCCATGCGACAGGATGCCGTCTCGGTTACAGATTCACAAAACACGTCGACACTGCACCTACCGCCTGTGCATTTAAGCACCCCCGATTCCATCACATGGTGAGATTAACCGGTTAATCTCTACCATCTGAGCTACCGAAGCACGACTCACGCCCGGTACTCACAGCTCTACTGCTGCCAGTATCTCGCGAAAGGCAAAGGTCCCGAGTTCGAGTCTCGGTCGGGCACACAGTTTTAATCTGCCAGGAAGTTTCATATCAGCGCACACTCCGCTGCGGAGTGAAAATATCATTCTGGAAACATCCCCCAGGCTGTGGCTAAGCCATGTCTCCGCTATATCCTTTCTTTCAGGAGCGCTAGTTCTGCAAGGTTCGTAGGAGAGCTTCTGTAAAGTTTGGAAGGTAGGAGACGAGATACTGGCAGAAGTAAAGCTGTGAGTACCGGGCGTGAGTCGTGCTTCGGTAGCTCAGATGGTAGAGCACTTGCCCGCGAAAGGCAAAGGTCCCGAGTTCGAGTCTCGGTCGGGCACACAGTTTTAATCTGCCAGGAAGTTTCATATCAGCGCACACTCCGCTGCAGAGTGAAAATATCATTCGGTTAATCTCTCCCAACATGTCTAGTGAGTGAGTTGTGTCTATCTGAGCGTGATCACACCCCTCTGGAGTACACTGCGACCGCTTTTTTCCTCTGGTGTACAGAATGGAACGCTTAAAACCATTCGACGAAATTTGAACGTTATCCGAAGCAGCAAACGGTGCTTTTGCTTCCTAAGCCCTCCTGATACACGCCCTCCTGTAGCGTGATCATGGAGGGGTGTAACATTCGCACAGGCAACGATACAGCGGGAAACAGTCTGTTTAGTACCTGACGGTTCGGCAATATCCTCAGTGGCACCCGAGCACATTTACTGAACCTTCACAGAGAAAACCTGCGAAGTAGTACTACGCGCCAGCAGGTTGGCAACTGGTATCGCAGGGATATCAAGTGGTTGTTACACCTTCTTGTCTTTTTAACAATTGTATTTACTATATTTTTCGAACACATTGTGAAGCCATTCCATCCTATTTGTACACCACTTTCTTTAATACATTTTTGCACCCAATGTGGAGTAATATCATTTCATTTAATTCGCATAATACTGCCCTATTTACTAAAACTGTTAGTTGCATTCGAATGAGTAAACTGCTGTCATACTTATTTTTCTAATCGTGTGTCATCAAAGGAAATTCATTCAAAACTGGGAGAAGCAGTCTACGATTTTATTTCTTTGAGAGACGAATGACGTGTGAATTTGTAAGTCGAAGTACTTCTCTTAAAGAAAGAAGACGAAGTAAAGAGTCCAGAATTCTAAACCAGAACAGCTGTTAGCATGAGTGACACAAAAGTAAATATCTTAGGTATTGCGAAACAATTCAAATCACTTAAGAAAGGCAAGTCTTCCGGTCCAGATAGTATACCAATCGGGTTCCTTTCAGAGTATGCAGACATAATAGCGCCTTTCTTAGCAGTCATATACAACCGCTCACTTGACGAAAGGTCTGTTCCTAAAGACTGGAAAGTAGCATAGGTCACACCAATATTCAAGAAAAGAAATAGGAGTAACCCATTGAATTACAGACCCATATCACTGACCTCAATTTGCAGTAGGATTTTGGAGCATATACTGTACTCGAACATTATGAATCACCTTGAAGAAAATGACTTATTGATACATAATCGCCGGCCGGTGTGGCCGTGCAGTTCTAGGCGCTACAGTCTGGAACCGCGTGACCTCTACGGTCGCAGGTTCGAATCCTGCCTCGGGCATGGATGTGTGTGCTGTCCTTAGGTTAGTTAGGTTTAAGTAGTTCTTAGTCCTAGGGGACTGATGACCACAGATGTTAAGTCCCATAGTGCTCAGAGCCATCTGAACCATTTGATACATAATCAACACAGATTCAGAAAATATCGTTCTTGTGCAACACACTAAACAAAGAAAAGTGCTAGGTCATTGACATGGGCACTAAAAGAAATGCGATAAATTTTGGGTACACGATAAACCGTACAAATCTAAGGACTGTCAATTCGACTAAATACCTAGGAATTACAATTACGAGCAACTTAAATTGGAAAGATCACACAGATAATATTGCGGGGAAGGCGAGACAATGACTGCGCTTTGTTGGCAGAACACTTAGAAGATGTGACAAACCCACTAAAGACACAGCCTACATTACACATATCCGTCCTCTGCTGGAAAATTGCTGCGCAGTGTGGGATCCTTACCAGGTAGGACTGACGGAGTACATCGAAAAAGTGCAAAGAAGGGGAGCTCGTTTCGTGTTATCGCGCAATAGGGGTAAGAGTGTCACTGGCATGATACGCGAATTGGGGTGGCAGTCATTGAAACAGAGGCGGTTTTCTTTACGGTGAGATCTACACTCCTGGAAATGCAAAAAAAAGAACACATTGACACCGGTGTGTCAGACCCACCATACTTGCTCCGGACACTGCGAGAGGGCTGTACAAGCAATGATCACACGCACGGCACAGCGGACACACCAGGAACCGCGGTGTTGGCCGTTGAATGGCGCTAGCTGCGCAGCATTTGTGCACCGCCGCCGTCAGTGTCAGCCAGTTTGCCGTGGCATACGGAGCTCCATCGCAGTCTTTAACACTGGTAGCATGCCGCGACAGCGTGGACGTGAACCGTATGTGCAGTTGACGGACTTTGAGCGAGGGCGTATAGTGGGCATGCGGGAGGCCGGGTGGACGTACCGCCGAATTGCTCAACACGTGGGGCGTGAGGTCTCCACAGTACATCGATGTTGTCGCCAGTGGTCGGCGGAAGGTGCACGTGCCCGTCGACCTGGGACCGGACCGCAGCGACGCACGGATGCACGCCAAGACCGTAGGATCCTACGCAGTGCCGTAGGGGACCGCACCGCCACTTCCCAGCAAATTAGGGACACTGTTGCTCCTGGGGTATCGGCGAGGACCATTCGCAACCGTCTCCATGAAGCTGGGCTACGGTCCCGCACACCGTTAGGCCGTCTTCCGCTCACGCCCCAACATCGTGCAGCCCGCCTCCAGTGGTGTCGCGACAGGCGTGAATGGAGGGACGAATGGAGACGTGTCGTCTTCAGCGATGAGAGTCGCTTCTGCCTTGGTGCCAATGATGGTCGTATGCGTGTTTGGCGCCGTGCAGGTGAGCGCCACAATCAGGACTGCAAACGACCGAGGCACACAGGGCCAACACCCGGCATCATGGTGTGGGGAGCGATCTCCTACACTGGCCGTACACCACTGGTGATCGTCGAGGGGACACTGAATAGTGCACGGTACATCCAAACCGCCATCGAACCCATCGTTCTACCATTCCTAGACCGGCAAGGGAACTTGCTGTTCCAACAGGACAATGCACGTCCGCATGTATCCCGTGCCACCCAACGTGCTCTAGAAGGTGTAAGTCACCTACCCTGGCCAGCAAGATCTCCGGATCTGTCCCCCATTGAGCATGTTTGGGACTGGATGAAGCGTCGTCTCACGCGGTCTGCACGTCCAGCACGAACGCTGGTCCAACTGAGGCGCCAGGTGGAAATGGCATGGCAAGCCGTTCCACAGGACTACATCCAGCATCTCTACGATCGTCTCCATGGGAGAATAGCAGCCTGCATTGCTGCGAAAGGTGGATATACACTGTACTAGTGCCGACATTGTGCATGCTCTGTTGCCTGCGTCTATGTGCCTGTGGTTCTGTCAGTGTGATCATGTGATGTATCTGACCCCAGGAATGTGTCAATAAAGTTTCCCCTTCCTGGGACAATGAATTCACGGTGTTCTTATTTCAATTTCCAGGAGTGTATTTACGAAATTTAAATCGCCAGCTTTCTCTTCCGAATGCGATAATATTTTGTTGACACCCACCTACGTAGGGAGAAATGATCATCACAATGAAATAAGAGAACTCAGAGCTCGAACGGAAAGATTTCGGTGTTCCTTTTTCCCACGCACCATTCGAGAGTGTAATGGTAGAGATGTAGTATGAAAATGGTTTGACGGACCCTCTGACAGGCACTTAAGTGTGAATTGCAGAGTAACCATGTAGATGTAGATGTAGATGTGGAAGACTTGAGGTACGTCTCCAAACTGTGAGCACAGATACGCACCTCGAATACTGCACAATATGGTACGGGACGATAACTGATAAACGACTGATAAACGATATGTAGAACAGTTAATATCATATGTACATCATAGGCGACGTTCCGGTTCGTGTTACATACATATTTGTAGACAGGGAATCAAAAATGGTTCAAATGGCTCTGAGCACTATGGGACTTAACTTCTGAGGTCATCAGTCCCTTGAACTTAGAACTACATAAACCTAACTAATCTAAGGACATCACACACATCCATGGCCGAGGCAGTATTCGAACCTGCGACCGTAGCGATCGCGCGGTTCCACACTGTAGCGCCTAGAACCGCTCGGCCACCAAGGCCGGCAGACAGGGAATCGTCTAGTACATTTTATCCATTTTATCCCCGCTGTGTACACTCTCAAAGCCTTTTCACTACGTCTGAACACAACCAAATGATATATATACTTCGTTCAGTCTTACTATGAAGCGCTGTAATTAATCGCTTATGTTGTGTTGAACAACAACAGAATGATCGCATCGCACGCTAGAACCACAGAACTAAGCTTCGTGAGTTTTTCCATCAACTGCGCCACGCAGAACCACTCGCGAACAAACGCGTCGCCTAACCAACGCCTACCGTGACACACACTGACTTAACAGTGACAAATGTGATCCTCAAGTCCAGTTGTGGCGAAAACCCCGCCCTTGGGGTCGGATAATCTAGTAATGTGTTTCGTACAACTTCAGAGACAATTTGTCTTGGTACACGTCACCTCAGACGACACTGTAATTATGTGGTAGCTGTAATTCACGAGCGAATAGCTCCGGTAGTACAAGACATTCTAGCGCCCCTGCCAAGAACTGAAAAACACACTTCCAGCAAGCATGCACTTGTAACGCGCTTGTCGCGGTCACAAGCTAAGCGTCTTGAAAAATTGCTCCGCAGTAAAGAACTCGGCAACCGCACACCATCTCAACTACTTAGCACGCTCGCAGACAACGCAATTAACAACGATATTTTGTGGAATATACGGCTGTCGCGCTTGCCTGCGCCGCACAGAAAATGTATACTACTGGCCATTAAAATTTCTACACCACGAAGATGACCTGCTACAGACGCGAAATTTAACCGACAGGAAGAAGATGCTGTGATATGCAAATGATTAGCTTTTCAGAGCATTCACACAACGTTGGCGCCGGTGGCGGCACCTACAACGTGCTGACATGAGGAACGTTTCCAACCGATTTCTCAAACACAAACGGCAGTTGACCGGTGTTGTCTCGTGAAACGTTGTTGTGATGCCTCGTGTAAGGAGGAGAAATGCGTACCATCACGTTTCCGACTTTGATAAAGGTCGGATTGTAGCCTATCGCGATTGCGGTTTATCGTATCGCGACATTGACGCTCGCGTTGGTCGAGATCCAATGACTGTTGGCAGAATATGTAATCGGTGGGTTCAGGAGGGTAATACGGAATGCTATGCTGGATCCCAACGGCCTCTTATCACTACCAGTCAAGATGACAGACATCTTATCCACATGCCCGTAACGGATCGTGCAGCCACGTCTCGATACCTGAGTCAACAGATGGGGACGTTTGCAAAACAACAACCATCTGCACAACAGTTCGACGACATTTGCAGCAGCATGGACTATCAGCTCGGAGACCATGGCTGCAGTTACCCTTGACACTGCATCAGACAGGAGCGCCTGAGATGGTGAACTCAACGACGAACCTGGGTGCACGAATGGCAAAACGTCATTCTTTCGGATGAATCCAGGTTCTGTTTACAGTATCATGATGGTCACATCCGTGTTTGGCGACATCGCGGTGAACGCACATTGGAAGCGTGTATTCGTCATCGCCATACTGGCGTATCACCAGGCGTGATGGTATGGGTTGCCATTAGTTACACGTCTCGGTCACCTCTTTTTCGCATTGACGGCACTTTGAACAGTGGACGTTACATTATTTCACATGTGTTACGACCCGTGGCTCTACCCCTCATTCAATCCTTGCGAAACCCTACATTTCAGCGAGATAACGATAGTTCAAATGGTTCTGAGCACTATGGGACTTAACATCTGTGGTCATCAGTCCCCTAGAACTTAGAACTACTTAAACCTAACTAACCCAAGGACATCACACACATCCATGCCCGAGGCAGGATTCGAACCTGCGACCGTAGCAGTCACGCGGTTCCGGACTGCGCGCCTAGAAACGCTAGGCCATCGCGGCCGGCGCAAGATAACGCACGACCGCTTGATGTAGGTCCTATACGGGCCTCTGTGCATACAGAAAATGTTCGATTGCTGCCCTGGCTAACACATTCTCCAGATCTCTCACCAATTGAAAAGTCTGGTCAATGGTGGCCGAGTAACTGGCTCGTCACAATACGCCAGTCACTACTGTTGATGAACTGTGGTGTTGTGTTGAAGCTGCATGGGCAGTTGTACCTGTACACGCCATCCAAGCTCTGTTTGACTCAACGCCCAGGCGTATCAAGGCCGTTATTACGGACAGAGGTGGTTGTTCTGGGTACTGATTTCTCAGGATCTGTGCACCGAAATTGCGTGAAAATGTAATCACATGTCAGTTCTAGTATAATATATTTGTCCAATGAATACAAGTTTATCATCTGCTTTTCTACTTGGTGTAGCAATTTTAATGGCCAGTAGTGTAGTTTGCGCTGACGACCGCGGCGCTCTCGCTCAAACTACCGACACAATACTCGAGATGTATCCATCGACGGACGTGGCAGCCTTCTCCGCCAGAACAGAGACTTCTTTGGAAACACAAGTAACTGAACTACCCGAGCAAGTCACAGCCATACAGATGCGGCACTCCACAGGTGCTTCGTGACGGCGACACTTTTCCAGCATAACACAGGTTTGCACACCAGGGAGAGTATCTGCGGTATCACAAAAAAACTGGAGTTGCAGTCTGACAGCGTCTGCGACCCCGTGACGGGGGAAACGCTGCCGGTAATCAGTAGCGACGGCGCTGATTTCAAACCTGACAGAGGTCGACTGTTGATGAGAGAGCACTCTACCAGGCTACAATGCCTCATTGATACCTGGGTGCTAGTTTCTCACTTTACCCTTATTCTCGTCTTACACGTCGGAACACCGATGGCAGTCACCTGTGTACTACGAATGCGTCTTCCATCAAGACTACAATGATGATGAAATCCCATACTCCGTGACGGAGCGTAGGGGAACGATGCAGGACCCGCACCGCCGTACTAGGCAAGGTCCTAGTGGAGGTGGTTTGTCTTTGCCTTCCACCGACCGTAATGGTGATTAATGATGATGATGAAGACGACACAACAACACCCAGTCATCTCGAGACAGGAAAAATCCCTGACCCCGCCGGGAATCGAACCCGGGACCTCGTGCTCGGGAAGCGAGAACGCTACCGCGAGACCACGAGCAGCGGACCAAGACTATATTAACTTACGTCTAAACTTCAGTCCAGGACGTGAATTCTTATAGAGATTCGTTGTTCCCAACGGATTTCTTATCGTTTTACAGACTCCTCCCAGATCTTCGTAGTCGACACTTGGTTGCCTCTACAACAAAGCTGTCTAGTCAGTCATGAGCACCTATGCCGTGCCAACCAAGCTGGCATTAAAGCGTTGCAGGTGATTTACCAATGAAAAAATTGCTTCGCCAGTTCCCGTAATTCACCAGTCCATCGCCTTCTCCTTCATCAGTAAAATATTCAACAGTACTTCATATTGTCACCGTGCCAGGACTGCCAGTTCATATATGGCCTCTTCGTCTGCATGCAGAAAAACTAAAGACCGCAAAGCGAGAGCTCTCTTTCAGGTCAGCACACGGGATCTGTCCGCTTCACATAGTAGCTGGGGCTCACATCCCATATTGCCCCTAGGCAGAGTGATGTGTGACGCCTTTGTGGCGACATCTTGACGCCGCCAGAACGATACCTGATCATTATCCTGTGCCACATATTGGAGACTTTCCTACGCACATTCATGGTAAAACGTGTTATCCACGATCGACCTCATCCGTGTTCTTTATCACATATGAATTGCACCGGAAGATAGACCCAAAACCGCTCTTCGCACTCCGTTCACACTTTACGAATTCTTGTGAAGGCTTTCGGACTGTGCAGTGCCGTACAGACCTTCCAGCACTTCATGGATGAATTAATTAGAGACTTGGAGCTTTGTTATATCTGCAGTGATCACCTACTTATAACGTCATCCAGCGAACCAGAGCACCCTACACAACTACAGCAACTGTTCAATTGACTTCAAGAACATGGTTTAGTGATTAAATATAAAAATGTGTCTTCAGAGCGACGGAAGTAAAATTCTTAGTGTACCTTACTAATTCACAGGGGATCCTGACACCTCAAGACAGAGTGCAAGCTGCTCCTGAGTTTCCCCAGCTCACTGCAGTGTGGGATAATTCCATTTCTCGGGCTTGACAAACTTTTATCGGCGTTTTGTGAACAATCATGCATTGTTGGCAGCACCTCTCAGTGAAATGCTAAGAACTTTGCCTAAACTTCGTGAGGCACTAGAGTGGACTGATGAAAAGAAAGCATCCTCCAGCAGACTGAAAGCTACTATTGCAGAGGCTGCATTGTTAGCTCATCCTCTTCATGATGCACCTCTGGCAGTTATGGTTGATGCATAATCAACTGCACCTGGACCTGTGTTACAATAACACGTGCAATATTACGGGCAACCTTCGCGAACAAATTGGTCATTCTGTGACTGCGACGTCTACGTGGCATATACTTCAATGAAGAAGTGTAAGCACATGCCTGAAGGTCGATCTTTTACACTTACCGCATACCGTAAGATATTTGTGTTCACTTTCCATCAGAATCCAGATACGGGATCACTGCGTCAATTGCAGCATCTGGGCTTCATTGTCCAACTA
Source organism: Schistocerca nitens (assembly GCF_023898315.1). Lineage (NCBI taxonomy): Eukaryota > Metazoa > Arthropoda > Insecta > Orthoptera > Acrididae > Schistocerca > Schistocerca nitens. The sequence goes on along the minus strand of NC_064614.1, from coordinate 482,391,537 downwards.
ACTACGGGTATTCTCTATGTTGATGGTGAGCAAAATGAGTCAGCAGATCCACGATCTCGCATCGGCAGTGTCGCGAGGGAACTGTACTTAATAGCACTTGCCAACTCCCAGGAAGGAGACAGTGAAATTAATTCATGCACTGAAACGTCGTCAGACTTACAGCTCTGTCGTATTCGAATAACGAACTCTAACGTAATACTACATGGCGACGTACAAACGCCACAAGGGAATCTGCACTTTACCACAGATTTTCACAAACAAGCAATTTTCTCTTTTCACAGTCTCTCTCATTCAGCAGTAAGAGTTACTGTACGACCTGTGAAGAAGGCAATTGTTTGGTCAGAGAGAGTTTTCAAAGCATTTGTTCACCAGTACAGTGCTTGTCAACGCAACTAAATAACTCGGCACCTTACAGCTTACATAATTCTTAAAACATGCACACCAGAGCCCAAGTTTACTGGATTTTTTTTGTCGATACTACCACCTCTGAAAATACGGAAAGCAAAGAACTGGTAGTAGAAGAGATTTGTTCCTGAGTATCGAAGGTGAACAACTGCTCATAGCTCTTGAGGTACGCATTTTAGAGGCATTGCTTACTGGACTTCTTTGCTACGAATGATCATTTCTGTCATATCCCTGAACATTGACCATTCCTCCTGAGACACCCTGCAGATGCTCCTTGAAGTCACGATTACGTGTCGTAGTAATAGCTTATGATGTGTTGAGCAAAGAAATTCTCAGCCACATAGCTCTCCCATTTTTGAGCCGTGAACCTGCTCTCAAGCGGGTGTTTAAAAAAGTAGCTCGTCTTCCTTACCTCCCTATACATGAGGATATTCCTGTACTTAGTAAAGACATACTTCGCTCCCACCACTCACCTCTGCAACGTGCAAAATCTTTGGAGGATAACGGAGCAACAACAGCAGACCGATGGACATAAATATGGCAGAACAACGCTATTCCAGAAGAGCTGAGATGCCCTGCATCTTGACCAGACCAACAGGGTTTGAAGAGCATCGCTCAATGGAATGAGGACCGATAGTGAAGGATGTGCTGACTCTGTCTAAAAATGGGGATTAATCTGTGACAGTGGTGCAGAACGACAAACCGTTTAGCACATCCACATCATACACACGTACCCAAATCCATAGCTGCGCGGGGTAGCCGCGTGGTCTCAGGCGCCTTGCCACAGATCGCACGGCTTCCCCCGTCAGAGGTTCAAGTTCTCCCTCGGGCATGGGTGTGTGTGTTGTCCTTAGCGTAAGTTAGTTTAAGTTAGATTAAGTAGTGTGTAAGCCTAGGGACCGATCACCTCAACGGTTTGGTCCCATAGGAACTTACCACAAATTTCCAATTTTCCATATCCATCCTTTCATGGCGATCCAGATGATTTCTTGCTAGCAGCTAAGGCATCAATTGTATATGTTAAGCAGTTCAACATGAAGCTGTGAATTGTGTGCTTTGTAAATACTGTAAATGCAATCGATTTATAATCATAGCTTTCTTTCTTGTGTGTTAAAAGTGTGCATATGTATTGTTGGAGAAAAACTGTTTCCTTGTGTGGCGTGATACGCTAGATAAATAACAATAATGTGCGACATGAATGAAGTTAATATAACTATTAAAAAAACATTGAATATGTAGAATCGCTAATAAAGGACTCAGGTAATGGATGTGGTGCTGACTTACTGTGGAGAATTGCGTATTCTGGCTAAATGTCTTCAACTGCAAAATTGTTTGTTGTTTGTAACGTTAAAATTATTTAACGTATCATAGCATGGCGCTCGCAGGTTATAATATAAGAAAGTACATTTCGTTTACCACCTTGGTTGAGTTCGTAGCACTTCAGGATCTCATAAGCTAATTTACTAAGGAAATCAGCGTAAATGACAGTTATTGGTATTGCTGTAACTATTGTAGTTTTCGGGGTATAAAAACGATGTAATTGGCAATGGACTCGTCACATCAACGCACCCGGTTTGGTAGCTCAGGAACTAACGTAGCGTTTGTGGATCGCGTTACATTAAATATCTAAGATTTTCACGCACAAAGGGCGTTCAAAGTTTTGCACAGTCGTCTCTAATTTTTTTATTTTTTGCAGGAGGAGAATAAACTTTTTTGTGAACATACTTGGAACATTTAGCTACAAGTTGCTATATAAAAGTATTTTCTTTTATTTACAAGTGAGCCATAATGGACAGTGAAGTAGATGTCAGGTTGAGTTCCTCTTCAAGATCGGCGATGACTCTGCCACATCGATTCATAGGAAGTTGCTCGCTGTTTAAGGGGAGGACACAGTGGATCGCAGCAGTATCCAGCGGTGGTTGCAGCGGTTTAAAGAAGGTGATTTCTCTCTACTGGACAATCCACGATGCGGCAGATCATCGACGGCAGTGAGTGATGTGAGTAAGGAGACCATTGATCAAATCACTGGTACAGTCACTAGGGTACAGAAAAATCTGTGCACATTGGGTGCCCTTATGACGCAGGAGAAAAACGGGAAAATGGGTTGGAAAATTGTTCCTCATCCTCCCTACAGTTAGGACTTGGCTCCGTCAGATTTTTACCTCTTTGGTCGTGTGAAGGCTCACCTGCGCGGTAAAACATTTGGTAGTCAGAAAAACCTTATTTCCTGCGTCAAGCGATGGTGTTAAAGTCAATCCCCAGAATTTTACCAAAGTGCATTTACATCAAGGACAAAACGTTGGGCCAGATGCATCACAGCTGATGGGGGGTACATTGATTAGGCTCAACATATAGCTAAATGTTCCAAGTATGTTCACAAAACATTTCATTCTCCTCCTGCAAAAAATAAAAAAAAATTAGAGACGACTGCGCAAAACTTTTTGAACACCCTTTGTAGATGTATTTTATTTGAATGAGTATTATCGCCATAAAACACATTTCGTTCCGTGCATCTGGCTGTGAAGTACCTTGGCGGCAGGGAAAGCCACCACGTGTGCAGCCTCCCTCGCGCCCTGCCGTTTCCCTGGTAGCCAGGAGCCGTGCTTAAGCCTCCCCTCCCCTTCCCTCCTCCCCACAGGCTCGTCAATCATCACACATTCTGACAGGCTCGCGCGTTTAAAAACGAGCGCTCCTGTACGCGGCCTCAGCATCCGTTAAGCTACACCTGCGCCACCAGGAACAAAACGTCTGCAGGCACTGTGGTTGTACACAGGAAGCTGCAACATGTGGGCAACGGGAAGGTTGCGGCGTGAAAGACAGTGACGTGCGGCAGCGGAAGGCATAAGAGACCGTCGCGACGAGCGATCACGCGAAGTCTGGCTGGGAGACGGGCGAGATCCGCGAGTCCCAGACCGGAGCCAGAAGAGCAGCCATGGAACTGACGGCGAAGTTGGCGGCGCTGCTGCTGGTGCTGCTGGCCGCACAGACGGCCACCCACGCTACATCGCACCAACTCAGGAGAGGTACGTTACCTAATGCTGCCGGAACCCTTTGTGGACAATTACTACCTCAGTAGCGTAATCTGCAAATTTTTACCTCACTGAACTTATGAAACGTCCCCTTAGAAAAATTATACGAATGACTGTGCTTAAGCTGAAACACAATATTTTTAGCGCAACGCAATCTGACTTTCAAAAATCCCTACAAAAGAAAGGCCCTGACTAACATTAAACTATACCTTTCACAAATCACTTACCTCACAAAAATCTTCGCTACTCAAGCTACTGCAATACAGCGAGCGCCACTACTGACAGCTAAATAAAAGATTCAAAGTACTGAAGGCACTAACTACTGATAGGCATAGTTAGCAAATGAAAGATTTTGATAGAGAACAACCAATGTATTTACCTCAATAGTCATAATATATATAGCAGTTCATGACAAATTTCAAAACTCCGCCATCTCTCTCCCCACATCCACCTCTGCTGGCGGCTCACCTCCAACTGCGCAACGCTACGCGCTGTTCACAGCCAGCTGCCTAACACTACAATGGCGAGTATTACAACAATGCGAAGCAGCCACAGACTGCACACAGCACAGCCAGTGATTTTCATACAGAGGTGGCGTTACCAATAAAAAACCTAACCAGCCTACTTACATAGCCCCCATGCTCCCCACAAAAATTTTTACAAATTGTTTTGGGCACTGGGCAATACATATTTGTTAAAATTTTTCATAATCGTAATTACAATAACAAAGAAATCAAATGCACACACTTATTGATACAATGTTGGTCAAAAGCTAAAATTTTCTCACAGTCCATAAAGATAGTCCTGATCATTCATCATAATAGTAATTACAGTTTTTTTTCACAAAGTCTCATTAGTAAAAGAAATTGCACACAGAAGTAGTGGATTTCCATGCAGTCTTGAAGAAGTAGTGTTGTCCTTCCAACGGAAAGACAGTGCTGACTCTTGACATGCTGACAGGTAATGGGCCACAACAGAGCAAACCCACAGCGGAGTCAATCGAAGTTTTAAAGAATATCGTTTGGTAGGTCATCACAGAGCAGACCCACTGCAGTCCTGGTAGAGATTACGGTATTGGTGGGCCACCAGAGGCGCAGACCCACTGCAGTCCTTGCAGAAATAATGGTACTGGTGAGTCAGCAAAGACGCAGACCCACTGTAGTCCTTGTAGAGATAATGGTACTGGTGGGTCATCAAAGATGCAGACCCACTGTAGTCCTTGTAGAGATGGCTAGCAGCCATCCGTTGCGACTGTGCAGGTGCACAATCACCATCGAAGATTCTTGCGGAGAATATAGCAAGTCCATAAACCACCACTTGTGCACTCACTAAGTTTTTTTTTAATTGTCCTTAGAACCAGCAATGCTGTTATCCAGTCCCTTGCTGAATTATTAACACACGTGCAAACACTAACAGTCCCTACTTCTCACATATTGTCCATATACTATGACCAACAGAAACGTGTGCAGTGAAATGTAACTTACAAGTTAATAATATGATGAACTGGTGTCAATTACAATTTTATAACATGAGAATACAATTACAAAGATACAGAAAACATCATTAAAAACATAGCAATACAGATAACATTTGTAGTAATAAAGGCTTTACAAAATAATAAAATATACCTATACATCAGTGTTACAGGAATTATGACATAAGTTCATACATAAAAGATCAGAATAACTTTTGAAACATCAACTTCACACCTAAGCATTAAAACAGAACAGAATAAAGTCTAAACATCTTTACAAAGAAAATAACACATTATCAGAAAAATTCTACAACATAGCTCCTATTAGCTTAACACATTAAGACAGGAAAAACACAACTACCCAAGGGTACACAAACACATAGTGAGATAACACAAGGAAAGGACAGGGTTTGTTTTACTGCAGTATTTTGCAAACAAAACTTTCTTTACTTCTTGGAGATCTCCATTCGTTCTTCATTATTTCCAAAAAGTCCTATCTGTACCTGCTTTCTGTACTTTTTTTGTATAACTTCTCAATGCATTTCTTCCAATTCATCGCAACGCAGTCTCTTATATAGTCTACCCCCTCTTAAGCTAACTTAAATCTACTGAGCTCAGATGCTAAACTAAGGAACGAGGCAATGCAGCAGCACAAAACAATTAACACAAACAGCAATGATAAAAAATACAAAAGGCAAAGCAAGCAGCATAAATTACAACTAATATAAGGCAATGAGCAGCAAACAAGAAAAATAAATCAGTAGTAAAACTGGCTTAAAAGAATAATACAAAGTGAAATTTAGTAGCACTATGCATGGCAAACAGCAGCAGCAAATGCTATAATTAATACCTAAGCATGGCAAAGATCAAGCAGAAAAAATATTACACTAAAGACAACAACGCAGACAAGGGAAATGTCTATTCACATCTTAATGTCTATGTAATTAAAGTGGTGCACCACAACAACTTATTGTAAAAAAATATTACCATGTACTTGAAAAGAAAATTATGTGTGCAGTTACTGTTACTAGTCCCTTCTTATTGTTCTTTCCTTTCCAAGTGCTCCTTTTTTTAAGAATGTGGATTACAAAATTATTATTTAATAGATCTGTTGACAGAAAGTGTTCACATTAGCAAATGCATTTTATTTTATAAAAGCAATGCTGCAATACAGCTGGAAAATAGATATCAAATGAAATAAGCAACTATAAAAAGCAAAGCATAAAAATATCATTCAATAGTCATGTGACATTTCATAAGTTAGTAGAAATTCTCTCAACTCTCGTAGAAAGACGCTTGTCATAATCAGGTGTGCAGATGTAAAAATATTTCTCGTCATTTCATTAGGCATTTCAGTAAATATCATAAATTAAGAGCTCCACAGTGTAATCATATGTTTTCAAGTTCGACCGTGTCGTTTTTGCGATGCTTTCTACAAAGGAATGTCAGAAGCGAGGTTTTTTTCTCCACCTAATGGCTTTTTCTCCGGGCGGCTGTCGCCCAGCTGGGTGCCCACGACACATTACGTGCAGGTGGTCACTTAACTTTCTTACCGAAATATTTACGACACCAGCTTCCGCTACAGTGACAGTCTCATATAAAAAATTTCACAGGTCAAGAATTTGCGTTACAAATGTGTAGAAACAAAATCCTGTAAATATAACAGCGTCCAAAAAATTTTCGCCAGCATTGTGATACATTCACGCATATACACACATTTCATAACTCTTAAAGTACGATTCTTGGTTTCCAACAACCTTTTTCACAAACCAGAGTCCCTTAACCACTACTCATTATTCCTTACCTTATTCGTCGACACTTCTTCAATATTTCATCATAAGAGACGTAGCATAATCAAATAACTCATATAGCATCAGCTTATTGATCATAAACATACCTCAGCAGCATAATACACATAGTCATCGTAATAATATCATAACACCTGAGTCAACTCTCAAAATCGTCGTAGCTTCCTCCAATAATTTCAAAACCTAAAAAAAAATTCTCTGCTCATGTCAAAAGTGTCATCTGCCTCAAACGTACTTTAAAAATCGTGATCCCATACCAAATATATCATTCAAAGCTCTCATAGTATCACAATGGTTCCAAAAAAATATGAACAGTTCACAAAGTACAAACAACATACAATTTCGTAAGTGTGAAGTTATCCAACTGTGTAATTACGTAAACATCTGTCACATAGTAAAAAAAATGTTTCTTTCTCTGTTAAATGATCAGGTAGCTGTGTAATTTATGTGTTAGAGAAATATGGTACCGAAGTGTAAAGTTGTATAAGCAAATACCATATTAGCTAGGGCTCCTTGTGCTTGCCAAACACATGGTACACAAAGTAGGCGTGTACCCCCCCCCCCTGAGGATTAATGTAATTATACCCTCAGGTGTTACAGATTACAGCAATGGAATGAAATGTATCACGGAAAACCCTTGTATCATTGCACTTCAAATATCTTAAAAAAAATAAATGTTTTAAGTGCGAAATTAATCACTCAAATACGTGTACTGTAGCGCTAAACTGTGCGTCATGTTGTAAGATAATCTCTGTGGAAGTCTCGTATTTATCGTCCTCCGAAAGCTAAGTTCTGCAGAAGTCAATGTACTTACCTCATGATAAACAAAAGTGAAATGCTTTGTGTATAGATATCGTAGTTATTACGCTTATTGTTGTGATGAAGAAAGTACTGTACTGTAACGTATTGTTGTGCTACAGAAAACCCTGTCTCATTGTAGCTATACTACAAAAGTTACTACTAAAATATGTTTTACTTTCCAGAAGAATTCAGAAAAACTGTGCAGATATAAAACAGATACACCGCAAAAGCAACAAGGTTAATTGTGTCACACATTAGTAGCGTCGTGATATAGTCGTGTAGCTGTCACACAAACTCCAGAATGTATTTTCAAGTAAACCAAAATGTTGCATCAAAATCTCATTAGCAGTACTGGTAAATGTTCTAAGTATGTAAGCGCGATAGTCGTTACGTAATCGTGCAACTAACAAGCAAGAATGTACAAATACAACACTGTGTCGTCTGTTCACTATAACAATGCATTCGTAATTTCTGTTTAAAAATGTTCCCTAGGTTCTAGGCTGGATATTTAACTTCAAACATTGTTGCATGTCAACAGATTCTAAGTCTGACAAAGCATACTAGAAATGTGAAGTGAAAGGTTTTATGGCAAAGACTAAGTTAAACAGCAGATTATCATTCAATAAACGGTTTTACATGTGAAATGTGGTGTAAGCCTTTACTCTTTCTAGTACGCAGAGTTTCAACTTCAACGCAATTATCATGTGGTATACGTCGGATTCTGTAAGGTCCATTGTAAACTAGAAAGAATTTGTGACTCAAGTGTTTCTTCTTATGTGACAATGAATGAGCTTTAATGAGAACTTTCTGACCAATGTACAATTTCTTTGCATTTGCTTTACCGTGTAGTTTTCTCCTTTTGTCTGCTGCAGATTTTATATTTTTAAGAGCCAAATCAATTATGTGTTTGTGTCGAAGTTTACGTGTATTCGGGAAAGGTACAAGCTCTCTGATTCTGTTCGGTGGTTTTTCATTCTTCAGTACAAGAGTAGGTGGTAAAGCAGTGGAATCATGAGGCATTTCATTCAGCACGTTTTGAAATAAGTGTAAATATCTGTCCCAATGCTGATGCTTTCTGTGACAATAAAGTCTGCAAAGCTTATTGATTTCTTTCATAATCCGTTCGGAGGGGTTACAATGTGGTGAGTACAATGAAATAAAAACAGGTTTGATTTTATGGTTGCGAAGCATGCGTGACCAAACAGCAGATCTGAATTGCGGTCCGTTATCTGAAATGACTTTACTAACGTGTCCAACTTCACGTAAGAAATTTTTAACAAAGGCGTTGGATACAGACCGTCCAGTGGCTTTACGTAACGGTGTGAAAGAAACAAATTTTGAAGTAAGTTCAACAGCGACTAGAACGTACAAAAATCCATTAGATGTTCTGACAAGCGGTCCCAAGAGATCAACAGCAGCAAATTCTTTTAATTTAGAAGGAATGATAGGAAACAGCGGAGCACGATGGGAGATAGTAGATGGTTTCGCTTTTTGACAAAGTTTACAAATAGACAAGACTCTTCGAATTCTCTTTTCCATATTGTTAAAATAACAAGTCGTTCGAAGAATATGATAACATTTTCGTGGGCCAAAATGTGCGTAGCTGAAATGAATGTACCAAATGAGCTTATTAACAAAATCGTCTGGAATGCAAAGTACCCATAGCTTGTCATCAACAGTGCAGCGTTTGAAGAGTATGTTGTTTCTAACCAGGTAATAATGCCGAATCTGAGTGTGTGTCTTTTCATGCCATTTACTTTTGATATCTTTCCAAACCGGATCTTTATCTTGTTCATGAGCAATGTCCTTTAAAGATGTGGTGATGAAGTTTTCAAAGGCGACTTTCTGAATGTAAAGAATACGGAAATTTTTCTCAATGTTGCCTTCTGTGTTACTTTTCTCAAGCCCAGCCGGTGCGCGTGACAGTGCGTCCGCAACAATGTTCTCCTTGCCGGGAATGTAGACTATTGTGAAGTGGAATTCTTGCAGAAACAATGCCCAACGTTTTAACCTGTCATGATTTAATTTTGAAGACATAAGAAATTGTAATGCACGATGATCACTGTATACTTTTACGTGCTTACCAGAAAGAAAGAAACGGAATTTGTTAAATGCCCAAACGATAGCTAAAGCTTCTAATTCAGTAACGGAATAATTTTTTTCAGATTTTGTTAGCACTCAGCTAGCAAAAGCAATGGTTTTCTGAACAGTAATGTCATTTTCTATGGCTTCTTGGAATAAATTGGCAGCAAGACCGACTTTAGGAGAATCCGTGCTAAGGCAGAAATCTTGTGACAGATCTGGATGAGCTAGTATGGCGCGTTAAGTAGCGATTCTTTCAAATAATTGAATTCCAACTGTGCTTCTTCGTCCCAGTTCCAAATAGTATTTTTTCCAGTGAGAGAACAAAGTTTTGGTGTAACAAGAATTTGCATATTCAGAAAGCGACGGTAAAAATTTACGAGACCTAGAAAACTGCGGACTTGTCTTTTTGTGGATGGAACTGGAATGGCTCTGATTGCTTCTAACGTTTCAGGATCCGGCTGAATGCCTTCAGAAGAAATAATATGTCCCAAAAACTTCACCTTTGTCCTACCGAATTCAGACTTTTCCAAGTTAACTGTAATTCCAGATTCTGCAAAAATATGTAACACGCTGTTGAGGATGCGATTGTGTTGTTCCCATGAGGCTTCTGCTATCAGAATATCGTCTACATATAAGGTGATGTGACGTTTTAAGAACCCAGGTAATATGGAATTTAGCCCGCGAATGAATGCTGCCGAAGAAATGTTCAAACCAAAGGGAAGTTTCCGAAACTGATAAAAAACGCCGAAACAAAGGAAAGCTGTGTATTTTCTACATTCTGGATGAAGTTCGATCTGATAAAAGCTGGATCTGAGATCAATGGAAGACAACACTTTTACACCATTAAAATTTTGAAGAAGTTCTTCCAACGTTTGCGGCTTGTCTGTTTCAGGAATGATGATAGTATTGATTTGTCTCGAATCTAAGACAAGCCTGATCGATCCATTTTTCTTCTCAACAATATGTAATGGATTGTTGTATGAGCTTACTGCAGGCTCAATAATGCCCTCATTAAGCATAGATTGTATTTCTGTTCTAACACAGTCCCTATAATGTGCTGGAATTACGTATGGTCTAACACAAAATTTAGTATGCTCACGAACACGAAATTGGTATTGAAATCCCTTAATTGTTCCTGTTTTGTGAGTAAAAACTGTGGAATGTGCTTGTAAAATCTCAAAAAGGTCCTGCCTATCAGTGTCATTACAATTCTCAATTGTTTGAATTTTATTCTGAATTAACTCATTAATTTCAAATATGCCGTCGATATCATCCCTGTCAGTACTTGCAGAGCGATTGTTAGTGTCTAGTTCCGTAGAAAATTCCGAACTGTTGTCTAACAGAAGGTAAAGCCGATTAATTTCCTCGTCATGGTTTGAGAGCCAATCTTCAAATTTCAAAGCTATTGACTTACCTTCCTTCACTAAACTTATTTCAGCATCGTGAAAGTTTAAGATTGCGTTGTATTCATTCAAAAAGTCTACTCCCAATATAATTTCCGTCGACAATAATGGAACAATAAGAAAGCTCATAGAGAAGCTGTGGTTTTGACAAAGGAATTCTAAATTGGTTTGTTGGCGTACATCTACACTTTTTCCAAAGATTGCACCTTGTAATTTAATCTTATGTAACGGAAGTGTGGGGCAATCGTTCGATATGTTGCATTTTCTAAAAGCTGTTTCACTAATTACTGAAATGGGACTGCCAGAGTCAAGTACTGCCGTAAATTTTACGTCATTTACAGTAATGTGAATCACAGGATATGCAATGTTGTTATGTTTTACGTCGTGTTCCTGGAGTAAGATGTCCCTAATGTCTTCCATTTTTACGTAATTACTAGCTACGGCAGCTGCGTCGTTAGTATCACACGTATGTTTTGTGGCTGCCAGCGGTATGAGTCATTGCCTATTGTCTCTTTGTTGGCGCGCGTCGTTACTGGGATTAGGAGACCTAACTTCTACAAATTCGCCTTGCCGAGAGGGCCCAGCTCTGTTTGAATCCCGCCAGTTCTGATGCAATTCAGGTCTGTCGTTACGATCATATCGTCTGTCGTCATGTCGATAGATTCCATAGTTTCTTTCTTGTCGGTCACGTGGTGGAGAATTTCTCCCTGAATCGTAACTGTGCGCTGGACCGTTGCGTCTAAAGTTATTCTGTCTCCCGTAATAATAATTGTTTTGGTTCCCATATTGCCTGTTTCTCTGATTGTCTCTGTGATAGTCATTACCGCGGAGAGGTGATCTTTCCCTGTAATTATTACTACTCTGCCAACGGTTGTCGTACGGGTGGTGTCTGTTTCGGTCACGATTTACGTTGAAAGACTAGCCTTGTCGTATATTATTTCTGTCATCGCAGAATTGTGATGGATGTGATCTGTAATTGTTGTGCTCCTGTTTCCGCGTTCCCCGATTGTCAGTGTCAATTTCCAGTTCTTGTAACAGTCCCTGAAAAGCTTCAATGTCGTCTTTGCAACGTCCTGACAAAATAATATGTCGTAAATGTTCAGGCAGTTTGATTAAGCAAATGCGGATGAGTTCTGAGGGGCTGTATGGGTTTGACAGGTACTGATTCTTGTGCAACATGTCTTCAAAATATTTCACAAGACTGAAAAATTCAGATTGTTCGAAATGTTTCATCATTATGATGCTATGTTTTACTCGGTCTTGTGTAGCTTGAGACCAATATGCTGAGAGGAAGGCATGATAAAAATCTCCTTCACTGTGACAATCGTGAATGACCGATCGCATTCTTACAGCTGGTTCATTCTCCAAGTAGCCACACATAAATTCTAACCTGTGCTCCAATGACCAGTTGGGAGGAAAACAATGAGAGAATTGATGGAGCCACGCTTGTGGATGAATGTCGTTGGCAGAATTCTTAAATGTTTTGAATTTACGTGTAGTAATAAACAGCTTATAGTCAAAATCATCGTGTCGGCGAGTAGCATATCTGTCATTGTTACGTCGTGTCGGCGGTTCCATCTCAAAATTCGGTGCACCTTGCCAATTTCTTTCATAATTTCCGAAGTGTCCTGTGTTATTATTTTGTGGCTGTTCCGTATTTCTAAGTCCCTCTTCCCGTATTGGGGCGCGAGTGTCCTCTGAAATACATAATTCTTGTACTACTTGTGCCAACTGATCTTGCACTTCCCGGATTTCTCTTTTGTACTGTGTATTAATTTGATTTTGATTTTGTTTGAATTTTCTAATTTGTTCATACTCTTCAGTGTCAGTGAAGGCTACAGGTGTTGTGTCATTCAGATCATCATCTACCTTTGTAGATAAGTTAGTGAACTGATCTGAAAGTTCGGCTACTTTATCCGATAGTGAAATTATTTCCTCTGAATGTTTTTCTGAACCAAGTTTCAGAGTGTCCATTTGTGTTGAAATGGTATCTACTGTGTCCTTTAAGTTTTCCTGAGTTTTTGCAAGTTGGATAACCGTATCGGTAGATGCAACTGAGTCAATTTTAGCTTGCAAGGTCTCATGATTTTCATGAACAATAATTTGCAGTTCTTTTATGGCTGCTTCGTGATTCTGTAATGCATTTTCATGCCGCGAAAAAATGGGCTGCAAATGCTCACAGATTTGTGTTTTTACGTCATTACAGACTTTTTGACATTTCGATTCAATGTTATGTAACTCAGTAGTTAAATCTTCACGTGTTTGTTCAAGCGTGGTGTCTAACTTTTGAAGATTTTGTTCCATTGCGTCTAACTGTTGCTGTGTTTGTCTCTGGTGTTGTTCCATTGTGTCTAACTTTTGAAGATTTTGTTCCACTGTGTCTAACTTTCGAAGATTTTGTTCCATTGTGTCTAACTTTTGAAGCTTTTGCTGTGTTTGTCCCATATGTTGTATTAATTGTAATAACAATGCACTGGTGTCTGGAACATGTTCCTCAGTGCTTTTCGGCAGTGAATTTGCACTGGCAACATTCACATTTTGACAAGTGGAAAATGTGTCTTGACTCATTTGAGAAAACGGTGAGGATCCAAAACCTGAATCTACAATATTTGCAAAATTGTGTCCTGTCATTCCCGATTCCTGAGGCGAGCTGTTGCCGACCAATCGATCGATAATGCTTCCCTCTTCACTAATTGTTTCACTGTCCACGCCATTGTTTGCCGCCCGCTCCATTTCCCTATGCACAATTACCAAATTACTACTTTGAACATCAGTTAATTCATTACTCGGTGGCGCTAACACACTGCTTTCGTTTTCACTGTCATTTCTCAGTTTACTTTGGAGCCTAGTATTACGTTTTTCACACGCCATTATTGTCACAGTATTTCACACGACAACACAGAAAAACACAATTTGAAGAGCAAAAATAAGAGAACACATTAACATAACACTGAAAATAATATCTAGTTAATTGCAGCTGCGAAATACTTGGTGCAAATCTACATGCATGCCACAACTGTTTTACTGTACAACAATGAAAGACTGCAACTACAAAGGAGATTTTCTCTACAATTACGCGCTAGCAATACACAAAAGCTACACTACTTAAACAAACTACAAGTAAAAAAATCAGAAGATTCCAGTGAGGTATCCTAGGCTAAGGGTCGACATATGAAACGTCCCCTTAGAAAAATTATACGAATGACTGTGCTTAAGCTGAAACACAATATTTTTAGCGCAACGCAATCTGACTTTCAAAAATCCCTACAAAAGAAAGACCCTGACTAACATTAAACTATACCTTTCACAAATCACTTACCTCACAAAAATCTTCGCTACTCAAGCTACTGCAATACAGCGAGCGCCACTACTGACAGCTAAATAAAAGATTCAAAGTACTGAAGGCACTAACTACTGATAGGCATAGTTAGCAAATGAAAGATTTTGATAGAGAACAACCAATGTATTTACCTCAATAGTCATAATATATATAGCAGTTCATGACAAATTTCAAAACTCCGCCATCTCTCTCCCCACATCCACCTCTGCTGGCGGCTCACCTCCAACTGCGCAACGCTACGCGCTGTTCACAGCCAGCTGCCTAACACTACAATGGCGAGTATTACAACAATGCGAAGCAGCCACAGACTGCACACAGCACAGCCAGTGATTTTCATACAGAGGTGGCGTTACCAATAAAAAAACCTAAACAGCCTACTTACAAACTCTTCATTTAAGAATTCGATACGTTAGTTCCTTGGATTACGTAGCATCCAACCAACACTGAAAGCGCACAGCAAACTCGTGATAGAACTAAAATTTCCTGGCAGATTAAAACTATGCAGGACCGAGACTCGAACTCGGGACCATTGCCTTTCGCTGTCTGAGCTACTCAAGCACGACTCACGCCCCGTCCTCACAGCTTTACTTCTGTCAGTATCTCGTCTACTGCTAGTTCTGAAAGGTTCGCAGGAGACCTTCTGTGAAGTTTTGGAAGGTAGGAAAAGGTCCTGAGTTCGGGTCTCGGTACGGCACACAGTTTTAATCTGCCAGCAAGTTTCATATCAGCGCACACTCCGCTGCAGACTGAAAATCTCATTCGTGACAGACCTAGTTTTCGTGGTA
This sequence comes from Schistocerca nitens, assembly GCF_023898315.1. Classification (NCBI taxonomy): domain Eukaryota; kingdom Metazoa; phylum Arthropoda; class Insecta; order Orthoptera; family Acrididae; genus Schistocerca; species Schistocerca nitens. The sequence goes on along the minus strand of NC_064614.1, from coordinate 482,376,407 downwards.
TTTCACGTTGCAACAAATACACTGACGGAAAAAAATCTCAACACCAAGAAATAATGTGGAGTAATGAAATTTCGGGAATAAAATAGTCTAGATAACAAATTTACGCGATTAACGTTATAAGGTCACAGGTTAATGTACACGCGAGAAAAGCCATCGTAAATGGGAAATGTTGGTACGTTAATAACCGGTGTACCTGCCAGGGTATTGAACGCAAGCATTTAAACGGGCTTGCATTGTGTCGTACAGGTGCTGGATGTCATTTTGTGGAACGGAGTTCCAAGAACGTTGCACTTGGTTGGTCAGTACACGGACGGTTAGTGCTGGTTGTCATCCGATGATGTCCCATACGTGCTCAACTGGAGCCAGATATGGCCAAGGCAACATGTCGACACTCTGTGGAGCATGCTGCGCCACAACATTGGTATGCGGGCGAGCGTTACTCCGCTGGAAAACACTCTCTGGAATGCTGTTCATGAATGGCACCACAACAGTTCGAATCATCAGACTGACGCATAGTTTCTCACCCAGGGTGCGTCGGATAACCACGAAAATGCATCTGCTGTTATATGAAATCGCACACTAGGCCTCAACTCCAGGTGCAGGTCCGGTGTGTCTAGTACACAGACAGTATGGACGCAGGCGCTCACCTGGCCTCCTCCTAACCAACACAAGGCCACCACTGGCACTTAGGCAGAACCAGCTTTCATCAGAAAACGCAACAGACCTCCATTCCACCCTCCAATGAACTTTCTCTTGACAATATTCAAATGACAAACGGTGGTGGTTTTGGGTTCAGTTGAATCCACGCTCAAGGGCGTCTGTCTCGGAGCTGTCCTTGAAGTAACCGATTTTTAACAGTTTGTTGTGTCACTGCGCTGCTCAAATTGCAGGCACAGGCACAATACAATGGCCGCAGCCCTACGCTGAAAACCGCGGTATTTCCTCCTGGTATTGCCACGTAGCCGTCTGGAGACCGGTCTTCTTGCGACCGTACATTCCCGTGACCACAGCTGTCAGTAATCATGTACAGTGGCTACATTCATGACAAGTCTTTCTGCAGAACAGCAGAAGCAACATTCAGCTTCTCATTACACGACCTCGTTGAATCTCACTGATCTGTTCATAATGACGTTTTCGGCGACTTAAAGATGTTCTTGACTAATATCAACTCACTACGTTCAGTCTCAAAGCTAACTAACGTTCACGACCGTTACAGTGCGTACTTAAAGCAAACCTGATTTTCACCCTCATAGTGGTGCCACTAGCTTCACTTTTATGCGATTGGTGGCAAATTCAAATAGACGTCATTTTTCAGATGTAGAAATGCCTCCCAACTTCCGTTTATCTTGCACAGCCCCTTCCTGGTGTCGGGGTTTCTTCCTAGTACACATATTTCTTTCCTGTAACTTTTCTTTACTTTTATTATTTTTTTTTTTAATTTTTAGGGTGCCACTTTTCGCACATACCTGAACAACCAATACTTCTTTTCTGGCTGTATATACTCCATAACAGTACATGGTGAAGGGAACTTCAAACGATAGCAATGATATTCTGAGCTATTGCGGTCGTGTTTGCAATGAGGTAAAACCACGACACACCTCAGTATTCGTCCTATCAGTCCCATGTCATTCTCATTATCACTAAGTGTCATCTGCGACGATGGCAATTCAATTTTTGTACGGTGTCCTTGGAAACCATTTCTATAAATTTAGCCAAAGGGGATTCGTACGGGCAAAGTTGCATTTACTACAGACACTGCCGTTTAAGTTCTCTGAGCTTCACTGCTATACTTTCATATTACTGTTATACTTTCATGTCATCTATATGTAGCTGTTACGCTTCTACCATAGCTCCCAGAATCCTCAGAAAATGGCTCTGAGCACTATGGCACTTAACTGCTGTGGTCATCAGTCCCCTAGAACTTAGAACTACTTAAACCTAACTAACCTAAGGACATCACACACATCCATGCCCGAGGCAGGATTCGAACCTGCGACCGTAGCGGTCGCGCGTTTCCAGCCTGTAGCGCCTAGAACCGCTCGGCCACTTAGGCCGGCCCAGAATCCTCCTAACCAGTCTAATTCTTAAATTCGTCTAACCTAATACTTATGTCACTTAATCATCCCATCTCGTATCGCTTCCTACTATGACTCCTAGGTATTTAAACTGTACGAAAAACTCCAGACGTTAGTCACCTAGCGTGATTAACGGCGTGGTTAAGTAAATCAACGTGTGAACTGCACAGAGTTTGCACTTAACTGGCTTTGTAACAACTCTAACTTGCGTAGCAGAGATGATCACTTAAGGCTCAACATATCTCATAAAAACGGCTCACAATGTGGAGTAAGACAAAGCAGTTTTCGGTATAGTCGTTTGACTATGCAAAATGGTTACAAGAAATGACAGTTCGAGAGTATTAATACCACGATACTGCAAATACCGCAAACGTGTAATTAGAGATGAAACAGTTCTTAAAGCTCGAAAACTCAAATTTATGAGAGTGATTGACATTTCAAAAATGACAACCATCAGCTGGAAAAGTTTTTCTACCATTTATTCATAACCCCCTTCCCCCCCCCCCCCCCCAATGAACCATGGACTTTGCCGTTGGTGGGGAGGCTTGCGTGCCTCAGCGATACAGATGGCCGTACCGTAGGTGCAACCACAACGGAGGGGTATCTGTTGAGAGGCCAGACAAACGTGTGGTTCCTGAAGAGTGGCAGCAGCCTTTTCAGTAGTTGCAGGGGCAACAGTCTGGATGATTGATTGATCTGGGCCTGTAACACTAACCAAAACGGCCTTGCTGTTGTAGTACTGCGAACGGCTGAAAGCAAGGGGAAACTACAGCCGTAATTTTTCCCGAGGGCATGTAGCTTTACTGCATGGTGAAATGATGATGACGTCCTCTTGGCTAAAATATTCCAAAAATAGTCCCCCATTCGGATCTCCGGCTGGGGACTACTCAAGAGGACGTCTTATCAGGAGAAAGAAAACTGGAGTTCTATGTATTGGAGAGTGGAATGTCAGATCCCTTAATCGGGCAGGTAGGTTAGAAAATTTAAAAAGGGAAATGGATAGGTTAAAGTTAGATATAGTGGGAATTAGTGAAGTTCGGTGGCAGGAGGAACAAGACTTTTGGTCAGGTGAATAAAGGGTTATAGATACAAAATCAAATAGGGGTAATGCAGGAGTAGGTTTAATAATGAATAAAAAATAGGAGTGCGGGTAAGCTACTACAAACAGCATAGTGAACGCATTATTGTGGCCAAGATAGATACGAAGCCCACACCTACTACAGTAGTACAAGTTTATATGCCAACTAGCTCTGCAGATGATGAAGAAATTGATGAAATGTATGATGAGATAAAAGAAATTATTCAGGTAGTGAAGGGAGACGAAAATTTAATAGTCATGGGTGACTGGAATTCGACAGTAGGAAAAGGAAGAGAAGGAAACGTAGTAGGTGAATATGGATTGGGGCTAAGAAATGAAAGAGGAAGACGCCTGGTAGAATTTTGCACAGAGAATAACTTAATAAAAGCTAACACTTGGTTCAAGAATCATGAAAGAAGGTCGTATACATGGAAGAACCCGGGAGGTACTAGAAGGTTTCAGATAGATTATATAATGGTAAGACAGAGATTTATGAACCAGGTTTTAAATTGTAAGACATTTCCAGGGGCAGATGTGGACTCTGACCACAATCTATTGGTTATGAACAGTAGATTAAAACTGAAGAAGCAGAAAAAAGGTGGGAATTTGAAAAAGATGGGACCTGGATAAGCTGAAAGAACCAGAGGTTGTACAAAGTTTCAGACAGAGCATCAGAGAACAATTGACAGGAATGGGGGAAAGAAATACAGTAGAAGAAGGATGGGTAGCTTTGAGGAATGAAATAGTGAAGGCAGCAGGGGATCAAGTAGGTAAAAAGACAAGGGCTAGTAGACATCCTTGGGTAACAGAAGAGATACTGAATATAATTGATGAAAGGAGAAAATACAAAAATGCAATAAGTGAAGCAAGGAATACAAACGTCTCAAAAATGAGATCGACAGGAAGTGCAAAATGGCTAAGCAGGGATGGCTAGAGGACAAATGTAAGGATGTAGAGGCTTATCTCACGAGGGGTAAGATAGATACTGCCTACAGGAAAATTAAAGAGACCTTAGGAGAAAAGAGAACCACTTGTATGAATATCAAGAGCTCAGATGGAAACCCAGTTCTGCGCAAAGAAGGGAAAGCAGAAAGGTGGAAGGAGTATATAGAGGGTCTATACAGGGGCGATGTTCTTGAGGACAATATTATGGAAATGGAAGAGGATGTAGATGATGATGAAATGGGAGATATGATACTGCGTGGGCGATGTTCTTGAGGACAATATTATGGAAATGGAAGAGGATGTAGATGAAGATGAAATGGGAGATGTGATACTGCGAAAAGATTTTGACAGAGCACTGAAAGACCTAAGTCGAAACAAGGCCCCGGGAGTAGTCAACTTTCCATTAGAACTATTGACAGCCTTGGGAGAGCCAATCCTGACGAAACTCTACCATCTGGTGAGCAAGATGTATGAGACAGGCGAAATTCCCTCAGACTTCAAGAAGAATATATTTAATTCCAATACCAAAGAAAGCAGGTGTTGACAGATGTGAAAATTACCGAACTATCAGTTTAATAAGTCACGGCTTCAAAATACTAACGAGAATTCTTTACAGACAGATGGAACAACTAGTAGAAGCCGACCTCGGGGAAGATCAGTTTGGATTCCGTAGAAATGTTGGAACACGTGAGGCAATACTGACCCTACGACTTATCTTAGAAGAAAGGTTAAGGAAAGGCAAACCTACGTTTCTAGCAGTTGTAGACTTAGAGAAATCTTTTGACAATGTTAACTGGAATACTCTCTTTCAAATTGTGAAGGTGGCAGGGTTAAAATACAGGGAGCGAAAGGCTATTTACAATTTGTATAGAAACCAGATGGCAGTTATAAGAGTCGAGGGACATGAAAGGGAAGCAGTGGTTTCGAAGGGAGTGAGACAGCGTTGTAGCCTCTCCTCGGTGCTTTTCAATCTGTATATTGAACAAGCAGTAAAGGAAACAAAAGAAAAGTTCGGAGTAGGTATTAAAATCCATGGAGAAGAAATAAAAACTTTGAGGTTCGCCGATGACATTGTAATTCTGTCAGAGACAGCAAAGGACTTGGAAGAGCAGTTGAACGGAATGGACAGTGTCTTGAAAGGAGGATATAAGATGATCAACAAAAGCAAAACGAGGATAATGGAATGTAGTCAAATTAAATCGGGTGATGCTGAGGGAATTAGATTAGGAAATGAGACACAAAGTAGTAAAGGAGTTTTCCTATTTGGGGAGCAAAATAACTGATGATGGTCGAAGTAGAGAGGATATAAAATGTAGACTGTCAATGGCAAGGAAATCGTTTCTGAAGAAGAGAAATTTGTTAACATCGAGTATAGATTTAAGTGTCAGGAAGTCATTTCTGAAATTATTTGTATGGAGTGAAGCCATGTATGGCAGTGAAACATGAACGATAAATAGTTTAGACAAGAAGAGAATAGAAGCTTTCGAAATGTGGTGCTACAGAAGAATGCTGAAGATTATATTGGTAGATCACATAACTAATGAGGAGGTATTGAATAGAATTGGGGAGAAGAGGTGTTTGTGGCACAACTTGACTAGAAGAAGGGATCGGTTGATAGGACATGTTCTGAGGCATCAAGGGATCACCAATTTAGTACAGGAGGGCAGCGTCGAGGGTAAAAATCGTAGAGGGAGACCAAGAGATGAATACACTGAGCAGATTCAGAAGGTAGGTTGCAGTAGGTACTGGGAGATGAAGAAGCTTGCACAGGATAGAGTAGCATGGAGAGCTGCATCAAACCGGTCTCATTACTGAAGACCACAACAACAACAACATATTCATAACATCACGGACGGTATTGGGAAAGTTTTGGTCATGTTTCAAGTGGAGACAATCTTTCGACCTACCAAGAAAATTAGTGAAAGTTTAAGATCGGCGAAAGACGCACAAAACCCCTTAGCTACCCCAGGTATGTATAAAATTCCGTGTAGCTGTGGCATGGTTTATATTGGAACAACTAAAAGTAGTGTTAATACCCAACTAACGGAACACAAAAAGAATTGTAGATTGGGACAAATTGACAAATCAGCTGTAGCGGAACACGTTTTCAAAGACTGTGATCACGAAATAAAATTTAGTGAGACAAAGGTGATAGCTAGGACCTCACATTATTGTACCCGCATGTATAGAGAAGCTATAGACATCTACAAGTACGAAAATAATTTTAATAAAAAAGAAGAAAGATCAAAACTAGACGAGATATGGCGGTCGACTTTGCACCAACGAAGTGACAGTCGATTACCTGTAATCGAGAGAGGTGTCACTAGCCAGAGATAATTTTAAAGTCGAAAACACGTGATGAGTGGTGGCGCCATCTAAGCGCTCTATATAAACGGGACAGCAGCCAGTCGCCGACTCACCTCAGAAGATGTTGCCCGTAGTAGGCAACGAAACGTCAGGAAGGAGAAGAAGTTTTATATATGGACCACGGCAATTCAGCCCGGAAGTTTTAATTAATGAAGACGCCGGCCGTGAAAGCTTACATGTTATGATAATATCGGTAGCTCTATTTCAGCAATCATTCATCTATCCATAGTCAAAACTAAATATTTTGTAAGCAATAGATTTTACAAGAATATTTGGACTCCCGAAGTTCTATGATGGTACGAAGAGTTCCTGCGCTCTAACAAGTTTTTCAGTCATCTATTAACGGTCGTTCGCTTGGGGGGTGGTTTTATATGAACTTGTTAATGAAGTAAACAGTTAGAAATCCGGCAATTAACAGCGTCAAGCGCTCCATGTAAACCTCAATATCAACAGCGTATCACAAGTTATTTCACTGTACTTGGGATGCCACGTGGATCAATGATCAGTACAAGTGTCACCTATCACCCTTGTTATCTGGCAGAAAATGACATCAAACGTCTAAGGTATTCATGAGCAGCTAGTTACGCACATGTATCAACTTCAAATGATATGGCGAACTTTTTTGTTGTGGATGTATATTGAAACTAAGCACCTTTTCCTATGCTAATAAAGCAAAGCTTTCGTCACTTGAGACAGGAAGTCTTTCAGGCGATCTGCGACGACGTTGGCGTTAATACTATACATGTCTTGCTCGCCAAATTTTTATTATTTAACGTCTTATGACGTGTATCTGGTCACTCCATCATCAGATCTGTAGCGTGAGAATACAATGTGAGACATAATTGAGAAATGTACATTACAATAAATTACGAGGGCAGTTCAATAAGTAATGCAACACATTTTTTTCTGAAACAGGGGTTGTTTTATTCAGCATTGAAATACACCAGGTTATTCCCCAATCTTTTAGCTACACAACACTATTTTTCAACGTAATCTCCATTCAATGCTACGGCCTTACGCCACCTTGAAATGAGGGCCTGTATGCCTGCACGGTACCATTCCACTGGTCGATGTCGGAGCCAACGTCGTACTGCATCAATAACTTCTTCATCATCCGCGTAGTGCCTCCCACGGATTGCGTCCTTCATTGGGCCAAACATATGGAAATCCGACGGTGCGAGATCGGGGCTGTAGGGTGCATGAGGAAGAACAGTCCACTGAAGTTTTGTGAGCTCCTCTCGGGTGCGAAGACTTGTGTGAGGTCTTGCGTTGTCATGAAGAAGGAGAAGTTCGTTCTGATTTTTGTGCCTACGAACACGCTGAAGTCGTTTCTTCAATTTCTGAAGAGTAGCACAATACACTTCAGAGTTGATCGTTTGACCATGGGGAAGGACATCGAACAGAATAACCCCTTCAGCGTCCCAGAAGACTGTAACCATGACTTTACCGGCTGAGGGTATGGCTTTAAACTTTTTCTTGGTAGGGGAGTGGGTGTGGCGCCACTCCATTGATTGCCGTTTTGTTTCAGGTTCGAAGTGATGAACCCATGTTTCATCGCCTGTAACAATCTTTGACAAGAAATTGTCACCCTCAGCCACATGACGAGCAAGCAATTCCGCACAGATGGTTCTCCTTTGCTCTTTATGGTGTTCGGTTAGACAACGAGGGACCCAGCGGGAACAAACCTTTGAATATCCCAACTGGTGAACAATTGTGACAGCACTACCAAGAGATGTCAAGTTGAACACTGAGTTGTTTGATGGTGATCCGTCGATCATCTCGAACGAGTGTGTTCGCACGCTCCGCCATTGCAGGAGTCACAGCTGTGCACGGCCGGCCCGCACGCGGGAGATCAGACAGTCTTGCTTGACCTTGCGGCGATGATGACACACGCTTTGCCCAACGACTCACCGTGCTTTTGTCCACTGCCAGATCACCGTAGACATTCTGCAAGCGCCTATGAATATCTGAGATGCCCTGGTTTTCCGCCAAAAGAAACTCGATCACTGCCCGTTGTTTGCAACGCACATCCGTTACAGACGCCATTTTAACAGCTCCGTACAGCGCTGCCAACTGTCGGAAGTCAATGAAACTATACGAGACGAAGCAGGAATGTTTTAAAATATTCCACAAGAAATTTCCGGTTTTTTCAACCAAAATTGGCCGAGAAAAAAAATGTGTTGCATTACTTATTGAACTGCCCTCGTAGATACAGATATGCCTGTTATCATAACCATTACGGTGCTGTCATTGACACGGCCTATTAGTAAAATTGTTTACTGCATAACATTTTGCACTGCCTGAGCCAATTTTGGCACTGATGTTGTAGTGCGATGAGTAAAATTGACAAGACATTGTATACTGATGTCAAAGGTATATTAGTTTCTTGTTTTATTGTAACGTACATTTCTCAGTCGTCTTACACTGCATTCTTATACTACTGATCTGACGATGTGGTAATCCGAAATTCGTCATGTGAAATATTTCGGCCCCTAGACAAGTATACAACTATCAAAGCGTTCTTGCCTGACCAAGACTGGAACACAGAACCAATCGTCATTGCTGACTGGACTTTAAGATACGTGTAATATCTAGTTTTTGGCCAATGTCGTTAGCGAGTCTGAACTTGATATAGCATGGTGAAACATTTTTCCAGGACGGAGACTCAGATCTAGTAACTACTGACCCTCTTAACCACAAAAGATGTTAAATATGGTTTCATTCACAAATAACGAAATGTGTGTATGTTTAAACGCGAAATGATATAGCATTAGCCGGCCGCTGGTGGCCGAGCGGTTGTAGGCGCTTCAGTTTGGAACCGCGTGACTGCTACGGTAGCAGGTTCGCATCCTGCCTCGGGCATGGATGCGTGTGATGTCCTTAGTTTAGTTAGGTTTAAGTAGTTCTAAGTTCTAGGGGACATGACCCATAGTACTCAGAGCCATTTGAACCATATAGCATTAAGTTTTGTGTTTGGGGGATTCGAAGCCGGCACTTAATGGGTTTCTTAACGAAGCGCAATCACTTATCAGATATGGAATGTATTCACTAGTAGCGAGATTCTTGAACATGAAACGACGAGATGAAAATTTTTGCTTTACGGGATTCGTACCCGGCACCTGCTGTCGTTATTTTCTAGTCAGAAACAGACGTTGAATATCGGCTTCTTCCACCAGTAATGATATTTTCTATTGTTTGAACTAGAAACAACATGACAAAAAATTCTGTGCCTGAAGGGAAGTCGAAACCACAATTTATATTCATTGCTGAGACCGAACGAAGACACGTGAAAAATTAAAATTATTAATTTTCACCAGTGCACTTGCCAGGATTTTAAATGATACGATACACTGGATCAGCGTTCGAGTCCAGACACCCACCTTTCGTGAAGACCCTGAGGAGTTTGGAAATTTGGGTAACCAACGATATGAAGCAAATGAATCGTTCAGAAAATTTGTCAGATCCTGGCAAAGGGTAGATCCGAGGTCGAATTCCCGTCCAGAAGCAACATTTTCAACATATCAGGATCAAATAAAATAAGAAATAGGTATCCAGTGATCTTATGTGCCACCTGGTTCGCCAACTAAATTAAAACTAAAAGGAAGCTTGCTGTCGACAGGGGTTCTAGTTTCCGCGATTTCTACATCTGATATGGACCGACTTAAACCGTCTCTGTTCGAGTCGTTAGCGAAGGGACTTCATGTTTATTCTGTTACTATCATCTGATACTATCATCATTGCAGTCCTGGTGCGATGCAGTACGGTCTATCTATGCAATCCAATTACGCTATTATGGCAAAAATGTATTGATGGATTCAGAACAACTCCCTTTTCTTTGGTATTAACGAAGTGTGGCAGAGCTCCCAGCTGGTGCACATCGACAACGCAGAAAGATACGTATATAGCTTCTTTTCTGTGTTTACTTCGTAGACTCTTACTTAAATTGCGTGTGAGTTTCGTACAGGAGGTGTAATTTCGAGTTTTAGTTACTGTAATCGTAAATTCAGGCAGATTGCAGCGCAGTCGTTAGGCATTTGTTTTGTTTTGGTACGTCAGTGGCACTTGTCTGTCTAGTAGGCTCTCAGAGACCAGTGCGGCCTGAGCTCCCAGTTGGTGCACATCGAAGCGCAGAAAGATACGTATATAGCTTCTTTTCTGTGTTTACTTCGTAGATTCTTACTTAAATTGCGTGTGAGTTTCGTATAGGAGGTGTAATTTCGAGTTTTAGTTACTGTAATCGTAAATTCAAGCAGATTGCAGCGCAGTCGTTAGGCATTTGTACAGGTTAGTTCATAAATTCTGTTTCCCTTGCGTTATCTAGGCACGGACTCGTGTTTCAGTAACTGTTGTTCAACATCGATTAGAATGGACAGGGACTGTGATTGCTGTGTTCGGATGAGGGCTGAGTTGGCATCCCTTCGCTCACAGCTGCAGGTGGCACTGACTTCGGTCGCACAGCTTGAGGCTGTTGATAATGGGCACCACTGTGGGGAGCCGGACGTGGGTATCACGGGGATGTCAACCTCGTCCCGTCTGTCCCCAGATCGGTCTGCCGCTGTGGTTGCCCCGGTTGCTGCCCGCAGTGGGGCTGAGCCCTCACATGTGGTTGATTGGGAGGTCGTTCCAAGGCATGGCAGGCAGCGAAAGACGTCCCCGGAGGCTGGTCAGAAAGCCTCCCCGGTGCATCTGACAAACTGGTTTCAGGTATTGTCTCTGGCTGAGCCAGATGCAGCTGCCTGCCCTGTTTCAGAGGATGATTCTCAGCCTTCAAGGTCCGGGCAATCGCAGAGGGTGGGCTTATTGGTAGTTGGGAGCTCCAATGTTAGACGCGTAATGGGGCCCCTTAGGGATATGTCGGCTAAGGAGGGGAAGAAAACCAGTGTGCACTCCATGTGCATTCCGGGTGGAGTCATTCCTGATGTGCAAAGGGTCCTTCCGGATGCCATGAAGAACACAGGGTGCAGCCAGCTGCAGGTGGTGGCACATGTCGGCACTAATGACGTGTGTCGCTTTCGATCTGAGGAAATTCTCTCTGGATTCCAGCGGCTATCTGATTTGATGAAGGCTGCCGGTCTTGCTTACGAGACGAAGGCAGAGCTCACCATCTGCAGCATCGTTGACAGAACCGACTGCGGACTTTTGGTGCAGAGCCGGGTGGAGGGTCTGAATCAGAGGCTCAGACGGTTTTGCGACCGTGTTGGCTGTAGATTCCTTCACTTGCGCCATAGGGTGGTGGGGTTTCCGGTTCCGCTGAATAGGTCAGGAGTTCACTGCACTCAGCTGGCGGCTACACGGGTAGCGGAGGCTGTGTGGCGTGGACTGGGCGGTTTTTTAGGTTAGAAGGCCTCGGCAAAGCACGGGGTGGGCTGCAATCTCAAAGGGTGCATGGCAAATACAGGACGTGCTTGGATCAAGGAATAGTCGGAATTGTAGTTGTAAATTGTTGTAGTTGTGCTGGGAAAGTCTCTGAGCTTCAAGCGCTAATAGAAAGCACACAAGCTGAAATCGTTATAGGTACAGAAAGCTGGCTAAAGCCTGAAATAAGCTCTGCAGAAATTTTTACGAAGTCTCAGACGGTGTTCAGGAAAGATGGATTAGGCAGAATTGGTGGTGGAGTGTTCGTGTGTGTCAGTAGTGGTTTATCTTGTAGTGAAGTCGAAGTAGATACTCCGTGCGAATTGGCATGGGTGGAGGTTATTCTTAACAGCCGAACTAAGTTAATAATTGGCTCCTTCTACCGACCCCCAGACTCCGATGATATAGTTGCTGAACAGTTAAGAGAAAATTTGAGTCTTGTAACAAGTAAATACCCCACTCATACGGTTATAGTTGGTGGGGACTTCAACCTTCCCTCGATATGTTGGCAAAAATTCTTGTTCAAAACCGGTGGTAGGCAGTAAACATCTTCCTAGATTGTCCTAAGTGCTTTCTCCGAAAATTATTTCGCGCAGTTAGTCCACGAACCCACGCGAATTGTAAATGGTTGCGAAAACACACTTGACCTCTTAGCCACAAACAATCCAGAGCTAATAGAGAGCATCATGACTGATACGGGGATTAGTGATCACAAGGTCGTTGTAGCTAGGCTCAATACCGTTTCTTCCAAATCCACCAGAAACAAACGCAAAATAATTTTATTTAAAAAAGCGGATAAAGTGTCACTAGAAGCTTACCTAAGAGACAATCTCCATTCCTTCCGAACTGACTATGCAAATGTAGACGAGATGTGGCTCAAATTCAGAGATATAGTAGCAACAGCAATTGAGAGATTCATACCTCATAAACTGGTAAGAGATGTAACTGATCCCCCATGGTACACAAAACAGGTCCGAACGCTGTTGAAGAGGCAACGGAAAAAGCATGCGAAGTTCAGAAGGACGCGAAATCCCGAAGACTGGCTAAAATTTACAGACGCGCGAAATTTGGCACAGACTTCAATGCGAGATGCCTTTAATCGGTTCCACAACGAAATATTGTCTCGAAATTTGGTAGAAAACCCGAAGAAATTCTGGTCGTATGTAAAGTACACAAGCGGCAAGACGCAGTCAATACCTTCGCTGCGCAGTGCCGATGGTACTGATACCGACGACCGTGCCGCTAAAGCGGAGTTATTGAACGCAGTTTTCCGAAATTCCTTCACCAGGGAAGACGAATGGAATATTCCAGAATTTGAAACACGAACAGCTGCTAGCATGAGTTTCTTAGAAGTCATCAGGTCCAGATTGTATACCGATTAGGTTCCTTTCAGATTACGCTGATGCAATAGCTCCCTACTTAGCAGTCATATATAACCGCTCGCTCACCGATAGATCTGTACCTACAGATTAGAAAATTGCTCAGGTCGACCCAGTGTTTAAGAAGGGTAGTAGGAGTAATCCATCGAACTACAGACCTACATCATTGACGTCGGTTTGCAGTAGGGTTTTGGAGCATATACTGTATTCAAACATTTTGAATCACCTCGAAGGGAACGATCTATTGATACGTAATCAGCATGGTTTCAGAAAACATCGTTCTTGTGCAACGCAGCTAGCTCTTTATTCGCACGAAGTAATGACCGCTATCGACAGGGGATCTCAAGTTGATTCCGTATTTCTTGATTTCCAGAAAGCTTTTGACACCGTTCCTCACAAGCGACTTCTAATCAAGCTGCGGGCCTATGGGGTATCGTCTCAGTTGTGCGACTGGATTCCTGATTTCCTGTCAGGAAGGTCGCAGTTCGTAGTAATAGACGGAAAATCATCGAGTAAAACTGAAGTGATATCAGGTGTTCCCCAGGGAAGCGTCCTGGGACCTCTGCTGTTCCTGATCTATATAAATGACCTGGGTGACAATCTGAGCAGTTCTCTTAGGTTGTTCGCATATGATGCTGTAATTTACCGTCTAGTAAGGTCATCCGAAAACCAGTATCAGTTGCAAAGCGATTTAGAAAAGATTGCTGTACGGTGTGGCAGGTGGCAGTTGACGCTAAATAACGAAAAGTGTGAGGTGATCCACATGAGTTCCAAAAGAAATTCGTTGGAATTCAATTACTCGATAAATAGTACAATTCTCAAGGCTGTCAATTCAACTAAGTACCTTGGTGTTAAAATTACGAACAACTTCAGTTGGAAAGACCACATAGATAATATTGTGGGGAAGGCGAGCCAAAGGTTGCGTTTCATTGGCAGGACATTAGAAGATGGAGCAAGTCCAGTAAAGAGACAGCTTACACTACACTCGTTCGTCCTCTGTTAGAATATTGTTGCGCGGTGTGGGATCCTTACCAGGTGGGATTGACGGAGGACATCGAAAGGGTGCAAAAAAGGGCAGCTCGTTTTGTATTATCGCGTAATAGGGGAGAGAGTGTGGCAGATATGATACGTGAGTTGGGATGGAAGTCATTTTAGAAAAGACGTTTTTCGTCGCGGCGAGATCTACTTACGAAATTTCAGTCACCAACTTTCTCTTCCGAATGCGAAAATATTTTGTTGAGCCCAACCTACATAGGTAAGAATGATCATCAAAATAAAATAAGAGAAATCAGAGCTCGAACAGAAGGGTTTAGGTGTTCGTTTTTCCCGCGCGCTGTTCGGGAGAGGAATGGTAGAGAGATAGTATGATTGTGGTTCGATGAACCCTCTGCCAAGCACTTAAATGTGAATTGCAGAGTAATCATGTAGATGTAGATGTAGATAAAGCTCACTAGCCTCGCTGTGACCCATTATGCAAGGATAAATCAGCCGTCAGCTCTGTACCATCATCATTTCTGTAGGAGTCAGACTGCCTTCAGGTAAGTTCCAAATTCCTACTATTCAACCGGAAACATGCACTACTGCCATTCTCAACATAACCTCCAAGTAGCGTTCTGTAATTTTATCGTAATGCTCAGCAAGGAAACCAGTCAAAAAGAGAGAAAAAATAGTCCACAAGTCACAGCAAATAAACAATATCAGTTCCCATGGAAACAATATGGTTTAATCTTATTTTAACAAGCCCCACCAAACCAGTTTTTTATGAGCAATATCTCCAACACCTAGCTATTTTTTCTATATTATTTACTTTTATTAACAACACCAGCTTCTTTAAGTCTCTAGATTTTCTATTTTGAAAACCACAATTACTGATCACCTGTCACTTCACTGTAAAGTCACATGCACCTGGATATTATTTGTAGCTGCGATATAAACTCATATCGTAGTTACAGAAATCAGAGTAAAACTCATTGATCTATACTATACGTATTTTGGCCCTAATGAAGGTAAGTACATCTACATCTACATTTATACTCCGCAAGCCACCCAACGGTGTGTGGCGGAGGGCACTTTACGTGCCACTGTCATTACCTCCCTTTTCTGTTCCAGTCGCGTATGGTTCGCGGGAAGAACGACTGTCTGAAAGCCTCCGTGCGCGCTCGAATCTCTCTAATTTTACATTCGTGATCTCCTCGGGAGGTATAAGTAGGGGGAAGCAATATATTCGATACCTCATCCAGAAACGCGCCCTCTCGAAACCTGGCGAGCAAGCTACACCGCGATGCAGAGCGCCTCTCTTGCAGAGTCTGCCACTTGAGTTTACTAACATCTCCGTAGCGCTATCACGGTTATCAAATAACCCTGTGACGAATCGCGCCGCTCTTCTTTGGATCTTCTCTATCTCCTCCGTCAACCCGATCTGGTACGGATCCCACACTGTTGAGCAATACTCAAGTATAGGTCGAACGAGTGTTTTGTAAGCCACCTCCTTTGTTGATGGACTACATTTTCTAAGGACTTTCCCAATGAATCTCAACCTGGTACCCGCCTTACCATCAATTAATTTTATATGATCATTCCACTTCAAATCGTTCCGCACGCATACTCCCAGATATTTTACAGAAGTAGCTGCTACCAGTGTTTGTTCCGCTATCATATAATCATACAATAAAGGATCCTTCTTTCTATGTATTCGCAATACATTACATTTGTCTATGTTAAGGGTCAGTTGCCACTCCCTGCACTAAGTGCCTATCCGCTGAAAATCTTCCTGCATTTCGCTACAATTTTCTAATGCTGCAACTTCTCTGTATACTACAGCATCATCCGCGAAAAGCCGCATGGAACTTCCGACACTATCTACTAGGTCATTTATATATATTGTGAAAAGCAATGGTCCCATAACACTCACCTGTGGCACGCCAGAGGTTACTTTAACGTCTGTAGACGTCTCTCCATTGATAACAACATGCTGTGTTCTGTTTGCTAAAAACTCTTCAATCCAGCCATACAGCTGGTCTGTTATTCCGTAGGCTCTTACTTTGTTTATCAGGCGACAGTGCGGAACTGTATCGAACTCCTTCCGGAAGTCAAGGAAAATAGCATCTACCTGGGAGCCTGTATCTAATATTTTCTGGGTCTCATGAACCAATAAAGCGAGTTGGGTCTCACACGATCGCTGTTTCCGGAATCCATGTTGATTCCTACAGAGTCAGGTGGCTTGCGGAGTATGGACGTAGATGTAGATTCTGGGTTTCCAAAAACGACATGATACTCGAGCAAAAAACATGTTCTAAAATTCTACAACAGATCGACGTCAGAGATATAGGTCTATAGTTTTGCGCATCTGGTCGACGACCCTTCTTGAAGACTGGGACTACCTGTGCTCTTTTCCAATCATTTGGAACCTTCCGTTCCTCTAGAGACTTGCGGTACACGGCTGTCAGAAGGGGGGCAAGTTCTTTCGCGTACTCTGTGTAGAAACGAATTGGTATCCCGTCAGGTCCAGTGGACTTTCCTCTGTTGAGTGATTCCAGTTGCTTTTCTATTCCTTGGACACTTATTTCGATGTCAGCCATTTTTTCGTTTGTGCGAGGATTTAGAGAAGGAACTGCAGTGCGGTCTTCCTCTGTGAAACAGCTTTGGAAAAAGGTGTTTAGTATTTCAGCTTTACGCGTGTCATCCTCTGTTTCAATGCCATCATCATCCCGGAGTTCTGGATATGCTGTTTCGAGCCACTTACTGATTTAACGTAAGACCAGAACTTCCTAGGATTTTCTGTTAAGTCGGTACATAGAATTTTACTTTCGAATTCAATGAACGCTTCACGTATAGCCCTCCTTACGCTAACTTTGACATCGTTTAGCTTCTGTTTGTCTGAGAGGTTTTGGCTGTGTTTAAACTTGGAGTGAAGCTCTCTTTGCTTTCGCAGTAGCTTCCTAACTTTGTTGTTGAACCACGGTGGGTTTTTCCCGTCCCTCACAGTTTTACTCGGCACGTACCTGTCTAAAACGCATTTTACAATTACCTTTAACTTTTTCCATAAACACTCAACATTGTCAGTGTCGGAACAGAAATTTTCGTTTTGATCTGTTAGGTAGTCTGAAATCTGCCTTCTATTACTCTTGCTAAACAGATAAACCTTCCTCCCTTTTTTTATATTCCTATTAACTTCCATATTCAGGGATGCTGCAACGGCCTTATGATCACTAATTCCCTGTTCTGCACATACAGAGTCGAAAAGTTCGGGTCTGTTTGTTATCAGTAGGTCCAAGGGGATGCTGCAACGGCCTTATGATCACTGATTCCCTGTTCTGCACATACAGAGTCGAAAAGTTCGGGTCTGTTTGTTATCAGTAGGTCCAAGATGTTTTCTCCACGAGTCGGTTCTCTGTTTAATTGCTCGAGGTAATTTTCGGACAGTGGACTCAGTATAATGTCACTCGATGCTCTGTCCCTACCACCCGTCCTAAACATCTGAGTGTCCCAGTCTATATCTGGTAAATTGAAATCTCCACCTAAGACTATAATATGCTGAGAAAATTTATGTGCAATGTATTCCAAATTTTCTCTCAGTTGTTCTGCCACTAATGCTGCTGAGTCGGGAGGTCGGTAAAAGGAGCCAATTATTAACCTAGCTCGGTTGTTGAGTGTAACCTCCACCCATAATATTTCACAGGAACTATCCACTTCTACTACACTACAGGATAAACTACTACTAACAGCGACAAACACGCCACCACCGGTTGCATGCAATCTATCCTTTCTAAACACCGTCTGTGCCTTTGTAAAAATTTCGGCAGAATTTATCTCTGGCTTCAGCCAGCTTTCTTTACCTATAACTATTTCAGCTTCGGTGATTTCTATCAGCGCTTGAAGTTCCGGTACTTTACCAATGCAGCTTCGACAGTTGACAATTACAATACCGATTGTTGCTTGGTCCCCGCATGTCCTGACTATGCCCCGCACCCTTTGAGGCTGTTGCCCTTTCTGTTCTTGCCCGAGGCCATCTAACCTAAAAAACCGCCCAGTCCACGCCACACAACCCCTGCTACTCGTGTAGCAGCTTGCTGCGTGTAGTGGACTCCTGACCTATCCAGCGGAACCCGAAACCCGACCACCCTATGGCGCAAGTCGAGGAATCTGCAGCCCACACGGTCGCAGAACCGTCTCAGCCTCTGATTGAGACCCTCCACTCGGCGCTGTACCAAAGGTCCGCAGTCAGTCCTGTCGACGATGCTGCAGATGGTGAGCTCTGCTTTCATCCCGCTAGCGAGACTGGCAGTCTTCACCAAATCAGATAGCCGCCGAAAGCCAGAGAGGATTTCCTCCGATCCATACCGACACACATCATTGGTGCCGACATGAGCGACCACCTGCAGATGGGTGCACCCTGTACCCTTCACGGCATCCGGAAGGACCCTTTCCACATCTGGAATGACTCCCCCCGGTATGCACACGGAGTGCACGTTGGTTTTCTTCCCCTCTCTTGCTGCCATATCCCTAAGGGGCCCCATTACGCGCCTGACGTTGGAGCTCCCAACTACCAGTAACCCCACCCTCTGCGACTGCCCGGATCTTGCAGACTGAGGGGCAACCTCTGGAACAGGACAAGCAGCCATCTCCGGCCGAACATCAGTATCAGCCGGAGACAGAGCCTGAAACCGGTTCGTCAGACAAACTGGAGAGGCCTTCCGTTCAGCCCTCCGGAATGTCTTTCGCCCCCTGCCACACCTCGAGATGACCTCCCACTCTACCACAGGTGAGGGATCAGCCTCAATGTGGGCAATATCCCGGGCAGCCACAGTTGTAGTCCGATCGGGGGATGCGTGGGACGAGCTGGCCGTCCCCGACAAACCCCCATCCGAACCCCCACAGTGATGCCCATTGGCAACAGTCTCAAGCTGTGTGACCGAAGCCAACACTGCCTGAAGCTGGGAGCGAAGGGATGCCAACTCAGCCTGCATCCGAACACAGCAGTTGCAGTCCCTATGCATGCTAAAAACTGTTGTGCAAAGAACGTCTGAACTAATCTACAGAGAGCACAAACAAATCGGCACAAAATTTAAACGGTTATTAAAATACAAGATTGCCTAGTAAAGGCAGTAATGCTGCTACTTGCGCACTGCTGACACACTGCTTGGCGGCGGAAGGAGACTACGCGATTTTACACTATTCAGGTACTAAAACGCGATGCTACAACTCTCAAATACTATAATACGCCCGAAATTTGTGAATTTAAACAATGCAAGTACCAAAAACACGCAAAGAAATTAAGAATTAAACTATGTAACAAATGAGTGAGCTAGGAGTATACGACTTTCTGCTGGCAGCTGCTTATCCAACGGCGGCAGGGAGCACACTGGCTGTGACCAACCGACACTGGTCGTTCAAAACAAAAACAGAAGACAGACGACTACGCGAATCTACACTATTCAGGTACTAAAACGCGATGCTACAACTCTCAAATACTATAATACGCCCGAAGTTTATAAATTTAAACAATGCAAGTACCAAAAACACGCAAAGAAATTAAGAATTAAACTATGTAACAAATGAGTGAGCTAGGAGTATACGACTTTCTTCTGGCAGCTGCTTATCCAACGGCGGCAGCTGGGGCTGGCGCATCTTTGAAGTCCGAGCTTCTCAAGTGCAAGCCGGCTCAAGAAGCACATTTGTTGTGGAAGCGGATTCTTACTGCCACCAGTGTAATGTAGAGGAGCATACATTGTAGAGAATATTTGACAACTTAGTGATCGTCGACTTACTTCCTGGATAGTACAGGATTATCCTGCTAAATTTACTTGAATGATTCTCACTAAATATATAACATTAGGTTATCAAATTTATGATTTGATTCCAGGAAGTTTACTTCACGAAGAATCTACAACTAATCTCATATTTTACGTCGTAAATTATCTGTGTTGTCAATCAGTATTGTGATAAGAATGAACTTCAGACAGCAATGTGGGAACGTGGTCACTTTGTGAAGCGGAAAATGCCTTAAGTCTTAGTTCCAATAGCGCTGATGATGTAGACACTGTCCGTTTTTTATCTGTTCTCTTAGTGAGCTATAAGTTTCCAAATTTTCCATCTCAAATATTCTCACAACTTCGACTTTCACCCTCTGGAACTAAAGCTGAAAAATTTAATAAATTGCAACGTCCCACCCTTCTTAAAACTTCATTTTTCTGCTCATACTATTTCTTTGTTTCTTTTTGTCATTACTCGATATGATTGATATATCTGTCATATTTGTGAAATTGAATAATTTGGTAATTGGATTTCCTTTTGGTTCTATTCTCTCTGCCAGATTTACACTGAAGCGCCAAAGGAACTAGTAAAGGCATACTTATTCAGATATATTCAAACAGGCAGAATACGGCACTGCAGTCTGCATCGCCTATAAAGGACAACTAGTGTCTGGCGCAGTTGTTAGATCGGTTACTGCTGCTACAATGACAAGTTATCAAGATTTAAGTGAGTTTGAACGTGATGCTATAGTCGGCGCATGAGAGATGAGACACAGCATCTCCGAGGTAGCAAATGAGGTGGCGATTTTCCGTACGACCATTTCACGACTGTACCGTGAATATCAGTAATACGGTAACACATAAAACCTCTGACATCGCTGCGGCCGGAAAAAGATCCTGCAAGAACGGGACCAACGACGACTGAAGAGAATCGTTCACCGTGACAGAACTGCAACCCTTCCTCAAATTAACGCAGATTTCAACGCTGGGCCATCAACAAGTGTCAGCGTGCGAACCATTCAACGAAACTTTGTCGACAGGGGCTTTCGGAGCCGAAGGCGTACTCGTGCACCCTTGATGACTGCCCGACACAAAGTTTTAGGCCTCGCCTGGGCCCATCAACACCGACATTGGACTGTTGATGACTGGAAACGTGTTGTCTGGTCGGACTAGTCTCGTTTCAAATTGTATCTAGCGGATGGACGTGTACGAGTATGGAGACAACCTCATGAATCGAAGGACCCTGCTTATCAACAGGGGACTGTTCAAGCTGGTGGAGGCTCTGTAATGGTGTGGGTTCAAATGGCTCTTAGCACTATGGGACTTAACATCTTAGGTCATCAGTCCCCTAGAACTTAGAACTACTTAAACCTAACTAACCTAAGGACATCACACACATCCATGCCCGAGGCAGGATTCGAACCTGCGACCGTACCAGTCCCGTGGTTCCGGACTGCAGCGCCTATAACCGCACGGCCACCGCGGCCGGCAATGGTGTGGGACGTGTGCAGTTTGAATGATAAGGGGCCCCTGATACGTCTAGATATGACTCTGACAGGTGACACGTACGTGAGCATCCTGTCTGATCACCTGCATCCATTCACGTCCATTGTAAATTCCGACGGACTTGGGCAATTCCAGCATGACAACGCGACACCCCACACGCCCATAATGGCTATAGAGTGGCTCCATGAACATTCCTCTGAGTTTAAACACTTCGACTGCCCGTCAAACTCCTCAGATATGAACATTATTGATCATATCTGGGATGCATTGCAACGTGCTGTTCAAAAGAGATCTCCAACTCTTCGTACTCTTACGGACTTATGGACAGCGCTACAGGATTCGTGGTGTCAATTTCTTGCAGCACTACTTCAGACTTTAGTCGAGTCTATGCTACGTCGTGTTGCGGCACTTCTGTGTGCTCGCGGAGGCCCTACACCAAGTATACCAGTTTCTTTGGTTCTTCAGTGTACATAATTCTATGGTAACCCCGGTACGCTCCTAAAGAATGATACGGATTATCTCATAGATAGAGACAATGCGTTATGTCTTACTGAAGCTTAACGTTTGGGGCAGGCTTGTATTTCGAATAATTTTTGCTTTATTAAAGAAGAATTTCTTCGAAAGGCTATCATGGTGAGATGTAACTCCCCACATCTGTTCATGACAGAACATGTGTGGGATTAGCTCGGATGCAAACTCTGCCCCAGTGCCAGAATCTAGGACATCAAAGATCATTTACAACAGTTGTGGCCCAGTTTGCCACTGGACAGGATACAACAGCAGTACGACACCATTCCCAACCGAATCAGTGCATTCATCCGGCCCAGATTCTAGTGCTACGCCATACTGATAAGTGGTGGCGTATTGCCAAATTCTTTGTAAATATGACTCGATTTTGTAACCATTGCAATTACATTTTATATCCTCTCATTCCTTGAAATTTCATTTCATTTCCTCCTCTCTTCTGGGTGCTTTACATTTTTTGTCAGGCAGCCTATTTATATCAGAGGTGAAATATGTGTATAGCTGTTCCAGGTGCTACGTTGCGGTCTGGATTGATGTTAAATTGGAATAAAAAAAATGGTTCAAATGGCTCTGAGCACTATGGGACCCAACTTCTCAGGTCATTAGTCCCCTAGAACTTAGAACTACTTAAACCTAACTAACCTAAGGACATCACACACATCCATGCCCGAGGCAGGATTCGAACCTGCAACCATAGCAGCCTCACGGTTCCGGACTGCGCGCCTAGAACCGCGAGACCACCGCGGCCGGCAAATTGGAATCTGATGCTTGTTTGACATACCCTATAAGCTATGTTGGCGGTTTCATTCTATAGTCCTGAGTTCAATATGGTTGCATTCGATATTGTTGACATGTGCTGCGGCATCCAGAGTCAGTAATTACCACAGGATAACTATCAGTAACTTGGAAATGGCTACAGAGCCGAAAACCCTACGGTTTCCAAACGGAAAAAAGAACAATCAAATGGTGAATGTGTCACCTTTCTGGCAGTAATACATGGCCGTGGTTTCCAGAAATAGGAACATTGGCGATATCTTAATTGTTGCGCTGTATACTCATAAAACAATGCAGAAATTTGCGTCTGTTTTAGGAAATAGTGAATGGAATGTACAAATAGTATTAAGTTTTTGTACATTGTCTCGACGTATACACATACCATTAGCACTCTAGCACTCCGTCAGCAGGCCACAAGTGGCCCATCGGGACCATCCGACCGCCGTGTCATCCGCAGATGAGGATGCACATACCATTAGGAACAAGTTTTAAAGCACCCCAGGGTGGCTAATAGATCCATTCTCCAAAATTATGACCCAGCCTTTTCAGAACTGTTCTTTGGCTATTTATTCACCTTTCTTTTACAGCAGTTTTAAGCACGGTTTCGTTTGAGATACCTTTTATCAGTTACGTACGTAACTGTACCATCTTCATCAACGTTATCATTATATAGTTTTTCTCAGGAAAACAGTTAAAGGAGATGTATCCATACAGCAAATATTTCGTAATAGTTTTCGGCATATAAAAGTATGTCTGCCACAAGAAAGAAAAACAGGCGTGTATGAAACTAGAAAAGAGAAGGAGCAAGGAAAAGAGCAGGAAGAAATGAGACGACGCCGCAGCATGTGCGTCTCCTGGATCCAGTTTTCCTCACACGTACATGTCATGTGTGCCAGTGATAGTGCGAATCATCTGTTTAAGCAACGCCTCTCACTGGAACTCGACGCGCTCTGAAGAAATTTCCTAGTAGACAACTTCCTGCACTAGTATAGGTGGCCTGTCCGAAGCAAAACAAGACGCAACACTGTCGAGCCACAGCATCATGACCACCAACCAGATAAGTTTATAGTACTTGGGGCCGGCCGGTGTGGCCGAGCGGTTCTAGGCGCTTCAGTCAAGAAGCGCGACCGCTACGGTCGCAGGTTTGAATCCTGCCTTGGGCATGGATGTGTGTGAGCCGGCCAAAGTGGCCGTGCGGTTAAAGGCGCTGCAGTCTGGAACCGCAATGCCGCTACGGTCGCAGGTTCGAATCCTGCCTCGGGCATGGATGTTTGTGATGTCCTTAGGTTAGTTGGGTTTAAGTAGTTCTAAGTTCTAGGGGACTAATGACCTCAGCAGTTGAGTCCCATAGTGCTCAGAGCCATTTGAACCTTTTTTTTTTTTTTTTGGATGTGTGTGATGTCCTTAAATTAGTTAGGTTTAAGTAGCTCTAAGTTTTAAGGGACTGATGACCTCGGAT
This sequence comes from Schistocerca nitens, assembly GCF_023898315.1. NCBI lineage: Eukaryota > Metazoa > Arthropoda > Insecta > Orthoptera > Acrididae > Schistocerca > Schistocerca nitens. Next base: position 482,352,192 of record NC_064614.1, on the reverse strand, counting down.
GTTAAGTCCCATAGTGTTGAACCACTTAGCACTTGGGTCTTGACGTATGCCATGTGGATGTTCCGGTCCTATGCGTACACACGGGAACTGAAAACAATGCGCTCACTTCTGTCATAGGCTCCCAATCAAAGGGAGAATATTTACCTTAAATGATGGAGTTTGTGAACTTTGGTTTCCCTGAGAAGTGAGAGGATAAAGTAAGTAGAGACATTGCATCAGCTGATGTGAAACACTGCGGAGCTCCACATTCCATTGAATTCCAGCCTCCGTGGAAGCCACCTGGAACGCTACAGACTATTTTTCTTTTAATTTTTTATTTTACTTTAGATTTACCCACACAGACACCTACAAAAATTTTATAATCCTTGGAACTTAATTCCTGAGAAGTTTCGTTTCCATTATGTGGCATACGACACAAATGTGATACATACGGTGATGAACCAAAACATTATGACAATCTGCTTAATAGCTTGTTTATTGTTTTTGGAACGAAATACGTAACTGATTCTGCTTATCTGGGATCCTAAAGTTTGTTGGTGGGTTTGAGGTGTGTGGCATTAGATGCCTATGCAAAGGTCACGTAATTCCGCGAAGTAACGGGCCGCTGATTTACGTACACGGTGTTGCCGCCCCAGAGTGACCCAGATGGGCTCCATAGGATTTCCATCAGGCGAATTGTTCGCCGAGATATCAACGTGAGTTCTCTTTAATGCTCCTCAAGCTACTGTAGCACGGTTATAGCTCCGAGACAACGTACAGTTATCCTGCTGAAAGATGACATCTTCGTCGGGGAAGGCATCAAGCATGAAGGGATGCAGGCTGTTCGCAGCTGTCAGCGTGTCTTCGATTACCACCACAGATCCCACACAAGGGCAGGAGAATGTCTCCCATAGCATAATACTGCTCCCAGCAGCCTGCCTCCGTGGAGCGCTGCACGTTTCGAGCCGCCGTTCACCTCGATGGCGACGTTCGTGGAGACGACCAACGACCTTGAGTAGCAAAAATGTGAATCATCCGAAGAGCCGACATGTTTCCATTGATCGACAGTCGAATCTCGATGATCCCGTCCACACTGCAATCGTAATTGGCGATGTCGTTATGTCAATATGTGAACACGTAGGGGTAGTCTGCTGCGGAATTCCATGTTCAACACTGTACAATGAATCTACATCTACATCCATACTCCGCAAGCCACCTGACGGTGTGGGGCGGAGGGTACATTGAGTACCTCTATCGGTTCTCCCTTCTATTCCAGTCTCGTATTGTTCGTGGCAAGAAAGATTGTCGGTATGCCTCTGTGTGGGCTCTAATCTCTCTGATTTTATCCTCATGCTCTCTTCGCGAGATATACATAGGAGGAAGCAATATACTGCTTGACTCCTCAGTGAAGGTATGTTCTCGAAACTTCAATAAAATCCCGTACCGAGCTAATGAGCGTCTCTCCTGCGGAGTCTTCCACTGGAGTTTATCTATCATCTCCGTAACGCTTTCGCGATTGCTAAATGATCCTGTAACGAAGCGCGCTGCTCTCCGTTGGATCTTCTCTATCTCTTCTATCAATCCTATCTGGTACGGATACCACACTGAGGAGCAATATTCAAGCAGTGGGCGGACAAGTGTGCTGTAACCTACTTCCTTTGTTTTCGGATTGCATTTCCTTAGGATTCTTCCAATGAATCTCAGTCTGGCATCTGCTTTACCGACGATCAACTTCATATGATCATTCCATTTTAAATCACTCCTAATGCCTACTCCCAGATAATTTATGGAATTAACTGCTTCCAGTTGCTGACCTGCTATATTGAAGCTAAATTATAAAGGATCTTTCTTTCTATGTATTCGCAGCACATTACACTTGTCTACATTGAGATTCAATTGCCATTCCCTGCACCATGCGTCAGTTCGTTGCAGATCCTCCAGCATTTCAGTACAATTTTCCATGGTGCGCTCCGAAACACTTGTGCATGCAGAATTGTGCTCTTTTGGCAGAGGTGCCACCTATCACCATCTATCTTACATCGCAGAACATACAAGCCTCCGAACTCCACGTTATGTAAAGAATCAGCTGGCCTCGGTGGCCGAGCGGTTCTAGGCGCATCAGTCTGGAAACGCGCGACCGCTACGGTCGCAGGTTCGAATCCTGCCTGGGGCATGGATGTGTGTGACGTCCTTAGGTTAGTTATGTTTAAGAAGTTTCTTAAGTTCTAGGGTACTGATGACCTCAGATGTTAAGTCCCATAGTGCTCAGAGCCATTCGAACCTTTTTGTGAAGAATCGTGGACGTCCAACCTTTTAGTGCCTAACGGTAGTTTCACTGTCCTTCTACCTCTTTCCGTAGATGCTCACGACAGTATCACGTGAACGTCCGACCAGCTTCGCTGTTTTCGAGGTTCACGGGCTCTGCGTTGTAATAATCTGCGCTCTGACAAAGTAGCTTATCTCAATGGATTTCCCCATCTGCAGCCTGTATCTCCACTTGGGTGATCTCCCGTCCGTGGCTGCTCCGCTTACACACATTTGTCACGGCGTCACGTGCCCGCAGTGCCACCAGGCGGCATCCACGTTGCGGTGGGAGCCGGTCGCAGTGTATTACCCGCACCTACACGTTTCCGGAGTAACGTTCCCGTATGTGGCCGTCTGTGTTCAACACTTTATACAAATGCACTTAAAAAAGCACAAAATAATCAAGAAATAAAATAAAATAAAGAAATATGGACGTAGAGTCCCCAATGGTAACACTCTGTTTTGCTTCTTCACACTAAGGCACGTTCGCCAAAGTGCTCCCCTTTCTCTACTGGGGCGTCACGTTCCCGCAGTGCCACCAGGCGGCATCCACGTTGCGGAGGGACCTGGTCGCAGTGTATTACCCGCACCTACGTGTTTCGGGAGTAGCGTTCCCGTATGTGGCCGTCTGTGTTCAACACTTTATACAAATGCACTTAAAAAAGCACAAAATAATCAAGAAATAAAATAAAATAAAGAAATATGGACGTAGAGTCCCCAATGGTAACACTCTGTTTTGCTTCTTCACACTAAGGCACGTTCGCCAAAGTGCTCCCCTTTCTCTACTGGGGCGTCACGTTCCCGCAGTGCCACCAGGCGGCATCCACGTTGCGGAGGGACCTGGTCGCAGTGTATTACCCGCACCTACGTGTTTCGGGAGTAGCGTTCCCGTATGTGGCCGTCTGTGTTCAACACTTTATACAAATGCACTTAAAAAAGCACAAAATAATCAAGAAATAAAATAAAATAAAGAAATATGGACGTAGAGTCCCCAATGGTAACACTCTGTTTTGCTTCTTCACACTAAGGCACGTTCGCCAAAGTGCTCCCCTTTCTCTACTGGGGCGTCACGTTCCCGCAGTGCCACCAGGCGGCATCCACGTTGCGGAGGGACCTGGTCGCAGTGTATTACCCGCACCTACGTGTTTCGGGAGTAGCGTTCCCGTATGTGGCCGTCTGTGTTCAACACTTTATACAAATGCACTTAAAAAAGCACAAAATAATCAAGAAATAAAATAAAATAAAGAAATATGGACGTAGAGTCCCCAATGGTAACACTCTGTTTTGCTTCTTCACACTAAGGCACGTTCGCCAAAGTGCTCCCCTTTCTCTACTGGGGCGTCACGTTCCCGCAGTGCCACCAGGCGGCATCCACGTTGCGGAGGGACCTGGTCGCAGTGTATTACCCGCACCTACGTGTTTCGGGAGTAGCGTTCCCGTATGTGGCCGTCTGTGTTCAACACTTTATACAAATGCACTTAAAAAAGCACAAAATAATCAAGAAATAAAATAAAATAAAGAAATATGGACGTAGAGTCCCCAATGGTAACACTCTGTTTTGCTTCTTCACACTAAGGCACGTTCGCCAAAGTGCTCCCCTTTCTCTACTGGGGCGTCACGTTCCCGCAGTGCCACCAGGCGGCATCCACGTTGCGGAGGGACCTGGTCGCAGTGTATTACCCGCACCTACGTGTTTCGGGAGTAGCGTTCCCGTATGTGGCCGTCTGTGTTCAACACTTTATACAAATGCACTTAAAAAAGCACAAAATAATCAAGAAATAAAATAAAATAAAGAAATATGGACGTAGAGTCCCCAATGGTAACACTCTGTTTTGCTTCTTCACACTAAGGCACGTTCGCCAAAGTGCTCCCCTTTCTCTACTGGGGCGTCACGTTCCCGCAGTGCCACCAGGCGGCATCCACGTTGCGGAGGGACCTGGTCGCAGTGTATTACCCGCACCTACGTGTTTCGGGAGTAGCGTTCCCGTATGTGGCCGTCTGTGTTCAACACTTTATACAAATGCACTTAAAAAAGCACAAAATAATCAAGAAATAAAATAAAATAAAGAAATATGGACGTAGAGTCCCCAATGGTAACACTCTGTTTTGCTTCTTCACACTAAGGCACGTTCGCCAAAGTGCTCCCCTTTCTCTACTGGGGCGTCACGTTCCCGCAGTGCCACCAGGCGGCATCCACGTTGCGGAGGGACCTGGTCGCAGTGTATTACCCGCACCTACGTGTTTCGGGAGTAGCGTTCCCGTATGTGGCCGTCTGTGTTCAACACTTTATACAAATGCACTTAAAAAAGCACAAAATAATCAAGAAATAAAATAAAATAAAGAAATATGGACGTAGAGTCCCCAATGGTAACACTCTGTTTTGCTTCTTCACACTAAGGCACGTTCGCCAAAGTGCTCCCCTTTCTCTACTGGGGCGTCACGTTCCCGCAGTGCCACCAGGCGGCATCCACGTTGCGGAGGGACCTGGTCGCAGTGTATTACCCGCACCTACGTGTTTCGGGAGTAGCGTTCCCGTATGTGGCCGTCTGTGTTCAACACTTTATACAAATGCACTTAAAAAAGCACAAAATAATCAAGAAATAAAATAAAATAAAGAAATATGGACGTAGAGTCCCCAATGGTAACACTCTGTTTTGCTTCTTCACACTAAGGCACGTTCGCCAAAGTGCTCCCCTTTCTCTACTGGGGCGTCACGTTCCCGCAGTGCCACCAGGCGGCATCCACGTTGCGGAGGGACCTGGTCGCAGTGTATTACCCGCACCTACGTGTTTCGGGAGTAGCGTTCCCGTATGTGGCCGTCTGTGTTCAACACTTTATACAAATGCACTTAAAAAAGCACAAAATAATCAAGAAATAAAATAAAATAAAGAAATATGGACGTAGAGTCCCCAATGGTAACACTCTGTTTTGCTTCTTCACACTAAGGCACGTTCGCCAAAGTGCTCCCCTTTCTCTACTGGGGCGTCACGTTCCCGCAGTGCCACCAGGCGGCATCCACGTTGCGGAGGGACCTGGTCGCAGTGTATTACCCGCACCTACGTGTTTCGGGAGTAGCGTTCCCGTATGTGGCCGTCTGTGTTCAACACTTTATACAAATGCACTTAAAAAAGCACAAAATAATCAAGAAATAAAATAAAATAAAGAAATATGGACGTAGAGTCCCCAATGGTAACACTCTGTTTTGCTTCTTCACACTAAGGCACGTTCGCCAAAGTGCTCCCCTTTCTCTACTGGGGCGTCACGTTCCCGCAGTGCCACCAGGCGGCATCCACGTTGCGGAGGGACCTGGTCGCAGTGTATTACCCGCACCTACGTGTTTCGGGAGTAGCGTTCCCGTATGTGGCCGTCTGTGTTCAACACTTTATACAAATGCACTTAAAAAAGCACAAAATAATCAAGAAATAAAATAAAATAAAGAAATATGGACGTAGAGTCCCCAATGGTAACACTCTGTTTTGCTTCTTCACACTAAGGCACGTTCGCCAAAGTGCTCCCCTTTCTCTACTGGGGCGTCACGTTCCCGCAGTGCCACCAGGCGGCATCCACGTTGCGGAGGGACCTGGTCGCAGTGTATTACCCGCACCTACGTGTTTCGGGAGTAGCGTTCCCGTATGTGGCCGTCTGTGTTCAACACTTTATACAAATGCACTTAAAAAAGCACAAAATAATCAAGAAATAAAATAAAATAAAGAAATATGGACGTAGAGTCCCCAATGGTAACACTCTGTTTTGCTTCTTCACACTAAGGCACGTTCGCCAAAGTGCTCCCCTTTCTCTACTGGGGCGTCACGTTCCCGCAGTGCCACCAGGCGGCATCCACGTTGCGGAGGGACCTGGTCGCAGTGTATTACCCGCACCTACGTGTTTCGGGAGTAGCGTTCCCGTATGTGGCCGTCTGTGTTCAACACTTTATACAAATGCACTTAAAAAAGCACAAAATAATCAAGAAATAAAATAAAATAAAGAAATATGGACGTAGAGTCCCCAATGGTAACACTCTGTTTTGCTTCTTCACACTAAGGCACGTTCGCCAAAGTGCTCCCCTTTCTCTACTGGGGCGTCACGTTCCCGCAGTGCCACCAGGCGGCATCCACGTTGCGGAGGGACCTGGTCGCAGTGTATTACCCGCACCTACGTGTTTCGGGAGTAGCGTTCCCGTATGTGGCCGTCTGTGTTCAACACTTTATACAAATGCACTTAAAAAAGCACAAAATAATCAAGAAATAAAATAAAATAAAGAAATATGGACGTAGAGTCCCCAATGGTAACACTCTGTTTTGCTTCTTCACACTAAGGCACGTTCGCCAAAGTGCTCCCCTTTCTCTACTGGGGCGTCACGTTCCCGCAGTGCCACCAGGCGGCATCCACGTTGCGGAGGGACCTGGTCGCAGTGTATTACCCGCACCTACGTGTTTCGGGAGTAGCGTTCCCGTATGTGGCCGTCTGTGTTCAACACTTTATACAAATGCACTTAAAAAAGCACAAAATAATCAAGAAATAAAATAAAATAAAGAAATATGGACGTAGAGTCCCCAATGGTAACACTCTGTTTTGCTTCTTCACACTAAGGCACGTTCGCCAAAGTGCTCCCCTTTCTCTACTGGGGCGTCACGTTCCCGCAGTGCCACCAGGCGGCATCCACGTTGCGGAGGGACCTGGTCGCAGTGTATTACCCGCACCTACGTGTTTCGGGAGTAGCGTTCCCGTATGTGGCCGTCTGTGTTCAACACTTTATACAAATGCACTTAAAAAAGCACAAAATAATCAAGAAATAAAATAAAATAAAGAAATATGGACGTAGAGTCCCCAATGGTAACACTCTGTTTTGCTTCTTCACACTAAGGCACGTTCGCCAAAGTGCTCCCCTTTCTCTACTGGGGCGTCACGTTCCCGCAGTGCCACCAGGCGGCATCCACGTTGCGGAGGGACCTGGTCGCAGTGTATTACCCGCACCTACGTGTTTCGGGAGTAGCGTTCCCGTATGTGGCCGTCTGTGTTCAACACTTTATACAAATGCACTTAAAAAAGCACAAAATAATCAAGAAATAAAATAAAATAAAGAAATATGGACGTAGAGTCCCCAATGGTAACACTCTGTTTTGCTTCTTCACACTAAGGCACGTTCGCCAAAGTGCTCCCCTTTCTCTACTGGGGCGTCACGTTCCCGCAGTGCCACCAGGCGGCATCCACGTTGCGGAGGGACCTGGTCGCAGTGTATTACCCGCACCTACGTGTTTCGGGAGTAGCGTTCCCGTATGTGGCCGTCTGTGTTCAACACTTTATACAAATGCACTTAAAAAAGCACAAAATAATCAAGAAATAAAATAAAATAAAGAAATATGGACGTAGAGTCCCCAATGGTAACACTCTGTTTTGCTTCTTCACACTAAGGCACGTTCGCCAAAGTGCTCCCCTTTCTCTACTGGGGCGTCACGTTCCCGCAGTGCCACCAGGCGGCATCCACGTTGCGGAGGGACCTGGTCGCAGTGTATTACCCGCACCTACGTGTTTCGGGAGTAGCGTTCCCGTATGTGGCCGTCTGTGTTCAACACTTTATACAAATGCACTTAAAAAAGCACAAAATAATCAAGAAATAAAATAAAATAAAGAAATATGGACGTAGAGTCCCCAATGGTAACACTCTGTTTTGCTTCTTCACACTAAGGCACGTTCGCCAAAGTGCTCCCCTTTCTCTACTGGGGCGTCACGTTCCCGCAGTGCCACCAGGCGGCATCCACGTTGCGGAGGGACCTGGTCGCAGTGTATTACCCGCACCTACGTGTTTCGGGAGTAGCGTTCCCGTATGTGGCCGTCTGTGTTCAACACTTTATACAAATGCACTTAAAAAAGCACAAAATAATCAAGAAATAAAATAAAATAAAGAAATATGGACGTAGAGTCCCCAATGGTAACACTCTGTTTTGCTTCTTCACACTAAGGCACGTTCGCCAAAGTGCTCCCCTTTCTCTACTGGGGCGTCACGTTCCCGCAGTGCCACCAGGCGGCATCCACGTTGCGGAGGGACCTGGTCGCAGTGTATTACCCGCACCTACGTGTTTCGGGAGTAGCGTTCCCGTATGTGGCCGTCTGTGTTCAACACTTTATACAAATGCACTTAAAAAAGCACAAAATAATCAAGAAATAAAATAAAATAAAGAAATATGGACGTAGAGTCCCCAATGGTAACACTCTGTTTTGCTTCTTCACACTAAGGCACGTTCGCCAAAGTGCTCCCCTTTCTCTACTGGGGCGTCACGTTCCCGCAGTGCCACCAGGCGGCATCCACGTTGCGGAGGGACCTGGTCGCAGTGTATTACCCGCACCTACGTGTTTCGGGAGTAGCGTTCCCGTATGTGGCCGTCTGTGTTCAACACTTTATACAAATGCACTTAAAAAAGCACAAAATAATCAAGAAATAAAATAAAATAAAGAAATATGGACGTAGAGTCCCCAATGGTAACACTCTGTTTTGCTTCTTCACACTAAGGCACGTTCGCCAAAGTGCTCCCCTTTCTCTACTGGGGCGTCACGTTCCCGCAGTGCCACCAGGCGGCATCCACGTTGCGGAGGGACCTGGTCGCAGTGTATTACCCGCACCTACGTGTTTCGGGAGTAGCGTTCCCGTATGTGGCCGTCTGTGTTCAACACTTTATACAAATGCACTTAAAAAAGCACAAAATAATCAAGAAATAAAATAAAATAAAGAAATATGGACGTAGAGTCCCCAATGGTAACACTCTGTTTTGCTTCTTCACACTAAGGCACGTTCGCCAAAGTGCTCCCCTTTCTCTACTGGGGCGTCACGTTCCCGCAGTGCCACCAGGCGGCATCCACGTTGCGGAGGGACCTGGTCGCAGTGTATTACCCGCACCTACGTGTTTCGGGAGTAGCGTTCCCGTATGTGGCCGTCTGTGTTCAACACTTTATACAAATGCACTTAAAAAAGCACAAAATAATCAAGAAATAAAATAAAATAAAGAAATATGGACGTAGAGTCCCCAATGGTAACACTCTGTTTTGCTTCTTCACACTAAGGCACGTTCGCCAAAGTGCTCCCCTTTCTCTACTGGGGCGTCACGTTCCCGCAGTGCCACCAGGCGGCATCCACGTTGCGGAGGGACCTGGTCGCAGTGTATTACCCGCACCTACGTGTTTCGGGAGTAGCGTTCCCGTATGTGGCCGTCTGTGTTCAACACTTTATACAAATGCACTTAAAAAAGCACAAAATAATCAAGAAATAAAATAAAATAAAGAAATATGGACGTAGAGTCCCCAATGGTAACACTCTGTTTTGCTTCTTCACACTAAGGCACGTTCGCCAAAGTGCTCCCCTTTCTCTACTGGGGCGTCACGTTCCCGCAGTGCCACCAGGCGGCATCCACGTTGCGGAGGGACCTGGTCGCAGTGTATTACCCGCACCTACGTGTTTCGGGAGTAGCGTTCCCGTATGTGGCCGTCTGTGTTCAACACTTTATACAAATGCACTTAAAAAAGCACAAAATAATCAAGAAATAAAATAAAATAAAGAAATATGGACGTAGAGTCCCCAATGGTAACACTCTGTTTTGCTTCTTCACACTAAGGCACGTTCGCCAAAGTGCTCCCCTTTCTCTACTGGGGCGTCACGTTCCCGCAGTGCCACCAGGCGGCATCCACGTTGCGGAGGGACCTGGTCGCAGTGTATTACCCGCACCTACGTGTTTCGGGAGTAGCGTTCCCGTATGTGGCCGTCTGTGTTCAACACTTTATACAAATGCACTTAAAAAAGCACAAAATAATCAAGAAATAAAATAAAATAAAGAAATATGGACGTAGAGTCCCCAATGGTAACACTCTGTTTTGCTTCTTCACACTAAGGCACGTTCGCCAAAGTGCTCCCCTTTCTCTACTGGGGCGTCACGTTCCCGCAGTGCCACCAGGCGGCATCCACGTTGCGGAGGGACCTGGTCGCAGTGTATTACCCGCACCTACGTGTTTCGGGAGTAGCGTTCCCGTATGTGGCCGTCTGTGTTCAACACTTTATACAAATGCACTTAAAAAAGCACAAAATAATCAAGAAATAAAATAAAATAAAGAAATATGGACGTAGAGTCCCCAATGGTAACACTCTGTTTTGCTTCTTCACACTAAGGCACGTTCGCCAAAGTGCTCCCCTTTCTCTACTGGGGCGTCACGTTCCCGCAGTGCCACCAGGCGGCATCCACGTTGCGGAGGGACCTGGTCGCAGTGTATTACCCGCACCTACGTGTTTCGGGAGTAGCGTTCCCGTATGTGGCCGTCTGTGTTCAACACTTTATACAAATGCACTTAAAAAAGCACAAAATAATCAAGAAATAAAATAAAATAAAGAAATATGGACGTAGAGTCCCCAATGGTAACACTCTGTTTTGCTTCTTCACACTAAGGCACGTTCGCCAAAGTGCTCCCCTTTCTCTACTGGGGCGTCACGTTCCCGCAGTGCCACCAGGCGGCATCCACGTTGCGGAGGGACCTGGTCGCAGTGTATTACCCGCACCTACGTGTTTCGGGAGTAGCGTTCCCGTATGTGGCCGTCTGTGTTCAACACTTTATACAAATGCACTTAAAAAAGCACAAAATAATCAAGAAATAAAATAAAATAAAGAAATATGGACGTAGAGTCCCCAATGGTAACACTCTGTTTTGCTTCTTCACACTAAGGCACGTTCGCCAAAGTGCTCCCCTTTCTCTACTGGGGCGTCACGTTCCCGCAGTGCCACCAGGCGGCATCCACGTTGCGGAGGGACCTGGTCGCAGTGTATTACCCGCACCTACGTGTTTCGGGAGTAGCGTTCCCGTATGTGGCCGTCTGTGTTCAACACTTTATACAAATGCACTTAAAAAAGCACAAAATAATCAAGAAATAAAATAAAATAAAGAAATATGGACGTAGAGTCCCCAATGGTAACACTCTGTTTTGCTTCTTCACACTAAGGCACGTTCGCCAAAGTGCTCCCCTTTCTCTACTGGGGCGTCACGTTCCCGCAGTGCCACCAGGCGGCATCCACGTTGCGGAGGGACCTGGTCGCAGTGTATTACCCGCACCTACGTGTTTCGGGAGTAGCGTTCCCGTATGTGGCCGTCTGTGTTCAACACTTTATACAAATGCACTTAAAAAAGCACAAAATAATCAAGAAATAAAATAAAATAAAGAAATATGGACGTAGAGTCCCCAATGGTAACACTCTGTTTTGCTTCTTCACACTAAGGCACGTTCGCCAAAGTGCTCCCCTTTCTCTACTGGGGCGTCACGTTCCCGCAGTGCCACCAGGCGGCATCCACGTTGCGGAGGGACCTGGTCGCAGTGTATTACCCGCACCTACGTGTTTCGGGAGTAGCGTTCCCGTATGTGGCCGTCTGTGTTCAACACTTTATACAAATGCACTTAAAAAAGCACAAAATAATCAAGAAATAAAATAAAATAAAGAAATATGGACGTAGAGTCCCCAATGGTAACACTCTGTTTTGCTTCTTCACACTAAGGCACGTTCGCCAAAGTGCTCCCCTTTCTCTACTGGGGCGTCACGTTCCCGCAGTGCCACCAGGCGGCATCCACGTTGCGGAGGGACCTGGTCGCAGTGTATTACCCGCACCTACGTGTTTCGGGAGTAGCGTTCCCGTATGTGGCCGTCTGTGTTCAACACTTTATACAAATGCACTTAAAAAAGCACAAAATAATCAAGAAATAAAATAAAATAAAGAAATATGGACGTAGAGTCCCCAATGGTAACACTCTGTTTTGCTTCTTCACACTAAGGCACGTTCGCCAAAGTGCTCCCCTTTCTCTACTGGGGCGTCACGTTCCCGCAGTGCCACCAGGCGGCATCCACGTTGCGGAGGGACCTGGTCGCAGTGTATTACCCGCACCTACGTGTTTCGGGAGTAGCGTTCCCGTATGTGGCCGTCTGTGTTCAACACTTTATACAAATGCACTTAAAAAAGCACAAAATAATCAAGAAATAAAATAAAATAAAGAAATATGGACGTAGAGTCCCCAATGGTAACACTCTGTTTTGCTTCTTCACACTAAGGCACGTTCGCCAAAGTGCTCCCCTTTCTCTACTGGGGCGTCACGTTCCCGCAGTGCCACCAGGCGGCATCCACGTTGCGGAGGGACCTGGTCGCAGTGTATTACCCGCACCTACGTGTTTCGGGAGTAGCGTTCCCGTATGTGGCCGTCTGTGTTCAACACTTTATACAAATGCACTTAAAAAAGCACAAAATAATCAAGAAATAAAATAAAATAAAGAAATATGGACGTAGAGTCCCCAATGGTAACACTCTGTTTTGCTTCTTCACACTAAGGCACGTTCGCCAAAGTGCTCCCCTTTCTCTACTGGGGCGTCACGTTCCCGCAGTGCCACCAGGCGGCATCCACGTTGCGGAGGGACCTGGTCGCAGTGTATTACCCGCACCTACGTGTTTCGGGAGTAGCGTTCCCGTATGTGGCCGTCTGTGTTCAACACTTTATACAAATGCACTTAAAAAAGCACAAAATAATCAAGAAATAAAATAAAATAAAGAAATATGGACGTAGAGTCCCCAATGGTAACACTCTGTTTTGCTTCTTCACACTAAGGCACGTTCGCCAAAGTGCTCCCCTTTCTCTACTGGGGCGTCACGTTCCCGCAGTGCCACCAGGCGGCATCCACGTTGCGGAGGGACCTGGTCGCAGTGTATTACCCGCACCTACGTGTTTCGGGAGTAGCGTTCCCGTATGTGGCCGTCTGTGTTCAACACTTTATACAAATGCACTTAAAAAAGCACAAAATAATCAAGAAATAAAATAAAATAAAGAAATATGGACGTAGAGTCCCCAATGGTAACACTCTGTTTTGCTTCTTCACACTAAGGCACGTTCGCCAAAGTGCTCCCCTTTCTCTACTGGGGCGTCACGTTCCCGCAGTGCCACCAGGCGGCATCCACGTTGCGGAGGGACCTGGTCGCAGTGTATTACCCGCACCTACGTGTTTCGGGAGTAGCGTTCCCGTATGTGGCCGTCTGTGTTCAACACTTTATACAAATGCACTTAAAAAAGCACAAAATAATCAAGAAATAAAATAAAATAAAGAAATATGGACGTAGAGTCCCCAATGGTAACACTCTGTTTTGCTTCTTCACACTAAGGCACGTTCGCCAAAGTGCTCCCCTTTCTCTACTGGGGCGTCACGTTCCCGCAGTGCCACCAGGCGGCATCCACGTTGCGGAGGGACCTGGTCGCAGTGTATTACCCGCACCTACGTGTTTCGGGAGTAGCGTTCCCGTATGTGGCCGTCTGTGTTCAACACTTTATACAAATGCACTTAAAAAAGCACAAAATAATCAAGAAATAAAATAAAATAAAGAAATATGGACGTAGAGTCCCCAATGGTAACACTCTGTTTTGCTTCTTCACACTAAGGCACGTTCGCCAAAGTGCTCCCCTTTCTCTACTGGGGCGTCACGTTCCCGCAGTGCCACCAGGCGGCATCCACGTTGCGGAGGGACCTGGTCGCAGTGTATTACCCGCACCTACGTGTTTCGGGAGTAGCGTTCCCGTATGTGGCCGTCTGTGTTCAACACTTTATACAAATGCACTTAAAAAAGCACAAAATAATCAAGAAATAAAATAAAATAAAGAAATATGGACGTAGAGTCCCCAATGGTAACACTCTGTTTTGCTTCTTCACACTAAGGCACGTTCGCCAAAGTGCTCCCCTTTCTCTACTGGGGCGTCACGTTCCCGCAGTGCCACCAGGCGGCATCCACGTTGCGGAGGGACCTGGTCGCAGTGTATTACCCGCACCTACGTGTTTCGGGAGTAGCGTTCCCGTATGTGGCCGTCTGTGTTCAACACTTTATACAAATGCACTTAAAAAAGCACAAAATAATCAAGAAATAAAATAAAATAAAGAAATATGGACGTAGAGTCCCCAATGGTAACACTCTGTTTTGCTTCTTCACACTAAGGCACGTTCGCCAAAGTGCTCCCCTTTCTCTACTGGGGCGTCACGTTCCCGCAGTGCCACCAGGCGGCATCCACGTTGCGGAGGGACCTGGTCGCAGTGTATTACCCGCACCTACGTGTTTCGGGAGTAGCGTTCCCGTATGTGGCCGTCTGTGTTCAACACTTTATACAAATGCACTTAAAAAAGCACAAAATAATCAAGAAATAAAATAAAATAAAGAAATATGGACGTAGAGTCCCCAATGGTAACACTCTGTTTTGCTTCTTCACACTAAGGCACGTTCGCCAAAGTGCTCCCCTTTCTCTACTGGGGCGTCACGTTCCCGCAGTGCCACCAGGCGGCATCCACGTTGCGGAGGGACCTGGTCGCAGTGTATTACCCGCACCTACGTGTTTCGGGAGTAGCGTTCCCGTATGTGGCCGTCTGTGTTCAACACTTTATACAAATGCACTTAAAAAAGCACAAAATAATCAAGAAATAAAATAAAATAAAGAAATATGGACGTAGAGTCCCCAATGGTAACACTCTGTTTTGCTTCTTCACACTAAGGCACGTTCGCCAAAGTGCTCCCCTTTCTCTACTGGGGCGTCACGTTCCCGCAGTGCCACCAGGCGGCATCCACGTTGCGGAGGGACCTGGTCGCAGTGTATTACCCGCACCTACGTGTTTCGGGAGTAGCGTTCCCGTATGTGGCCGTCTGTGTTCAACACTTTATACAAATGCACTTAAAAAAGCACAAAATAATCAAGAAATAAAATAAAATAAAGAAATATGGACGTAGAGTCCCCAATGGTAACACTCTGTTTTGCTTCTTCACACTAAGGCACGTTCGCCAAAGTGCTCCCCTTTCTCTACTGGGGCGTCACGTTCCCGCAGTGCCACCAGGCGGCATCCACGTTGCGGAGGGACCTGGTCGCAGTGTATTACCCGCACCTACGTGTTTCGGGAGTAGCGTTCCCGTATGTGGCCGTCTGTGTTCAACACTTTATACAAATGCACTTAAAAAAGCACAAAATAATCAAGAAATAAAATAAAATAAAGAAATATGGACGTAGAGTCCCCAATGGTAACACTCTGTTTTGCTTCTTCACACTAAGGCACGTTCGCCAAAGTGCTCCCCTTTCTCTACTGGGGCGTCACGTTCCCGCAGTGCCACCAGGCGGCATCCACGTTGCGGAGGGACCTGGTCGCAGTGTATTACCCGCACCTACGTGTTTCGGGAGTAGCGTTCCCGTATGTGGCCGTCTGTGTTCAACACTTTATACAAATGCACTTAAAAAAGCACAAAATAATCAAGAAATAAAATAAAATAAAGAAATATGGACGTAGAGTCCCCAATGGTAACACTCTGTTTTGCTTCTTCACACTAAGGCACGTTCGCCAAAGTGCTCCCCTTTCTCTACTGGGGCGTCACGTTCCCGCAGTGCCACCAGGCGGCATCCACGTTGCGGAGGGACCTGGTCGCAGTGTATTACCCGCACCTACGTGTTTCGGGAGTAGCGTTCCCGTATGTGGCCGTCTGTGTTCAACACTTTATACAAATGCACTTAAAAAAGCACAAAATAATCAAGAAATAAAATAAAATAAAGAAATATGGACGTAGAGTCCCCAATGGTAACACTCTGTTTTGCTTCTTCACACTAAGGCACGTTCGCCAAAGTGCTCCCCTTTCTCTACTGGGGCGTCACGTTCCCGCAGTGCCACCAGGCGGCATCCACGTTGCGGAGGGACCTGGTCGCAGTGTATTACCCGCACCTACGTGTTTCGGGAGTAGCGTTCCCGTATGTGGCCGTCTGTGTTCAACACTTTATACAAATGCACTTAAAAAAGCACAAAATAATCAAGAAATAAAATAAAATAAAGAAATATGGACGTAGAGTCCCCAATGGTAACACTCTGTTTTGCTTCTTCACACTAAGGCACGTTCGCCAAAGTGCTCCCCTTTCTCTACTGGGGCGTCACGTTCCCGCAGTGCCACCAGGCGGCATCCACGTTGCGGAGGGACCTGGTCGCAGTGTATTACCCGCACCTACGTGTTTCGGGAGTAGCGTTCCCGTATGTGGCCGTCTGTGTTCAACACTTTATACAAATGCACTTAAAAAAGCACAAAATAATCAAGAAATAAAATAAAATAAAGAAATATGGACGTAGAGTCCCCAATGGTAACACTCTGTTTTGCTTCTTCACACTAAGGCACGTTCGCCAAAGTGCTCCCCTTTCTCTACTGGGGCGTCACGTTCCCGCAGTGCCACCAGGCGGCATCCACGTTGCGGAGGGACCTGGTCGCAGTGTATTACCCGCACCTACGTGTTTCGGGAGTAGCGTTCCCGTATGTGGCCGTCTGTGTTCAACACTTTATACAAATGCACTTAAAAAAGCACAAAATAATCAAGAAATAAAATAAAATAAAGAAATATGGACGTAGAGTCCCCAATGGTAACACTCTGTTTTGCTTCTTCACACTAAGGCACGTTCGCCAAAGTGCTCCCCTTTCTCTACTGGGGCGTCACGTTCCCGCAGTGCCACCAGGCGGCATCCACGTTGCGGAGGGACCTGGTCGCAGTGTATTACCCGCACCTACGTGTTTCGGGAGTAGCGTTCCCGTATGTGGCCGTCTGTGTTCAACACTTTATACAAATGCACTTAAAAAAGCACAAAATAATCAAGAAATAAAATAAAATAAAGAAATATGGACGTAGAGTCCCCAATGGTAACACTCTGTTTTGCTTCTTCACACTAAGGCACGTTCGCCAAAGTGCTCCCCTTTCTCTACTGGGGCGTCACGTTCCCGCAGTGCCACCAGGCGGCATCCACGTTGCGGAGGGACCTGGTCGCAGTGTATTACCCGCACCTACGTGTTTCGGGAGTAGCGTTCCCGTATGTGGCCGTCTGTGTTCAACACTTTATACAAATGCACTTAAAAAAGCACAAAATAATCAAGAAATAAAATAAAATAAAGAAATATGGACGTAGAGTCCCCAATGGTAACACTCTGTTTTGCTTCTTCACACTAAGGCACGTTCGCCAAAGTGCTCCCCTTTCTCTACTGGGGCGTCACGTTCCCGCAGTGCCACCAGGCGGCATCCACGTTGCGGAGGGACCTGGTCGCAGTGTATTACCCGCACCTACGTGTTTCGGGAGTAGCGTTCCCGTATGTGGCCGTCTGTGTTCAACACTTTATACAAATGCACTTAAAAAAGCACAAAATAATCAAGAAATAAAATAAAATAAAGAAATATGGACGTAGAGTCCCCAATGGTAACACTCTGTTTTGCTTCTTCACACTAAGGCACGTTCGCCAAAGTGCTCCCCTTTCTCTACTGGGGCGTCACGTTCCCGCAGTGCCACCAGGCGGCATCCACGTTGCGGAGGGACCTGGTCGCAGTGTATTACCCGCACCTACGTGTTTCGGGAGTAGCGTTCCCGTATGTGGCCGTCTGTGTTCAACACTTTATACAAATGCACTTAAAAAAGCACAAAATAATCAATAAATAAAATAAAATAAAGAAATATGGACGTAGAGTCCCCAATGGTAACACTCTGTTTTGCTTCTTCACACTAAGGCACGTTCGCCAAAGTGCTCCCCTTTCTCTACTGGGGCGTCACGTTCCCGCAGTGCCACCAGGCGGCATCCACGTTGCGGAGGGACCTGGTCGCAGTGTATTACCCGCACCTACGTGTTTCGGGAGTAGCGTTCCCGTATGTGGCCGTCTGTGTTCAACACTTTATACAAATGCACTTAAAAAAGCACAAAATAATCAAGAAATAAAATAAAATAAAGAAATATGGACGTAGAGTCCCCAATGGTAACACTCTGTTTTGCTTCTTCACACTAAGGCACGTTCGCCAAAGTGCTCCCCTTTCTCTACTGGGGCGTCACGTTCCCGCAGTGCCACCAGGCGGCATCCACGTTGCGGAGGGACCTGGTCGCAGTGTATTACCCGCACCTACGTGTTTCGGGAGTAGCGTTCCCGTATGTGGCCGTCTGTGTTCAACACTTTATACAAATGCACTTAAAAAAGCACAAAATAATCAATAAATAAAATAAAATAAAGAAATATGGACGTAGAGTCCCCAATGGTAACACTCTGTTTTGCTTCTTCACACTAAGGCACGTTCGCCAAAGTGCTCCCCTTTCTCTACTGGGGCGTCACGTTCCCGCAGTGCCACCAGGCGGCATCCACGTTGCGGAGGGACCTGGTCGCAGTGTATTACCCGCACCTACGTGTTTCGGGAGTAGCGTTCCCGTATGTGGCCGTCTGTGTTCAACACTTTATACAAATGCACTTAAAAAAGCACAAAATAATCAAGAAATAAAATAAAATAAAGAAATATGGACGTAGAGTCCCCAATGGTAACACTCTGTTTTGCTTCTTCACACTAAGGCACGTTCGCCAAAGTGCTCCCCTTTCTCTACTGGGGCGTCACGTTCCCGCAGTGCCACCAGGCGGCATCCACGTTGCGGAGGGACCTGGTCGCAGTGTATTACCCGCACCTACGTGTTTCGGGAGTAGCGTTCCCGTATGTGGCCGTCTGTGTTCAACACTTTATACAAATGCACTTAAAAAAGCACAAAATAATCAAGAAATAAAATAAAATAAAGAAATATGGACGTAGAGTCCCCAATGGTAACACTCTGTTTTGCTTCTTCACACTAAGGCACGTTCGCCAAAGTGCTCCCCTTTCTCTACTGGGGCGTCACGTTCCCGCAGTGCCACCAGGCGGCATCCACGTTGCGGAGGGACCTGGTCGCAGTGTATTACCCGCACCTACGTGTTTCGGGAGTAGCGTTCCCGTATGTGGCCGTCTGTGTTCAACACTTTATACAAATGCACTTAAAAAAGCACAAAATAATCAATAAATAAAATAAAATAAAGAAATATGGACGTAGAGTCCCCAATGGTAACACTCTGTTTTGCTTCTTCACACTAAGGCACGTTCGCCAAAGTGCTCCCCTTTCTCTACTGGGGCGTCACGTTCCCGCAGTGCCACCAGGCGGCATCCACGTTGCGGAGGGACCTGGTCGCAGTGTATTACCCGCACCTACGTGTTTCGGGAGTAGCGTTCCCGTATGTGGCCGTCTGTGTTCAACACTTTATACAAATGCACTTAAAAAAGCACAAAATAATCAAGAAATAAAATAAAATAAAGAAATATGGACGTAGAGTCCCCAATGGTAACACTCTGTTTTGCTTCTTCACACTAAGGCACGTTCGCCAAAGTGCTCCCCTTTCTCTACTGGGGCGTCACGTTCCCGCAGTGCCACCAGGCGGCATCCACGTTGCGGAGGGACCTGGTCGCAGTGTATTACCCGCACCTACGTGTTTCGGGAGTAGCGTTCCCGTATGTGGCCGTCTGTGTTCAACACTTTATACAAATGCACTTAAAAAAGCACAAAATAATCAAGAAATAAAATAAAATAAAGAAATATGGACGTAGAGTCCCCAATGGTAACACTCTGTTTTGCTTCTTCACACTAAGGCACGTTCGCCAAAGTGCTCCCCTTTCTCTACTGGGGCGTCACGTTCCCGCAGTGCCACCAGGCGGCATCCACGTTGCGGAGGGACCTGGTCGCAGTGTATTACCCGCACCTACGTGTTTCGGGAGTAGCGTTCCCGTATGTGGCCGTCTGTGTTCAACACTTTATACAAATGCACTTAAAAAAGCACAAAATAATCAAGAAATAAAATAAAATAAAGAAATATGGACGTAGAGTCCCCAATGGTAACACTCTGTTTTGCTTCTTCACACTAAGGCA
Source organism: Schistocerca nitens (assembly GCF_023898315.1). Taxonomy (NCBI): domain Eukaryota; kingdom Metazoa; phylum Arthropoda; class Insecta; order Orthoptera; family Acrididae; genus Schistocerca; species Schistocerca nitens. The sequence continues at coordinate 482,332,164 of NC_064614.1, read as the reverse complement.
CGTTCGCCAAAGTGCTCCCCTTTCTCTACTGGGGCGTCACGTTCCCGCAGTGCCACCAGGCGGCATCCACGTTGCGGAGGGACCTGGTCGCAGTGTATTACCCGCACCTACGTGTTTCGGGAGTAGCGTTCCCGTATGTGGCCGTCTGTGTTCAACACTTTATACAAATGCACTTAAAAAAGCACAAAATAATCAAGAAATAAAATAAAATAAAGAAATATGGACGTAGAGTCCCCAATGGTAACACTCTGTTTTGCTTCTTCACACTAAGGCACGTTCGCCAAAGTGCTCCCCTTTCTCTACTGGGGCGTCACGTTCCCGCAGTGCCACCAGGCGGCATCCACGTTGCGGAGGGACCTGGTCGCAGTGTATTACCCGCACCTACGTGTTTCGGGAGTAGCGTTCCCGTATGTGGCCGTCTGTGTTCAACACTTTATACAAATGCACTTAAAAAAGCACAAAATAATCAAGAAATAAAATAAAATAAAGAAATATGGACGTAGAGTCCCCAATGGTAACACTCTGTTTTGCTTCTTCACACTAAGGCACGTTCGCCAAAGTGCTCCCCTTTCTCTACTGGGGCGTCACGTTCCCGCAGTGCCACCAGGCGGCATCCACGTTGCGGAGGGACCTGGTCGCAGTGTATTACCCGCACCTACGTGTTTCGGGAGTAGCGTTCCCGTATGTGGCCGTCTGTGTTCAACACTTTATACAAATGCACTTAAAAAAGCACAAAATAATCAAGAAATAAAATAAAATAAAGAAATATGGACGTAGAGTCCCCAATGGTAACACTCTGTTTTGCTTCTTCACACTAAGGCACGTTCGCCAAAGTGCTCCCCTTTCTCTACTGGGGCGTCACGTTCCCGCAGTGCCACCAGGCGGCATCCACGTTGCGGAGGGACCTGGTCGCAGTGTATTACCCGCACCTACGTGTTTCGGGAGTAGCGTTCCCGTATGTGGCCGTCTGTGTTCAACACTTTATACAAATGCACTTAAAAAAGCACAAAATAATCAAGAAATAAAATAAAATAAAGAAATATGGACGTAGAGTCCCCAATGGTAACACTCTGTTTTGCTTCTTCACACTAAGGCACGTTCGCCAAAGTGCTCCCCTTTCTCCACTGGTAACGCCGAACGCATCTGCTTGTCACACCAGCTGCCTTCCCGTACACTGGTTATCTCTGTAAACAAGTTCACGGCTTCAGCTGGCTTCACTGATCCACCAACCGTCCCACTGTATTCCAAAGATGTCACCGGGGACATCAAGAAACAATATTGTCAACAGTTACCATTGCAAACTGCTTACATAAATTTTACTGCTGCTAAATTCAAAAAGGATCCATGAACCCGTTGAAAAATCCGCTACCTGTCTCTCCCGCTCGTACGTTAAGTACGTTATCAAATTTATCTCCGTCAATAGCCATTTCTAGTTCTTCAAGTAGGTCAAGTATCCTTCCTTTATTCACTTCGTGCGCCAGCAGTAAATTCTTTTCAATGCCTATTAGTGAGTGGCCAGTCTCATGTTATGTGTTCAGCTACTACACATTTACCACGAATGCAAAGTCTGAAAACTTGCGTGTTGTCTTCATAAAAAGGTGAAGTTTCGCGTCCTGGCTCGAGACAGGTCAGTCGGTTCCGACCGACCGCCGTCTCACCCCTCTGCCAACGGCATCACTTGAGACCCAGAAAATATTAGATACAGGCTCCCAGGTAGATGCTATTTTTCTTGACTTCCGGAAGGAGTTCGATACAGTTGCGCACTGTCGCCTGATAAACAAAGTAAGAGCCTACGGAATATCAGACCAGCTGTGTGGCTGGATTGAAGAGTTTTTAGCAAACAGAACACAGCATGTTGTTATCAATGGAGAGACGTCTACAGACGTTAAAGTAACCTCTGGCGTGCCACAGGGGAGTGTTATGGGACCATTGCTTTTCACAATATATATAAATGACCTAGTAGATAGTGTCGGAAGTTCCATGCGGCGTTTCGCGGATGATGCTGTAGTATACAGAGAAGTTGCAGCATTAGAAAATTGTAGCGAAATGCAGGAAGATCTGCAGCGGATAGGCACTTAGTGCAGGGAGTGGCAACTGTCCCTTAATATAGACAAATGTAATGCATTGCGAATACATAGAAAGAAGGATCCTTTATTGTATGATTATATGATAGCGGAACAAACACTGGTAGCAGTTACTTCTGTAAAATATCTGGGAGTATGCGTGCGGAACGATTTGAAGTGGAATGATCATATAAAATTAATTGTTGGTAAGGCGGGTACCACGTTGAGATTCATTGGGAGAGTCCTTAGAAAATGTAGTCCATCAACAAAGGAGGTGGCTTACAAAACACTCGTTCGACCTATACTTGAGTATTGCTCATCAGTGTGGGATCCGTACCAGATCGGGTTGACGGAGGAGATAGAGAAGATCCAAAGAAGAGCGGCGCGTTTCATCACAGGGTTATTTGGTAACCGTGATAGCGTTACGGAGATGTTTAATAAACTCAAGTGGCAGACTCTGCAAGAGAGGCGCTCTGCATCGCGGTGTAGCTAGCTCGCCAGGTTTCGAGAGGGTGCGTTTCTGGATGAGGTATCGAATATATTGCTTCCCCCTACTTATACCTCCCGAGGAGATCACGAATGTAAAATTAGAGAGATTCGAGCGCGCACGGAGGCTTTCAGACAGTCGTTCTTCCCGCGAACCATACGCGACTGGAACAGGAAAGGGAGGTAATGACAGTGGCACGTAAAGTGCCTTCCGCCACACACCGTTGGATGGCTTGCGGAGTATAAATGTAGATGAATGTAGATGTAGACTTTCCGCGATGTGGAGTGGAATGTGGTCACCACACCGCTCTACCGATCGCTGTCAAGTCTGTTGCCATTGGAATCGCTGCTTCTCGGTCACGTCGCTTCTCAGCTGATCTCAGAAAGCTTAGTGCACACCGTCCCAGTCCTCCCAGCAAGAAAAAATCCGTAACAGTACCGAGAATCAAACCAGCGCCCTGCGACTAGCAGCCATATCGTGTTTCAAATGTTCTTTCTGTCTGTCCCGTTCACCACGTATCATAAGGTGCACACTGTATTTTGTACAGCCACGCCTCGTTCCCGATCTCATGCCTTCAACTATGTCTTAGTTTTTCGCTTGGAATGCCATATTCGGCAGTTTCTTTGAGACTTTTCTGAAATACGGCTTGGTAACTATCTTTTTTATGCTTAGCTAGTTCCTCTTTTTTGTTTCCTCTTTGCCCAGTGGGTAAGACGATTCGCCATACTTGCATCGTATTTGTTGTTTACAGCCACTTTTTTAATAATGTTTAACTTGATTAGTCTACATAAATTCGCAGGTGGCGTGATTGGTTAGTAATCTCATCTGTTGCTGTTCGCTTTCTAAAATACACAATTTGTCTTGCTTCATTATCTCTAGGTCGAAAAACTGAATACGATTTTTACTATAGCGTTCCATTGGACAATCAAATTCTTGGAGGAACCTATTAAATTTATTAACTGTTACATCGGTTTCGGCCTCGGTTTCTTTCTATGAACAACATGTTGTCATCAAAGCGTATATAGGCTCTAGTATACTACCTTTTCCACTAAGAGCTCGGTAGATTTTATAACGTTCTCTCCCAAACTATTCTTAAAACTTTCCGCTTTCTGCTCGAAAGATGGACAACATCAGAAACTTAAGAATTATAACAGGCTTAAAACTGGATTAATTAGAGCGGATGCAACATCTTTCACTTGAATATGTAGACTGATATAACGTGTTAGAGTGAAGGGTCAGTATTAGAAATTTTGTGTTGTCACGATAGATCATTAAAACATTTTTGCAGGTCCAAAGAGAAAAATTTGTAACGTGTGTTACATACAACACAGTAAACAGATTTACATAAAGGTACAGGATAAACCAAGAGAAAAAAAATGCTATAGATATTCATTCTGCGGAGCTCCAATATAACTCAGTTGTAGTTCTTTGGCGGACCGCGGTGGCCGAGCGGTTCTAGGCGCTTCAGTACGCAATCGCGCAACTGCTCCGGTCGCAGGTTCGAATCCTGCCTCGGGCATGGATGTGTGTAATGTCCTTAGGTTAGTTAGGCTTAAGTAGTTCTAAGTTCTAGGGGACTGATGACCTCAGATGTTAAGTCCCATAGTGCTCAGAGCCATTTGAATTTTTGTAGTTCTTTGCTAGATTGTAAACTGTTCGCCTGCCGCTTGTTTAAAGTAGAACATGCATGGCAAAATGGCGTGGCAACTGTGATGCAATGCGAGCCATAGATGAAGGGTGAACGATGAGTGTGGAGATGTGTACGGGGAATGTACATGTTGAGCAACTGGCTTGCCAGATGAACCAAGGGGCTACCAGCAGTGTCTCCTCGACGGCCGTTCACCGAACGTTGCGTTTGCGCCACCGTGGCAGGCGCCTGGTTCATGCTCCCACGCTGTCTGCTTTTCATCGGTGACGAAGGCTGAAATTTTCAGACAAATGCCGCAACCGTACGTCCATTGAGTGGCGACAGGTGGCCTTTCCAAATAACTCACGTTTTTTGCTCCATCCGTGTGAAACGTCTGAAAGCGAACATCCTACAAGCGGACGAGGGTCCGAGCCGGACGAGGAAGCGTTATGTGCTGCGGAATGTTTTCATAGCATTCCCTGGGTGATCTCGTTCTGGAAGGCGCAATGGATCAACATAAGTATAGCAGTTATCCTTGGAGACCATGTCCGCACCTACCTCCAGTTTGTTTTTTTCCTCGGCACTGTGACAACTACCAACAGGACAATGCAACTTATCTCATTTCGCAGTATACGTGCGTAGTTCCAATGGCACCATTATGCGTTTACCGTACGCAGCTGGCAATCAAACTGCCCGAATTTAAACCCAATCGAGATCCTGTGTGTTACCACCTCGATCGAGCTGTTCGCGCCGTGGGTCCTCAACCGAAAAACGAAGCCCAGCTGGCCACGGCACTGGACTCGGCGTTAGAGATGGGCAAAACTGTTCTTTTCAGAGATTGGATCAGAACTGTTCACTCCCTGAAATGAATTAGCTGTTTTTCATGACTCACCACTCATTTACAAAAGAAAATAAATGAAAGGCACATTGCCCTTTAAACTTGGTTTATTCCAGTACTATACCTGTATTTTGATCTTATTTGATCATATTTTGAAGTAACATAGATAATGAGTAAGAATTTTGTATTGTTTATTGAAATTTCCACGATATGACAAAGTTTTTGATTATTGATTTATTTTGCACTAGCGTGGTTTTTTGGGTGATCGGAAAATGTTGTAGCTTGAGATTTACATTAACAATATATTTGGCTATAATGTATTAAAATTTCATTAACCTCATACAAATACATCGTAAGCCATATATTTTTCCTTTCGAAGACGCCTAAAATCGCAAAATCCGTATCAGAATAAGAAAAAAATATATAAATTTGACTGTAAAACGAAAGTGCTGCATATAGCCTTACGCAGAATAAAACAAGGAAAATATTGGTGTATCACATTTTGCGATACGTTTATCGGTTCGCTCGTAATTAAAGCGTAAATTCGAGTGTCCATAATAAAAATCCTATAGTAAGAGTAGTCATCAGGAACCTAATCTAATCAGTTTAAACAAATAAAAATAAAATAAAAACAATTGATGTATACATAACATAATAATGTAATATACATAGCGGTATTACTACGAAGAACAATATCCAGTGGGGACAAACTCCGATGCAGAGGCGCTGAGTCGAGCAGGTCGAGCCGCGAGCTGTATTACTGCGTGAGCTGAGACCGCAGAGACCAGAGTGACACCAGAGTCGCTTTGCTCGACGCTCTGGCTAGAGTCGAGACGGTGGGATGAGCGTTGAGCGGGCGAGTTCCGAGGGTGAGGGGAGCTCACCCGCTCCGAGACAAATCGTCCGCTCCCTTGCGAGCAGGTTTTTGCAAGTAGTTCCTATGTTATCCGCTAGGTGGCTCTCTGTCCTGTTGCTGGCATCAACTGCCCAGAGGGCAGGACGTGCGACTGAAACGATCGCCGACAGAGTGCGATGCGAAGTTAAGCTGCGCCAGACACTGCACAGTGCACACGGCAGACGACGCACAGAGACGGCCCGGCATATGTGAAACACAAAATCCAATGGGGCACTGCACAATGCAGGCAGCCAAGGTAGAAGCAGGGCAGAGGCCGGCGCTGGCTGTGTTGTGTGGCGTGCACTGTGCTCTGACCAGCAGAGGCGCTGCTGATATGCTCCGTCTCTCTCTCTCTCTCTCTCTCTCTCTCTCTCTCTCTCTCTGCCTGGGAAACGTTTGGAGCTACCGTTCTTTTTTTCTGAATCACTGATTGTTCACTCCATTGAAAGATTGAACTCTATGAATTAGTTCAAGAGCGGATCCCCCATCTCTACTCGGCGTGGCTCCAGATCCCTGTCCGTACCTTTCAAAACCTCACTGACTCGCTCCGTGCACGTCTCGCAGCAGTCCGGCTTTCGACATACAATATACTCATAATTATTTCGGTTTATGTGCCGTGGGAGTAACATAAAAATTGAGAATAAAGAAAAGTTGCTACGATGGGAGTCGACACTATGATCTTCGGACGACCGTTCTGTTAAGTTTCCGCTGCGCCAACCGCCGCCTAGAGACTACGCTAACATACGACGGGCGTTTGAAAAGTCTGTAAACATAAGAACTACTTACATGTTAGGGGTAAATCTATTTCATTTTTCGACATAGTCCCCTTTCAGCCTTACACACTTCGCCCAACGCTGTTCTCATTTGTTGATCCCTTCCGAATAATACACTATTAGCCATTAAAATTGCTATACCAAGAAGAAATGCAGATGACAAACGGGTATTCATTGGACAGATATATTATACTAGAACTGACATGTGATTACATTTTCACGCAATTTGGGTGGATAGATCCTTCAAAATCATTACCCAGAACAACCACCTTTGGCTGTAATAACGGCCTTGATACGCCTGGGCATTGAGTCAAACAGAGCTTGGATGGCGTGTACAGGTACAGCTGCCCATGCAGCTTCAACACGATACCACAGTTCATCAACAGTAGTGACTGGCGTATTGTGACGAGCCAATTGCTCGGCCACCATTAACCAGACGTTTTCAGTTGGTGAGAGATCTGAAGAAGGTGCTGCCCAGGGCAGCTGTCGAACATTTTCTGTATGCAGAAACGCCCGTACAGGACATGCAACATGCGGTCGTCCGTTATCCTGCTGAAATTTAGGGTTTCGCAGGGATCGAATGAAGGGTAGCGCCACGGGTCCCACTGTTCAAAGTGCCGTCAATGCGAACAAGAGGTGACCGAGACGCGTAACCAATGTCACCCCATATCATCACGCCGGGTGATACGCCAGTATGGCGATGAGGAATACACGCTTCCAATGTGCGTTCACCGCGATGTCGCCAAACACGGATGCGACCATCATGATGTAAACAGAACCTGGATTCATCCGAAAAAATGACGTTTTGCCATTTGTGCATCCAGGTTCGTCGTTGAGTACACCATCGCAGGGTCAAGTGTAACCGCAGCCATGGTCTCCAAGCTGATAGTCCACGCTGCTGCAAACGTCGTCGAACTGTTCGTGCAGATGATTGTTGTATTGCAAACGTCCCGATCTTTTGACTCAGGGGTCGAGACGTGGCTGCACAATCCGTTACAGCCATCCGGATAAGATGCCTGTCATCTCGACTGCTAGTGATACGTGGCCGTTGGGATCCAGCACGACGTTCCGTATTACCCTTCTGAACCCACCGATTCCATATTCTGCTAACGGTCATTGGATCTCGACCAACGCAGGCAGCAATGTCGCGATACGATAAACCGCAATCGCGATAGGCTACAATCCGACCTTTATCAAAATCGGAAACGTGATGGTACGCATTTTTCCTCCTTACACGAGGCATCACAACAACGTTTCACCAGGCAACGCCGGTCAACTGCTGTTTGTGTATGAGAATTCGGTTGGAAACTTTCCTCATGTCAGCACGTTGTAGGTGTCGCCACCGGCGCCAACTTTGTGTGAATGCTCTGAAAAGCTAATCATTTGCATATCACAGCATCTTCTTCCTGTCGGTTAAATTTCGCGTCTGTAGCACGTCATCTTCGTGGTGTAGCAATTTTAATGACCAGTAGTGTAGGAATTGTCCAAGTCTGCTAAATAGCTATTTGTTGCTGCAGTCACCTCCTCGTTTGAATAAAAACTTTGTCCCGCCAGCCATTTCTTCAAATTGGGGAACAAATAGTAGTCCGAGGAAGCCAAGTCTGGAGAATAGGGGGAATATGAAACAAGTTAGAATCCTATTTCCAGTAAATTTGCGACCACAACTGCTGAGATGTGTCCTGGTGCATTGTCGTGATGGAAAAGGACTTTTTGCCGTCCAATAGCCGGCCTTTTTCTTGCAGCTCGGTTTTCAAACAGTCCAATAACGATGAATAATATACACCTGTAATAATTTTACCCTTTTCCATATAGTCGATGAGGATTATACCTTGCGAATCCCAAAAGACAGTCGCCATAACCTTTCCGGACGAAGGAATGGTCTTCGCCTTTTTAATGCAGATTCTCCCATGGTACCCCATTGTGTAGATTGCTGTATGGTCTCAGAAGTATAGTAATGTATCCATGTTTCATCCACAGTGACGAAACGACGCTTAAAGTCCTGTGGATTCTTCCAGAATAGCTGCAAACCTTACTTGCAACACGTCACACGATTCCGATTTTGGTTAAGCGTGAGCAATCGCGGAACGCATCTTGCGGATAGCTTTCTCATGTCCAAATGTTTATGCAAAATATTATATACCCGTTCATTCGAGATGCCCACAGCACTAACAATCTCACGCCCCTTAACTCTTATGTCATCCATCACCATATCATGGATTTTATCAATGATTTCTGGAGTCGTAACCTTCACAGGGCGTCCAGAACGTTCAACATCACTTGTGCCCATATTGCCGGTCCGAAAATTTTGAAACCACTTATAAACTGTTCTAATCGAGGGTGCAGAGTCTCCGTAAAGTTCATCAAGCTTCTCTTTACTTTCCTGAGGCGTTTTACCTTTCATAAATTAATGTTTAATCATCACACGAAATCCTTCTTCGTCCATTTTTTGACAATCACTCGACTTCCTTGATTCACACGAATGCCAAACACAAAGAAATAGACCAATATGGCTGAAACTTGGTGTGAGTTCTTTCCAAAGATGCTACTATCTAAACATGACCTCGATACGCGCCGGTGGTGCCATCTCGCGGACTTCGCACGGACTTTTCAAACGCCCCTCGTACATGGCTCATGATGCGTCTGACCCACGCCAAAAATGCTACTTTTTTCTAAACACTTGGCGATCTCAAGCTTCCAATTCTGTCACTTTCATTCCTCGCCAAGCCTTGCGTATACCATAAATTTGGAGAAAATCGGTGATGAAGAGTAGGCACGGACCACTTGTAAGGGACGATAAAGGATTATGCGGCCTCTGTACGTACCCTGATCTCTCTTATCATATTCTCAGGAGCACTACGTGAAGTGTGCGATGGTGGCAGCATAATGCTTCCTCAGTCTTCTTCGGATAGAATTTCTCTAAATTTACCCAAACGCGTATCGCTAGAACTACACCATCTTTCATCTAAGGATGTCTGTTAAGCCTGATTCCAAACACTGGAACAATATAGCAGAATTGGTTGCTCCCAGCATCTTTTATGCGATTCCTTTTCCAGCTGCACCCCATTTTTAGTGAACCGTTACAACAAAGATTTCCATTGGTCTTCCCTAATACCGATTTCACGTGATCGTCGCATTTCGTATCACTTCTTAGTATTACTCCTAGATACTCTGAAAGGTTAGAAGCCGTCTGGCTTTCCTCCTTTCATTTACATGCTAAATTCATACGTCCCTTGTCACGACTGGCTACAAAATAACTTTTATCTTAATAATATGAATATTTATATATGTGATTGGAGAGAGAGAGATCGATTTTGATTGAGACTTTACTTTAAGTCATAACTGGTATCTGAAATTTGGTTGCTGCCTCCTTAAATGATCAGCTTCTGAACCAGTTGGTGACGTATTATAATTTGGAGGAAGTTATTGTTCTTTAAGATTTAAAGTACGACTATGTTGGTTAGTTGGCCGTATTGTGGATAGCTTTGAGACCAAGTTTTCGTAGCGTATCATACCTAAGCGGCCATTGTTGTAAGTAAATAAGATCAAACAGCAATCTGCTTTTCGTGAAAAAAGGAGATTGCTTGGCACGCAAACTTCCTTCAAACTACACATCCTGCTACATCAAAATTGGTCAGTGGGGTGCAGCACCATATTATTGTACAAGAACATAATCCAATTACTGTAATTAAGAAATTATGAGAGGTTATTACGTATTGAATGAAAACTATAGAGAATGCATTTCTTTTCCTTTATTTTACTCAACTTTGTACGCTTACAAATCTGTCGATTGATAGACGGCGAAGACAATGAAGTTCACCTCCTTTTCCAAAAACAAGATATTTCTATTCTTCACGGCCTTGCTGTGCCGTGCTGGTACTGAGAACGGCTGAAAGCAAAGGGGAACTACAGCCGTAATTTTTCCCGAGGGCATGCAGGTTTACTGTATGGTTAAATGATGATGGCGTCCTCTTGGGTAAAATATTCCGGAGGTAAAATAGTCCCCCATTCGGATCTCCGGGCGGGGACTACTCAAGAGCACATCGTTCAACGGATCGGAGCGTGGAATGTCAGATCCCTTACTCGGGCAGGTAGGTTAGAAAATTTAAAAAGGGAAATGGATAGGTTAAAGTTAGATATAGTGGGAATTAGTGAAGTTCGGTGGCAGGAGGAACAAGACTTTTGGTCAGGCGAATACAGGGCTATAAATACAAAATCAAATAGGGGTAATGCAGGAGTAGGTTTAATAATGAATAAAAAAAATAGGAGTGCGGGTAAACTGCTACAGACAGCGTAGTGAACGCATTATTGTGGCCAAGATAGACACGAAGCCCACGCCTACTACAGTAGTACAAGTTTATATGCCTACTAGCTCTGCAGATGATGAAGAAATTGATGAAATGTATGATGAGATAAAAGAAATTATTCAGGTAGTGAAGGGAGACGAAAATTTAATAGTCATGGTTGACTGGAATTCGGCAGTAGGAAAAGGGAGAGAAGGAAACCTAGTAGCTGAATATGGATTGGGAATAAGAAAGGAAAGAGGAAGCCGCCTGGTAGAATTTTGCACAGAGCACAACTTAATCATAGCTAACACTTGGTTTAAGAATCATGAAAGAAGGTTGTATATATGGAAGAAGCCTGGAGATACTGACAGGTTTCAGATAGATTATATAATGGTAAGACAGAGATTTATGAACCACGTTTTAAATTATAAGACATTTCCAGGGGCAGATGTGGACTCTCACCACAATCTATTGGCTATGAACTGTAGATTAAAACTGAAGAAATTGCAAAAAGGTGGGAATTTAAGGAGATGGGACCTGGATAAACTGACTAAACTAGATGTTGTACAGAGTTTCAGGGAGAGCGTAAGGGAACAATTGACAGGAATGGAGGAAAGACATACAGTAGAAGAAGAATGGGTAACTTTGAGGGATGAAGTAGTGAAGACAGCAGAGGATCAAGTAGGTAAAAAGACAAGGGCTAGTAGAAATCCTTGGGTAACAGAATAAATATTGAATTTAATTCATGAAAGGAGAAAACATAAAAATGCAGTAAATGAAGTAGGCCAAAAGGAATACAAACGTTTCAAAAATGAGATCGACTGGAAATCCAAAATGGCTAAGCAGGGATGACTAGAGGACAAATGTAAGGATGTAGAGGCTTATCTCACTAGGGGTAAGATAGATACTGCCTAAAGGAAAATTAAAGAGACCTTAGGAGAAAAGAGAACCACTTGTATGAATATCAAGAGCTCAGATGGAAGCCCAGTTCTAAGCAAAGAAGGGAAAGCAGAAATGTGGAAGGAGTATATAGAGGGTTTATACAAGGGCGATGTACTTGAGGACAATATTATGGAAATGGAAGAGGATGTAGATGAAGATGAAATGGGAGATAAGATACTGCGTGAAGAGTTTGACAGAGCACTGAAAGACCTGAGTCAAAACAAGGCCCCACGAGTAGACAACATTCCATTAGAACTGCTGATAGCCTTGGGAGAGCCAGTCCTGACAAAACTCTACCATCTGGTGAGCAAGATGTATGAGACAGGCGAAATACCCTCAGACTTCAAGAATAATATAATAATTCCAATCCCAAAGAAAGCAGGTGTTGACAGATGTGAAAATTACCGAACTATCAGTTTAATAAGTCACAGCTGCAAAATACTAATGCGAATTCTTTACAGACGAGTGGAAAAACTAGTATAAGCCGACCTCGGGGAAGATCAGTTTGGATTCCGTAGAAATATCGGAACACTTGAGACAATACTGACCCTACGACTTATCTTAGAAGCTAGATTAAGGAAAGGCAAACCTACGTTTCTAGCATTTGTAGACTTAGAGAAAGCTTTTGACAATGTTGACTGGAGTACTCTCTTTCAAATTGTGAAGGTGGCAGGGGTAAAATACAGGGAGCGAAAGGCTATTTACAATTTGTACAGAAACCAGATGGCAGTTATAAGGGTCGAGGGACATGAAAGGGAAGCAATGGTTGGGAAGGGAGTGAGACAGGGTTGTAGCCTCTCCCCAATGTTATTCAATCTGTATATTGAGCAAGCAGAGAAGGAAACAAAAGAAAAATTCGGAGTAGGTATTAAAATCCATAGAGAAGAAATAAAAACTTTGAGGTTCGCCGATGACATTGTAATTCTCTCAGAGACAGCAAAGGACTTGGAAGAGCAATTGAACGGAATGGATAGTGTCTTGAAAGGAGGATATAGGACGAACATCAACGAAAGCAAAACGAGGATAATGGAATGTAGTCGAATTAAGTCGGGTGATGCCGAGGGAATTAGATTAGGAAATGAGACAGTTAAAGTAGTAAAGGAGTTTTGCTATTTGGGGATCAAAATAACTGATGATGGTCGAAGTAGAGAGGATATAAAATGTAGACTGTCAGTGGCAAGGAAAGTGTTTCTGAAGAAGAGAAATTTGTTAACATCGAGTATAGATTTAAGTGTCAGGAAGTCGTTTCTGAAAGTATTTGTATGGAGTGAAGCCATGTATGGAAGTGAAACATGGACGATAAATAGTTTAGACAAGAAGAGAATAGAAGCTTTCGAAATGTGGTGCTACAGAAGAATGCTGTAGATTATATGGGTAGATCACATAACTAATGAGAAGGTATTGAATAGAATTGGGGAGAAGAGGAGTTTGTGGCACAACTTGACTAGAAGAAGTGATCGGTTGGTAGGACATGTTCTGAGGCATCAAGGGGTCACCAATTTAGTATTGGAGGGCAGCGTGGAGGGTAAAAATCGTAGAGGGAGACCAAGAGATGAATACACTAAACAGATTCAGAAGGATGTAGGTTGCAGTAGGTACTGGGAGATGAAGAAGCTTGCACAGGATAGAGCAGCATGGAGAGCTGCATCAAACTAGTCTCAGGACTGAAGACCACAACAACAACAACAACAGTGAAGTTTGTACACTTACAATTCTGTCGATTGATAGACGGCGACGTCAATGAAGTTCGCCTCCTTTTCCAAAAACAAGATATTTCTATTCTTCACTTCCAGAAAGTTTGTGTACATAAATATTTGGCAACTCTTGCACATACTTTACTCGGTTTTGTTTTATCACTAAAATATCAATTTTCATTAAATGTAACAATACGTTCTGAGCGACGGCCTAGCAACACGCCCTCTTTCCACAAGATTCAGATTAACAGTCCTCTTTTTTTAATAAATATTTTTTTTAAGACAAAAGTCTCACGTCGTGATTTAATGCTGGCAAATGTATTTCATAAAACTGCAGTGGTTGTCGGTCGAGGCTTGTACTTCCATTCTAAGAATGCGTGAGTACCTCTCAGTTCCCATAACTCTCTGAAAGTGACAGGGGAGACCACGCGGCATTCAGAGGCTTTACTCCAGCTTACGCCCGTCAAGGAGGGACCTGACAGGACTCACGGAACTCCCTTGTCAATGACGTTAAGACGATGATCGCGGCATTCGACACGTTTCGGCTCTGTAGAAGGTTGAGGGCGGTTGTCTCAAGTGCTGGCTTCCACCTAATAGTTAATGATGAGATATCACAAGTCTTGGAATGTCTGGGCCTACGCGGCGAGAGGGGAACCCTCGCGGGGTTCCAGTGACGTTGGTCAGGCTTCTGGAAATTCAGAAATCGCCTACTGACGTCAGACGGGAATTTCTAGAGCAAACTAGCGAGGAAGATATGACCCGATCAACCTTCGTCTGGAGACATTTTGTGGTGGGAACTTATTAAACGTAGGAGTTTTCGCGCTATTGGCGGGAGAGAGAAATAATGTTACTGATTTCGGTTGTGGCCGGAACGGCGAAAACAGCTGAGTCGGAGTGAGGGATACGTGAAGAAGGACACTCTTGATTTGGATGTGGAAGGTGAAAGATACTTTGAGTTCAGACAGTGCATGGGACTTCACGGTGTCCAAGTCCTTAGGGACAAGATTCAATCATGCACGGCCGACTTAACGCCACAGTAGATTAGTGAGAGTATGCATCGGCACCAACGATAGCTGGGCACTGAAGTCTGCAAAGGTGACGTACCATTGCCACAGTACCGTTAATCACGATTCCAGTGATAGTATTATTTTCATTTATTACTCAGTCACTGAAGAAACTAAGACATTTGGTGGGTTGTATTCGTATCAGTGATTGAGTGTGCAGCTATGATGCGTCAGTGGTCTCCCAATTGCTTCATACCTTTACTGCAATTACTTTTCGTGACACTCATGTCTCTCGGTCTTTTGCTATATCATTACTTTTAACACAATAAAACATCAATTTAATTGTATTTGTATTTCATTTGAAGTAACCTGCAGTTTCGTTCAATTGATTATTATCATTATTTGTCGATCGAGTAAAAATGTCAGTAAGTAGGATTTTATAACAATTCCTCACCTTAGGATTCTACGTTATGTTCATTTTTGAGATAGTGATTCCGTTGGGCAATTAAAATTTTACTTCGAGTCCTAAGGAGTGGGTGACGGAGTCTGGGCGGTTCCATCATTCCGGTATGATTTCACATTGACACACCATGGGGTTTTGCAACTTACACTGTGTGACCTGATCGAGATGCTCGCCTCTGATCTTGTAATTAGATACTATCGGGTTCTTTTTTTATAACCATTATCTTACATTTACGCATATTTAAAGCGAGCTGCTCCTCATTAAAGCAAGTGGAAATTTTATCCAAGTCTTCCCGCGTTTTCCCATGGTAGTCCAACGACGATACTTCCCTGTACACAACAGCATCGTCAACGAACAATCTTACAGTGCAGCTGATCTGTATGATAACCGTTTACGTTTATTGAGACTAAGCGAAACTGCTACGCTTCCACGAGCCGCACCCGGTGTTACTTTCGTTTCTGTAGAATATTCTATGTTCGAGTATAGCGTGCCGGGTTCTGTTAGTTAAATATTAGTCGAGCCAATCGCGTAACAGCTCTTCTTCCATTATTAGCCAGCGAGTCAGACAAATCTCGAGGTGTACAAGTACACATTACTACAGTAGCCCTGACGAAACTTGAAACATTGTATTACAGTGTGAGAAACGTGAAACGCGGCCGACGCAGTAGCCTTGCGGCGCGTCTTGCGCAAGAGCAGAGCGAGAAGCGAGCCGCAGACGCAGCGGAACCGGTTATCGCCGCAGCAGTGACCGCCAGCGTCCTGGCAGACGAGCGCAACGCGCGCCGTGCCCGAGCTTGGCTCACCCGCCTGCCCAGGGCCCCACTGGCAACTGGCCCCGCTCCCTGCTACGCTCCGTACGCATCCTCTGCTCCGTGTGGACAGAAAACACGAAGCATTTTATACTGCATTAGCATACAATCGCATAATAACTAATGCATCCAGTAGCTGACCAGTATAACACACAGGAGGATCGAAAAGAAAACTGATGATCAGTTAAATGACGGTCCGTCCTGCTTCAGGAAGGATACACTACTGGCCATTAAAATTGCTACACCACGACGATGACGTGCTACAGACGCGAAATTTAACCGACAGGAAGAAGATGCTGTGATACGCAAATGATTAGCTTTTAGAGCATTCACACAAGGTTGGCGCCGGTGGCGACACCTACAACGTGAGGACATGAGGAAAGTTTCCCACCGATTTCTCATACACAGATAGCAGTTGACCGGCGTTGCCTGGTGAAATGTTGTTGTGGTGCCTCGTGTAAGGAGGAGAAATGCGTACCATCACGTTTCCGACTTTGACAGAGGTCGGATTGTAGCATATCGCGATTGCGGTTTATCGTATCGCGACATTGCTGCTTGCGTTGGTCGAGATCCAATGACTATTAGCAGAATATGGAATCGGTGGGTTAATACGGAACGTCGTGCTGGATCCCAATGGCCTCGTATCACTAGCAGTCGAGATGACAGGCATCTTATCCGCATGGCTGTAAGGGATCGTGCAGCCACGTCTCGATCCCTGAGTCAATAGACTGGGACGTTTGCAAGACAACAACCATCTGCACGAACAGTTCGACGACGTTTGCAGGAGCATGGACTATCATCTCGGAGACCATGGCTGCGGCTACCCTTGACGCTGCATCACAGACAGGAGCGCCTGCGATGGTGTACTCAACGACGAACCTGGATGCACAAAAGGCAAAACAATTTTTTCGGATGAATCCAATTTCTTTTTACAGCATCAGGATGGTCGCATCCGTGTTTGGCGACATCGCAGTGAACGCACATTGGAAGCGTGTATTCGTCATCGCCATACTGGCGTATCACGCAGCGTGATGGTACCATTGGTTACACGTCTCGGTCACCTCTTGTTCGCATTGATGGTACTTTGAACAGTGGACGTTACATGTCAGATGCGTTGCGACCCGTCGCTCTACCCTTCATTCGATCCCTGCGAAACCCTAAATTTCAGCAGGATAATGCACGACCGCATGTTGCAGGTCCTGTACGGACCTTTCTGGATACAGCAAATGTTGGATAGCTGCCCTGACCAGCACATTCTCCAGATCTCTCACCAATTGAAAACGTCTGGCCGAGCAACTGGATCGTCACAATACGCCAGTCACTACTCTTGATGAACTGTGGTATCGTGTTGAAACTGCATGGGCAGCTGTACCTGTACACGCCATCCAAGCTCAGTGTGACTCAATGCCCAGGCGTACCAAGGCCGTTATTACGGTCAGAGGTGGTTGTTCTGGGTACTGATTTCTCAGGATTTATCCACCCAAATTGCATGAAAATGCAATCACATGTCAGTTCTAGTATAATATATTTGTCCAATGAATACCCGTTTATCATCTGCATTCCTTCTTGGTGTAGCAATTTTAATGGCCAGTTGTGCAGAAGCACCAGAGAGGCAGCAGGTAAGCGCGGATGCAACAAGAGTGATGGAAGTCATAAACCCCCTCTTCAGCCCCCCAAAAAAACTGTCGTGTCCTAACACAAGATAGAGGGAAGACAGTTACAGGTCAGTCTACAATTTCCGAGTGCTTCAGAGTAAATGCAGGAAGACAAACTTCCAGTGAAGGCAGGTAGACTGCTTGGATTAGCATCGACGAATTCGCGGATTTTGGATTTCGAAAGGATGCTAGCAGCAGGGGACACAAGAACCTCTGGGATCCGATTAGCATTATTTATCTGCAATAAGGCTAACTACTACACGGTAGGCTAGTTCTAAACATTATAAAAAGCAAAGGATGCAACTAGCTGCACAACATAAGTCAATCTCTGAGTCCGTGGGGGAAGGCTAACAGAAATAGCAATTACTAGCACCATTTTAAAGTACGAACTTCGAGAGCAGTACTTCAAGTGAGAAAAACAGATTTGTCAGAGCTTACATGAGGTTGGCAACGAGCGACACAGAGTTGGCGCTCCAACGGTATGACTTAGAACTTCTTCTAATACAAAAAAACTTGGGTTTTTAAAGGATTGCCGCGCCGGATTAGCCGAGCGGTCTTAGGCGGTACAGTCATAGACTGTGCGGCTGGTCCCGGTGGAGGTTCGACTCCTCCTTCGGGCATGGGTGTGTGTGTTTGTCCTTAGGATAATTTAGGTTAAGTAGTGTGTAAGCTTAGGGACTGATGACCTTAGCAGTTAAGTCCCATTAGATTTCACACACATTTGAACATTTGAACATTTTAAAGGATTGTGGCGGAGTACTAATTTCTCCCTTCCTGTAGTCGGCCCACCACTCCCCCGGCAGTTCGCAGGTTTCGTTCAATGTGACGAGTGGCTCTGCACCTCCATGGGTGTATCTGGCCGATCGCATCCAAATTCCTCCTCTTCTCCTACTCGGTAGGTAGGTATATTTCTCTTCTTTACATCAACAAACTGCAAGTTTGGTAGCAGCAGCGTTCAGCTGAAAGCTAAACTTCACTGACCTTCCTATTATGGCCAGCAATAACAGTGTTTCACGTCACTTGGTCCCGCCCAGACGCCGCTCGTGAGCGGTGATAGCTGTTGCAGCACTCTAACCAGTGTGAAGTCACTGACGTTGTGGTTCTCAGGAACAAGTATCAAGCTTGCTGCCTCTGCTAAGACATGCCTTTTGGGGACATATTCTACTGCGACAACTTACAACAGCGTCTAGGCGGTGGATGGAGTTACCAGTTAATTCTCTGAAGTGAAACTTGTCCCCTGGGACAGCTGCCCAGAGTGTCTGCATTTCGCGTTACTGTTTGTCTCCAGTAATATAAACGCTAATACATTTACTCACCCTCTGCACTGTGTCACTGATTTCCTGTTCTGGAGTGCCCTCGTTGACTTCCATCAGCCTTAAGTTTAGCAATGTACAAGTCAATACGTCGTCAATATATAACTAAACTAATGTTGGTTTGAGGTTTGCTTAAAAATGTTATTGGGAAGGCGAAGAGTATGTGGTATGCAAATAGAACAGTCAATTCACAGGATAAAATTAAAATCATATTATTACTCATGAAGGAAGTGACTGGACAGCAGCGCAAGGTCGACAATACTGAGTGTCCTGCTCAAACCTCCCTGATTTCAAGGTCCCAGGACAGAGAAACTACAGTAGATACGACAATGAAAATGCACCACATTGTAGAGCATCTCACAGAACTTATATTCCTGCGTCATAAGTGCCAAGTATCGTCGCCAGAGTGCAGCATGGTCGTATAAACTGAAAATGGTGGGGCCGGCCGGCGTGGCCGTGCGGTTCTAGGCACTACAGTCTGGGGCCGAGTGGCCGCTACGGTCGCAGGTTCGAATCCTGCCTTGGGCATGGATGTGTGTGATGTCCTTAGGTTAGTTATGTTTAATTAGTTCTAATTTCTATTCGACTGATAACCTCAGAAGTTAAGTCGCATAGTGCTCAGAGCCATTTGAACCATCTGAAAATGGCGACTCCACAGCAGCGTGCGCAAGCAGAAACAAAATCGCTGATTACTGTGCAAATAAATTATCGTCGTGTGTATGAATGTGATCCACCTGACGTGAAAACAATTAAGGAATGGTATAGGAACTTTCTGGCAACAGGAAGTGTTCTGAAACATTCTGGCGGAGCACGTTACGGAGTTTCAGAAGAGACAGTGGAGCACATCAGACAAAGGTTTTTCAGAAGCCCACGTAAGTCAATTCCTCAAGCATCTAGGCAACTTGATGTACCTCGATCAACATTGCGTCGTGTACTACACCAGCGTCTTCGTATGTTTGCTTGCAAAGTGCAAATTCTGCAACATCTGACGCTGAACGACAAACCTCGCCGACAACAATATTCTCATTCCTTGGTGAGGTACCAGATGTATCAAACAAAAGGCTTCGAACACTAGGCATCCTTTTTGATTTAATTAATGTGATTGATTGTGTTGGCCATAAAATATTGCTCCAGAAGTTGGACATCATGGAACACGGAGTGTATTTCACAACTGGTTCACCTCTTACAATAATAACGGACAGCAAAAGGTCATTCTCCACAGTGTTGAGAATGTGCTGCAGGGATCAGTGCTGGGCCACTCCTGCTTCTTATTTATATAAATGATATCCCCTCTAGTATTGAAAGTGATCCAAAATATTTCTGTTTTCTGATGAGACTAGATTGTTAGTAAAGGATGTTGTGTGAAACGTTGACACTGTTTCAAATAGAGCAGTTCAAGGCATAAGTTCATGGCTTGTAGAAAATAACCTAACGCTAAATCACAGTAAGACTCTGTTTTTACCGTTTTTAAAAGGCAATTCAACAAAACCCAATGTTTTAATTTCACAGAATGTGCATATGATTAGTGAAACTGGACAAGTTCAAATTTCTAGATGTTAGGATAAATAGTAAACTTTCATGGAAAGCCTACATTCAGGATCTGGCTCAAAGGCTTAATGCTGCCATTTTTATTACTCGAACGGTACCTGAAGTATGTATGCATGTATTAAACCGGGGACCTAGAAACGACGGAGAGGGTTCGTCCCGCCGTAGCCCTCAGTGGTTCACAACCCCCCCCCCCTCCCAACAGGCCACAGCAGTCCACCCTCCGCATCGCCGGCCCACGCCGAACCCTGGGTTATTGTGTGGTTCGTCCCCTAGTGGACCCCCTGGCAACGTCTCATACCAGACGAGTGTAACCCCAAATGTTTGCGTGGTAGAATAATTATTGCATACGCATATGTGGAAATAATGTATGCGCAGTACTCGCCGACACAGTGTAACTGAGGCGGAATAAGGGGAACCAGCCCACATTCGCCGAGGTAGATGGAAAACCGTCTTAAAAACCATCCACAGGCTGGACCTCGACACTAATCCTCGGGGTGGATTCGTGCCGGGGACCGGCACGCCTTCCCACTCGGGAAGCAGCACGTTAGACAGCGGGCCTGACCGGGCGGGCTATCTGAAGAAGTGATAGTCTGACAAAGAAAAAGTAGTATACTTTGCTTACTTTCATTCTCTTGAGACGTATGGTACTATATTTTGGAGTATCTCTTCCCATTCTCAAAGGATATTTTTGGATCATAAACAGCCTGTTTCAGGCAATAAGTGGTGTAAGTTTGCGAACCTCTTGTCGACAGGGTATTCTGACATTGGTCTCTCAATATACATATTCTCTACCGTCGTTTCTTGTGAACAATATCAGTTTATTCCCAAGAATTAGCAGCTTTCACTCCGTTGATACTAGGCAGAAATCCAATCTGCATTTTGATCGCACTTTGTTGACTCTGGTGTGCAGTATACTGCTGCATCCATTTTCAATAAGCTACCACAAGAATTCAAAAATTGAAACTAAAGAGTTTCCTCTTGGTCATTCCTTCTAATCTGTCGAGAAGTTCCTTGAAAAATTAAGCTGATTCCTGTGTTATATTGTTGATTGCGTCTACATAAACTCATGGCTTGACTTTATTTTTGGTTCATAAATATTTTATTTTATCTGTTATTACTTTCATGTTGTTGTGTCACGTACTGACATGTTCCATGACCTTGGAGATTTGCTCCTTTCTTCGGTCCTAAGGAACCAGACGTGGGACAAAAAAGAAAAAAACGCCGTAGTTTTTTACATAAATATCACTGAAGAAGAGACCACAACAAGCGACACCGAACTGTTTATATTTAAAGCTTAAGTGTTTATATTTTGACACAAGCTATCTGATCAAAAGCATATGGACACCTGTTAGTGAACATTAATATGCTGTGTGTCCGTTCTTCGCCACTGCGTCTGCTGGGGAAACTTTCAGTGACGTGTCTGAATGTCTGTGGGAGAATGGCGATCAAAATGGTTCAAATGGCTCTGAGCACTATGGGACTTAACATCTATGGTCATCAGTCCCCTAGAACTTAGAACTACTTAAACCTAACTAACCTAAGGACAGCACACAACACCCAGCCATCACGAGGCAGAGAAAAATCCCTGACCCCCCGGGAATCGAACCCGGGAACCCAGAATGGCGATCCATTCTTGCTCAAGTGCGGAAATCATAGAGGGTAGTGATTTATTTATTTCATTAACAGTACAGAATAACCTACCACCTTGAAATGTGAGGTGGGTTGGATGCTTCTCACTCTAATAGCAAAGACTTCTCATTGTTACAATTTTATTGGTATACAGTTGTTAATGCTTCTTTTTAATAATATAAAGAACATAATATATAAAGATTTCTCTGAGGTTACAGCGAATTGCCGGCCGCTGGTGGCCGAGCGGTTCTGGCGCTACAGTCTGGAACCGCGCGACCGCTACGGTCGCAGGTTCGAATCCTGCCTCGGGCATGGATGTGTGTGTTGTCCTTAGGTTAGTTAGGTTTAAGTAGTTCTAAGTTCTAGGGGACTTATGACCTCAGCAGTTGAGTCCCATAGTGCTCAGAGCCATTTGAACCATTTTTTTTTACAGCGAATTGAATGCTTAACAATTGTTAAAATGGTTCCATATAATATGTTACTACCTAGTTGATGAGAATATAATTTATATAATGCAAATCTCAAAGAAAAAGAAAAAAAAAGAAAATGTAACACAATGAGCGTGCTGAAAATAATTTGTAGTATGTAGAGGGAAGTGATATGCTGTATTTGGATGTGTAATACAGTCTAAGTAGCATGTGGGTTAATAATGGCCTATTTCTACCTATTTCAGATGAGATGGTCTCGGTACAACCTCGAGATATTATCTGAAATGGTTTGTGGTAGTGATGTTGGACTGTGGGGTCTGGAGCGAAGCCGACGTCCTAACTCATCCCAAAGGTGTTCCATTGAGTTCAGGTCAGGACTGTGGGGAGACCAGTCCATTTCAGGGATGTTATAGTCCACAAACCATTGTCTCACAGATGCTACTTTGGCAGACTGCATTGTCATGCTGAGACGGTCATCCTCTCTCGATTCTCCCTCTACTGTACGCACTACATAATGCTGTAAAATCTGTTCATGTCCTTCCGCAATTAGCGTTTTCTTTAGTGCAATAAGGGGACACAAGTTAACCACTAAAAACACCCTCACAAGGTAAAGCCAGTTCCTCCCCCGTACTTCACTGTTGGCAATGCGCACGATGGTAGGTAGCGTTCTCCGGTCATTCGCCAAATCCAAACTCATCCAACGGATTGCTACAGGGTACAGAGGGCTTCACAATTCCAAATCACTCGTTTCCAGTCGTCATATCGCTCTTTAGGCGACATCAAGCGTGGCACACCCCATTCTTTTTCGTCCATAAGCACAGTCATTGTGCTAGCTGGACTGAGGGTAACACTTTGGAGCCCGCAAGTGATTCTCTCCACTGATTCATGTGTTTTTTTTACAACCATCCTCCGCAATGCTCGTGTCTGGTCTCGGCTTAGCTGTGGTTATTCCTTCGCTCTTCCATGTCACAGCCATATCACCGTCAGTCGACATGGAGAGCTTTAGAAGGGTTGAAATGTGTCTGATGGATTTGTTACACAGGTGACATTCAATGTCTAGTTCACGTTCCAAGTCGCTGATCTCTCCGGACCGACCCTTTCTGCTGTTACTGCTTCGCTACTGACAAATAATACCCCCCGTCTCCTTTTGTACAGGCGGGTCCGTTTCTTGTGACATCTAGCGGCCGACTGCGCATTGCTTCGGGATGTCTGGACACTTCTCATCAGATAGTGCATTTCAGTTTACAAATTTCTCAGCTAACTTTCGAAGACTATGTAAGTGAGTAGTCTTTACTTGAGTGTGTGTTATCATAAATGTGAACTGACAAACCTAAATGTGTTACTAAGCTCAAAGACACATCACCTACACGAAATTGAAAAGAATCATGTCTGTGTGAAAACCGATCTCATCCATTACCAAATTAATAAGCAAATCAATAATTTCAGGCTCAGTAGACTAGGTCAGTGCGCACTGTTTGAAAAAAAAGGTAACTGTATAAAAAACCAACAAAACTGTAATATCGACCTGTATAAGAATGTAACCTGAAACACGCGAAAATTTCTGTTCTGACATATGGCCCTGGTACAATAAACAAACTAACAGAAACTAAACTGCGCAAATGAAACGAAACAACCACGTGTTATGAATCTCACCTGCAAAATGAGGTACTGGCAGAAACAGCAAGACTCCGCAACAGCTAAAAAAATACAGCTAAAAACTAACTGCAGATGTTCCAGCGAAGATGGGTTCATAATCTTGACACAGAATGCCAATGAAACACTTAACTCAACATTTAAGTGCTGAAATTTCACTTAAGAAGGAATCAATCAAAGAAAACAATTATATACTCTAATATGAAAATTCATTTATTTAAAAACCTCCATGGTGCAGTAAATTAACTCACAAGATCAATAATAGAATAATTATCAAAAACTCTGCTGTGACGATAGTGAATCGGAGCAGCAAAACAAGTCTAAAAAAAGAGCATAAATTTTTACCTCATCAAATAATACCTTGTTCTTCATTTCAAAGCATTTTTTATCTCCTTGTGCTATCCAATCATTGTTCTGAGTCATCAGTCATCCCCGTAACAAATCCGCAGCTCACATAGTTCCAAAAGTGCGTCCTTATTGGTCAGTGCGAACAGTTTAAAAAAGAACACAACTGCATTAAAAAAAATTAATGTCAACCTGTATAAGAATGTAACGTGAAACACACGAAAAATTCTAACTGACATATGGCTCCGGTAAAATAAAGAAACTTACAGAACCTACATTGCGCAAAGGAAACGAAACAACCACGTTTTGTGAATCTCACCTGCAAAACGAAAAGCTGCAGAAACTGCAATACAACAAGACTCCCCAACAGCTAAAAAAAATACTGCTCAAAACTAACTACAGCTGATTCAGGGAAATTTGTTTCATAATTTTGAGACAGAATGCCAATGAATCACATAGCTCAACCTTTAAGTACTGAAATTTCTGTTAGAAATGACCTTATCAAAGAAAACAATTACAGACTCTAATATGAAAATTCATTTATGTAAGGGTCTACGGATTGCGCGCAGCCGTACGGTGCGTTAACACGCGCTCGCCAGCCGACCTGTCTGGAATGCTGACGATTCGCTTGGTCAGCAAACGCGCGTCCGGCTGCACTGCGACGTGGAGTACGCGACTGGCCGCCGTCCACAACGGGCTGTATTAACAAGCGCGGCCTCGGGCGCGAATACGTCTCTTTTCTTAGCTCACCATGGAGCCTTTCGATACGACCGTAATTAGCCGGTGTCAGGATGTCAGACACAGTGATGATGGGTGCGCGTAGCGTCCGTGTTTTATAATTCGCCTTTGTTAATAAAACTGTCTAAACTTACTTCTCGTGTTCGCGTACTGCCGTACCTCAAGGACCCACCGCTTACAAATCCTGACAAAATATTCTGTAACAGTTCTGAGACTAAATGTAACTGGGTTTTCTCTTTTGATGCTAGTCAATTGTCAGGAGGATCATTCTAAAGCATTATGTCAGGTTGAAAATACTAAATTAATTAATTTTTCTCTCTTAACAACATGTGGGCAGGGTGGGTTCTTCCTTGACTCGGGTATGAGGTCGAATGAAACATCATTTTTACGTAAGATAACTTTTATTGAAGATTTGTACAACTGGTCGATGTTCTGGCTCGGAGAGCGGCAGCTGTGTCGTTTGCGAAGTCTTCTGCTGCGGCAGCGGCGGCGGCGCCATCTGATTACGCGTGGCAGTGTGTATCTCGTGTCGCCGTCTCGCCCAGCTGACTGGAGACACGCAGCGCGAGGTGGCCCGTTTAATTATTGCGAGCGAAGTCGTGCATCGGATGGTGATAACTTGGATGTGGCGTCCCAGTGTTTCTCTTCTCTAAGCGGCCGCGTGTGTTGTGCGTCGGCCAGCGGAGCGGCGCGGCGGGGGAAGGCCAGTGTCCTGGACTCGAACCACGGACTCGCGCTTGCCAGTCTTCGGCTGTCAGATCTTCATCCCAGCTCACAGGTGACTGCTGATGTGAGGCCGTCTCCTTCCCGTCCTCACGAGTCACCCGGGTATGTAAAAATCAGACTTCAAATACGTTTTAACTTCTGTCTTCTGGCGCCGCGGCTGCTGCTTGCTATTCCATTACAGCGGCGGACTTGGTGCGTCTGTGCATGATGCAGTCTCTTCTTGCATGACGGTCTTCAGCACAGAAACTGACTGAAAACTACTGCTACGCTTCTTCACTTCTTAGTCTTCTTCGTCTCTCGTCTCCCGGGCCCACTGCGTCTCGCGTATTTATTCACTTCAGTTTACTGGAGGTGAACGACTTCACGGTCATTGCCTCTTCTGTCACGCTGAAAAGCTTCTCGAAGAATCTTCTTAACGTCGGTCATTGGCTCTTGGCATGTAGGCGAAGGCCTTTGCTCACATGCGACAACTGAGAAACACGTGAGCCGGTCGGGCGATGCCCTGACAGCTGAATCGACAGCGCCCGCTTATCTGGAACTTGCTGACTTCACGGTCATTGTCTCTTCTCCTCTGCTGTTTTGCCCGCCGTTTGCGAGTATGTAACTCTCTAAACTAAACCAAGTTTTTCATTTATATTTTAATTTCTAGTTCACTTTGATTTCACTAATTTATTAACTTAAGTACCACTCAACAGTCTAACTGTTCAGTAGTTTTTCATTTAGATATTCACACATTTGGTGACTCCATTGAGAGGGTGCTCCGTCCTGTTGAAAAATGAAGTTCGTCTTCGTGCAACCCAGTTCTAAGCAAAGAAGGGAAAGCAGAAAGGTGGAAGGAGTATATAGAGGGTCTATACAAGGGCGATGTACTTGATGACAATATTATGGAAATGGAAGAGGATGTAGATGAAGATGAAATGGGAGATAAGATACTGCGTGAAGAGTTTGACAGAGCACTGAAAGACCTGAGTCGAAACAAGGCCCCGGGAGTAGACAACATTCCATTAGAACTACTGATGGCCTTGGGAGAGCCAGTCCTGACAAAACTCTACCATCTGGTGAGCAAGATGTATGAGACAGGCGAAATACCCACAGACTTCAAGAAGAATATAATAATTCCAATCCCAAAGAAAGCAGGTGTTGACAGATGTGAAAATTACCGAACTATCAGTTTAATAAGTCACAGCTGCAAAATATTAATGCAAATTCTTTACAGACGAATGGAAAAACTGGTAGAAGCGGACCTCGGGGAAGATCGGTTTGGATTCCGTAAAAATGTTGGAACACGTGAGGCAATACTAACCTTACGACTTATCTTAGAAGAAAGGTTAAGAAAAGGCAAACCTACATTTCTAGCATTTGTAGACTTAGAGAAAGCTTTTGACAACGTTAACTGGAATACTCTCTTTCAAATTCTGAAGGTGGCAGGTGTAAAATACAGGGAGCGAAAGGCTATTTACAATTTGTACAGAAACCAGGTGGCAGTTATAAGAGTCGAGGGGCATGAAAGGGAAGCAGTGGTTGGGAAAGGAGTGAGACAGGGTTGTAGCCTCTCCCCGATGTTATTCAATCTGTATATTGAGCAAGCAGTAAAGGAAACAAAAGAAAAATTCGGAGTAGGTATTAAAATTCATGGAGAAGAAGTAAAAACTTTGAGGTTCGCCGATGACATTGTACTTCTGTCAGAGACAGCAAAGTACTTCGAAGAGCAGTTGAACGGAATGGACAGTGTCTTGAAAGGAGGATATAAGATGAACATCAACAAAAGCAAAACGAGGATAATGGAATGTAGTCAAATTAAATCGGGTGATGCTGAGGGGATTAGATTAGGAAATGAGACACTTAAAGTAGTAAAGGAGTTTTGCTATTTAGGGAGCAAAATAACTGATGATGGTCGAAGTAGAGAGGATATAAAATGTAGACTGGCAATGGCAAGGAAATCGTTTCTGAAGAAGAGAAATTTGTTAACATCGAGTATTGATTTAAGTGTCAGGAAGTCGTTTCTGAAAGTATTTGTATGGAGTGTAGCCATGTATGGAAGTGAAACATGGACGATAACCAGTTTGGACTATAAGAGAATAGATGCTTTCGAAATGTGGTGCTACAGAAGAATGCTGAAGATATGGTGGGTAGATCACGTAACTAATGAGGAGGTATTGAATAGAATTGGGGAGAAGAGACGTTTGTGGCACAACTTGACTAGAAGAAGTGATCGGTTGGTAGGACATGTTCTGAGGCATCAAGGGATCACAAATTTAGCATTGGAGGGCAGCGTGGAGGGTAAAAATCGTAGAGGGAGACCAAGAGATGAATACACTAAGCAGATTCAGAAGGATGTAGGTTGCAGTAGGTACTGGGAGATGAAGAAGCTTGCACAGGATAGAGTAGCATGGAGAGCTGCATCAAACCAGTCTCAGGACTGAAGACGACAACAACAAATATGTAAATTTATTTTCTCATACACATATATGTAAATTTTCTATACTGCCACGCTCGCTTGCGGAGTGTGTCAGTAGAGGAGGCATTGTAATGGTACTTTGACTACCGCGCCTCCGCCAATACAAAGATATAATTCACGATCGCGCACGCAGAAGAGCGCTGCGCCAGCGACCGATTTTTATGAATAATTTTGTTATTTTTTTTTTTACTTTTGCGTAGCTTTTGTTTTTAACAGCTAATAGATTACTCTCTCTCTCTTGTCATGATACGAAAGACGTGTATTTTTCCGCGCTGTGTTGAATGTGCTTTTGGGTGGAAATAAAATTATATCACAAAGCGAGGTTGTTTCAATAGTGATTTGAGGTGGTTATAGCCAAATTTGTAAATTGATCATGACAGTGACAACCTGAAGAAGTTTTCAACAGACGGAGAAAAGTGAAAGACGGGTCGTCCAACAAGGGAATTAGGACAGCCATGAAGACTATATTGTAATTAGTACTGCGTTTCTAATAAGATTATAAGGTAAATTTCCACTAGTTTCTGATGCTATTTCCGTACAGTCTTTTTGTAGTGTTGCCGACCCGGTCTGCCATGCACGGTCAAATTACAGCACTATCTCAATCAATAATACGAAGTCCGCCTTATCCGTAACTGAAACCACCAAAATTCAAAACCCAATCAGATTTTATATTTTATATTTTCACGGCAGAACCCCGAGGAAAGGAAACACTACAACGAACAGCAACATTTGCAACCTAACGTCCACCCACACAGGTGATTTCATCCATGGACACCCAGACCTATTGGTGAGCAACACTAATTCGTATTTTGTTGAGCATCTCCTCGCAGCGCACGGATAAATATTTCCTTCTTAGTGGAGATTCATCTGGAACTTGATATGTTGTGTAGTTCTCCAAGAACTGTCTGAAGCGTGGATTCTTCAGCTTCTTCAACGAGATGTTGCAAGACATCGTCATCTTACACACGTCCTTGAAGAATGATTGAGCGGTTGAAGATGGACCTGTCTGTTCAAATAATAGCGGACTCTACCATTTTTTTTTATTTTACTATAACAATTAAAAATATTGCTCTATTAAATAACAGAGATTTTCTGCTGTCGTTTTCATCATTCTCTCCACGCAGCTATTGTGCTTATCGGTATTATAATACTGTTGCAAATTAAACTGCACTAACTTAACTTCTCATAGTTCACAAAATAATTTTTCTCCGTCAGTACTGAAGAATTTCTCTCCGAAATCACGAACAAAGCCTCCAAACTTAACGCTGTTGAGGCACTTTACTTTCGTCATGTTAAACCAGACTGAGTTTGTATTCAAACTTAATAGTCTGAGCACGTATGTGATGTTTATTACGTCGAAAGCCACCTTTGTTGGATTCGAGACCGTTCTGTCGAACCCGCGCAACGGCGTCTCATGTCAGCGAACCAACCAGTGTGTTACGGTGCTTGTCTGCTACAGTCCTGATAAATAAAGCCTCATGGTAAGTGTTGTGTTTATTTTTGACATTACTTGAAACATTATCATGTGAATGGACTCCATCAAGAGTTGCGTGCACCACGACCACAACGCTAGGTGGAGTTTTAGCGATGGACGTTGAAGTAGAAATCTTTATTTCTGTTGCAAATCGATTTCAGTTACTGCGTGACCATCTTCAATGTTGTAGATAAAACAGGAATAAAATAATCATACTGCGCTATAACATACTAAATCTGCCCAACTACACAAGTTTGTTTAAACATGCCTAGTATTATAGCCCTCAGGGCTTATAAATACAAGCAGTAAAGTACAATATCAGCACATATCACTGAAGAATACTTGTCAGACTTCAGTTACAAATCAACGGCAGAAGGCTTGAGCACGATCAGTTTCATGATTTTACTATTAGTTCTACAGATTTTTTTCGTTTGAGGTTCTTGATGTGTGCATGTATTAGACAATCTATTTAACTATGTCTTCTATTTTCATTAATAAAAGATTGTATGATAATTAACAGTAAAGACGGCGCTGTTGCGTCCTGTGTTAGCAATGAGCATATCTGCATAGGTCCATGTAAGCAGCTAGCACAGTTGCATTGCAGGAACAACATTCCTGAAAGAAAGGAATGTTAGAAACGCATTATGACAACATTTCTAACGTTGTGTTGTGTTCTGACAGTTCGTTGGCCAAAAGATTGGAAGCTCTGCTTCCAAGCACACGATTTTCTATAGAGATTTCAAATCTGGTATTAGGTATGGCAAATCTTGAAGAGTGACAGAACTGAAGGGTATGGAGAACAACGTCTGGGAAGTTTGAAAGGTACGGGAGAAGCACTGGCGAAAATAAAGCTGTAAAGCTTTGAAGGTTGGTCTCGAAAAGTGCTCGATCACTGAGAATATTCCACGAAAAGCGAGGTTCCGGGGTCGAATTCCGGTCCGGCACATGGTTGTAATCTGCCAGGAAGATTCAAAACAGCGAACGCTCTTCTGTAGAGTGAAAATTTCATTCTAGCATCTTCTCTGGGTCCTGAAAGCATTCGAAATCTACCAATTCGAGTAGTGATAATGAAGTACGCCATTTTACAGATTTGAGAATATTATTAACATAATCAAGTTTATCAGATGACATTTTAGTATTTCACTTTCTTTTCTTGCCTGTTATTTCAGACCTTCATTCCTTCAGTTCTAGTAGGTTGTGCAGCATCTCAGTTTCATTTTTACGTCTCCAACGCAGCAAGTTCGTTTTACTAGGAAACCATTTAGAGATGGCGTCTGCGATCTGTTGCAAGACAAAGACTTACTTTTTACTCTTTGAACGTTCAGCTGTCTGTCGTATGCGTGTTGAAAGTTACAGATATTTTATCCTTTGGGTGTTCAGTTGTCTGTCTCTATACGGAGACGAAAAGGACGCGCCGGCCGGAATGGCGGAGCGGTTCTAGGCGCTACAGTCTGGAGCCGCGCGATCGCTATGGTCGCAGATTCGAATCCTGCCTCGGGCATGGATGTGTGTGATGTCCTTAGGTTAGTTAGGTTTAAGTAGTTCTAAGTTCTAGAGGACTGGTAACCTCAGATGTTAAGTCCCATAGTGCTCAGAGTCATTTGAACCATTTGAAAAGGACGCCAGAGAGATCAGTTATCGTCCATCAGCTCATTGAATTGCATGGTATTTTATAGAGCTCCGCCATATTTAATTAGCCGTTATTATAAGAGGCATAATATCTAAATACTACTGCGTAAAAAGAAATCAAAGTCAGATATATTCAGTAATGTATCTGAGTGCACGTCTGGGACTCCGATAATTCACCTGCTCAAATAAAAGCAAAGGTAAAGGAAAATTCCACCTCATTATGTATCTGTGTGATCTAACCAGACCAGAATTTTGTGTTCCCATCTTTATCTGTTACGTAGCAACGGAAGGAAAGAAATACTGTTCTCACATTTCCGTTTCTCTCCATGCAAATAGGCTACATGGTAGAGAACAATTAAAAATCCGCGAGACGGAAATTTCTCGCTTTCATTAAATTAATAATTTCTGTTTTATCTAAACATGAGAGTTTTCAGCGGCATAGACTTCGGCTCTTCAGGATTTCATAAAGACTACGATATTTTTATGAGCAGTAATTACTAAGATGATGATAACAGGTCGATGTTATTTAAAAGCTGCATGACCCCACTGTTTGATAACGATATTGAAGAAACTGTGAAGATTAAACTGGTAGACGAATGAAAATCGCCGGGAGTTCCTCCACTGGGGAATTATAATTATGGCTGTTTGTAGATGTAGGTTGTCGGCTAGCAACGAAACAGGTTGGTCAGAGTGCGGAGATAGATGTTGTTTGAAGGGTTTATGGTTATAAAACTTCTTTGTTGAGAGGTAATTGAAAAGAACGGCAGGGAATGGAGGAGAGACGTGATGTAGAGAATAATAGGGGGAGATGGGCTAGAACGTATAAGAAGAACACGGATTTCCATGCAGATGCATGTTGCATGGATGTTTGCATGTTTTGGCCATTTGGGGAATAAATGCTTATTTCGAAGATTTCATCGATACAACTGCGTAAATTCAGGCATTTACAATGCATGTTATAGCAGTTTTGCTGACCTCGGTGCATATATTGCAATAAGCTGCATGATATTTTTTGTCATATGAATTACGCCATAAATGCAGAACGTAAGTTCGCAAATTTCGTCACAATCTGTAAACTTCACAGTGAGCTCAAGCGTCGTAGTTCGGTTCGGTGGATGTCAATATACTTCGTGCCAATAAATTTAAACAAAAAAGGTACCTATTGCTAAGCAATGATGCCTCGTATACGGTGAAAGCCGGGAAATCAGTTGAAAATATTTTATCCTATCTTAAGGTACGTTACATGTTTAGCCCTTGCGCTACGTCGTGGATCTGAAACAGTATGCCCAAAATACGACAATGTGAATACGCGGATATCCTCCTCAAACGAGGAAAATAGACGCACAAAATACAAAGGTCTGATTATTCTGACAGCGTTAATTAGGTCATATGCCGACATTTTTTCCTATTGAAGGTGATCTTGAAAATTTCTGTCCGTGCTGCAGCATTTAGAGATACTGCCTACATTTAGCTTTGCCACCATAACTTATTTTAACCAGGTGGGGTACCTAGATAAATGCTACCGTCTTTTAATGTGACAATTTTGATGAAGTTAAGAGAGCAGTAAGAGACGTGAATTCCCTTAAATTTATTGTAGTTGACGTCTCTTTGCTTCGTTCTATTGAAAAGCCTTAAATTACTGTTTTCTACTTTTTTCGGTCTTGAGTCAACTTTCGAAGTCAGTAATGCAGCTTACAATAAACACGTGGAAGTGGGATTTAAGAAAGCACATTTGAAGCAAGACTTAATTTACATCAAATCAAATGTTGCGCATTGCCCTGCGGCAATAATGAAACTGAAAGCTACAAGTAATTGTTGGAGTCTCTGACAGTATCTGAAGACGCTGAAAAATCTTTGTCGTCATCCTATGAAGAAGTGTTTGTTGCAGCTTTTACGTCAATCAGAATTATCGGGTCGAATCTTGATTTTGAGTTTATGAAGTTGACAAAAAATATGTATGTTTTTTATTTGTCTGCAATATGCTCCATTGCAATATTTGTAATACTACATGTTTGTGTGGAGTGGAGCGTAATGTTTGTGTTATATGACGATTATTAGAGAAGGGAGAGGGTGAAATCTGGTACCGCCAAGCATAACATCCCTATCCGACGTAATGAAATGATCACCATCAACAGTCAGACAATGCAGAGAGGTTTGGTATTTAAACCAGGTTATTGGCGCAAAGTCTGGTGATCAGGACTTAACGTCACCACCTCTTGTCCCCCTTGCCAGCCAAATACTGGTAGCGAAATTTTTTCCCGCCACCAGGATCCGACCCGGCTTATCTCAGCGTCAAGTATTACCGCAAAAACGGGCGCTACAGACCCTTTTTTAATCTCATTTTGTTCGTTATGGGTCGTTGTATTTGTTCGGGGCGGACGTCCTATGACGCTTGTGCAAGTTCATCGTTGATCCATTCACTCAGCTTTTTTTATTACGGTGGGCAGGTAACCCTCTGGCCGATTAGGTCGAGCTACCGTGCCGACGACCTCGGGCACGGAGGCGGGCGAAATGCAAAGGACTTTCAACTTGATCAGATTTTGTCCTAAGTTTCTTCATCTGTCACGTCTTGTGGAGTAGAATGTTCATTTTCTACGTAGAAAAGTGTTCAGTCTGATAAAAGCATGAGTCCAAGTGAAGAAAATTTTGCGAAACTGGTTGTTGTGTGAGTTTTTTAAAGCAATAAATATAGAACTGAATTTTCATACCGCACATTTTTTTGTTTTACTGCCTTATCGTGCATGTTTAATGATACGTTAGTACTGGAAAAGGGCCGGTACCATTCCAAAATACCGTTATCCATGATGGAGGCCATGACGTCACCCCCCCCCCCCCGCCTACGTATACGCGCTAGACATGAAATGTTGTCATTATGAAATGTTTTCATAACACCGTCACCATTCCAAAGCATCGTTAGTCGACAACAACAAGGTCGCTCTCTCTCTATGTCACAACCCCGCGCTTACATACACGCGCTAGGCAGGACCTATACAAATCAGTGCCCGGCCCACCTCACTCTCACACTGCTCGTATACTTCGTTCGTCCAGTACTTGTCACGTCTTCGTAATTAAACGTGCAAAAAATGAAGCGTTCAAGTGTAACTGCACTCACTAAGGATACGATATTACTTATTGCCTAATCCACTTCCTCTTTACCTCGCATTGGACGGACGGACAGATAATAACCGTCTGAAAATAAAAAAATTAAAATTTTCGCTCGAGGGAAGACTTGAACCAATGACCACTCGTTTCACAACTGCTCACGTTAACCACGGGACCACGGCGCTCCTGTACTCACACTATCCTTGATGTTGCCTATCTTGCACATGGACTACTCAGTTTGTATACTTTGCTTATTTTTTTCATAATTCCACACAACTTCTTCCTGTTTTCTCGATTGATCTGTGTTCAGTTTTTCAAGGCCTATCCACTGTGCCAACTTATAACTAAATCTGAGGGGGCTGCGATGGGGAGGTTCCCTAGTAAGTAGTACTAATAAACGAAACTCGACTATCCCAGTACCAACGAATTTTTGTTGCAACAACAGTTTCAAGGATAACTCGAGCGCCTTCTTATTTCACCTTAAATTTTTCAGACTCATGAAAGTAAGAATGTTCTTGAAGTTCCAATACTTCTGAGGTTCTGTGCGAATTAAAATGGCTGGCAACGTTCCAAAGTTATTTTCGACTAAAGTGCGAAAGAATCAGCAGCCTATTTAACAGTCGTCCGCCGACCACGAGGCTCTTCAGCATCCGTGCAAACCATTACTTAGTGACACTTGGAGTTGGGCAAATACTAGATCTAACCCATGTTGGGATTCAACTGCCACTTCGGCTACTGAAGAGATCCAAAATAATTTGTGTTTTTAAATGTTTCATTAGATTTGAACTGAGCAGCGCAAATGTATTCCAGATGGATCTAAGCAAGGGAAATCTCTTGGCTGCTCAGTAGTTCTCCCCGAGCGTGCCCTCAAGATGTTTACCAAACGAAATTCCTATATTTAACACAAAACTGCATTCTTTCTTAAGGGTACTGAAACAGATTGCCCGTGGTCGTGCTAATGAATTCGTAGTCTGTACGGACTCCCAGAGTCCTGTAAATTTACGACGCTTGTACCCAGCAAACAAATATGCCCCTCCTCCACCTATAGAGTCTGGTGCAGGTGTCAATGTACTGGTTCCCAGGGCATGTAGAGATTAAGGTAAATAATTTAGCGGATGTGCCGCCAAGGAAACGTGTACGCTAAATAATGTGGCACAACGTGCTGTCCACTGCATACTATATTCTTGCCGTTGAGATACCGGATCATACGTCGGCGAGAAGAAGAATAGCTAGAAGTGTCGGACAGAATCAAGATCTCGGCCGTGGCGCACCATCTTCGAGTCACTGAGGCGAGATGAAGTCCTTCTTACTCAATTTCGGTAGTGCGCAACTTGTCTGCGCAGGATGACCCTGCAGTGTGTGATCTTTGTGGCGTACATGTTTTAGTAGGCCACATTTTAACTACATCTGTTTAATGTTCTGATAAGAGGGCACTTTTCTTACCAGTTGACAAAGAGACAAATACGGTAAAACTTTAAAGATTGTATGAAATATCTGACTTACTCCCTAATTTATTAGAGAGAAGGCTTTAATGTATTGTAAGGGAGGCGGTCTCGTCCTCGATACGCTATTATTATTATTATTATATCTTTTAAGTTGTCAGCCAGCCACACAACCACTAATTTTTTATTTTAGCCTTTATTCACTATATCATGTATGGACTTAACAGCACTTTATTAACTTTGTCAAAGTATGCAATTTTACGTTCTGAAATATTGGGTGCAACTGAGTAGGTGAATGTGTGAGAGAATGGGAAAGAGTGATTGTGATTCCAGATGAGTTTACATTTTATCCATTTTTAATTTCATTTGTATAGCCACATTTGTCTCAAACAAGTTTGGCAAGGGTGGTAATTATTACCTTGCTTTTGAGCGCGCGCGCGCGTGCGCGCACACACACACACACACGCGCACACACACACACACACACACACGTGAGAGTCGTCAGGCGCATTTTATCTGGTGTTTCGGCAGATAGTTGCAATTTAATTTTCGCAGTGTGTAGCTAGAATAAGCCCAAACAAATACAACTCATCAAGCCTTGCATGCTACATACAGTGATGACTGTCGGTTTGTTTGCCGTTGCGAACAAAATTATTTTTAAAGCGATTGCTTGTTCTCAAATGAGTCTAGTACGATATTTGTTGTATTAAGGACAGTAAAAATAGTCGTGTGACTAGGGCCTCCCGTCGGGTAGACCGTTCGCCGGGTGCAAGTCTTTCGATTTGATGCCACTTTGGCGACTTGCGCGTCGATGGGGATGAAGTGATGATGATTAGGACAACATAGCGTAGCGGGTTGTGACGTAGAGAGAGAGAGTTAGCGCCATCTCTCTCTATGTCACAACCCCGCGCTTACATACACGCGCTAAGCAGGACGTATACAAATCAGTGCCCGACCCATGAACGCTACATTTTTTGCACGTTTAATTACGAAGACGTGACACGAAGACGTGACACGAAGACGTGACAAGTACTG
Organism: Schistocerca nitens; assembly: GCF_023898315.1. NCBI lineage: Eukaryota > Metazoa > Arthropoda > Insecta > Orthoptera > Acrididae > Schistocerca > Schistocerca nitens. The sequence continues at coordinate 482,295,111 of NC_064614.1, read as the reverse complement.
GACGAACGAAGTATACGAGCAGTGTGAGAGTGAGGTGGGCCGGGCACTGATTTGTATAGGTCCTGCCTAGCGCGTGTATGTAAGCGCGGGGTTGTGACATAGAGAGAGATGGCGCTAACTCTCTCTCTCTATGTCACAACCCGCTACGGTAATAAAGACTAGAGAGTCAACACGTGCCGGATACACTGCGTGCGACCTTGTCGACTAACGATGCACCCGTCCGCCGTCGCCACAGCCTGGCCCTTCAAGCCGGCTTTCACCCTCTCCTCTTCCGGAAGCAGCAGCTCGCCGCCGCCGCCGCCCACGCAAGGTATGCGTTCGGAGACGTATACCTCTCCCCGCAAATGATGATGATTACGATCCTCATCACCAGCCCCTTCATCTATCGGGTGGACTCCTAGTTGTAGCAATAGTAATAATAGTAATTTCCCTATGGCTAGCGGTAGTTCTCTCCCCCGTCCTATCGATAATGAATTCGATCAGAATGACGGCGTAATGACTCCCTTAGAATACTCAGCAGTTGCTAGAGCGTTTGAGGGGCGAATCTCTTTCACTAGAATTGAGAATCCAGGCGGGAGGTATCGCGATCCTGTAAGGTTTTTGGAGGCGTGCCTCCCCGTCTTGGAGACCGAGCTCCTCAAACTCTTAGATGATCCGGAATTTAACGCCATTAAATGCAGTGCGGTATTATGATGTGAACTGAGTGACCCCCCTAAACATCAAGGTGACGCGGAGACGGCTACTCTGCATTATATGTGGGGTGACAATGGCGTTATTTCTCGGAGCACATCGATTGCTGAGTGGTACCGAGAATCCACCTTGAGCGCTATTATGGCTCGATTTTCCGAGATGGAAGTACGTGGATCCGCTAAAGCGCTCAGCAGTATACCGCACCTCGACATCCATATACATGTCTATGATCCAATGAATGGAGGGTCCAGTTATATTAAACTCCCTATAGATATTGAGAAAAAACAGTCGTGCATTAATGTTCAAAATAACTATGATAATGCGTTTTTTGCATGGTCAGTCCTGGCTTGCGAGAGAAATTACAATTACAACCATCATCCCGAGCGTCCCAGCAGTTACAAAGTCAAAGATATTAAGAGACAGTATAACTTTGACGGAATAGAGTTCCCTTTAAAAATCCAGGACATACCTAAGTTTGAGGCTCAGAATACCGCCATATCGGTCCACGTTTATGGCCTGGAGAAGAAAAGCAAGTCAGATGAGCAGAACAAGCATACAGTAGTAGGCCCCCTCCATTTCTCAAAATTTGCAGGTGAGCGAGAGTTGCATGTCAACATGCTGCTCTTCTCCGAACGTGATAATTATCACTACGTCTGGATCAAAGACATGTCCCGACTCATTTCCTCCCAGTTAAGTAAAAATGAACATAAACAACATGTTTTTATAAGGTGTTTGAATTATTTTTCATCTCAAGAGTTATTAGCGACACATCTATTAGATTGTGCATGCAAGGACCCGGTACGTGTTGTTATGCCCGCTGAGGAAAATAACTTCATTAAATTTAAAAATGCTCACCACCAGCAGCGTTGTCCTTTTGTTGTGTACGCCGATTTTGAATTCTTGCTGGCTCCTATTACTCGTTGTGAAGGGAACCCCTTAGCCTCACACACAACCTTCACACAAAAACACGTACCTTATGCGGCGGCGTTCCAAGTTGTATGCGCGTATGATTGTAAACTTAATAGCTATCAGTCTTATGTAGGGGACGATCCGGCGGTTTGGCTTCTCACTGAGCTTGAAAAACTTTCATGGCAAGTTCACAAGCTCTACAGCACCAATATTCCCATGACCAAATCAAAGGAAAATGATGACTTGTATGAAAAGGCTGTTAATTGTCATGTTTGCGGGCTGGCCTTAGATAGAAAAGCGGAGACTCCTCGTAGAGACCATTGTCATCTTACGGGTAAGTTCCGCGGTGCAGCCCACAAAGCATGCAACTTGAAGTATCAGTTACCTACACACATACCCGTCTTTTTTCATAATCTGAGCGGGTATGACGCTCATTTTCTCGTTGAGCACTTGGCTAAGTTCGGTATGAAGAATGATCACCTCAGTATCCTGCCTGAAAGTGTTGAAAAGTACATTTCTTTTTCAAAACGAATGACGCCGAAAATTACGCTCCGCTTCCTTGACTCTCTACGATTTATGCAGACTTCGCTCCAGAAACTGGTTGAGACACTTTACCTCGGAATGATATGCATATCACTCGATCTGTATTTACCGATGAGGAAAAGTTTCAACTTGCGACGAGGAAAGGAGTTTTCCCGTACGAGTATCTTGATAGTATGGCAAAACTCAATGAAACAAGGCTTCCCGAAATAACTTCTTTTACCAGTACTCTCACAGGCGATACCATAACTATCACAGATTATGAGCATGCCGTTAATGTCTGGCAGGAATTCTACATCCCCAATTTGGGAGAATATGCAAGGTTATACATGGACACGGACGTTCGTTTGCTTGCAGATGTTTTCGAAAAGTTCCGGAGTGTATGTATGACCACGTACTCTCTGGACCCTGCCTTTTATTACACGGCACCTGGGTTGTCCTGGGACGCTATGCTCAAAAAACGGATTGCAACATTGAACTTTTGACTGATGCTTCGATGTTTCTATTTTTGAGCGCGGGATCCGCGACGGACTTTGTCAATGTGTTCACAGGCACGCCAAGGCAAATAACCCGCGGATGGGTGTCGAGTACAACGCATCCCTTGATTCTAGTTACATTTTGTACTTAGATGTTAACAATTTATATGGGCATGCTATGAAGCAACCGCTGCCGGTTGCCGGGTTCCAATGGGTGCCTGAAGACGAATTGAAGGGATTAGGTGGACAGATAATGGGTCTTGCGGTCGATTCTGATGTAGGGTATGTGTTTGAGGCAGACATCGCGTACCCTAATAATTTGCATGGAGAGACAAGCGACTTGCCGTTATGTTCAGAGCAACAAATTCCACGAGGAAGCACCATCCCTAAACTGATGGCCACTGTTGGGGATAAGCAGAGGTATATTATTCATTATCGTAACTTCCAGCAGTGTCTCAGATTAGCAATGGAGCTCATTAAAATCACCCGGGCAATCTCCTTCAAGCAATCCCCCTGGTTGAAGGAGTATATTGAACTAAATACTGAAAAGAGGGCGGTCGCGAGTAATGATTTTGAAAAAGACTTTTACAAATTAATGAATAATTCCATTTTCGGGAAAACTATGCAAAATGTAAGAAATGAACGCGATATTGTTATTAGAACCGCATGGGAAGGGCGTTACGGCGTGAGAAAATGTATAGCCAAGCCAAATTTTAAGCGTGCCACCATCTTCAATGAAAACTTTGTTGCTGTGGAGATGTCGAAGACTGCAGTCCGACACTGTCGTACCGAGCAGGGTTTGGACCTTACTCGACAGGAGACGGAAGAATGAGCAGGGGATCACCTGCAAGTCATGACAGTAGTTATCATGCGGAAAGGGGAGACTTGGCGGTAGACGGTTCAGGCATCGCTGGATTCTTGGAGCGTATGATGCAGAAGATAGACGCTAGTACGAAAGTGATGCAGGAAAGAATTTAAACGTGTAGAAAGAAGAGGCAAGCTAGTCTGGAAAGAAGAAACACACAGCAGCATACAGGAGTGTAGAAAGGAAACCCGGACACAGCTTGCCATCATAAAGCGTGAAACATGCGGTGTGAAGGATGAAGTTAGAGCGAGAGATAGCCGAAGCGAAAAGAACCGCCAATGAGGCGAAATTAATTGCGCGGGGAGCCAAGAGAATATCGAGAGAAACGAAGGAGGACATAGAGAAGAAGACCAAGGTCGGCAAAACTGTTATAAATATGCTGCAGACACGAGTGAAAAAGATTGAAGAAACCGTGTCGAGCAGGAAGGAGGAAGCCGGAGAGGCACCACTGATGGCAGAATTTGCCGAATTTAAACGACAAATCGAGAGCAGGGTAGAGGCACTGTCAGTCGACAGAACTTCTGCAAATACAGGACAAACTGGAGCCGATATTCAGACAGTAACCACGGAAGAGGTCTCTGGGGTACCCAGAGGCTACCGGTACATTCTCCGGATCTGAACACATGTGACTCCTTTTTGTGGGGCTGTATTAAAAGACAGGGTGTACAGCAATAACCCCCACGAGCAAAATGATTTTTAAAGCTGAATTTTAGGTGCCCATTCGACCGAGCGGTGCGAAATGTGTGTAGTGAGATTTTCGTTTCCTCGATACGTATTAACAGGAACAGTAAAAAACGAAGAATAACCAGGACTGCAGAAGCGATAGCAACGCGCAGGTCTGTGTTGGCTGCTACCGCCGTGCGGAAGCGTTGCCCGGTCCCTCCTGGAATACGCATCATTCTTCGTGATTTTCTGTCCCTGATGTCCACCCCGGGTAGCTGAGAGGTCGGCGCGACAGAATGTCAATCCTAAGGGCCCGGGTTCGATTCCCGGCTGCATCGGAGGTTTTCTCCACTCAAGGACTGGGTGTTGTGTTGTCCTATTGTCCTATGTTGTCCTAATCATCATCACTTCATCCCCATCGACGCGCAAGTCGCCAAAGTGGCATCAAATCGAAAGACTTGCACCCGGCGAACGGTCTACCCGACGGGAGGCCCTAGTCACACGACTATTTTTACTGTCCTTAATACAACAAATATCGTACTAGACTCATTTGAGAACAAGCAATCGCTTTAAAAATAATTTTGTTCGCAACGGCAAACAAACCGACAGTCATCACTGTATGTAGCATGCAAGGCTTGATGAGTTGTATTTGTTTGGGCTTATTCTAGCTACACACTGCGAAAATTAAATTGCAACTATCTGCCGAAACACCAGATAAAATGCGCCTGACGACTCTCACGTGTGTGTGTGTGTGTGTGTGTGCGTGTGCGTGTGTGTGTGCGCGCGCACGCGCGCGCGCGCTCAAAAGCAAGGTAATAATTACCACCCTTGCCAAACTTGTTTGAGACAAATGTGGCTATACAAATGAAATTAAAAATGGATAAAATGTAAACTCATCTGGAATCACAATCACTCTTTCCCATTCTCTCACACATTCACCTACTCAGTTGCACCCAGTATTTCAGAACGTAAAATTGCATACTTTGACAAAGTTAATAAAGTGCTGTTAAGTCCATACATGATATAGTGAATAAAGGCTAAAATAAAAAATTAGTGGTTGTGTGGCTGGCTGACAACTTAAAAGATATAATAATAATAATAATAGCGTATCGAGGACGAGACCGCCTCCCTTACAATACATTAAAGCCTTCTCTCTAATAAATTAGGGAGTAAGTCAGATATTTCATACAATCTTTAAAGTTTTACCGTATTTGTCTCTTTGTCAACTGGTAAGAAAAGTGCCCTCTTATCAGAACATTAAACAGATGTAGTTAAAATGTGGCCTACTAAAACATGTACGCCACAAAGATCACACACTGCAGGGTCATCCTGCGCAGACAAGCTGCGCACTACCGAAATTGAGTAAGAAGGACTTCATCTCGCCTCAGTGACTCGAAGATGGTGCGCCACGGCCGAGATCTTGATTCTGTCCGACACTTCTAGCTATTCTTCTTCTCGCCGACGTATGATCCGGTATCTCAACGGCAAGAATATAGTATGCAGTGGACAGCACGTTGTGCCACATTATTTAGCGTACACGTTTCCTTGGCGGCACATCCGCTAAATTATTTACCTTAATCTCTACATGCCCTGGGAACCAGTACATTGACACCTGCACCAGACTCTATAGGTGGAGGAGGGGCATATTTGTTTGCTGGGTACAAGCGTCGTAAATTTACAGGACTCTGGGAGTCCGTACAGACTACGAATTCATTAGCACGACCACGGGCAATCTGTTTCAGTACCCTTAAGAAAGAATGCAGTTTTGTGTTAAATATAGGAATTTCGTTTGGTAAACATCTTGAGGGCACGCTCGGGGAGAACTACTGAGCAGCCAAGAGATTTCCCTTGCTTAGATCCATCTGGAATACATTTGCGCTGCTCAGTTCAAATCTAATGAAACATTTAAAAACACAAATTATTTTGGATCTCTTCAGTAGCCGAAGTGGCAGTTGAATCCCAACATGGGTTAGATCTAGTATTTGCCCAACTCCAAGTGTCACTAAGTAATGGTTTGCACGGATGCTGAAGAGCCTCGTGGTCGGCGGACGACTGTTAAATAGGCTGCTGATTCTTTCGCACTTTAGTCGAAAATAACTTTGGAACGTTGCCAGCCATTTTAATTCGCACAGAACCTCAGAAGTATTGGAACTTCAAGAACATTCTTACTTTCATGAGTCTGAAAAATTTAAGGTGAAATAAGAAGGCGCTCGAGTTATCCTTGAAACTGTTGTTGCAACAAAAATTCGTTGGTACTGGGATAGTCGAGTTTCGTTTATTAGTACTACTTACTAGGGAACCTCCCCATCGCAGCCCCCTCAGATTTAGTTATAAGTTGGCACAGTGGATAGGCCTTGAAAAACTGAACACAGATCAATCGAGAAAACAGGAAGAAGTTGTGTGGAATTATGAAAAAAATAAGCAAAGTATACAAACTGAGTAGTCCATGTGCAAGATAGGCAACATCAAGGATAGTGTGAGTACAGGAGCGCCGTGGTCCCGTGGTTAACGTGAGCAGTTGTGAAACGAGTGGTCATTGGTTCAAGTCTTCCCTCGAGCGAAAATTTTAATTTTTTTTATTTTCAGACGGTTATTATCTGTCCGTCCGTCCAATGCGAGGTAAAGAGGAAGTGGATTAGGCAATAAGTAATATCGTATCCTTAGTGAGTGCAGTTACACTTGAACGCTTCATTTTTTGCACGTTTAATTACGAAGACGTGACAAGTACTGGACGAACGAAGTATACGAGCAGTGTGAGAGTGAGGTGGGCCGGGCACTGATTTGTATAGGTCCTGCCTAGCGCTTGTATGTAAGCGCGGGGTTGTGACATAGAGAGAGAGCGACCTTGTTGTTGTCGACTAACGATGCTTTGGAATGGTGACGGTGTTATGAAAACATTTCATAATGACAACATTTCATGTCTAGCGCGTATACGTAGGCGGGGGGGGGGGGGGGGGGTGACGTCATGGCCTCCATCATGGATAACGGTATTTTGGAATGGTACCGGCCCTGTTCCAATACTTACGTTACTGCATGAATGCATGCATGTTTTACGTTCTGATAGTGTATGAAAATCCGTGCTCTACTTATAAAAAATGAAGTTGGTTACATTCGACGTTGCACTTCCTGTAGCTCTCATTTCTGAGCCGTTTGTATTCCTTTTTGCCTGCTTAATTTACTGCATTTTTATATTTTCTGCTTTCATCAATTAAATTCAATATTTCTTCCGTTAGCCAAGGATTTCTACTAGCCCTCGTCTTTTTACCTACTTGACCCTCTGGTGCCTTCACTATTTCATCCCTCAAAGGTACCCGTTCTTCTTCTACTGTATTTCTTTCCCCCATTCCTGTCAATTGTCGGTTAGAAGCAACGATGACATCGCCTGCTGGTAAAAGATTCTTGTTGTGGAAGATAAGCTGATGTGCCTGGACAATAAAGAAAAATTCCATCGCATATACGATGAGAATTATATTTGATAAATGGATAAATGGTGCAGATTTCATACCCTGAAAGTGTGCTGCAGTTTTACTGGGAGAGGTTCCGAAGTGTGTGCAGGTATATGATGAGTAGGAGGATAAGAAGATTTATGTAAAGGTTCATCAGTCTACTGGATTGTAAATCGGACGGGAACAGTAAGGTAGGTCCTTAAAATGGAGTTCATAGAATGCAAAAGACCTGCATAAGATTTTCGTTGTGGCTTAGAAGCAACGTTAATTTAGTCTGCTGGTAAAAGATTCTCGTTGTAGAAGATAAGCTGTGTGCCTGGAGAGTAAAAAAACATGCCATCACATATATGATGAGGATTATATGAAATCAAGCCACTAACAGAAAACTGAAAATAGCTTCCTGATCTCAGTGCTCTCACTGTAAAATTATGTTGAGAGAAATTCGCCTTACGAACTGTGAGATCGTGAAAAATCAAAAGTAGATCTGAAAAAGGAGACGAGATCTAGTAAAGGCGTACAATACACGCCACTTCAATAGATACGCCCAAGGTTGCGACACACGCCACATCCTCACATGTGGTGGCGCACTTGTCGGGAAATACCGGTGAAGAAACGCCGGTAACCGTGTGACGTCACGCATAGCGAAGCTGCGCCGGTTGGTTCGAGGCTGACGTCAGTGATGGCCGCGACGCCGAGGAGTGCAGCGCCGACGCTGCTGCCGCTGCTGCCGCTGCTGCTACTCGCCGTGGACAGCGCGCTCGCGCAGACCACCGCTGCCGTCGGTGAGCTAACTCTGCCGTAATGTACACTACACTACACTGCACTGCACGTGTAAACAGAACGGTGTTCTACAGTCCTCGTGTGTCACTCGTCCTCACTAAGCGTTCCAACTGTTACGTTGCATTCGTCAGGTGTATCTCAATATGTATTTTTGTTTTTATCCCCTTCTGTGGTATGCAAACACTGTGTTTACTACTAAGCAACTGGGCAGGTAGCTGCTGTGTCGATGTTTTCTAGTAGTGGAATTTTAACGTCAACAGTAACACCAGCGGATATCAAAACACGGTCGTCTTCAAATGGAAAATATACATCCAATGTGGAATACAAAAGCGACGTTTGTGGATAGATCTACATTTTCATCTACATGATTACTGTGGAATTCACAATTAAGTGTCTGGCAGACGGTTCATCGAACCACCTTCAAGCTAATTCTCTGCCGTTCTACTCTCGAGCAGCGTGCGGGAAAAACGAACACTTAATTATTTTGCGAGTTCTGATCTCTCATACCTTATTGCGATGATCATTCTTCCGCATGAAGATAGGCGACAACAAAATATTTTCGCTCTATGAGGAGAAACTAAGTCGTTGAAAACGTCTCTGTTTTAATGATTGTCACCCAGTTCCACCTGTCGTATCTATGGCACTCTCTCCCCTATCTCGCGTTATTACAAAACGAGCTGCCCTTCTTTTTTTTGTTACGGTTTTAGGGCGCAAAACTGCTACGGTCATTAGCGCCCGGTCTGTGACTTAGGAAAAGGTGAAAAAACGAAACTGGAAACCAGCAGCAATAGGAGCAAACTCAAAAAAGTGGGGAAACCAAAAACAGAAGGCAAGCTTAAAAAACCACTATAGAAGGCGGGTTGTTTGTCCCCAAAAAGAGCTTCAAATGACTGACGTCATCTCACTGGCACTAATAAACTCGAGAACGCGATCAGCTGAGCGCGTGTCATCTGCTAAAATGGAAGATATATCAGGCGACAGCTCTTTGAACTTTTTCGATGCCCTTCCCCGATCTTATCCGATGCGGATTCCACACCGCATAGCAATACTCCAGAAGAGAACATACAAGTGTTCTGCCAATAAATAGTAGTCTTTGGTTTGCTTTATTCCGCATTATCTACGTGATCTTTCCAACTTAAGTTATTCGCAGTTTTAATCATGAAGTATTTAGTTGAATTTACAGCCTTTAGATTTGTGTGATTTATCGTGCAACTGATATTTAGCGGCCTAGTTTTGGTAGTCGTGTGGACGACTTCGCACTATTTATTATTTAGAGTCACTTGTCACTTTTCGTACCAGACAGATATATTTTCTAAATCGTTTTGCAACTTATTTCGCTCGTCTGATGACTTTATAAGACAGCATCATCTGCAAACAATCTAAGTGTTACTTAGATTGTCTCCTAAATGGTTTATGTAGATCAGAAACAGCAGTGGGCCTACAATGCTTCCTTGTGGAACGCCGGATATTACTTCTGTTTTACCCCATAACTTTCCGTCAATTATTATGAACACTTCTGATAGGAAATCAAGAATCCAGTAACACAACTGAGACAATAGTCCACAAGCACACAATGTGATTAGAAGTCGCTTGTGAGGTATGGTGTCAAAAAACGTCTGGAAATCTAAAAATATGAAGTCAATTTGACATCCCCTGTCCGTAGCACTCATTACTTCTTGAGAATGAAGAGCTAGCTGTGTTTCGCAAGAACAGTATTTTCTCAGACCTTGTTGGCTGTTGGTCAATAAATCATTCTCTTCGAGATTACTCATAATTTTCGAACACGGCACATGTTCCAAAAACATGCTGCAAAATCGACGTTAGCGATATGGGTCTGTAATTCAGCGAATTACTCGTATTTCCTTTCTTGGGTACTGGTGACTTCTGCAACTTTCCAATCTTCAGGTACAAATCTTTCAACGAGCGATCGGTTGTGTATGATTAGTAAATATGGAGCTATTGTATAAGCATACTCTGAGAGGAACCTGACTGGTATACAGTCAGGATCTCTTCAACTGGAGTGCCATTTGCTGAGTAATGCTCTCAGAAAAAAAGACAGCACGGCCTTAAGCGCTAACAGAGTTTCTGAGACCGTGGGGACGGTTCCAAAGCAAGGCTAACGTGCGCTTACGCAGTCAGCGCCTCATCCGTCCCGTGTTGCTGTTGGCGATTTATTTTCGTTGGTCGTAGTCAATTGGGTAATAGTATAGGGTAGCCAATGAGAATCGCTCAAGCTAGTCACGTTTCTTTTCCGAACGTGTCACGATATCCGAGGTTGCGGTTAGTTTGGAACATAATAGCATGCCAATTTCATTTACGAAGCATAGAGAATTACGAACAAAATTCAAATTGGTTACCCAAATCCGATTAACGATTCGTCGTGTATGCTTCCCATCATTCATAATGGAAGTCGTTACCAACAGCAGCTTGCAACGAAAAGAGCGGAGACACAGTAAGTGCGCGTTTACCGAAAGTTGAGTTTATTTGCGTCCGGCTCAATATTACCAATCAAAATGTATCCACCATATCTATGTTTATGAATTTGAGTCCCTCTAAAAGACTCTAAAATACACGCTACATCACCAGCCACCAACTTCCGTCGTGTTTTCATTCACATGAACATCTGAGATCCCATTCTTCAAGAACTTCAAGTTGACTTCCCTGTTCAGTATTGCCACAAGGTGCAAGACATTTTCTATTCTGGACCATTGACGGTCACTTCACTACGTCTCGCATTTTGTTTGTGCGTTATTCTTTGTTGAGAGTTTTTGAGCCAACGCTGCGATTTTCAACTTGGTATGATGCTTCTCAGCTGTATTCTATTACCCTTTCACTTTGAAATGAAAAATAGATAACCCGAAGTCTTTGGAATATTGTTGTGTGTTTATATGTCATCGCTTAGTTTTTTAGATTCTTAGTCATTGCTTGCTGGTTGCCACGCGCCACCATATTTCCGCGTCGGCAATTCTACACAAGCGTACAGTTGTAATAGTAATACTAGCTGTCTTCATCCTTAGATCACTTTTACAAGGATGTCGATGATATCATGGTATTGCCGTTTAAGAAGAAAACATTCATACATACTGGTACACTCCAAGTTCTAGTTTGTCCAAGATGTAACACATAGTTGGCAGTAGCATTATAGCAGGAACCAACCAGACATTTGCCGATAGTAATTCAGGGAAACTACAGAAATCGTACATCAAGGTGATAGCCTATAAATTTCAGTATGAATACCTTGATAGCAGTCGAACAAAATCTGAATACATAAGGATTGTTGCAGAAATGGTCCTACTCTAGTAGTTGGATACTATTTTCGAGCAAAGCTTAAGAAACGTTTTTGTATATATACTTCGCCTAAGTAATGTTACTAAGATTGTTGAATAGATCCATGTTCAATAATAGCGAAAGCACATATCGTGTAGCATCATCTCCATCCAAACTGCATACGTACAGAAGTAATGTCAGATTTCATTCCGAGGTATATTCCCACTCTCTGGAATATTATTGATGCTACCGCTATATTTGTAGAGCTCTGAACGTAAACTTAAACGAGAGCTTGAAGATAGACATGACAGAGATAACTGACTTAGATGCCGAACTGCTATTATGTACGAAAACATACATTTGACTCAATTATCGGCATAGATGATTTTCTCATCATTCTTGCTTCAAGAACTTGTGCAGGGTGTAATAAATGTTTCAGGATCCCCTGAGGCATTCCCAGACATTTATGGTATTTGAAATCAGTCAGTGAAATTTACGACAGAGCAAAGCCAATTATGACATAAAGGTATCGGTTTTATTCCAAACTGATCTGTAGTACATTGTCAATATTGCATTTCACCACTAGACGTAAATGCTGCAAATTTCTCTCTTACTTGACTGACAGACCTCCAAATCCGAGAACTCGTAACGTTGTCATTTGGCAACTTCACTTGCTTGCACTGTACACAGAATGTTACACCTGAGTGTCTGTCTAGCTTAAGATCCCACAGTGATTGTCTGGATCTCTCTTGTCACGTCTACACTGTAGCCTGTTGCCAAACTGTGGAAAGTCTGGTGATAAGGACGTGACGTTTACCTCGAGCCTTGTCACGTCGGACCGTGAACATGAAACAAGAGCACAGGTAAATACCTGAGGGCATAGCATGCAATAAAGTATGTCCGTCAGCTGTCACTTAGCCTGTTTGGCTTCAAAATGGTTCAAATGGCTCTGAGCACTATAGGACTCAACATCTGTGGTCGTAAGTCCCCTAGAACTTAGAACTACTTAAACCTAACTAACCTAAGGACATCACACACATCCATGCCCGAGGCAGGATTCGAACCTGCGACCGTAGCAGTCGCGCGGTTCCTGACTGAGCGCCTAGAACCGCTAGACCACCGCGGCCGGCTGTTTGGCTTCTGCTACGGTTTTTCGCTGACTCTGAGTCTCAAACCTAGAGAGGTGGCACAGTGGTTAGCACAGTGGACTCGTATTTGACAGAACTTCGGTTCAAATCCCCGTCCTGTCGTCTAGATTTAGGTGTCCCATGGTTTCCGTAAATTGCTTAAGGCCAAAGTAGCGATGAAGAGTGGGCTCCATCACGCTACTGACGTCTGGAGGGATGTTAAACTTTAAATCTTCCCTCCTCCTTTTTCCTTATTTGTATCTAGGGTTATTATTTATTTCTAATTTCTGCTACCAGTCATTTTTATATTTTATGTTTAATCTAACATAATACAACGCGTTTCGAACAAGTTCTGTTCATCATCAGGCGTTTATACATACATACATATTGAGAAGTGTTACTTAAAAATAAACAGTCTTAAACTAGATTAATCTAGAACTCTCTGTCCATTGTTTGTTACTGTAGCGGCTGGTGTGGCATTTGGGGGGAGGGGACCTTGGCCAGTTGTTAAGTGACCGCAGTCATAGAGTTACCTTAATCAATATGAACCATGGAAGTTAGTTGCGGAAACATTAAAGCATTACTAATGAAAAACTTTGAAGAACTTTGTCAGTATCTTCGTCGTGTCACGTACTGTTGGCAGTTTCAACATAGCCTAGCGAGTTGTATTGGCGTGTTACGTGTATGACTTATGTCCACCAGAGAAATCCGAACTCCTTTATCTGTTCAGAAGCCTTCAGACATTGACATAGCGGCACTTCTACGCAAACGGTAAATCAGAAGCTGATAGTATTCCGGTCGCTTTAGTGAAAGCTGTTTTACTGAACGCGACAGTTTATCGGAACGTGTTCTTTTTCGTTATTCTGCTGCTCACGTTCCCCCACACACTTCAAGCGTTAGAAAAATAGAAAATGCTGTCTCGTCGCATGCTGTTGGAAATTATTTAAGTACCGTTATTAAATTCGTTCCTTACCAGGTAAGCTTGTCGGAAGCCATCGAAAAAGTTCAAAGAAAAGCAGCTCGTTTTGTATTGTCGCGAAACAGGGGAGAGCGTCATGGATATTGATACGTGACTTGAGGTGGTGATCATTAAAACAAAGGCGTTTTTGGTTGCAGAGAGATGTTTACATGAAATTTCAGTCTCCAACTTTCTCCGACAAACGCGAAAATGTTTTGTTAACGCTATCTACATAGAGATGAACATAGTAATAAAAAAAATCAAAACTTGCACGGAAAAATGTAAGTCTTCGTTTTCCCCGCGAGCTGTTGAGGAGTGGAACGGTAGAGAACAGATTGAGTGATTCGATGAACCCTCTTCCAGGCTCTTAAGTGTGAATTCGAGACTGGTCATGTACATCTACGTAGATGTACATAATCCCTGCGATTAACCCAAAGTCATTGTTTTCCCTCTTTAAATGTCTCTCACTTACCCCGCAAAGATGTTGCAAATATACCTTCACTACCGTTGGGCCTTAGCACATCCTTTGGTACCACAATATGAATATAATGGACTGTCCTTACCATGAACATACTACAGCTGCCGTAGTCTAATAACGGGTCTTACATTGAACATTACAATATACGAGTGTATACAGTATACCAGATGGCAGTTATAAGAGTCGAGGGACATGAAAGGGAAGCAGTGGTTGGGAAGGGAGTGAGACAGGGTTGTAGCCTCCCCCCGATGTTATTCAATCTGTATATTGAGCAAGCACTGAAGGAAAACAAAAGAAAAATTCGGAGTAGGTATTAAAATCCATGGAGAAGAAATAAAAACTTTGAGGTTCGCCGATGACATTGTAATTCTATCAGATACAGCAAAGGACCTGGAAGAGCAGTTGAACGGAATGGACAGTGTCTTGAAAGGAGGATATAAGATGAACATCAACAAAAGCAAAACGAGGATAATGGAATGTAGTCGAGTTAACTCGGGTGATGCTGAGGGAATTAGATTAGGAAATGAGACACTTAAAGTAGTAAAGGAGTTTTGCTATTTGGGAAGCAGAATAACTGATGATGGTCGAAGTAGAGAGGATATAAAATGTAGACTGGCAATGGCAAGGAAAGCGTTTCTGAAGAAGCGAAATTTGTTAACATCGAGTATAGATTTAAGTGTCAGGAAGTTGTTTCTGAGAGTATTTGTATGGAGTGTAACCATGAATGGAAGTGAAACATGGAAGATAACTAGTTTGGACAAGAAGAGAATATAAGCTTTCGAAATGTGGTGCTACAGAAGAATGCTGAAGATTAGATGGGTAGATCACATAACTAATGAGGAGGTATTGAATAGAATTGGGGAGGAGTTTGTGGCACAACTTGACTAGAAGAAGGGATCGGTTGGTAGGACATGTTCTGAGGCATCAAGGGATCACCAATTTAGTATTGGAGGGCAGCGTGGAGGGTAAAAATCGTAGAGGGAGACCAAGAGATGAATACACTAAGCAGATTCAGAAGGTTGTGGGTTGCAGAACGTACTTGGAGATGAAGCAGCTTGCACAGGATAGAGTAGCATGGAGAGCTGCATCAAACCAGTCTCAGGACTGAAGACCACAACAACAACAGTACACTTAGTTCAAATTTTGTGACCTGATGGATGTTGTTCTGAACTGCTAATTGCAGGGGTCAATTGAAGTAAGAGCTAACCCGCGAGAGAGTATTTTTGAATTAGTGGATGTTGCACGTTTGGTTACATCTGTAATTCGTAAATCACAATGGAATTATTTGTAAGTTTTTCTATGAATTGTTGCACTGTTCTTTAGCTATGTAATTTGCTAAACGGGGAGAAAATTGTTAAGTTCTTTAAAATATTTACTTCTAATATTGCCTCTACTAGTGTGGGTTAACACTCTTCGTCAAAAGGTGCCTCGAAAACTGAGCAGATATCTCACGTTTACGAGAACACTATACCAGAGTCGCTAAACATAAGAAATAAAGATATTACGGTATCAACCTTAAAAATGCAAAGCGTAAAAATGTCAGTTTTTTTCTGTAGTGACTAAATTAAAACATAAAATGTTTCCAAACTTCCTTGTTCATTTCCTTTTACTTTAGGAAACAGAATACTAGAAAATTAAAAATTCTTTCATAAAGAAACTTGAAATCTGAGACCCAGTTCATACACGACGAGCGAGTGTAATACTAGTTCTCTTCTCTGAATTCTTAGTATAAGTTATCGCTGAGTCAGCCCACCGTTCACAACGATAATGCCATCACAGTGAGAGAGTAAAATTACCGGGTCGCCTAACAATGTAAAAGTTGTAAGTCAATGTAAAGAATTTTGAAGAATAAGTCAAGACTGAGAGTAAACGGATATTTATTTGCTCTAATGGCTCACTAAAGTCACAAAAAATTAAGAGAAAAATTTCTCTATAACTCAAATTGCAAAATGCCGTTAACAATACGAGGAGGAACCAAGTGTGGAAGAGTATATGGAGAGAGCGCAACAAGATCTGCTCGTCTGGGCAGCTCGCAAAATCAAACCAAATTAAGCAACACAAGTAGCGTGACAAAATAAGCTAGTAGCGACCTGCTCGGAACATCGATCGCATTACTGCAATTGCGACATTAACATTACCTCACAATCACCAAATCGGGCAGCCAGAGGCAGCTGGGAGACGAGTGACCAACACGGCAAGCGGCGATCGAATGGTTCTCCATCTCTCTTTACTTAAAAAAAAACCTATATGGAGGGGACGACTCAATGCTGTTGCCATTGTGACGGACGAGAATATCGCTTATTTCACAAAAAAAAACGGGGAACGCTGCACAGACTTCCCACCCGTGGCGTTCAAAAATCATCTTAACAAATAAGAGGTTCGTATTGCAATGGAGCAGCTTCCCATCGATTGGTTGGCGCCAAGCACGGTGGAGGGCGACTCAGTTCGATGGATACACCAATTTCGGAGCGAAACAACGGGCCTATCCACACTAGTTGGGTGGCTCTCCTCCTTGCAAATTTGCCCAGTAAACTCTAAAAGAAATTATCCATTAAATGGTGGCAAGAATGAATCAGTTATCACATAGGTACGTGTGACGGTAATGTCGCGAACTACAATTAAATTTGTGTCAAAACACTAAGGGAGAAACATATATTTTGTTAAGTGTAGTCACAACGTTAATAGAGCAGTCCTGGACCTTCTTTTCTTCATTATTCTCACGAAGACTTTCAGAAAAATAACTGTGTTTAGGTGGTATGCATGCAAATAACTGATTTGTCACTCAGTTCTTTTGTCGATAGGACTGTCGCGAAGCGGGGACCTGGGGTCGAATTATGACCAGGAGGTCGAGCACGACGTGTGGGTTAACGGTCCACTTCAAGCCCATAGACGTCTATTACACAGTGGTACCCGCAATAACATTATCTGTCGTGCAAAGTGTACAGAGTTGTAAGTGTGCGCCTCCTTAACTGAATGGTCAGCTCGACTGATCGTCATGCAGCAGGCCTCGGTTCGATTCCCAGCCGGGTCGGAGATTTTCTCCGCTCTGAATCTGGGTGTTGTGTTGTCCTCATCATTTCATCACAACCGGCACACAAGTCGCCCAACGTGACGTCAACTGAAAAGAGTTGCAACTCGGCGGTCAAACTTCCCCAGGTGGGGGCTCCAGGCCATCACTGCCATGGATGACAACCGAAGAGGTCCTGCTATGAAATGAAATGGCATCCCAGGCCATCATACCTGGTGTCAGGCTGGATGGCAAGTTACAGCCAGGTTGGTATCGCACCGCTGTCGAGGGCGTCTCCAGACACCTCTTCGGCCTCGAACCTCATTTACTGGAGTAGAATTGTCCTCAGTGATGAGAATGTGCTACGAATTGAGCCCAGGTGACCAACGAAGATGTCTGGAGACGCCCTGAATAGCAGTGGGATACCGACCAGTCTGTCACTTGCCGGCCGAGCGGCTCTAAGCGCTACAGTCTGGAACCGCGCGACCGCTACGGTCGCAGGTTCGAATCCTGCCTCGGGCATGGTTGTGTGTGATGTCCATAGGTTAAGTTAGGTTTAAGTAGTTCTAAGTTCTAGGGGACTGATGACCTCAGATGTTAAGTCCCATAGTGCTCAGAGCCATTTTTTGTCACTTGCCATACAGTACGACACAAGGAGTGATGATCTGGGGTGCCATTTCATTTCATAGCAAGATTCCTTCGATTGTCATCCGCGGCATCCTTACAGCACAGTGGTATGTTGACGACATACTATATCCCGTTTTGTTGCCCTTCATGGCAAGCCATCCTGAGCTTACATTGCAGCAAAATAATGGCCGCCCGAATACGACGAGAAATTCTACTGCTTGACTTGGTGGTTGCCAAACCCTACCTTAGGCAGCAAGGTCGCCGGATCTCTCCTCAACTGAGAATGTTTCGAGAATTGTGGGCAAGGCCCTCCTAAAAGTTTGGGATTTAAACAATCTAACATGCCAGTTGGACATATCTAGCACGATATCCATCAAAAGGACTTCCAGCAACTCTATCAATCAATGCTTAGACGAATAACTGCTTGTTTAATTCGTAAGGCTCATTTCTTGAATAAATCATCCATTTTTTTCGGAATTTGTAATCATTTGTTTGTCTGTACATGTTCAGTCTCAGACATAAAAACTGACCGCCGGCCGGCCGCCACGTAAGTCCGAGTAGTTTACGTAAGGTGGCCAGTAAAACCGACCGCCCTTGACAACGCTAATTCCGGCAGTCTTCACAATCTGGCAACACTGTAAGATGCGGAAGTGTCAGGAGGAAGTGTTGTCTACTTCCGAGAGGCTGTCGTGTTGTGTGAGCCCGTGGTCTAGTGGTAATAGTCCTGTATTTTAAATTTAGTCAAGCGTTCGCGTCCAACTGTGTCTCCCTTTTTATTTTTACGATATTTCGGCCCTCGTCTAAAGTTACGAGTCTGATTGAACATCGAAGATAAGTCGCTTCACATTCTACCCACCAGAAATAACAAATACTTCCAGTAACAATTCCGCAGGACAGCTTGTGGCTGCGCCGCGATCAGAACAGCTTATAGTCGGGCATTTGCTCGCGGCGCAGCGGCTACTGGGCAACAGCCAGACGCTACACGCCGGCCAGGTGATCGCGGCGCGGCGCGACGCTATCAGTGTGTGTATCAACTGCCATTTTCGAATTTGAAGTTCTAGTTTTCATCTTGCAGTTTTGCATTGGATTTTGAGTACTTGAAAATCATGAACTACGGTTAAGCGTTGCAAAATTGGGTCGCAGATGGAAAAAGATTTGAACTGTACGTGGAGCGAGTGCTTTTGGGAAAAACACGCCAAAAAAAGATACTGTTTCAACAAAGATCGTTCTGGCATGAATGATTTTCAACATTAAGGAAGTCTCGACTACTGATATAAGTGATGGATTACCATTTAACCACCGTGCGACATTTGCATTCAGTAGGCAAGGCTCATGACATCTGGAGTAGGAGTACTGCATGCTCTAATTCGAAGAAAACAAAAATTAATGGCGTGACTATTACTGCAGCTTTGCGTCAACGTCATCAGGTCGCTCATTGAGCATTCCTATGCAGTATTGTTACTAGTGACGTGTTATGATGCCTGTACCGTTAACCTCCTAATAAATGATTGGATTGGATTGGATTGTTTGGGGGAAGAGACCAAACAGCGAGGTCATCGGTCTCATCGGATTAGGGAAGGATGGGGAAGGAAGTCGGCCGTGCCCTTTCAAAGGAACCATCCTGGCATTTGCCTGGAGCGATTTAGGGAAATCACGGAAAACCTAAATCAGGATGGCCGGACGCGGGATTGAACCGTCGTCCTAATAAATGAAATGCAGAAGCCTACCAAAAGAGTGGTGTGAATAATATTTTCCATCTGGTAGCTCCAAAAATGTGTTTTGCACTACGAATTCTCCCCCAAGGGTGTGTCCATCACAGCTGGAATTTGTTGCCAACCACTGAGACACCTTTCGGTCGCAGTGTATCTGCGTAATTGATTGGCGCATGTGGTGTTCAACAGACAGACAGCAGTCGTCACTTTCACTGGAATCAATGACTCTCTCTCTCTCTCTCTCTCTCTCTCTCTCTCTCTCTCTCTCTCTCTGTGTGTGTGTGTGTGTGTGTGTGTGTGTGTGTGTGTGTGTGTGTGTGTGGTGTGTGTGTCGTATTTTAATGCAATAGCTAGTTACTAGAAACTCAATTTTTACCCAACCCATATTCTGCACATTACGTTAAGTAAGTAGTATTAACTCCGTAATATCGTTAGCAGAGACAGTGCGCTCTTGTCGCGGCTCGCGAGTAATAGTGCCCAGTGCCGCCGCGATTTGTTTGTTGGTTAAGCGTGGACACTGCAGCAGACGCTTCGCCATAAACAGGAAGAAATCACCTTGGCTCTGACTGCAGTGAGCGGACTTCACTGCCTGCGTGTTCTTATAGTAACCATAGTAACCAACGTGAGACTCTACTCACAGGTGCCATGGAGCAATTGGAACGGGTATCATGTCATTAGTCACCAGAATATTAACCAGTTATGAAATGTCCACTCTATTTGAATCCCAAGAAAATAGGAACCTTCTCACAAAGTAATATGAGGTGACACCAAAATGTATCCAACACACAAAAATTAACTGCAGAGCTTTCATGCACACACGGAAATATGTTTTGGAAGCATATACTTCATTTCGTCCTCTCATATCAACGCCCAGATTTAGTATGAAGTGAGAAATTAAACAGTTTAGGGTTCTGAAGTACAATGTGACACCAGATTCTTATCGTAGGCCCTATCGGAAACGCAAAAAGCAGGAAGCTCTCCATTCTTTTGTCCAAAAGTTTGTTTTCTTTCATGCATTACTACCACTAGCAGATACTTATTTAAGGACTTGCGGGCATCAAGTTCTTCAGCAGAATGAGCCTCATGTTACTTCGCAAATTACAGTATGGAAAAAGCAACAGAGAAGAGTTCCCCTAGAGCAGTGAAGATACTTCCACTTGTCTGTATTCAGAAATGACTGCCAGCTGCCACAACACTTCACAGAATTCATGTTGCAGGCAACAAAATTGTGACTGCACTTCTGACTTCATTCAGTAAGTCATCAGGAGACGGACGGAAACGTCAAATTAACGTCGCTTTCGGAGTCATATTCAATCCAAAATGAGGTGTTATTAAGTTAGTTGAGTGTTCTAGCAATTACACTTTCATAATTCTCATGCGAGTATTCCGATAGCCAAAAGAATCCGTTAGTGCGAAACCATCGGGAACTACATTAATATCAAACTACAAGTACTCGAGACAGTTCGTGGACTCTTCCCTTCGCTGGGTACCCTCTTACTGTTATTTAGGATTCTCTCCGTCCTAGGCGTAATGCAAATGGAACTTCACAGTCGAGAGGCACTTTCCGCTATTCTTGACAAACATCAGCAACTTGTAATCACTGCGAGTAACAACTGTGTGATGATAATAGTACAGGCTGCCAGTGGATGTGGTGGTGTTATGCTGTCAAACTGCTTACAATAACATTAATGGTGGCGCACAAAATGGCTCTGTGCACTATGGGATTTAACTTCTGAAGTCATCAGTCCCCTAGAACGTAGAACTACTTAAACCTAACTAACCTAAGCACATCACACACATCCATGCCTGAGGCAGGATTCGAACCTGCGACCGTAGCGATCGCGCGGTTCCGGACTGTAGCGTCTAGAACCGCTCGGCCACTCCGGCCGGCGGTGGCGCACATTATTTAGCGCTGACCACCTAAGTGAAGATAGTGTGGTGGCGTCGTCGCTTTTCTTTATTTGACATCAGCTTGAGTAACGTGATTTAACGAACATAGTACTCCATTCGCGAGCTGCGAATGATATAGTATGACTACAGAGATCATCGTGCGGGTATTACATTAATTCTGCAGTGAATTGCTTGACAAATATTATTGTCCGCTATGCAACTAAACAGGTACTCTATGTTGCACTTCATTAAGTGATCAGCTCGCTGCAATCGTGCTTCTACTGTTCGTAAATACTTGTATCCTGACCATTAGTTATTTGACTAAATATGCGCTACAATCTGATTTGCATTTATGTGACATGGGTTAGCGCCATCACAAAAAAATGGTTCAAATGGCTCTGAGCACTATGGGATTTAACATCTGAAGTCATGAGTCCCCTATATTTAGAACTACTTAAACCTAACTAACCTAAGGACATCACACACATCCATGCCCGAGGCCGCCTAGAACCGCTCGGCCACTAGTACCACCACAAAGCAATCACTAAGGAATGGATGCCGTTGAAGTTCCGTTACGTTGACGGTAAGACAAATGTTCGCAAATCACGTGTATTGCCTCAAAAAAGCCGGCCCAAGTGGCCGTGCGGTTCTAGGCGCTGCAGTCTGGAACCGCGAGACCGCTACGGTCGCAGGTTCGAATCCTGTCTCGGGCGTGGATGTGTGTGATGTCCTTAGGGTAGTTAGGTTTAACTAGTTCTAAGTTCTAGGGGACTAATGACCTCAGAAGTTGAGTCCCATAGTGCTCAGAGCCATTTGAACCACTTTTTGCCTCAAAAAACAATTGCATCTTATATATTGAAGGACAGACGTCCACACTGTCACAAAACGTTGAAATACAGCAACGGCGCAGGTAAAAATTTGTGCCCAACCGGGGTTCGAACGTGGACCTCCTGTTTAATAGGCAGACGCGCTGAGCGTTCACTATCGGGACGCAACGGCCAACCTCCCTTCAGGACCTATCTACTCACGCACCTCGTCCGATGCGAATTCCTGTCTTCGCCGCATACCACATACGCGATACCCCGCCGTCCATTATTCCACTTGCTCGCAGCCACACTGTATCCCCGCGAGGGTTTGGACGATGGCGTGCGTCTAGCACTAAAAACTTTCGATGGTCCATCGAGACCTGAATAATTATACAGGATGTTTTAGGCGGCATATTAAATATTGTAGGAGGTGATGGTATACACAAATTGCAGAAAAAATGCCATATTACATGTGTCCAATTTTTATTGAGTACATGCAGCTGGGTTCAATGCATTTTCGTTTAGTTTTTTGGTCCTTACAAGCCCAGTTGGCTACACTTCCTCGAAAATGAGCGTTCAGCATTATTTTTTTTTTGTTTGGTTTTAGGGCGCAAAACTGCTATGGTCATTAGCGTTCAGCATTATTGGAAGAGGTTCCTGTGGCTACAAGAATGCGTATGTTCCTCCAGCACGACGGGGCTCCTGCACATTCAAGTCGTCAGGTGACACACGATCCAAACCTAACTTTTCCCGGAAGATGGATCAGTAGATGTCGGCGCTTTTCTTGGCCACCAAGGCCCCCGGATTTTTGCCCGTGGGGATGGTTAAAAGGTGAAGTCTACAAAGAAAAAGTAAACCCACGAGCCGAATTGATTGTTCGCATTATCAATAGTGCAGCCCCCATAAAAGAACGCAAAGTCGACCTTAGAAGAGCTACACGTGGTGTTATTAAGAGAAGTCAAAAGTACATGGAAGTTGGTGGCGAATTTTTGAAAATCAACTTTGAAAGTTATTTGGCTATGCTTTGAGTTTGTTAGGGTTGCGTACTAACAGCTGGATCACTGTATTCAGTAAAAAGTTGACATATTTATATGTAATTTTTTATGCAATTAATCTATACTACCACCTTCTAAAATGTCTACTATTCATCCTGAAACACTCTGTGTATGCATATATGTGTGGTATCTGTTCTTTCGTACATGTCCGAAAGAAAAGACACCAAGAGTATTTTAACGCCCTGTGACAGTTTGGACATCTGTTTTTCGGTATTTAATTGGTTAACAAGGCTGTGTGAATGCTCGCATTCTTGATACCTCACTGGATGTGCTACAACTGTAGCCAAAGAAAATCCCTCTAGAAAATTATATTTCAAGTCGGATGGTTTTGCTCCTCCTCTACTGTCATTGAAATGATCACAACGAAATTAAGTATAGAAATCCTACAAAACCCTTGAGTTCATACTACGGAGCTGTGCAGATGAAAAAAGTAGTTGTTCACAATTATCAGATGACTGATGGAGTTTATCAGATTCCACTAATTATGACTGCATTATTAATTGTTGGTTCACAGGCGCTTTTCTGGCGCTTTTTGTAACTATTTTTTGAATGTTAGTGCTGGAAGAATAGAAACATCAGATTTTCGCAATATGGAATATTCGAATTCACCAAGTCTTCACATTTCGAGCAACGGCAGAATATCCGTCAGAAAAGCTGACAACAGAAGTCAGGTCATACCTGTCTTCTGGCGGGTGTGTCAATGATAGTGATCTCTATAATAATATTGTATAGCAAAGATACATTGCCAACTCAATCACTGGAGAAGCCCCAAAATTGTGGATACGCTTTCGAGATTTCGGTCCGACTAAGAGAGTAAAACACAAATAATTGTCGCAGTTATTAATTTATGACGTTTCGTTTCCACACAGTGCATCGATGTATTACAACCTAGTTACACAAATGCAAATAAGACTCATTGACATATGATGAGGATATTCCGGCCCTTGCCACCCACAACTTTGAGACGAAGCTATAGTCACTTCAGAGGTCACTCACAGAACACATAAACTGGTATCCTTCCTGGTGGTATAACTGAAACTTGGCAACAACGCAGAATATGTTTGGCAACTCTGTGACCGACGAGTTACTTCCTTGATGGCACAGAAGTATCCTGCTAAATTCACTTGATATTATCGTGTCATTTCAATTGAATATTATGAATAATTTGGATAGTGAGATGTGATATAAGGATATTAGTTAATACTTCTGAGTCAACGAAAATCGTTTCACACGGGAAATACGACTACTCTCGTCTCTTATGTTGCGATTTATCTGTCATAGGGGCTACTGGGCCAATAAGTAAGACACATATGCCGCACCTCTTCGTTAGCTCCGAGGCCCATCACGAAATCACTTTCTTCCCTGCTAATCGTCATATCGTCACGGTGTGGGTTAAGGGTATGGCATTGTCATACTCCTTTAATGAGAACGTTGCAGGGTTCTTAGATTACTGCTATTATTTAACGAGTAACTACACGATTTTACCGCGCAAAGCGTCGTATGGTACGCTCTTTGCGAATTATTTGGGGTCGTTGTTTACGCGCCCTGCAGACCATTGGGGTGTACCGGGTGTGAGAAGTGACTGAGATATAGCACATGATGGACTGATGAGAGACACCATCGGTAATTATAGGGTGTTTTACCCTCGCTGGACGAGAAGACGACCAGGACATCCCGCCGTCTGGCTGCTGTGGACACCTCCGAGAAAAAAAAGATAGAACAGAAAATAATTACAAATAAAAACAAAAGAACAAAATGAACAACAAATAAAATATAGTAAAGTATTGTACTGCTTCCTTTATCCTTTTCTTTTTTTAATAAAATGTTCAGAGGTATATTTAATTTTTGTTCGTGAGCAGAGCCTGAAGTGGTGGCGCACGACCGTCCTCGTTAGCATTAGGGTGACAGTGGCGGTGGCACTAGCTTTGTTTTTCTTTTTAGGTCAGATAGGTTTGGGGGCATTATGGGTGATAGGGGGCCAACGCATGAAGTGGAAGAGGTCTTAACACTACAAAAAATAAAAAATAAATACAAAAAAGTAAAAATAAAAACAAACATTTTAAAAATTAGAGTATAAAAAATAAAAATAAGAGATAACGTGCTTGCCTACCAGGTGCAAGCTGCTTTCGTTCGCCTTTCGAGACTCGCTGAAAGCCATATTTTTAATTCTTTTGTAACATAGCTACAAGCAGGAAGATAGAAACTCAATAAGGGAATCATAAGACAATGCTCGGGCAAAATTCGTCTTGACACTTTCAGTAGCTCTTAGTGTCAGAGCAAAAACCTTATGGTACTGTAAAATTCATAATGCCGCTTTTGTTTTCTGCCGACATATTTTGTTGTTGTTGCGAATACATAATTTTATCTATGAACTGCCACATTTTCATAACACATGAGTATGGTACAGGACACGAAGTAAATACAGACGTTTGCGAAGTCAAAAGTCTGTAATATCCTACTAATTCGTGTTAAAATAGGCACAATCGTCTTACAGACACTTAATTCTGTATTAAGATAGGCTGCCGTCGTGATGTTTCTGCAGTAACTGCAATTTGTATTAGTACAGTGAATATTTCAATTGAGTTTTCCATTAGTTTATTGAACACAGGAGTAATCATCAAAGAGAAGTTAATCATCAACAGTACATTCTTTCGCAATATCTAAAACAATCTGACAATGGTTAAGTACTTTACAAATTCTACGCCTGTAGAAACCTACTAATTCAAACGATGTCATTAAACCAGTGAATTTTGAAGAGCATTTTCGTCTATAAACGAATTGCCTTGACGGTTGACCGATCAAGAGCGGGAATGGCAAAAGTTTACGAGTATACGATCTGGGGGACAAGTGCCTGAGAGATGACTTCCTTATCAGTAAAAGTGCCTGACAGAGGACTTAGCTATCAATTTCGTAGGTAGTTCTGTTTCTCAAATCAACAGAGTGCGTTATCATACAGTAGTACGCGTGATGTAGTTTTGTCGGGTGATTTTCTTACACTGCGACCGAAATGTGTCTTAATTGTTGGCAACAAATTCCAGCTGTGATGCACACACCGTAGTGCAAAACACACTTTTGGAGCTGTCAGATGGAAAATATTATTTCACACTACTCTTTGTTCCAGTTTAAGTCTTTTGGTAGGGTTCAGCCTTTGATTCCTTCTTAGGAAGTTAACGATACAGGCATCATAACTCGTCACCAGTGACAGTACTGCATAGGAATGTTCAATGAGCGACCTGATGACGTTTAAGCAAAACTGTAATAATAGTCACTCCGTTGATTTTTTGTTGTTTCGAATTGGAGTACTGCGTGCTCTTACACCAAACTTCTGAACCTTGCCCGTTGAATGCAAATGTCGCATGATGGTTAAATGGTAGCCCATCAATTATACCAGTAGTCGAGACTTCCTTAATGTGGAAAATCATTAATGCCAGAACGACCTTTGCTGAAACAAGAAAATCTTTTTCTGGCGCATTTTTCCCAAAAGCACTCGCTCCACACACAGTTCAAATCTTTTTCCACCTGAGACCCAATTTTGCAACGCTCAGCCGTAGGTAATGATTTTCAAGTTTGCAAAATCCAATGCTAAACTGCAAGATGATAACTAGAACTTCAAATTCGAAAATGACAGTCGATACACACACTGATAGCGCCGCGCCGCTATCACCTGGCCGGCGCCCGATTTCAGGGGGCGGGTGAGGTCTGGCCGGCGGCCGGCAGCCGCTGCAGCGCGAGGAAACGCCCGAGCGTAAGCTGTTGTGATCGCGACGCAGCCACGAGCTGTCCTGCGGAGTTGTTTCTGCAAGTATTTGTTATTTCTGGTGGGTAGAATGTGAAGTGAATTAACTTTGATGCTCAACCAGACTCGTAACTTTAGACGAGGGCCGAAAGGTTATTAAAAAGAATTAGCTACACTTGGACGCGAACTCGCGGCTACAGGTTTAGAATGCACTACGTTTACCACTTTTTTTCCCTTCTCTTCCTTTTTTTTCTTTTCTTCCTTTTCCTTTTTTTATTGTATTTTTTCTCTCTTATTTTAAAGCCCCTTAGGAAAAAAAAACCAAGTGCCTCCGCCACGTTTCATCCTATAACAAAAAAATCTGGTAATCACTACACCACGGGCTCCCACAACACGATAACCTCTCGGAAGTAGACAACACTTCGTCCTGACACTTCCGCATCTTACAGTGTTGCCAGGTTATGCAGACTGCCGGACTTAGCGTTGTCAGGGGCAGTCGGTTTTATTGGCCACTTTACGTGATCTACTCGGGCTTAGTCTCTGTGCCGGCTGGCCGGCGCTCAGTTTTTATGTCGGAGACTGTACAATCCCATCTACAGATTTCCACCCAACCTCCTACTTTACCAAACGTACCTTCGGAGTTGTTTTACCCTGAGCCTTGTTTGCGTCTGGAACAAGGGACTGATTACCCTGTAGTTTGGTCCCTTTACCCCTCAAACCAATCTTCCGTCACATTCGGATAATGCCTTCATGGTACGTGTTTTCTTTATCTTAGAGTGTATTTTATGTTAAAATGCTATAATATAAAATAAAATTAAAATAAAATAAACGCAGAGCTGTTGCTGCCATAGCCATATTGTCAAAGGCGAACAGCTATCGTCGCCCTCTTACATGCTCGACTGTCTCTCGCTTTATTTTTAGTGGAGGAGCTATTATCTGGTACGATCAGTGAGAGTTGAGAGTAATCGTACGGCCGGTCCTCAGGGTCGCCTTGCCGCACGCGCAGCGGCGAGTCCGGCGTGTGCCAGCCGCTGCACCGCTGCCGGCACGTGCTGTGGAAGCAGCCCATGGCCTGCTCGCGCCACTCCGTCTGCTGCCCCGGCACCTCCGCGCCGCCCACCGCCGCCTCCTCCGCCTCCACCGCCGCGTCCTCCGCCGCCTACAGTGCACCGACGCCTCGTACCACAGCTGCAACCGCTACCACGCAGAGGGACACCAGGGCGACCACAAAACGAGCTGCCTTGTCCAAAAGTCAACAGAGTGAGTATATTCCCCACCCTGGCGAACAACTACACTACTGGCCATCAAAAATTGCTGCACCACGAAGATGACGTGCTACAGGAAGAACATGCTGAGATATGCAAATGATTAGCTTTTCAGGGCATTCACACAAGGTTGGCGCCGGTGGCGACACCTACAACGTGCTGACGCGAGGGAAGTTTCCAACCGATATCTCAAACACAAACAGCAGTTGACCGGCGTTGCCTGGTGAAACGTTGTTGTGATGCCTCCTGTAAGGAAGAGAAATGCGTACCATCACGTTTCCGACTTTGATAAAGGTCGGATTGTAGCCTATCGAGATTGCGGTTTATCGTATCGCGGCATTGCTGCTCGCGTTGGTCGAGATCCAATGACTGTTAGCAGAATATGGAATCGGTGGGTTCAGGAGGGTAATACGGAACGCCGTGCTGGATCCCAGCGGCCTCGTATCACTAGCAGTCGAGATGACAGCCATATTATCCGCATGGCTGTAACGGATCGTGCAGCCACGTCTCGATCCCTGAGTCAACAGATGGGGACGTTTGCAAGACAACAACCATGTGCACGAACAGTTCGACGACGTTTATAGCAGCATCGGATGAAGGGTAGAGCCACGGGTCGTAACACATCTGAAACGTAATGTCCACTATTCAAAGTGCCGTCAATGCGAACAAGAGGTGACCGAGACGTGTAACCAATGGCACCCCATACCATCACGCCGCGTGATGACGAATACACGCTTCAAATGTGCGTTCTCCGCAATGTCGCCAAACACGTATGCGACCATCATGATGCTGTAAACAGAATCTGGATTCATCGGAAAAATTACGTTTTGCCATTCGTGCACCCAGGTTCGTCGTTGAGTATACCATCGCAGGCGCTCCTGTCTGTGATGTCGCCGAATTGTTCGTGCAGATGGTTGTTGTCTTGCAAACGTCCCCATCTGTTGACTCAGGGATCGAGACGTGGCTGCACAATCCGTTACAGCCATGTGGATAAGATGCCTGTCATCTCGACTGCTAGTGATACGAGGCCTTTGGGATCCAGCACGGCGTTCCGTATTACCCTCCTGAACCCACCGATTCCATATTCTGCTAACAGTCATTGGATCTCGACCAACGCGAGCAGCAACTTCGCGATACGATAAATCGCAATCGCGATAGGCTACAATCCGACCTTTATCAAAGTCGGAAACGTGATGGTACGCATTTCTCCTCCTTACACGAGGCATCACAACAACATTTCACCAGGCAACGCCGGTCAACTGTTGTTTGTGTATGAGAAATCGGTTGGAAACTTTCCTCATGTGAGCACGTTGTAGGTGCCAACCTTCTGTGAATGCTGTGAAAAGCTTATCATTTGCATATGACAGCATCTTCTTCCTGTCGGTTAAATTTCCGCGTCTGTAGCACGTCATCTTCGTGGTGTAGCAATTTTAATGGCCAGTAGTGTAGTATGTGGAGCCCAGCTGAATCATCCATACAAAAAAATATTTGCTTTAGTAAGCCGAATTCTGGGTAAGAGTGTAGTTACAGTGTACCTAACTCTCACATTACGTTACGTTGTGAAGTTGGTAGCCGCTCCAAGAATGATGGGAAATATATACGACGAAACATGGGTCAGGCATCAGTAGCGAATGGTATCGTTCGTTTGTAATGTTGTACATTATGTCAGAAATGTAGTTAACGAACCGAAATATTTCCAGCTAAAAAGGCAGCGATGACGCGCTGCTGCTATCGGCGCAATGAATCCTGATAGATGAAGAGGGCTAATTGGGAGCGGTCGTGAGTGAACTGCATTGTGAGCAGCGTTTTTGCGGAGTCATGGTTTGTGATATCGTAAGTGAATTGTTATGTGCATTATTATTGTGCTCTTAGATTCCTGCCAACCACATACTCGAAAACAGTAACATTCGTAAATAACGGTAAAGTTAAATTGATAAACAGTTCTGTAAAAATGATTGTTGGTCGTTTCACTCGCAGAAATTTAAGGCGTATCTGTAGGTTCCTGCTTAATTACATGTTCGAAAGTCACGAAATATTCGTAAAAAAAGAAGAGAAAGAAGTTTTGAGAAATACTACCGTAAATATGATAAGGACTACTGCTCATTTCACTCTCTATTTAAGCTGTGCTCTTAGGTCCATGCCTAACCACATACTCGAAAATCATGCCATTCATAAAAAAATCAACAAAGTATTTTTCACAAGCAATACTAGACATGATTGCATTATTCCGAAATGTAAATATTAGAAACACGTTCTCTGAACTTCATAAATAAATGTTTCCTGGCTATTCCACTTTCTCCTCCACGTATATATCCAAACAAGTAGCACTTAACTCTCTGCATAGTTAGTTGAAGTAAAAGCTGTTAAATTAATGCGCAGAAAAATGATCTTGTACCAACACAGTGAGCTTGCTCTAAAATGTACACGATCTAAGTTTTGAAATGTTTATCATCTGATTGAAATTTCGTTAGGTGAGGCTCAGTCGTGTAAAACTACTTTTAAAAAAACCGAAGACAATCGGAAATTGCTTATCACATTCAGGAGAACAAGTTTTGTTCTTTTGCGAACGACTTCAGAGAAACAGCAGGTGGTTGCTCACTCCATGCCGCCAAGCGCCCATCACCTCATCCACTCTTCCCCTTGCCAGACATAGATTGACCAGTCTCTACAACCGACTCAGCTCCTCAAGCCTGTCGCCATTGACACAGTCCACAATAAAACTTCGCGGCAGAAAGTGCAACAGTCAACATCGTGATCTGATAAATGCAGGTGTTCAGCAGTGAAACTGGTTCTACATCTCTTTAATCCACAAACAAGTTATTTTCAGTATGTCTCCCATAGTGATACCGCTTCCATCTAATCAACTTTTTTGACGAATACTGATGTTACAAATAAGAGAAGTCTATTTGCGCAACGAATGTGCGCCATCATTTCTATCTTTTCAGGCTGCAAGGTTCATAGACCGAGAACATTTCGTGTACAACCTTTGTTGGACAATGAATCCGCAGTTCATGCACCATCTCGCTGTCTCGCCCTGCAAGTTAAAGCAGCTACACTGAAATATGAAAAAATAAAATCTTACCATATTCCAAGAAACATAAACGAAAAAACTGCTACGAAAATCAGTAACCGACCCTACAACCCATTATCGCGAGATCTAGAGGTCTAATCACACCTAGTGTTCATTATGAAAGTAGAAGTACTGAAATCGCTTCTTGCGTGAAGTCGTATCTTGCGCCGAAACAAATCATTAAAATCCGCGATTCTCACTGGCTATCGTATACTACCCGATCGGCTACGAGCAACGGAAACAAAAACGGAACAAATTACCAATTGCAAAAAAAATGGCTCTGAGCACTATGGGACTCAACTTCTAAGGTCATCAGCCCCCTAGAACTTAGAACTACTTAAACCTAACTAACCTATGGACAGCACACACATCCATGCCCGAGGCAGGATTCGAACCTGCGACCGTAGCGGTCGCGCGGTTCCAGACTGTAGCGCCTAGAACCGCTCGGCCACCCCGACCGGCTTACCAATTGCAGCTCGCATCGCTAGAGCTAAGTACTCTGTTCCTGCACTTCAGCTGAAATTAGTCTCTTTGACTCTGGTATCCAGCGCCTCTCTCTGGAATAGACTGAGCCGTCCTCACGGCTTCCTCTAACGACTAAATTCTCTGTTCGTCTTTCTACTGTTTTTCATTTTCCTTTTCATAAACAACTCTTGACTAGAAGCATTTAACGCTATTTCCGTTAACTGTAGCTTCTGATGTCAATCAAATATTCCCTCTATTTTTCTCTTTGTTGAAGAGGTCACCAGCGATATTTGCTGAAAACCCTACTTGAAAGGATGTAGTTACTTGCGTCTCTAAACCCTTAAATCTCAACAAAAACGAAACAGCTTTTGCTGCGACTGTTACAACAATTGGCGGATTGTAAGTAATGTTTAGAGCTAGTAACGAACGAATAAGGCGATGTACAGTTACCAGAAGAGACTACAACCGCTTCAAATAACATATGAAAACTGCATGACTGTTCGTTCATGACATTTAAGTCATTTTACTGGGTGTCTGAGGCGCATAGAAATGCTTAATCCCTCAGCGTACTGTGACAAGTTTGTGCGATGTGTGTTTCTATGATTTCTTGTATAGCACAGTAGACTGACGTTCGCAACCATCCGTCGGGTGGGATCATCACCGGAGGCGTCACACATACTCACTAATCCATTCAACAGTTCAGATAGTAAAGATTTAACCCGGGCCTCCTGCCGCGCAGTAAAATGAGATCAAAAATACCTCTCCTTCCTTTTGCTACCAAATTCTGGTCACGCAAATTTATCAGTACCAGGATTCAAACCAGATAACTCTGGCAACTCGTCATCGAGGCAGCGTGCGATAACACACAAACTTCGTAGGAGAATATACGTTTTACCTTATTCCGAGTTCCCTATAATTACAATATATGTAAAATTAATGCTTCCTCAACGCAACCTGCCTGAGATAAACTTTGGAGAACAGACTTGATGTATTATTTGCAAAATCTAATTACTATGAATATAACTGCAGTGTTGGAGACATCCATATTCATTAACTTTACATGCCTGTGAGAATTTGTTACGCATCCGCAGGAAGATGCAATCGATTTGGCGCCTGCCAATTGTGTGCCAAGGATTGGCAGAATTCATATAGTTGATGTCTTACCTTCTGACTGCTGCCGTTGCTTCATATTCTTCCTGCATTTCATGGTTTTCGTAACTCTTCACAGAATGGAGTCACACACATTCACGTAGCTCGCCAGTCGTCTCGTCACAAACTGTTGCTAAGTAACGGCGTCGTTAGCCGCAGGGGCCCCTGTATTGTTGAGAATTGCGTAGCGTCTTGATTTGTTGTTTACTTTAGGAGGAAAAGTGGGAAATAATCACCATATAATTAAGGAAACTATCCAACTATAATTGTAGGAGCGTATCTAGGCTGCGATGACCGTGCAATGTACCCGCGAATAAGGTACTTCTGGAAAGCAAAGAACAGGAAAAAGTAAGGAAAAATTAAAACGAGAAGGAAAAGTGAAAAAAAAACAGTAAATTGCATAAGTCAAGAGAAGTCTTTCCTACGTTAAAATAACGTAAGATTATTTTGGAAATCAAACTGACGTGCAGCTATGTGAATCGTTTAGATCCTTCATCCAGATCAAAGATCAATCCGCTTTAGGATAAAGGCATCAGTTAATCGAATATAAAGAAAGCAAGGCCCCACCAATGACCAAATGTTTAGCCTAAAGCTACGACTGAGGATACGTGGCGCATACAATAGTGTGCAAAAAACAGTTACAATTTAAATTTAGTCCTTACAAATGCTGTAGTGGATAATCAAGAAACAGCCTTGTGTTTTAATGCAGTTGAGGACATCTACATTTTTTGGTCACGACATGATGCGTTGGTAGTATTTAAAAACGTGTCGTGAATGCTACCATGGTAACGTTAAAGACTCAAAATCCAGTGCATTGGGCTAGCATATAAGGAACCATCTGTACAGCGTGAGACAGAATAAATAAATACATCGAGGTGCGGCTTTCGCCAAGTTATATCGGACAATGTGGCGAATTTAATGACGTTCGCAGATAATTGTCGTTTATAGTCGTCCAATTAAGACACCGACTTTTTTCTAATAGAACTGAATACTTCTTTACCGCACCATTTAAAAGAAGCTTCTAAAAGAATTTCACCGATATAACGCGTATAGGACTTGACCAGCTAGTACCAAGATAACAGCGCCGCAAGCCACTGTCCCGCCGTCAGGAGAACAGGTTCCACACACGTCTGACCTAGTATATCAAATACAAGTATACATGTGATTTAGGTATGGTTCTTGTGTTTACCTGTGTACTTGAAGCCCATCAGTCTATGTTCTGCAGTTGTAACAGTCAGATAACTTGCCTGTAAAGCTATTGAGACATTCAGAATACATACTATAGTCGAAAACGTGAATACTGTTTATGATGAATGTCGCCAAACTATTAAAGCAGCGCTGTGGTTATACACTGAAGAGTATCCAGATCGTGCCAAGCAATCACGATCTGTCTTTGCAAACATTATAAAACAAGTTCTAGAAACAGCAGGTGTGGAGAGTAAAATATGCCAAGGAACAAGAAGACCAAGTGTTGGATTTTGACGTTATAGAGCCAGTATTCCATGTCAGCCAAGTTGGATTTTGACGTCATAGATCCTGTCCCATTATTCAAAGTCTTGGATTCTAACATCGTAGGGCCAGTATGCTCTGGTCGCCATGTCAGATCGCCATCTTGGATTTCTCGCCAATTTAGATTCAGGGCAAAATCCCTGCTGACACGAGAGTGGATAAAAACCACTAAAATTTTAACTTCCCTCTAAATTTAAATTTCCCACCATTTTTCACACAGGGCAACTGATCTATGTTAGACGGTGGAGGGGGGTTCAAATGGTTCAAATGGCTCTGAGCACTATGGGACTTAACGTCTGTTGTCATCACTCCCCTAGAACTTAGAACTACTTAAACCTAACTAACCTAAGGACATCACACACATCCATGCCCGAGGCAGGATTCGAACCTGCGACCGGAGCAGTCGCGCGGTTCCGGACTGAGCGCCTAGAACCGCTAGACCACCACGGCCGGCGGTGGAGGGGGGATGGGTAGGAGAAATGACATGACGTCATCGATTACATCAATGGCGAAAGACTCTGTCCGAGAACCCCACCCCCATCCAACGTACCTACTACTTCAGTCCTTCAAAACCATAAAAATAATTTCAAAAAAAACTAGTCCTTCAAGAACACAAAAACAACTTTTACAGAAAAGTAAAGCTGAAATGAGAAGTTGTGAGCCTTATGGTAAATACAGCAAGCAGCGCCAATTATTCCTTGCTAAAATCTCCATAACACACGTCGACGCGACTCCCCGATCTTAGGCAGTTGTCTGATGACGTCACGATCCTACTGTTGTACAGACAGGTATAAACAGTTCAGCTTGATGAGCTTGTTTAAGAGTGAAACAGTTATCAGAGTCTCCGTAGCATCTGATGATTTCTCGAGATTTAAGAAACGGACTGTTAGGTATAGAAACATGCTTTGAACCAAGCCCTAATGCCCGTGAAACAGAATCAAGCACACAAATACCGGACGAGAAATTCTGCATTGTATGGTCATTTAAAGAATATTTCCTTAGTAGTTTACATTTAGGCCTGGACATTCAAACTTATACACTGAAATAACTTCGCTGCCTCCCAGCGACAGCGGCTCAGGACGAGGGGTGTGTCTTGGACCGCCGACGGAGACGGCACTGGGAAGCGTGGACGTGCGGGCGTTCTGCAACCCTCGCAGGGGGAGGCTAGTGGATGCCCTGCATTTTCTTTGGAATAGATACCATGGTGGACAATGGGAAAAAACCGGCGTCGTAAACCTCTGCAGGAAATGGGATGATGCACAGATACAAAAAACGCGTGGATTACAGAGGCGGGGTGTGAAACTTCTGGTTTGCTTCAGAATATTTCGGCCTGCCTTAAAAAGCGAGATACGTGCTGATAATTCGCGGACTCCTGCTGGCACTGAGGTGGAGCGTAGACACAAAAGCTTCAAAAATGCATACCGGGAGGGGTGAAACTACGGAACTGCCGAAGAAGAATGGGCTTGCTGCTGGACAGTAAGAATGATATTTATAAATCAGACACCTGCTCAATCGCGGATGAAGCACAGACATAAGACTATGCAGCTCCCACACAGAAACAGCCGTTATAAGCAACTGCCCTGTGGATGCTTTCAGGAAGACTAGGGAATGCGAAAATTTATCGGAACAATGTGCTGGATTGACTGATACCAACACTGGATACAGCCTCGACAGAGAAATGCCAGTTGCCGAGTCACACATCAGCCCACACAAGGCATCAGGTTTCCATCATGCACCGGGAGGATTTGTCAGGAGACAGCGATCAACGAGTAAGTGGCATTGTAAATTTGGTCCATCAATGACGATGTTCAGACTACGAAAATTTCGGGGAGTGCCGAGCTAAGGGGCCACGAAAAGGGTAGAAGGGACAGTGAGTGAGAAAGCGCGAAAGGAATAGGACCTGGAGGCTCGTCAACCCCGCGGCTTACACAGTCTGCTGACTTTGATTCTTGTCCTTACTCACATCTGAATGTTCGTCACTTTGTGACTGATTTTTTCCTGGTCCATGTTACACGGAAGAATCCTGGTAATCCAGCGCTTGGGAATTAAGCGCTCGACTACACACTGCAATTTCCTTGCCTAACATACGCCTCCCAACATCTTCCAAAGCCGCGAAACACCTATGAGGACAGTAGACTACCAACTAACCGAGGCTGAGTCGGCCGGAGTGGCCGTGTGGTTCTAGGCGCTACAGTCTGGAGCCGAGCGACCGCTGCGGTCGCAGGTTCGAATCCTGCCTCGGGCATGGATGTGTGTGATGTCCTTAGTTTAGTTAGGTTTAATTAGTTCTAAGTTCTAGGCGACGGATGACCTCAGAAGTTAAGTCGCACAGTGCTCAGAGCCATTTTTTAACCGAAGCTGAGCTGCGAGGCGACGCACCGTACCGACCCAACGTTTGCCGACGACACCACCACACGACGCGGCCCACGAAAAAACGGGCTCCGCAACGTACTCGTGACGTCATACTAGATGGCTTCCTCGCTACACTTCGTGAACGCTCGGCTCCGTGCAGGGACCACAGCAAATCAGTATGTCAATGAAAAGGTACCCAGTATAGATCTTAACTTTCTCGTGTGTTATCGAGAGCTTACATCCACTTAAACATGCTGTTAAGAATTATTAAACCCGCCTTAAATAGTTAGTCGCTCCCTGCCAGAGGTAGCTGCTGGCACTTCTAACACCCGTAGTGTCACGTGATGTGACGTGCATGCCGCGGTCTGTCTTTCTTGTGGGTGCAACCACACAACTGATGATGAAAAGTAGTTAGATGATTCATTCCGCCCTCTGACCCCTTCATAACTGAGTCGTGTCCACTCCAAGTCAAATCGGCCTTGCAATTTGTATTTATGTAAAAGATGCTGTAATTAGCACACACATTTTATATTTTAATCCTCTGATTAATCCGTATCATTTGCCTATCAACCCCTCAAACTCATAACCCCATGCTATTTGATTTTACTGTGTGAAATTTGAATTTACCGTATTTTTGGCTTCCAGTGTGAGGCGATCTAATTGGTAAAGCTCCTTTTATTTCATATTACAGAGCTATGAAGGATATGCTACAGTAGTTCTTTGAAATCTACTCGTTCTGTTTTGTCTTAGAGTATAGTGTCAGACGTTATTTGACTTTTATGATGTCATTCAAGTGTGTAATTAATTTTAATACTTTTTCTTATTAACGAAAACAGGTTTTATTACTAGCTAAATATAGAG
This sequence comes from Schistocerca nitens, assembly GCF_023898315.1. Taxonomy (NCBI): domain Eukaryota; kingdom Metazoa; phylum Arthropoda; class Insecta; order Orthoptera; family Acrididae; genus Schistocerca; species Schistocerca nitens. The sequence goes on along the minus strand of NC_064614.1, from coordinate 482,257,408 downwards.
TCTCACAAGAAACGGTTTGGTTTTGTATTTAACTAAAATGTAGCTTCATCAGTGTGCAGTATTTGTTACGTGCAATGATTCATGAACGAATAGGTATTTCATGTATGGATGGATCAAGGAAAAATTACTAATGTTGTGGCCAGGCGAAACTACTCTTGTCTGGCCACAACTGTTGGTTGTCTGATAGCTCTGGAGGAGGTTCATCACATTGGAACACACAAATTAGTTCACTTTATTACATAAATGGTGGCTCAAATGTCTCCGAGCACTATGGGACTTAACTTCTGAGGTCATCAGTTACTTAGAACTACTTAAACCTAACTAACCTAAGGAAATCACACACATCCATGCCCGAGGCAGGATTCGAACCTGCGACCGTTGCGGTCGCGCGGTTCCAGACTGTAGCGCTTAGTGGAACCGCGCGACCGCTACGGTCGCAGGTTCGAATCCTGCCTCGGGCATGGATGTGTGTGATGTCCTTAGGTTAGTTAGGTTTAAGTAGTTCTAAGTTCTAGGGGACTGATGACCTCAGCAGTTAAGTCCCATAGTGCTCAGAGCCATTTGATCCATTTGTAGCGCCTAAAACCGCTCGGCCACTCCGGCCGGCGTTACATAAGTGAATAAAAGATTTAAATTAAAATGAAGGTCAGCGTTGTCCGTAATATTGATGTTTTATTGATAGCAGAATCGATTTTCGATCACATGGTGATCATCTTCAGTGCTGTACAAATTAAACTCAGCACTGAAGATGATCACCATGTGATCGAAAATCGATTCTGCTATCAATAAAACATCCATATTACGGCCAACGCTGACCTTCCTTTTAATTTAACATATATGGTCGTTGTGCACACAGCACTCCATGGAGCCGCCAATCAATAAAAGATTTACTTACCTGTGGCACACTTGTTTGTCACAGAATTGCTTAATACGTTAAAACTGTTATTGAATATTAAAGCATTACTTCCTGCACAGATTAACAAACTGCTCTCTTGTAGTACAGTGTGTCACATTTAAATGAACAGGTCCATCAGAAACTAATCATCACGTTGGTCCTATACTATAATTTTGAGTCCTTCAGTTGAAGTCATGAACTGCGCAGAGTTCAGGCTAGCTCGACACTACATTGATCTCAGTGTGAGAGCGCTGCTGTGCTGAGAGGGGAGGCGTCCTCTTGAGGAGCACCTCCCATGCATCGTTGCGGATTGCAAGCTGCCCTCGCTGATGTCTGTGTTATCAATTCACATTGATTACTTTGGTGTTGAAATACGATCTACATCTACATCTACATCCATACTCCGCAAGCCACCTGACGGTGTGGGGCGGAGGGTACCCTGAGTACCTCTATCGGTTCTCCCTTCTATTCCAGTCTCCTATTGTTCGTGGAAAGAAGGATCGTCGGTAGGCTTCTGTATGGGCTCTAATCTCTCTGATTTTATGCTCATTATCTCTTCGCGAGATATACGTAGGAGGGAGCAATATACTGCTTGACTCTTCGGTGAAGGTATGTTCTCGAAACTTTAACAAAAGCCCGTACCGAGCTACTGAGCGTCTCTCCTGCAGTCTTCCACTGGAGTTTATCTATCATCTACGTAACGCTTTCACGATTACTAAATGATCCTGTAACGAAGCGCGCTGCTCTCCGTTGGATCTTCTCTATCTCTTCTATCAGCCCTATCTGGTACGGATCCTACACTGCTGAGCAGTATTCAAGCAGTGGGCGCACAAGCGTACTGTAACCTTCTTCCTTTGTTTTCGGATTGCATTTCCTTAGGATTCTTCCAATGAATCTCAGTCTGGCATCTGCTTTACCGACGATCAACTTTATATGATCATTCCATTTTAAATCACTCTTAATGCGTACTCCCAGATAATTTTTGGAATTAACTGCTTCCAGTTGCTGACCTGCTATTTTCTAGCTAAATGATAAAGGATCTATCTTTCTATGTATTCGCAGCACATTACACTTGTCTACATTAAGATTCAATTGCCAAATCTCTGTAAGATATCACAGTTAAGATTGTATTTCGTTTCAACAGAGTATTTAAAATTTTTAAAAAATCCTAAGTTTATTTTACTTATTTCACTTTTTGGCTGAATTGGGTTGATAAAGGCTGGAGAATGGTACAATGTAGAGGAGGAGGAGGAAGAGGGGCTGGCTATGAGAGACGACGTGTAGGCGACGTTTTGTTCGGAATGGTGTGGGGGTAGGTATTCAGGCGGAGAAGGGGCCCAACTCAAAGGACGTAGGCCAGGGCCCTCTTCACTGCACTTACAGCGATGTCACTACCTGCTGTACTGTTGGTGTTGCAGAGTGCGAGGAGTGGGGGAAAGCCGTGTTCCGGCTGGAGGACAGCCCCGTGTTGGTGGACGGCGCGCCCAAAATCAACCGTTCGCTGTGCGGCGGCGAGGGCGCCCCCTATATCATCGGCGGCGTGCCCGCGGAGCCCAAGGAGTTCCCTCACATGGTGAGTCACCTCCATCCCCTTCCCTTTATCCAGTACGGTCGTAAGGCAGTCGCTCACCTACCCAAAGCAGGTACCCACTTAAAGGATAAAGCTTTCGAATATTCTACTTACAAGAGACACCTTTGATCACGAACGCTAGAAACGAAACCGTGCTTAGACTAACACTCGATCATAAAAACAGAGTTCTGTGTCATTTCCATCCAAAACTCCTTACCTGTCTGCTAGCGCCATAAGACAGTTGCGTGTTGTAGCTGCACTAACAAGTGCTCGAGATGCGTGAAGTATAACAGCTATACGAATGTGTCTTTTCGAGTGTTCGCATGTGGGTTACTGTGCAAACTGTCTACAGTGACATCATGAAGAGAATTAATAGTACGAATGTAGTCCAAATATTAGGGACAAATTTGCGACAGGCTGAATATGGAAATAAAATTGCGGTCAAGGATAATGTTAGTGGATACACACTGAAGCGCCAAAGAAACTGCTGTAGGCATGCGTATTAAAAATACAGAGATATGTAAACAGGCAGAATACGGCACTGCGGCAGGAAACGCCTATATAAGACAACAAGTGTCTGGAGCGGTTGTTAGATCGGTCACTGTTGCTACAATGGCAGGTTATGAAGATTTCAATGAGTTTGAATGTGGTGTTATAGTCGGCGCACGAGCGATGGGACACAGCATCTCCAAGGTAACGATGAAGTGCGAATTTTCCCGTACCATCATTTGACGAGTGTACCGTGAATATCAGAAATCCAGTAAAACATCAAATCTCCGATATCGCTGCAGCCGGAAAAAGATCCTGCAAGAACGGGATCCACAAAGAGAATCGTTCAACGTCACAGAAGTGCAACCCTTCCGCAAATTGCTGGGCCATCAACAAATGTCAGCGTGCGAACCATTCAACGAAACATGATCTATATGGGATTTCGGAGCCGAAGGGCCACTAATGTATCCTTGATGACCGCACGACACAAAGCTTTACGCCTCGCCTGAGTTATTCAACACCGACAATGGACTGTTTATGACTGGAAACATGTTGCCTGGTCGGACGAGTCTCGTTTCAAATTGTGTCGAACGGATGGACGTCTGCGGATATGGAGACAACCTCAAGAATCCAGGGACCCTGCATGTCAGCAGGTGACTGTTCAAGCTGGTGGAGGCTCTGTAATGGGGAGGCGCGTGTGCAGTTGGAGTGATATGGGACCCCTGGTACGTCTAGATACGACTCTGACAGGTAACACGTAGGTAAGCAACCTGTCTGATCACCTCCATCCATTCATGTCCATTGTGCTTTCCGACGACCTTGGGCAGCTCTAGCAAGACAATGCGACTCTACACGCCTCCAGAATTACTACAGAATGGCTCCAGGAACACTCTTCTGAGTTTAAACACTTCCGATGTTCATCAAACTCCCCAGACATGAACATTATTGAGCATATCTGGGATGTCTTGCAATGTACTGTTCGGAAGATATCTTCACCTCTCATACTCTTACGGATTTTTGGGCAGCCCTGCGGGATGCATGTTGTCAGTTCCCTCCAACACTAGTTCAGAAATTATTCGAGTCCATGCCACGTCGTGTTGCGGCACTTCTGCGTGCTTGCGGGGTCCTACACGATATTAGGCAGGTGAACTAATTTCTTTGGCTCTTCAGTGTATTAGATAATATAACAATTCAGAAATATAATGAGGTAGACACAGAAATACATGAAATTACGCTGGGTGGATGTACTGATTTTGAAGAACAGGAAGAACCTGAATCTGAGGGTGGCTGGTCAAGCAGAAAACGACGTTTATCTACAGAGTAGCAGGAACAGTACAGTCAAGGTGAGCACGAACTATCTCCACCCAAACAGTCGAGAGACAGTTTCTTAAAGGATATTGATGACAGCGTGGTAGAAAACATTTATGAAGAATGCTGCAATCGTGGCTTCACTTGCTGTAGCAAACTAATGAGGTGCTGTAAGTGTATTAAAACTAAATCACATCCAGATTAATTGTAAATTATGTATCTAGCAAAAGGCGAGCAGAGTCTCGTTTCAAAGGACAGAAACTGCCGCAATTACAAACTATAAAGGAGCATGTAATACCGCAATTTGATAGAGCAAGGTGATGTGGATCTACAGTTCACTATTGGCATTATCAAATGTGGGCGCTAGAAGTTCTAACATGGATACCTTGAACAATTTTAAAGCTTCGGTTTCTTGTATCGACAATCGTAAGATTGAATACGGCATTTCATCCAGTGTCTTTACTACTTTTGTCAATCGTAAGTGCATAGAAGACGATAATAGTATACGTCAGAAAGCACAACAGTTTCTGGACGAAGTAAACATGTTTATGACAGAGCATGGTTCGGAGAAAGGAAATGTTTGGAACAGTGACTATAGTAAATGGCTCTGAGCACTATGGGACTTAACTTCTAAGGTCATCAGTCCCCTAGAACTTAGAACTACTTAAACCTAACTAACCTAAGGACAGCACACACATCCATGCCCGAGGCAGGATTCGAACCTGCGACCGTAGCGGCCGCGCGGTTCCAGACTGTAGCGCCTTTAACCGCTTGGCCACCACGGCCGGCAGTGACTATAGTAGTTTCCAGTAAATGTCTTCATAATCAACAGTCTCACGGAGGAAAGAAAACTACAGTTAGTGTGTTGCAGTCTGTACATAGCTTTACCCACAGCTACACAATGGCTTTATCGGTGACAAACAGAATAGCAAACAAGTTGTACATCCGTTTCCAGGCAGCACAAGGCACTTTCAGCCCAGATATTTTAAAGAAACACACTGCCTACGAAACATTCATGTGGAGGCAAGTAAAAGTGGAAAAATAACTGAAGAAATGATGAAACTTTTTCTAGCTCCAGACCTTTGTGAACGTGTAACAAGTGAAAAGAGCCTATTGCCGCATGATTACTCGTGAAATCGTACCCTTCTAGATGCAAGTATTCCAAGCAAAGATGTTATGCTGAAGATATTGCCAATCCCTTGACGTTTAATGCTTTCAGTAATATAAGATCTATATCAGAGGGATTGCTGATTTTGTAAGAGTACAATGTGCCAAACCACAAATCCAAATACATGATTTTGGCAGGTTCGTGCTTGGCTGCCACTTGGCCCCAACCTTTGCAGCAATTTTCCCTTCCGTTCTGCATGTCTCTCCTCTTCCTAGCCCCGCGGAGTGGGCGCGCGGTTTGAGGCACCGTGTCATGGATTGCGCTGCCGCTCCCGCCGGAGGTTCGAGTCCTCCCTCGGGCGTGGGTGTGTGTGTTGTTCTTAGAATAAGTAAGTTTACGTTACTTAAAGTAGTGAGTAAGTCTAGGGACCGATGACCTCAGCAATTTTGTCCCTTAAGATTTCACACACATTTGAACATTTGTTTCCTCTTGTCATTCTTTTTCCCCTCCTTTGGGAACATGTCTGGGGTGTTTCTGGGAATGTTCCGCATTGTCTGTCGCTAACATAAGAACAGTCTCACCACTGCTTTTCTGTTCCCTTTTCCTTTCCTTGTCTCCCTTCTCCTCTCGTTTGAGGTTCCTCTTTCTTCTTCCTCCCAGTGCGCTCCTAAAGGTCGGCCCACGCGTCTGACGCGTAACAGGTGACTGGGTAACGCTTAGTTCCCAGCCCCGGGTCGACAGGTAGGGTTCACACGTCCCCTCTGGTACAAGCCAGGCCCAGGGAGGGGTGACTGCCTGAGCTGCTACCTTCCTAAATTTCCGATTGGCCCCTCTGTCAGGTGGTAGAGAGGGGTAACCTGAGGTGTGAACGATCATCTAAGGCGGGTGCACCCCCTTGTGAAGGGGGGCCCCCAGTTGGAAGAAGCGCGCCATCGTAGGCGCTGGCAATCATGGGGGATTTTCCCGCAATGAATCAATAATCTTCACAATCAACGTCTACGAAACGTAAACGTAGCAAGGATAATGATTCAAAGGCCCTTCCCCCTGCACCACGGTTCCTCGTGGTCTCACTTACTGAAGACAGTCAGTCCTTCGCCTCGGTAAAACCGTTTATTACTCAGAAAAGCGTTGATGCAACTGCCGACGGAATGGCACTTTGCTTTTGGAGACTACTTCTGATTCTCAAGAACAACAATTGCTTGCCGCGTCGCTTCTCCAAGGCTATCCTGTTTATGTCCAGGTCTATAAAACTTTGAATTCTTCACGTGGTGTTATTTACACTAGTCTGCTCGACGGTCTAACCGAGGCTGGAATCCAATCTTACCTCTCTGATCAGGGTGTCATTGCCGTCCATCGTGTAATGAAAAAGGTAGATTCCTCCTTTGTGCCCAACCGCACTCTTTTTCTCGCCTTGGATAGATTGGTGTTTCCATCCAAGATCAAAGCAGGCTGTGAAAATATCACAGTCCGGCAGCACATACCGAACCCAATGCACTGCTGCCAGTGTCATCGTTTCAACCCCACTAGAACGTCTTGTCGACACCCAGCCAAATTTGTATCCTGCGGTAGGGATGCGCCCTAGGGCGATTGTCCGCCTCCTTCTCCCCGCTTGGCCGCCTCCTCTCAGTATTGTCCCTTGTATCTTGATGAGCGGGCTGTCCAAGAGATCAGGGTAAAGGGAAAAGTGCCTTACCCAGTCCCTCGCAAGTTATTGGCTAGTCGCGAACCCTGTGTTCTCCCGTCTGGCATCTATAATTATGTTCTTGTTACCCCTCGCTCCATGAAGGACATAGCCCTTTGGGGTTCTCCCAGGGCCGGCCGGAGAGGTGCCCTCTTGGCTGATCTTAACCAGCTTAACCTCTTCTGCCTTAACACTGGAGCGCCCACTTCCCTTTCCGACTCCACACACGCTTATTGCCATTTGGACCCATCCTTTTGCACTGCCCAGCCTTCCCATCGCCTTGAGTTCTCCACTCTACCTGACTCCTACTCGAGCGACCACTTCCCGTGTGCTATCCGTTTGCTGACTCCTACCCCATATGCGTGCACACCCAAATGGCAGCTTACTATGGGTGAGTGGCAGCTTCACTTCTCCCTGGCGGCATTCGAGGAAAAAGATTTCCCCAGTTGTTATGAGCAGGTGGAATGTCTCTCAAACGTTATCCTTACTGGTGCAGAACGTTTCATTCCTTGCACTTCCACTTTACCAAGTCGTGTCCCAGTCCCTTGGTGGACTGAGGCATGCCGCGACGAAATTCTCGCACGGAGACATGCTCTCCGCGTTTTTAACCGTCATCCTACTATGGCAAATTGAATTCATTATAAACAGATGTGTGTAAAGTGTCGTCACGTTCTTCGAGATAGCGAAAGGGCTAGCTGGATTTCATTCACTAGTTCTTTTAACAGTTATGCCACTTCCTCTGTCGTGTGGGCCAATATCCGACGGCTCTCTGGGACCAAGATACATTCCCCAAGTTCCGGCTTGACAATAGCAGACCATCTCATCGTGGATCCTATTGCTATCTCCAACACCTTGGGCTGCCATTTTGTGAAAGTTTCGAGCTCTTCCCGCTATCACCCTGCCTTCCTCCATCGGGAACGAGCGGAGGAGGCTCGGGCGATATCCTTCTCTTCCCCGAATCGAGTGCTTCAATGCCGCCTTTACTACGAGGAAGCTAGATCATGCTCTCAGTTCATCCCAATCCTCTGCCCCAGGACCAGATGCCGTCCACATTCAGATGTTGCAGGACCTTCCTCTTGCGGGCAAGCACTTTCAGCTTAACACTTACAACAGCATATGGGCAGAGGGCACATTTCCCAGACGTTGACGTGAAGCCATCGTCATACCCACGCCTAAGGCTGGTAAGGACAAAAACCTTCCTTCTAGCTACTGCCCCATCTCTCTCACCAGCTGCATTTGCTAGGTGATGGAATGTATAATTCATGCCCGTCTCGCAATTTACTGACGAATGCACAGTGTGGAATTCGAGCGCGGCGTTCTGCAGTTGACTATCTCGTTACTTTGTCCATCCCCGTCATGAATGGTTTTCTGCGGAAACCCCGGACTGAGACCGTGGTTTTAGTTTTGGAGAAGGTCTACGGCACCTGCTGGCGATCTGGTTTCCTCCGTTCTCTTTACACGTGGGGCTTCCGTGGCCGCCTGCACTGTTTCCTTCAGGCATGTTTAAAAGACCGAATTTCCAAGGTGCGTGTGGGTTCTGCCTTGTCTGACACCTTTATCCAGGAAAACGGTGTGCCTCAGAGTTCCGTCCTGAGCATCGTCGTCTTTGCTGTCGCAATTAACCCTATAATGGGATGTCTCCCGCTGGGCATCTCTGGCTCCCTTTTGTGTTCAAGATTTTACCATCTGTTGCAGTTCTCCACGGACTTGTCTCACTGAACGGCGTCTTCAGCGATGTCTTGATCGTCTTTACTCCTGGGGCATCGACAATGGCTTTCGCTTTTCCACTGACAAAACCGTCTGTATTAATTTCTGGCGACACAATTGGTTTCTCCCACCATCTTTACATCTTGGGCCTGTTGCCCTTCCGTTCGTTGAAACTACGAAATTCCTGGGGCTCATGCTCTATAAGAAACAGTCTTGGTCCTCCCATGTGTCTTACCTGGCAGCCGCTGTATGCGGTTCCTCAACGTCCTAGTGTCCTCAATAGTACTTCCTAGGGTGCTGATCGAACCACCCTTCTCCGTTTGTACCGGTCCCTTGTCCGTTCGAAATTCGACTATGGGTGCTTTATGCATTTGCACGTCCATCCCTCTTGGCTGTCTCAAGACTATCCACCATCGTGGCATCTGTTTGGCCACGGGCGCCGTTTACACTAGCCTGGTTGAGAGTGTATGCTGAAGCTGCTGAACTACCACTGTCCTACCGCCGTGACTTTCTCCTCAGTAGGTATGCATGCCGTTTGTCTGCCATGCGTGGCCACCCATCCTATGCCTCCTTCTTCGATGATTCCTTTGATCGCCAGTATGGGGCGCGTCCCTCTTCTCTGTTACCTCCTGGAATCCGCTTTCGGCACTTGCTACAGTGGCTTAACTTCACACTGCCTGCTACTTTCCCGGTGGGTGTGAACCCTCACCACCTTAGCTTCGCGAAGGTCCATGTTAACCTTGGCCTTCATTCACTTCCTGAGGACACTACTCCAGCCTCGGTCTATCGCCTTAGGTTTCACGGCCTTCGCATGGAACTTTGCGATAGTACCTTTGCATACACTTAATGGCTCTCGGACTGACTTGGGGTCGGGTGTGCCTTCGTCACTGGCACCCGCGTCTTACGATATTGGCTTCCGGCACACTGTTCCGTATTTACAGCCGAGCTCTTCGACCTGTATCAGGCCACGGAGTACATCTGGCGACGTAGCCTCTTCAGTTGTCCTCCGCTCAGACTCACTCAGCGCCCTTAAAGATCTATGTGTGCTGTGCACCGCCCATCCGTTAGTGCAGTGGATCCAGGAAAACTGTAACTTGCTCACTCTTGGTGGAGCCATGTGATGTTTCTGTGGGTTCCTGGTGCTGTTGGTGTGCTCGGAAACGAGGCTGCTGACGCTGCTGCCAAGGCTGCAGTCCTCGTACCTCTGCCCTGCGAGTTCCTATATTCCCTCCGCTGATCTCTGTGTTGCCGTCTGTCAGGAGGTGGTGTCCCTTTGGCATCGCCAATGGTCCTCCCTTCATGGGAATAAGCTCCGGCTTATTAAGCCTCTCGAAGCGGCTTGGACGACCTCCTCTCGGCTCTCCCGTCTGGAGGAGGTCATTTTAACCAGGCTGCGTATTGGGCTCTGCCTTTTTAGCCATCGTCATTTAATAAGTGGCTCAGCTCCACCACTTTGCACACTTTCCGCCCAAGTTTTGACTGTCCGCCACTCCCAGATGGAATGCCCATTTTTCAACCATTTACGTTCCCGTTTGGGTTTGCCGTCTGAGTTATCGGCCGTTTCAGCGAATGGCGCGCGGGCTGTCGACCGGGTTTTACTTTTTATCCGCCAAAGCAATATGGCGAAGGCCATTTAATTTTTAGTTTTGGACCTCCGTTTCTGTTGGTGTCTTTTTAGCCCTTTCTCCACATGCCTGGTTTTAGATGTCTTCTCTTATGTCAATTGGGACTGATGTATAGTCTTATGTAAATAAATTATACACAACTGCAACCAGTCACTTTTTTCATTAATAATGCTTTATTACATTAACCGGTTTTCGAACCCTTTCAGGTTCATCTTCAGATGATTTCGGGAGAATCCGGGAAGCTACATCATTATTGGTAGTAGCATAATGCTGGGTGCTGGTTTGCGACAGCATAGGCGGCTTTTTTCGTATCTGTCTGCATCCATTTTGAAGTCCAGAACACTTTCACGCAAACTACACTCCTGGAAATTGAAATAAGAACACCGTGAATTCATTGTCCCGGGAAGGGGAAACTTTATTGACACATTCCTGGGGTCAGATACATCACATGATCACACTGACAGAACCACAGGCACATAGACACAGGCAACAGAGCATGCACAATGTCGGCACTAGTACAGTGTATATCCACCTTTCGCAGCAATGCAGGCTGCTATTCTCCCATCGAGACGATCGTGGAGATGCTGGATATAGTCCTGTGGAACGGCTTGCCATGCCATTTCCACCTGGCGCCTCAGTTGGACCAGCGTTCGTGCTGGACGTGCAGACCGCGTGAGACGACGCTTCATCCAGTCCCAAACATGCTCAATGGGGGACAGATCCGGAGATCTTGCTGGCCAGGGTAGTTGACTTACACCTTCTAGAGAACGTTGGGTGGCACGGGATACATGCGGACGTGCATTGTCCTGTTGGAACAGCAAGTTCCCTTGCCGGTCTAGGAATGGTAGAACGATGGGTTCGATGACGGTTTGGATGTACCGTGCACTATTCAGTGTCCCCTCGACGATCACCAGTGGTGTACGGCCAGTGTAGGAGATCGCTCCCCACACCATGATGCCGGGTGTTGGCCCTGTGTGCCTCGGTCGTATGCAGTCCTGATTGTGGCGCTCACCTGCACGGCGCCAAACACGCATACGACCATCATTGGCACCAAGGCAGAAGCGACTCTCATCGCTGAAGACGACACGTCTCAATTCGTCCCTCCATTCACGCCTGTCGCGACACCACTGGAGGCGGGCTGCACGATGTTGGGGCGTGAGCGGAAGACGGCCTAACGGTGTGCGGGACCGTAGCCCAGCTTCATGGAGACGGTTGCGAATGGTCCTCGCCGATACCCCAGGAGCAACAGTGTCCCTAATTTGCTGGGAAGTGGCGGTGCGGTCCCCTACGGCACTGCGTAGGATCCTACGGTCTTGGCGTGCATCCGTGCGTCGCTGCGGTCCGGTCCCAGGTCGACGGGCACGTGCACCTTCCGCCGACCACTGGCGACAACATCGATGTACTGTGGAGACCTCACGCCCCACGTGTTGAGCAATTCGGCGGTACGTCCACCCGGCCTCCCGCATGCCCACTATACGCCCTCGCTCAAAGTCCGTCAACTGCACATACGGTTCACGTCCACGCTGTCGCGGCATGCTACCAGTGTTAAAGACTGCGATGGAGCTCCGTATGCCACGGCAAACTGGCTGACACTGACGGCGGCGGTGCACAAATGCTGCGCAGCTAGCGCCATTCGACGGCCAACACCGCGGTTCCTGGTGTGTCCGCTGTGCCGTGCGTGTGATCATTGCTTGTACAGCCCTCTCGCAGTGTCCGGAGCAAGTATGGTGGGTCTGACACACCGGTGTCAATGTGTTCTTTTTTCCATTTCCAGGAGTGTATATTAGTTCACACTTTAACAGTGACACTTCACCAGCATCCAGAGTTGTAAAGCGCATGCAGGATGCTGGTGAAGTGTCACTGTTAAAGTGTGAACTAATATAGTTTGCGTGAAAGTGTTCTGGACTTCAAAATGGATGCAGACAGATACGAAAAAAGGCGCCTATGCTGTCGCAAACCAGCACCCAGCATTATGCTACTACCAATAATGATGTAGCTTCCCGGATTCTCCCGAAATCATCTGAAGATGAACCTGAAAGGTTTCGAAAACCGGTTAATGTAATAAAGCATTATTAATGAAAAAAGTGACTGGTTGCAGTTGTGTATAATTTATTTACATTAATATACAGTCACGGTTCTAAAATATCCGTAATGGATAAGCATAATCTGATGTATAGTCGTTTTTTAACCCCAGTCTTCATGTTCTATAGTTTTGACTTGGGTGCTATGACCCCAACTGTTTTTTGCGCCCTAAAGCAAAACAAAAACAAAGATACACGATCGTTATTTCATAATCAAACTTCACTGTGTGATTTCTGCTCCAAAGTATACATCTTTGTTGCAATATGCTTGTCGAAAGACATTGACATACTCCTGCCATCATTTGCAAATGTAATTATTGTGGATTTGGTACTGGACTGCTTGAATGCGAAAGTGCCTTCGACTGTATAAACGTAGCTTTAGTGAAGTGCACACGTTGTTCTCTTCAACTTCGTTTTACCCACTTCATCTAAATCCTGCATCTACATTATGAGGACTAATATAAGCACTATCAGCTGTGTAGGATGCGTGTGTTTTGCGCTATGATAACTACTATAAACAGAGGGTCTTCGGCAATTTTATTTGAAAAAAGTAATGATACACTGACGACATTGAACTGCGTGTAATTTCCGTCCTGTGATACTCATATCTTGTTACTTTGTTTATCTCTGTTAAAATCTCTGTTTAGGCAGAACGCAAAACGTTTTGCATGGAAATGACACAGACGACTGTTTTTAAATGATAGTGTTATTCTAAGCTTGGCTTTGTGTGGTTCCGAGTGTTCGAGGTCAAAGGTGTCACTTGACAGTGAAAGAAAACATAACCCTGACACATGTAACAGTTTGAACATAACGTACTGTGAAGACCACTTGCAACTAGTAGCAGTTTGCAGTATCTTCTCGGCTCTATTTCCCTCTTCAGAACATTTTACTCTTACAAATTCATGTTTTTAACTTTAACAGCGCCTTTTCTAAAAAAGCAAATTTTAGCACCAGCAAAGAGCAAAACATAATCTGCCATGTACTTGATCTACTGCTGCGAAAAGGCATCTGTGTTCTATACAAACACAGTGAATGTAACAACACAATTTTCCGCCTGAAGATGATGGTGTGCACCATCGAAACGAGTGGTAGGAAGCTAAAAAACTGACTGACACAGTAAATTCTTCTGTTTATTTTCTTTTATAAATAAAGCTTTCGTCTCAACGATACAACAATCTTTATTTTTACTTTCCTTTAGCCAGTCGTTGTGGCCGAGCAGTTTTAGGCGCTTCAATCTGGAAGCGCGCGACCGCTACGGTTGTAGGTTCGAATCCTGCCTCGGGCATGGATGTGTGAGATATTCTTAGGTTATTCAGGTTTAAGTAGGTCTAAGTTCTAGGGGACTCATGACCTCAGATGTTAAGTCCCATAGTGCTCAGAACCATTTGAACCATTTCTACTTTCCTTTCACCTCAATCGCATTTACATCGACATAAATCACTGATTACCTCTCTAATTCCATCCGCTTATTGAGCGACGGCAAAATGACAGTCTGTGTGCCTCTGTACGTGCGCCGATCTGTTACGATGAAGAGCTGAAAAATAATTCTTCGAGATTTTTTGTGTGAAAACTCTCAGAACTACCTGAATAAAGCATACGTTGTTAACATTCTACGTATTTATTCTTCATGTCTACATATTTATTTCTCAACGTAGTCACCCTAGTGACGAACACTTCTCTTGAACGGGGGATCAGTTTGTTGATACAGTCACTGTAGAACAGTGCCGACCCCGTCGTGTCGAGTGTGCGGGCTGCGGCACCACCTGTCTCGGCTCTGCTCCTTCTTTCCTGGAAATTCTCGGCACAATGCGACGTTTCATTTAGTACTGCGGTGTGACATTTTCCAGTCGGCAGCACACTCGTCAGTTCGGTATAATCGTGGTGTCAGCGCTGTCTCCCCTTTGCTATTTGTTCGCTGTGTGAAGTACGTTCACAGGTCCAGTGGCTGTTTGTACAAAAAGAGGCGGGCTAGCGATCAGTTGTCACAAGCCTTTAAAAATGAATGGGAGTGACAGAAGAGAGGGATGAGAATTCTCAACATATGTTAGGCAGCCGCAGAAGCGACGGGTACTGCAAATTTAAAACGGTATTACAATACCATGCGGAAAGAATTTAAAGTTGTAGTTGGCAATGAAAGAGCAAAAAATTACGACGACAGACGGGACTCATTGTTCTGTACATCAAGAAGCATTTTGAGCCAAATTTGTAAGCGTGCAGCTCTTGATGAAATTGGTGGTTTGAACAGTAAAATTTCTGATGTCGCACGCGTTATTCCACTGTTCGTTGCAACAGTTTCCGAAGGAATTAAACGAAGAGTTTGCTGAATTTATGAAGGAAAAAGGAGTGCAGAAACAAAATTAGAACGTTTGGAATGGATCGCAGACCTTGCATTTTAAGTGGACTTGATTGCACAGTAAGACAGTGCAAAGTGAGAAACAACTAATTTCTGATTTGATGTGGATGCATTTAAAAAAGAAAATCGTATGTGGAAGGGACCATTTCTGACAAAAAACACCATTTCCCTAAGCTCACTGGTGCTACGGAAAACGCTTGGTTTCAAGAATTGATTGTGGGTTTTAACGAATTACATGGATACTTTCCTAAACGTTTTGAGGACACTGCCTGTCTTACATTCGTTTCCTAGCTACTTAAGAGATCGTTTTCCATTTCAGTTGAAAGTTCTCCTGTGCATGTGCAGATGAACTGATTGACCTGCAACGAAATTCCAAAACTGTCCGGGACGCCTACACTGCTTTCCTCAGGTAGAGTTTTCAAGTGCTCATAATGAGGCTGCAAAAGTGCACAATATTTCGATCGACATACTTGTGTAATAGACCTTTTTTCAAATATGGAACTAAAAAAGTCACAATTACTTAGCAACCTGAATGTGAAAACATGTGAAAGTTTCTGCGTATGTCAGTATGCCAACAGTTTGTTGAAATGTGTGTGAAATCTTATGGGACTTAACTGCTAATGTCATCAGTCCCTAAGCTTACACACTACTTAACCTAAATTATCCTAAGGACGAACACACACACATCCATGCCCAAGGGAGGACTCGAACCTCCGCCAGTACCAGCCGCACAGTCCATGACTGCAGCGCCTTAGACCGCTCGTCTAATCCTACGCCAACAGTTTGTACCACATAAAAATTATGTCTTCAGCACGCCAAAAATTATTAACTAATGTTGTAAATTTATTGGGTTTGTGATCTTTGTTGTTGCGAAATGTGAAATACAAAACCAAGTAGTACGCAGTGTGCTGCGCAGCCATTTAAATGTGGTGCCTTCGCATTTTCCCCTCTTCCCCCTCCTGGCGCTCCTACAGTGTGACGTGGCGGCGTGGGAAATGTGTAGAGAGGCTGAGCGCTGTGGCTCATATGCCTGGGCTCGGCTCGTGAGCCGAATTCTTGGCCGGCCTACTGTTGAATATTTCACTTAGCTGACGGAGCCACATTCACACCTCTGCTTGCACTGCCCCATCACTATCAAAGTGAAGTTCTCCAATATAAAATTTTGGAAACAGATGAAAATCGGATGGGGCCAAGTCGGAACTCCATGCAGGATGACCAATGACAGGGAGGGAACCCAAGGCGTCAGGTTGCTGCAGACGTCGCCGCGCTCGTGCGTGGTCTGCCATTGTCATACTTAGGAGAGGGTGTTCCATGTGTGGACAAAATTCTTCGAAATCGTGTTTCCAGTTCTTTGGGGGTTTCTCACGCACCGACAAAGTTAGGTTCACTCCGCCACATTAAACGCTACAATTCAGATCCCTCTAGTGGCAGAGGATTGCAACCTGTAACAACGAAGCGAGAAAATCGACTAATATGCATGATATGTAATACCTCAACCGATATTAAGAATAGAATAAAAAATTCGGAGGCATTACTTTTCAGCACGTCCTTGAATAGTATTCACAGGATCCTATTGCTAAATACACTCCTGGAAATGGAAAAAAGAACACATTGACACCGGTGTGTCAGACCCACCATACTTGCTCCGGACACTGCGAGAGGGCTGTACAAGCAATGATCACACGCACGGCACAGCGGACACACCAGGAACCGCGGTGTTGGCCGTCGAATGGCGCTAGCTGCGCAGCATCTGTGCACCGCCGCCGTCAGTGTCAGCCAGTTTGCCGTGGCATACGGAGCTCCATCGCAGTCTTTAACACTGGTAGCATGCCGCGACAGCGTGGACGTGAACCGTATGTGCAGCTGACGGACTTTGAGCGAGGGCGTATAGTGGGCATGCGGGAGGCCGGGTGGACGTACCGCCGAATTGCTCAACACGTGTGGCGTGAGGTCTCCACAGTACATCGATGTTGTCGCCAGTGGTCGGCGGAAGGTGCACGTGCCCGTCGACCTGGGACCGGACCGCAGCGACGCACGGATGCACGCCAAGACCGTAGGATCCTACGCAGTGCCGTAGGGGACCGCACCGCCACTTCCCAGCAAATTAGGGACACTGTTGCTCCTGGGGTATCGGCGAGGACCATTCGCAACCGTCTCCATGAAGCTGGGCTACGGTCCCGCACACCGTTAGGCCGTCTTCCGCTCACGCCCCAACATCGTGCAGCCCGCCTCCAGTGGTGTCGCGACAGGCGTGAATGGAGGGACGAATGGAGACGTGTCGTCTTCAGCGATGAGAGTCGCTTCTGCCTTGGTGCCAATGATGGTCGTATGCGTGTTTGGCGCCGTGCAGGTGAGCGCCACAATCAGGACTGCATACGACCGAGGCACACAGGGCCAACACCCGGCATCATGGTGTGGGGAGCGATCTCCTACACTGGCCGTACACCACTGGTGATCGTCGAGGGGACACTGAATAGTGCACGGTACATCCAAACCGTCATCGAACCCATCGTTCTACCATTCCTAGACCGGCAAGGGAACTTGCTGTTCCAACAGGACAATGCACGTCCGCATGTATCCCGTGCCACCCAACGTGCTCTAGAAGGTGTAAGTCAACCACCCTGGCCAGCAAGATCTGCGGATCTGTCCCCCATTGAGCATGTTTGGGACTGGATGAAGCGTCGTCTCACGCGGTCTGCACGTCCAGCACGAACGCTGGTCCAACTGAGGCGCCAGGTGGAAATGGCATGGCAAGCCGTTCCACAGGACTACATCCAGCATCTCTACGATCGTCTCCATGGGAGAATAGCAGCCTGCATTGCTGCGAAAGGTGGATATACACTGTACTAGTGCCGACATTGTGCATGCCTGTTGCCTGTGTCTATGTGCCTGTGGTTCTGTCAGTGTGATCACGTGATGTATCTGACCCCAGGAATGTGTCAATAAAGTTTCCCCTTCCTGGGACAATGAATTCACGGTGTTCTTATTTCAATTTCCAGGAGTGTATTTGATGGTATCAGTATTGTGGTCGAACAGTCTTCTTCGAATGCAGGTTCTCTAAAATTAAACAGCAAGGTTATGTCACAACCCCGTTTTCTTTCTTCCAAGGATTCTCATTTAATTTCTCCGAGCACTTGTGTTTTACTTCATGTGGTGTATATCAACCGTATCTTAGCAGTGCATGTATTAACTCTTTCGATGTTCAAATGTATATGAATTCCTAAGAGACCAAACTGCTGAGGTCATCGGTCCCTAGACTTACACACTACTTAAACTAACTTATGCTAACGACAACACACACACCATGCCCGAGGGAGGACTCGAACTTCCGACGGGAGGGGCAGCACAATCCGTGACATGGCGCCTTTAGCCGCGCGGTCACTCTGCGTGGCTCTCTTGATGTCTGTTGTCGTGTCTACTTCATTAGCACTCCAAACACTGAGCCGGCCGAAGTGGCCGTGCGGTTAAAGGCGCTGCAGTCTGGAACCGCAAGACCGCTACGGTTGCAGGTTCGAATCCTGCCTCGGGCATGGATGTTTGTGATGTCCTTAGGTTAGTTAGGTTTAACTAGTTCTAAGTTCTAGGGGACTAATGACCTCAGCAGTTGAGTCCCATAGTGCTCAGAGCCATTTGAACCATCCAAACACTGAAACAACATCCTATAGTTTATAGCAATAGTATCCTGTGCACTATTTCCTTAATAGCTGCACTGCATTTTCCCAGAACATTTCCAACAAATCTACGTCTTAAAAAAAATAATTGTTCAAATGGCTCTGAGCACTATGGAACTTAACATATGAGGTCATCAGTCCCCTAGAGCTTAGAAATACTTAAACCTAACTAACCTATGGACATCACACACATCCATGCCCGAGGCAGGATTCGAACCTGCGACCGTAGCGGTCGCGCGGTTACAGACTGAAGCGCCTAGAACCGCTGGGCCACTCCAGCCGGCTCTACGTCTTCCATTCGCCTTCACAAATACTAATTGTACGTGATCCTAATATTTCACATTGCTTCTTAATACAACCCCTAAATACTTCACGATTTTAGTTGTTCAATATGTTCACTGCTAATGTCGTAATCAGATACTGTTGGGTTCTTTCCCTTTGTTATAGCCATGATCTTAAACGTTTATCCACATTTTAAGATAGCTGCCGTTGATTATATGAGGGTTGGAACTCTAATAGTGGCAACTATTTATTTACAGCTCGAACACAATAGACACGTGTTTGAAAGTTTAACTGATCTTCAAAGTAGCCACCAGCATTGTGTATAACCCGTTGCCAGCGATGTGGAAGTCGTAGGATACTCTTAGCAGTACCAGCTGTGTTGACAGTTCGAGCGGCGCTGTCTATCGCCCGACGAATTTGTGGCAGTTCTGAAACGAATGCCGTGAAGTGTTTCCTTCAGGTTACAAATCGAGTTGAAATCACGTAGGTGGTCTTAAGTGAGGGGAGTGCAGTAGTTGGTATAGCATAGCATTTGGCAGCTCCATCAGTCAAACAACTCAGTAACAGCTTGCACTGTACGTGCTTGAGCATTGTCCTGCAAAACGATGTCAGGTCCTGCAGAAAATGTCATCACTTCTGTCTCTAAGCTGTTCATTTTTTGCAACACAACCTACGACCAGCTGGTAACGTAAATCATGACAGTGGAGTAGTGTGTATGTACCAGTTGGTTGCATGGATCAGGTTAGTAAGATGGATTTAGAGATGGCAGGATGGAGCTATGGTGTTTGTACGTGGCTGTGAGCACACAGTCAGTTCAGTTCTCCTATTTGTTGGTATATCAATGTGGACTGTCCAACGCATCTTGAAGGAGTGGTTTACCAGTCGCAACCATGTAATATGACATTAAAAAAGGGATCGGCACACTACTTGCATATATTAAATGGGCAAACACAAAAAAATGGACTGTAGCATCCTGAAGGTTTGTAGTGTGTCCGATGAGTCGCGATTTTTCCTCCTTTCCAGTGATGACAGCTGCTGCGTGCGCCAACCGGTCACAATGGTTTTAATCCACGGCGTGTGGAAGTAGTAGTTCAGACCAGAGGTG
Source organism: Schistocerca nitens (assembly GCF_023898315.1). Classification (NCBI taxonomy): domain Eukaryota; kingdom Metazoa; phylum Arthropoda; class Insecta; order Orthoptera; family Acrididae; genus Schistocerca; species Schistocerca nitens. The sequence continues at coordinate 482,237,533 of NC_064614.1, read as the reverse complement.
GCTCTGTGATGTTTTTTGGGAGAGGAGTGAGGGGTTTCAGGTACAAAGACTTTGATCCACTCATTCAGGCTACTCTGACCACGAACCAGGAAGTTTACTGCAATGCTGTTGGTGACCACGTGTTGTTCATGATGAGTATGCGGTATACATTCCCATCTTTCAAGATAATAGCCGTGTTCACAGGACTACACACGCACGTCCCTGGTGTGACCAACACTTTGGCACATTAAATCACCAGATATTACTCCAGCAGAAAATGTCTGGGGTTAATTAGAGCAGCGGGTGAAACTAGGCAAGTTCGCCGCATGTTGGCAGCTCTACGGCATCTAATAATGAATGAGTTGCTTCCGCTCAGTACGTCATAGCTGTGAAAAGTTGTGGCCCCCTTTACTCGACGAATGCAAGCCATTTTGAAGGCTAGAAGTGTGTTACACACTATTATCAAGGTGTCTCCTGATTAACCTTTCGGCTGTAGTGGTTACGTAAACAATATATTTATAAATCATTTAAATTTGGCGCCCAGAAAGTGTCATTCCATACAAGATTTTAAAACCAACTTTGAGTATACAATTCTCCGCACAAGTCAGGAAAAGTACTTTCACTGTAACTCCACTTTAAGATGTGGCCATATCTTTCTTGTCCCATTCGGATCGGTTCAGTCTCGACCATTCACGACGAAGAGATAAATATCGCGACCTTCTTCGTTAGGTTTTTAATTACATGGGCATTGTGGGTAATTGTTCATTTCTGCTTTCCTTCCACATCTCTACATTTATATCCCTTCTAGTTTTGCCGTTGTCATTTACTTTGTTGTCCAAATAACAAAACTCATTTATTATGTTTATTGCCTTATTTTTTAATCTAATTAGCTTAATCACCTTATTTAAATCTACCTGCCCTCAGTTACCATTGTTGCTTGTGTTATATGATAAGATTAAGTTAGTGTCCGCTGATTCGCTAGCGTAGACTGTATGGTCTGCACTGTTGTTATGGTCTTCAGTTCAGAGACTGGTTTGATGAAGCTCTCCATGCTACTCTCTCCTGTGCAAGCTTCTTTATCTCCAAGTAACTACTGCAACCGACATCCTTATGAATCTACTTAATGTATTCATCTCCCTCTACGATTTTTGCCCCCGACGCTGCCCACTAGTATTAAATTTGTGATCCCTTGATGCCTCAGAACATGCCCTACCAACCGATCCCTTCTTCTAGTGAAGTTGTGCCACAAATTCCTCTTCTCCCCATTTCTGTTCAGTACCTTCTCATTAGTCACGTGATCAACCCATCTAATCTTCAGTATTCTTCTGTAGCACCACATTTCGAAAGCTCTATTCTCTTCTCGTCAAAACTATTTATCGTCCATGTTTCACTTCCATACGTGGCTACACTCCATACAAATACTTTCGGAAAGGACTTCCTGACACTTAAATCGATACTCGACGTTAACAAATTTCTCTTCTTCAGAAACGCTTTCCTTGCCATTGCCAATCTACATTTTATATCCTGTCTGCTTCGACCATCATCAGTTATTTTGCTCCCCAAATAGGATAACTCAATTACTACTTTAAGTGTCTAATTTCCTAATCTAATTCGCTCAACATCACCCGATTTAATTCGACTGCCCGCATAAGTCTTTTTTTTTTCTTCAATCTAATTTTTATGATGTTCACAAATTGCAAACACATTCTAAACTTTTCACGTTAATGGAGGCCATTGAAGGATAGTCTTCCCGAATGTACTTCTGACCCCAAAAACTATCTGGTAACTGGAGTCCAAGGATTTTTTAATCTTGCCTTTTGCGTTCTTGTGGTGGTATTTCCCTAGAAACTTTCGTCCCCTTACGCATATTTCTTTATGTTTAACCAGGAAGTGACATAGAAATTTTCGTAGTTTCAGCTTTAAAAATTTTCTAAGGTAACGAAATATTTCATAAAAGATTTCACCCCCTATTTCACCCTCTTATGGGTTGAATTTCTGAAAACAGTGAAATGCGTATTTTTTTTATTTCACTGATTTATAGATTTAGCTTCAAAATGTTTGCATAATGAAATATTTCCGTTTAGTTTTCATCCCCTATTTTATCCCCGTAGTTCAAAATGGTTCAAATGGCTCTGAACACTATGGGACTTAACTTCTGAGATCATCAGTCTCCTAGAACTTAGAACTAGTTAAACCTAACTAACCTAAGGACGTCACACGCATCCATGCCCGAGGCAGGATTCGAACCTGCGATCGTAGCGGTTGCGCGGTTGCACACTGTAGCGCCTAGAAACTGTTAAACAAGTGGGTTTTTTTATATCTGAGCGAGAAGCGGAAATAAAATTTCTACAGATTTAGCTTTAAAAATGCTTTCATATTGAAATATTTCATTCTTTATTTCATCCCTTAAGGGTTGAATTCGCGAAGACAACCCTGTAGCTTTAAAAATACTTTCGCAGTTCTTTAATAATGACTGACTTCCAAAAAACGCTTTCACCCACTGTTTCGCCTTCACAGGGGTTAAATTCTAAAATATGATGACACTTACTTCTTTATTTCTGACCGATAAACGAAATATGAATTTTCGTAGGTCTAGCTTCAAAACTGCCTTAATATCGGCGTATTTTCAAAAACCTTTCACTTCTATTGGACCCTCTTACGGATGGAATATCGAAAAATCCCTTCTTAAACAGCGCCTACAGTATAAGATCAACACCGTCCACAAATTTCAAATTTCTATCCTTAATGGTTTGGGCTAAGCGATGATGAGTCAGTGAGTCAGTCAGGACGTCGCCTTATACAGGGTGTTACAAAAAGGTACGGCCAAACTTCCAGGAAACATTCCTCACACACAAAGAAAGAAAATATGTTATGTGGACGTGTGTCCGGAAACGCTTACTTTCCATGTTAGAGCTCATTTTATTACTTCTCTTCAAATCACCTTAATCATGGAATGGAAACACACAGCAACAGAACGTACCAGCGTGACTTCAAACACTTTGTTACAGGAAATGTTCAAAATGTCCTCCGTTAGCGAGGATACATGCATCCACCCTCCGTCGCATGGAATCCCTGATGCGCTGATGCAGCCCTGGAGAATGGCGTATTGTATCACAGCCGTCCACAATACGAGCACGAAGAGTCTCTACATTTGGTACCGGGGTTGCGTAAACAAGAGCTTTCAAATGCCCCCATAAATGAAAGTCAAGATGGTTGAGGTCAGGAGAGCGTGGAGGCCATGGAATTGGTCCGTCTCTACCAATCCATCGGTCACCGAATCTGTTGTTGAGAAGCGTACGAACACTTCGACTGAAATGTGCAGGAGCTCCATCGTGCAGGAACCACATGTTGTGTCGTACTTGTAAAGGCACATGTTCTAGCAGCACAGGTAGAGTATCCCGTATGAAATCATGATAACGTGCACCATTGAGCGTAGGTGGAAGAACATGGGGCCCAATCAAGGCATCACCAACAATGCCTGCCCAAACGTTCACAGAAAATCTGTGTTGATGACGTGATTGCACAATTGCGTGCGGATTCTCGTCAGCCCACACATGTTGATTGTGAAAATTTACAATTTGATCACGTTGGAATGAAGCCTCATCCGTAAAGAGAACACTTGCACTGAAATGAGGATTGACACATTGTTGGATGAACCATTCGCAGAAGTGTACCCGTGGAGGCCAATCAGCTGCTGATAGTGCCTGCACACGCTGTACATGGTACGGAAACAACTGGTTCTCCCGTAGCACTCTCCATACAGTGACGTGGTCAACGTTACCTTGTACAGCAGCAATTTCTCTGACGCTGACATTAGGGTTATCGTCAACTGAACGAAGAATTGCCTCGTCTATTGCAGGTGTCCTCGTCGATCTAGGTCTTCCCCAGTCGCGAGTCATAGGCTGGAATGTTCCGTGCTTCCTAAGACGCCGATCAGTTGCTTCGAACGTCTTCCTATCGGGACACCTTCGTTCTGAAAATGTGTCTCGATACAAACGTACCGCGCCACGGCTATTGCCCCGTGTTAATCCACACATCAAACGGGCATCTGCCAACTCCGCATTTGTAAACATTGCAATGACTGCAAAACCACGTTCGTGATGAACACTAACCTGTTGATGCTACGTACTGATGTGCTTGATGGTAGTACTGTAGACCAATGAGTTGCATGTCAACACAAACACCGAAGTCAACATTACCTTCCTTCAATTGGGCCAACTGGCTGTGAATCGAGGAAGTACAGTACATACTGACGAAACCAAAATGAGCTCTAACATGGAAATTAAGCGTTTCCGGACACATGTCCACATAACACCTTTTCTTTATTTGTGTGTGAGGAATGTTTCCTAAAAGTTTGGCCGTACCTTTTTGTAACACCCTGTATAACGTTCTGTAGACGAATGCACTAGAAATGAAGGTGGTGTACGTTAGAATATTTTGGTGAGGCCTGCAGCTCGTTCGCTGCCACTGCCTGCTGTGCTGAGGCAAGTGGAGCAGCGCTTGTTGACGGCCGAGCTGAGGGTGGCTCTGTGTGCTTGGTGCTGTTGCAGGCGGCGGTGGGCTTCGGCCCCGAGAGCAGAGTACAGTTCCTGTGCGGGGGCAGCCTCATCAGCGAGCGCTGGGTGCTGACGGCGGCGCACTGCCTCGAAGACTACACCAACAGCGGCGTGTGAGTATCCGAGATGCTACTCCAGGAGGGTGTAAAATGAATGAGCGCAACGGAGAATAATAAACGCTAAAATGAAGATTTGACCCTCTCACTACCCCCTGAAACAGATCTTAGGATCTCTTAATTCTATATATTACAATCTAAACATAAATGAATGATGAAGGCAACTAATCCTACTAAATGATAAACGTTGTTCCTGCTTATAAATTTATTGTAGATTAAAAACGGAACATTTTTATTACAAAGATTACATTTCCTAAGTAAAATTACTAATCAATTGCCCAACTCTGCCCCTTATTATGAGTGCACGGTCTAATATCAAAAACGCGAAATGACTGACATCATCTACCTACCAAACACTAGAAGACACTACTTTCAAAGATGATCTACGATGGTGTGGAACCTCAGTGGAAATAAACGAACGTGATCACAGCTGTTTAGCTGTTATAGCCCTAATAAGCCGAAGCAATTTGAGATATCACCGTATGTACTGCGTCCGGTGCGTCGAAGTGATGGTTCTTGAACTCGTCTGCGACGATGGAAGGACTCCAGCCACAAAAAGGAAACCTCTTTCAAACACTAAGACGGCAGAAGGCGGTCCTCTGACCAGTATGCTCTAATACTGACTTCACCTCTCTGTGTTCTACAGACGAGAAACGCGAACTCCCAACCACAAGGACAGAGTTCAGATAACGTCTCAACATAAGTATAGGCAGAGGAAGTGCTCTCAGTTACTGAACGCTGCGTACTCAACGACGACTTCCAACCCGGAGGCGAAGTCCCGAATCGTATAGGTTCGCAACAGTATAGTGCCTAACTGTTGTAACTATAAACTCTCCTGAGAGCAAAGACAGCACTTACGTCTGTACCAACAAAAGCTGATATCGAGCGACCGTCACACACGGGCGCTCACTACGGAAGACCTCGTCTCTCCAGCGCTGGCTTCCCACCAAGGCTTGGTCCCCACCATCGTAATTCCGAAAACGAATCATATTCCCGAAACCACGGAATATTCTCCCTCTCTACAGATTCTTCCGAACGCCGACCAACCATATTTTAGTCTTTTGACGTCCAGCGCGGAAACTTCGCGAGGAAATACCTATACTCATACAATGGTGCGCTTCTCAGAGTAAAAATCCTCGGAAATAACCCAGCCTTCAATTTCCGAAGTAATGCTTCCTCGTTCCTCTCTGCTGTGTCCAAGCTTTCCAGAGTTTCTGAAGTATTATCTGGTTATCCTACCGGCCACATGACAACACCTGCCGGCCGCAGCTGTATTGTGCTTCCGTACTTAGGTGCCCAGACTGTCCGTCTTAGCACTTCCTGTGTGAAGCAGGACCAACACCTGTGCCCAGAACTTGAGTTCTGCCTGCCGTTTCATCTCCACTGGCGTTCCATCCTCTACTAGTATAGGCAATCATTCATTACGCAGTTTTTATAATAAAGACACTCCTTCACCTTTCATACAATAAGCGTTAACAATTATTTACAAGACGTACGTGACAAAGTCAGTCACCTTCATATACTCATATGTACGATGTACAACCTATCATATGTTACCTAATTGTGTTTGTACACTCCTGGAAATTGAAATAAGAACACCGTGAATTCATTGTCCCAGGAAGGGGAAACTTTATTGACACATTCCTGGGGTCAGATACATCACATGATCACACTGACAGAACCACAGGCACATACACACAGGCAACAGAGCATGCACAATGTCGGCACTAGTACAGTGTATATCCACCTTTCGCAGCAATGCAGGCTGCTATTCTCCCATGGAGACGATCGTAGAGATGCTGGATGTAGTCCTGTGGAACGGCTTGCCATGCCATTTCCACCTGGAGCCTCAGTTGGACCAGCGTTCGTGCTGGATGTGCAGACCGCGTGAGACGACGCTTCATCCAGTCCCAAACATGCTCAATGGGGGACAGATCCGGAGATCTTGCTGGCCAGGGTAGTTGACTTACACCTTCTAGAGCACGTTGGGTGGCACGGGATACATGCGGACGTGCATTGTCCTGTTGGAACAGCAAGTTCCCTTGCCGGTCTAGGAATGGTAGAACGATGGGTTCGATGACGGTTTGGATGTACCGTGCACTATTCAGTGTCCCCTCGACGATCACCAGTGGTGTACGGCCAGTGTAGGAGATCGCTCCCCACACCATGATGCCGGGTGTTGGCCCTGTGTGCCTCGGTCGTATGCAGTCCTGACTGTAGCGCTCACCTGCACGGCGCCAAACACGCATACGACCATCATTGGCACCAAGGCAGAAGCGACTCTCATCGCTGAAGACGACACGTCTCAATTCGTCCCTCCATTCACGCCTGTCGCGATACCACTGGAGGCGGGCTGCACGATGTTGGGGCGTGAGCGGAAGACGGCGTAACGGTGTGCGGGACCGTAGCCCAGCTTCATGGAGACGGTTGCGAATGGTCCTCGCCGATACCCCAGGAGCAACAGTGTCCCTAATTTGCTGGGAAGTGGCGGTGCGGTCCCCTACGGCACTGCGTAGGATCCTACGGTCTTGGCGTGCATCCGTGCGTCGCTGCGGTCCGGTCCCAGGTCGACGGGCACGTGCACCTTCCGCCGACCACTGGCGACAACATCGATGTGCTGTGGAGACCTCACGCCCCACGTGTTGAGCAATTCGGCGGTACGTCCACCAGGCCTCCCGCATGCCCACTATACGCCCTCGCTCAAAGTCCGTCAACTGCACATACGGTTCACGTCCACGCTGTCGCGGCATGCTACCAGTGTTAAAGACTGCGATGGAGCTCCGTATGCCACGGCAAACTGGCTGACACTGACGGCGGCGGTGCACAAATGCTGCGCAGCTAGCGCCATTCGACGGCCAACACCGCGGTTCCTGGTGTGTCCGCTGTGCCGTGCGTGTGATCATTGCTTGTACAGCCCTCTCGCAGTGTCCGGAGCAAGTATGGTGGGTCTGACACACCGGTGTCAATGTGTTCTTTTTTCCATTTCCAGGAGTGTAGATCACGGCAAAGTATGTGGATGAGTTCTTGTAAGGTGCAAAATTATAGCCACCTTACAAGTACGCTGAGGAGCGCTTTGCCCGCCAGCCCACTGGCACTTGCAGGTCTCCAAAGATACTCCAACGGCGGGCAGCCTCCGACCGCTGCATGACTCTCCGGGCCGCCGTTCAGACAGTGTGAAGTGGCATTTGATTGACTGATCTCGACGGATCAGGAGCGGCCTTGACTATCTGATTAAAAGTATTTGAATGACCCTATGTAATGAGGAATTGACCACTAGAAATCACGAGAAACGTCCAGCATAAAACGGGGTGGGAAGTAATGTGTTGTCAGCTGAGATGCAGTCAGATCAGAGTGGGTCAGTCAAGAGAGCTCAGTGACTTCGGACGTGGACTAGTCATTGGATGTTACCTGGGTAATAAATCCATCAGACACATTTCAATACTTCCTGTGCAAGCTGACTGTTGGCGATGCAAAGGTGAAGTGAAGATGCGAAGGCACAATCACAGCTAAACAAAGATTAAACAGACGTCATGTGCCGACGCACAAGGATCGATGAGCATGCAGAGAATAGTTCTAAAAAATCTCGTGAAACCAGGCAGTGTGTGGAGAGTGTCATTAAGGCCAGAGGTGGGTCTGTGATATTTCGATGGTGTTTTGTGTACCCTGACTTGGACCCACACACTCAGCTACATATTCATGATGCACGTACTGCGAACAAATTTGTCTCTTCACAAAACAACAGTTTTCACAAAGCTGCGTGCATACATTCGTGCGTAGTTTATAATCATCCAGGCTCCGTGGATACCTTGACTGGTTCGCTAAATCACCCGCTCCTAATAGTATAGAAAGATAAACAAAATGGCTGCAATTATTTGTATCAGAAGGTGAAATACAGCAGTAATAATCACCGCAGTTTGGTAACATTTAAGGATCTCATTAGTGGGTTCAGCTGGATATGACATACCTGAATAAAGTTGTGGATTCACTTTCTGTTCTAATTGAGATAAGTATTAACGCTAGAGCGTCATGTCTCCTTGACGTGCCTATTTTACTGTCTGATTTTCTTGTGTTATCTGAATATGAGCGAGTTGTTTTACTGGACTCTGTCGGGTTGACTAGTTGTGTTTTCGTATATGCATCGATGACAAATTTCGTCATGTTCATATGATGTACACGCAGAAGTACGTAAACCCGAATTCGTGTGCTTGAAGATAGAGCCTTCTGAATTCTAAATCGACAACATACTCAACACAAAACAATAACTATCCACTTGTAATTCATTCTGAATACTGTCCATTCTTGATGGAAGGATAGAACCAGCTGCCAAGTTTGTTTTGATTGCAGATGATGTAGAGATTGCAATAAATAGAAAATAAAGAGTAGTTTTAGAAAATTCGATAACTCAAATTTTCATTGACAGTAACAAATGGTTCCTAGTCAATACTCTCACTGATCTTTAAAAAAGTATGTTATATTCAGCTGAGAACTTGTAAGCGGTTTCTTTCCAGTCCGGCTATAATTAGACTGTAGAAGAGCATGGTAGTGCTAAATTCTTGGGAATACGACGTCATAATCCAATTAAGAGGAGCATACCACAGAACTGGTGAAGCGCTTAAGCCAATCTTTATTTAAAATGCGGATGGTGCCAGGCACAGGTCGCAACAAATTAAAAACGTAAGCGTTTTAGATGGTTTGCAGGTCATCTCGTCGTTTATCGCCTAGTAAAGACGTCAGAATATCAAAATCAATTGAAAAGTGATTTAGACAAAATATCTTTATGGTGCAAAAGATGACAGTTGACTCTAAATAATAAAAAGTGTAAGGTCATCCACATGAGTACTAAAGAAATCAGTTAAATTTCGGTTGCACGATAAATCACGCAAATCTGAACGCTGTCAGTTTAATTACATTTCTAGGCATTACAATTACGAACAACTAAAATTGGGACGGTCACAGAGAATGTTGTGGGCAAGGCGACTCAGAGACTGTGTTTTACGGGGAGAGCATTTCGAAGAGGGAACAAACCTAATAAAGAGACTCCCCACACTACACCTGGCCGTCCTCTTCTGGAGTATTACAGCACGGTATGGGATTCTTTCCAGAGAAGATTGACGGAGGACATGATAAATTCAAAGAAAGGCAACTCGTTTTGTATTAACACGTAGGTAGGGAGAGTGTCTCGCAGATATGATATGTGAGTTGGGGTGGCAGTCATTAAACAAACGCGTTTTTCGTTGCAGCTAGATCTTTCAACGAAATCGCAATCACTAACTTTCTCCCCCGAATGAAAAAATATTTTGTTGTGCCCATCTACATAGAGAGGGATGATTATGGTGCTGACTTAAGAGAAACCAGAGCTCGCACGGAAATATTTAAGTGCACGTTTTTCCCGCGCGCTATTCTTGAGTGGAACTGTAGAAAAGTAGTCTGAAAGTGGCTTATGTCCCCTCTGCTAGGCGCTTAACTATCAGTTACAGAGTAGACATGAAGATATATTTAGTTTGCATACTTTCACTGCGTAGTGTCATGTGAGATAATCTTTTGCGGAAGTCACAAAAACAAAAAATCATTCCCTAGCCCAAAAGCGTGCGATACGAATTATTTGTGGCAAGAGCTCACTAACGTCCTGCAGAAGCCCCCTCAAGGAATAGGTGACACTAACTAATGTTTCCCATTTAGCCCTTAATGAAGCTGTCAGAAATGATAAAAAAATAAATAAATAGTTCATTTCATGGACTCAGTGCTGCAAATAATAATAAAAATAGTTTACATAAAGTCTGTCACTTTGATCCAGAAAAAAATGCGCACGGTTCAGGGACACAGATTTTCAATAACGAGACTGCAGCCCCCTACGGGTCGGGGGGTTAGAATATGCCCGAGGTATTCATGCCTGTCGTAAGAGGCGACTAAAAGGAGTCTCACACGTTTCGGCCTTTATGTGATGGTTCCCTGTAGGGTTTGACCTCCATTTTTCAAAATTTTCCAGAAGAGCGAGCCAATTAGTGAAGCGCACCTTATATGGTGCATCGTGTCCATCATGTGCTGAGACCTATCGCATCCTTCATCAACGTGGATCTGCACTTCTGCTCATTCCCCAACTGTTGGGCGAGGTCACCCTCCTGGGTGCGTATTTTTCCATCGACTTTGCAGCATCGTTTTCTATGCTGACGATGATAATGGACTTGTCTGCTTGGTTGCACCTGATATCCAGCATGGTAGCAGTCCATTGTAGTAGGGCCGCCCTGTACCTTGTCAGTTGTAGCCCCTGACCACACAGCGATTGCTCTGAGGATGCCTGCGCCATTAAATCACCATGCATGCCGAGGAGTAGATGCCAGTCACACTGGGGCATCGGGACTCCCGGCAATGGACATCCTGCCAATTGGCCTTTGCTGCAGCTGGGTGGCGCCCGTGGGGAGGGCCTCTGGTCGGAGTGGGGTGGGTGGCATCAGAGCGGATGACATGCGATGAAGCGTACTACATCTCTTGCTGGTGGTCAAACGCCAGCAGTCTCTAAGCATTCACGGGCTCAATTCAACGCACAGAAGTATGATCCCAAATCGTTTCCAACCTGGCCACACCATGTGACGAATGTCAGGCTAACGATGCAGCGGCTCTTATTCGCCCTGGTACCTTGCATGTTCGAGAGCTGATGGAGAATCTTTCATGATAATGAAGCCTCAGTTTTTTGTTGAACATTTTGTGGACAGGTTTGGGTAGGTAGAGGGCTTGTCGAAAATGAGATCTGGGTCAGTCTTGATCAAAACAGCATCCTCTGCCCAGTCATGGGCATTACTCGCTTGTGAGAGGCTGGGGGATGTTGCTGTAACCATCATGCCCCATAAGAGCTTAAATATGGTCCAGGGTATCATATTTCACAGGGACCTTCTATTGCAGTCTGACGATGAGCTGGGCGCCAAATTAGAGCGGCGAGGTGTACATTTCGTTCAGCGCGTCCACCAGGGTCTGAGGGATAATCAGAATGCCACCGGTGCCTCCATCTTGGCCTCTGAGGGTGAAACATTACCCATGAAGGTCAAGGTGATAGTCTACTGCTCTGATGTAAAGCCCTATATCCCTCCCCCAATGCAGTGCTTTAAATGCTGGAAGTTCGGCCATATGTCTTCCCACTGTACTTCCAGCGTCACATGTGCCCCGTCTCCCATCTGTGTCAGCTGCGAAGAGTACCATTCGCCTTGCTTGCCTGACGGCATGATTCTCCAAAAAGAAAGGAAAATCATGGAGTACAAGACTCTGGACTGACTGACCTACACTGAGGCTAAGAGAAAATTTGAACGCCTACATCCTGTACATATGACACAGTCTTACACCGCAGCTACAACAGTTCTGGCAAGATCAGCTCTGCTAACCCCAGTCACCTCTCAGAGCTGGAAGACTACACTGCCCCCTTGATGGTGGGGGGCACTTCCCTCCATGTTGCTCCTGCACCACCCACTTTGGGACCAACACCCCCCCCTCCCAAACATTGGGGATATCAGTCCCCACTTCTGCACCTGATGAGAAGTGTAGGTCTTCTTCACCCCCTCTCATTAGGAAAGGGTCCGTTGGGTCACTCCCTTCTCAGGTTTCTGCTAGTGGAAAAGATGACACCTGGTAGTGGCTGAAGAACCCAAAAGCAGTTGGTCGTAGGGCTTCACACTCATCCTCAGTCCTGGAGACTGAATCAGTGAAGTCCTCCCAGCCAGAGAAACCCCAGGAGCAGCGAGAGAAATCCAAAAAGAAGATCCCCAAGACCAAGGGAAATACTGTGGCACCCACACCACCACTACCTACAAGCTCTGTGTCTGTGGATGAGGTGGAGATTCTGGCATCCGCCGAGGATGTAGATCATGCCGCACCCTCAGACACAATGGATGTAGACTGCTTAGGCAATAAGTCAGTGGTAGCAGGTGACTCTGAGGCGTAAACTGCATCATTGAGTGTTCCATGTCGTCCCAGTCTCACCATGACATCATCCTCCAGTGGAATTGCGGCGGTGTTTTCTACCGCCTGGCTGAGCTACTGCTTTCTGTATTGCCCTCCAGGAAAACTGGCTCCCAGCAATGCAGACCCCTACCCTCTGTGGCTATAAGGGATATTACAGGAGCCGTAGTGACTATACTCGAGTGTCAGGTGGTGTTTGCGTTTATGTCTGAAACTCAGTCTGTAGTGAAACTATGCCCCTTCAAACCCTTTTTGAAGCTGTGGCTGTCGAAATAAGGACAACACAAGAAATACCTGTCTGCAATGTATATCGTCCTCCAGATGGTGCAGTACCCCTGAATGTATTAGCTGCAATGATTGATCAACTCCATAAACATTTCCTAATTTTGGGAGATTTTAATGCCCATAACCCCTTGTGGGGTGGCACCATGCTTGCTGGCCAAGACAGAGATGTCGAAACTTTACTGTCTCAGTTCGACCTCTGCCTCTTAAATACTGGGGCCACCACACATTTCAGTGTGGCTCATGGTAGTTACTCGGCCATTGATTTCTCAATTTGCAGCCCAGGACTTCTCCCATCTATCTACTAGAGGGCACATGACGACCTGTGTGGTAGTGACCACTTCCCCATCTTCCCCTCACTGCCGCAGCGTCAGGCTCACAGACGCCTGCCCTGATGGGCTTTAAACAAGGTGGACTGGGAAACATTCACCTCTTTTGTCACTGTTGAACCTCCTCCACACTGGAACATCGATTTGACGGTTGAGCAGGTGACTACAACAATCGTTTCTGGGGCAGAAAACGCGAGCCCTCGCTCTTTAGGATGCCCTGGCGAAAGACAGTCCCTTGGTTGTCGATGAAGCAATTAAGGATCGTTGGCGAGCTCTACAGTAGCATAAGCGGCACCCTTTTCTGGAGCACCTCATAGCCTTTAAACGGCTCTGTGCCCACGTTCGCCAACTTATCAAACGACGGAAGCAGGAGTGTTGGGAGAGGTACATCTCGACCCTTGGGTGCCATGCGTCACCTTTCCAAGTCTGGGCAACGGTCAAACGTGTTTTCGGGCACCAGACCCCAACAGATGTTAACATAAATGGCGTGTTATCTACCGACGAAAACGCGATTGCCGAGCACTTTGCTGAACACTATGCTCGAGCCTCTGGGTCGGAGAATCACCCCCCCCCCCCCCCATCCTTTCGCTCTCCCAAACGGCGGCTGGAAGGGAAAGTCCTCTCATTCACTACTAGCCACAGTGAACCTTATAACGCCCCATTTACAGAGTGGGAGCTCCTCAGTGCCCTTGCACATTGCCCCGACACAGCTCCTCTGTCAGATCCGATCAACAGTCAGATGATTAAACATCTCTCATCGGACTACAAGCGACATCTCCTTGTCATCAACTGGATCTGGTGCGATGGCGTCTTTCCATCGCAATGGCGGGAGAGTACCATCATTCCAGTGCTTAAACCCGGTAAAAACCCGCTTGATGTGGATAGCTATCGGCCCATCAGCCTCACCAACGTTCGTTGTAAGCTCCTGGAACGTATGGTGTGTCAGCAGTTGGGTTACCTCCTGGAGTCACGTGGCCTATGTCAGGGCGGCTTCCACTAGGGTCACTCTACCACTGCTAATCTTGTGTCCCTAGAGTCTGTCATCCGAACAGCCTTTTCCAGACGCCAACACGTGGTTGCCGTCTTCTTTGATTTACGAAAAGTGTTTGACACGACCTGCCAACATTATATCCTTGACACATTATACGAGTGGGGTCTCCGAGGGCCACTCCCGTATTTCATCCAAAGTTTCCTGTCGCTTCGTATTTTCCATGTCAAAGTTGGTGCCTCCCATAGTTCCACCCATACCCAGGATAATGGGGTCCTGCAGGGCTCTGTATTGAGCGTATCTCTATTTTTAGTGGCCATTAATGGTCTAACAGCAGCTGTAGGGCCGTCCGTCTCACTTTCTGTGTACGCAGACGACTTCTGCATTTCGTACTGCTCCACCAGTACTGGTGTTGCTGAACGGCACCTACAGGGAGCCATCCACAATGCACAGTCATGGTCTCTAGCCCACGGTTTCCAGTTTTCGGCCGCAAAGTCGTGTCTCATGCACTTCTGTCGGCGTGGTACTGTTCATCCAGAACCAGAACTTTACGTTAATGACGATCCACTGACTGTAGTGGAGACATATCGATTCTTAGGACTGGTTTTCGACGCCTGATTGACTTTGCTTCCTCACCTACATTAGCTTAAACGGAAGTGCTGGCAGCACCTCAATGCCCTCCGCTGCCTAAGCAACACCACCTGGGGTGCAGTTCGCTCTACATTGCTGCAGCTCTACAGGGCCCTTGTTCATTCCCGCCTTGACTATGGGAGTCTGGTTTATGGTTCGGCGGCGCCCTCAGCGTTGCATTTACTCGACCCATTGCACCACTGTGGCGTTCATCTAGCGACAGGAGCTCTTAGGAAGAGTCCGGTGACCTGCGTCCTAGTGGAGGCCGGAGTCCCTATATTGCAGATTAGGCGTGCACAACTGCTGGCCAGTTACGTTGCACACGTTCGTGGTTCTCCTGCATGTCCGAATTACTGTCTCCTTTTCCCACCCACAGTGGTAAATCTCCCAAATCGGCGGCCCAGGACAGGGCTTCCTATCGCAGTTCGTGTGCGATCCCTTCTTTCCGAACTGGAGTCCTTGCCTTTACCACCTATATATGAGGTCCATTCACGTACACCTCCATGGTGTACACCTAGGCCGCGGCTTCAGCTGGACCTTTCACATGACCCAAAGGACTCAGTTAACCCTGCAGCTCTCCGCTGCCAATTCCTCTCGATTCTTGACATGTACCGAGGTCATGAAGTGGTTTACACTGATGGCTCGATGGCTGATGATCACGTCGGCTTCGCGTATATCCTTGGAGGACATATTGAACAGCACTCGTTGACCGATGGCTGCAGTGTTTTCCCTGCCGAGCTGGTGGCTGTATCTCATGCTCTTGAGCACATCCGTTCATGCCCTGGGGAGTCGTTTCTTCTGTGTATTGACTCCTTGAGCAGCCTACAAGCTATTGACCAGTGCTACCCTCGTCGTCCTTTGGTAGCGACTATCCAGGAGTCCATCTATGCCCTGGAACGGTCCGGTCGTTCAGTGGGGCTTGTCTGGACCCCAGGACACATCGGAATCCCAGGCAACGAACTTGCCGACAGGCTGGCCAAACAGGCTATGTGGAAACCGCTCTGCAACTGACCTACGTTCAGTACCAAACCGCAAGGTTTTGCGGCTTTGGGAAACAGAATGGCATAACCTCAGTATGCGCAACAAACTGCGTGCCATTAAGGAGACTACGAATGTGTGGAAGACCTCCACGCAGGCCTCTCGCAGGGACTCTGTGGTTTTGTTGGCTCAGCATTGGCCACGTTTGGGTGACACACGGGTACCTCCTGCACCGTGATGACCCATCTCAGTGTCGATGCGGCAGCCGGCTGACAGTGGCCCATATCCCAGTGAGCTGTCCTTCTTTGGCCGCCCTGCAGCGGACTCTTCAGTTACTGGACTCGTTGCCATTAATTTTAGCTGAAAAAGCCTCATCGGCTAATTTAGTTTTACGTTTTATACTTGACGGTGGGTTTTATCATTCTATGTAAGTTTTAGCGCATGTCCTTTGTCGCTTTGTGTTCTCCACTCTACTACTATTAGGATGGATGTTTTATTGTGTCGCACAGTGCCTCGGGCATGGATGTGTGTGGTGTCCTTGGCTATTCCTTTTTATTCTCGTGGAGGGCCATCTAAGGTCATCTGCTCTCTTGTTTTTATCCTTTCTACCTGTTTCTTGCTTCTCTCTGTGGTTTTCTTTTCCTGTTTTGTCCATGGTAGTGTTGTTTGTCCTTCTGTCCTTCTTCTCGTTCTTCCATTCTCCTGTTAGTGTGCTGTACGTCTCCTTTCTTTTCTTCTTTCCCTTGTGTAATTATTTTACTGGGAACAAGGGACTGATGACCTCGCAGTTTGGTCCCTTCCTCCCCTCCTTTAAACCGACCAACCAACCAACGAGACAGCAGCCTTTATCAATCTAGGTACTGTTTCGGGTTGGCTGGTTTGCAGAGTTGCGTATGTGGGAGCCAGTGGTTGGTTTCTCCTTCACTGTAGAATAAAGAATGCATACTCACAAGCTTGCTTACACCTGATGCCTCCTACACAGTACATAACTGTAGCAGTCCAGACGCCGATCGTGGCTAGTAGGCAGCGAGTGTCGTCCCCAACGGTATGGAGAGACAGTGGTGGGCAGTCACATTACTGCCGCTAGTTGCCGTGTCAGCATGGTGACGTTAAGTGCAAGCGAGGTGGCAGCGGAGTACCACCGACGCTCTGTGACGCTGATGGAAAGACGGTAGGCTCCCAATGAAACTTAGCACACTCTGAGACTGGCCGGAGTGTTAGGCAAAGGCACCCACTGCGTAATAGGTGGTCTCACCTCCGAAGACCCAGTTCGAAGTCCAGAACCATCAGGGCTAGCTGATGGCTCGTGAATAGCGGATTCGCCTAGTTGGTTCAAATGACTCTGAGTACTATGAGACTTAACATCTGAGGTCATCAGTCCCCTAGAACTTATAACTACTTAAACCTAACTAATCTAAGGACACCACACACATCCATGCCCGAGGCAGGATTCGAACCTGCGACCGCAGCGGTCGCGCGGTTCCAGACTGAAGCGCCTAGAACCGCTTGGCCACACTGTCCGGCCGCCTAGTTGGTGATGGTGGTGGTCGATGAGACTGTAGTCGTGTAACAGTGCAGTGGACGAATTATTGGCGCAGAGACTGCCGTTTGAAGCCACAGTGCCAATGCAAAGATTCTACCGGTCGAGATGGGAGCTCTTATACTCCCTCCAAGGCGGTGTGTTAAGACAGATGAGAGACTCCCAGCACGTTCCGGCTATGGAAACGCCACGTTGTGGTACATCATGCAGCACACAGTCAACCTCTGACGCAGGGCGCGCCGCATTGTAGGGTGCTGCGTCAGCATTGTTCCAGCACACAACTGCAGAATGACGTTGGTGGCTGACTCGCGTGTCGCTTGGCTGATTGCTAAGGTTTGCCTGAGGCCCAGGCTGCAACACTGCTGCTAATGTTCAGTTTATTGATGACTCCTCCTACTCCACTGACGAATTTCTTAGTAGGACCGACTGATGTAATTAATAATATCAGATATTTACAGTGTTACGTAAAATCGAAATTCTGTACATGCTCACTGCAGTAATATAGGAAATTGTCAACTGTTTGTTTGTTTCATGAAACGTGGCTACGGTAGCTAGGACGTACCGTATGCTCCTCAGTGTACAGTATGTTACTCACAAAATCTTAGTTTTTATTATGCTATAGTCAAATCGGTGTGTCCACCAGCAACAGCACGAACAACATCCATACGATAGCTAAATTCGTCATAAACTTTAGGCAATGTAACTGTTCTTACAGAAGTTACGGCGGCGGTTATTCTGTTCTTCATAGTTTCTATAGCATGACGTAAAGGGGAGATGAACGCAGTTTCCTTCGCATATACCCAGAAGAAAAAATCGCATGGATTTTGGAGGCGAAGAATGCAGGGCAATGTCTCGCGGTACCGTGTGCCCCATCCAGCGTTGACACAGAGCGTCATTGAGAAACTGACGTACGTTATGGTGCCAGTGTGTTGGAGCTCCATTCTGTAGGAAAAGGAAGTCATCGGAGTCGTCCCGAAGTTGTGGAAAAAGCCAGTTCTGCAGCGTTTAAAGATAGCTCAATGCTGGATAGTGCGCACAGGATCCCTAGACATTGCCCTGCATTTTTGACCTCCAAGATCGCCAGACATGACGCTACGCGATTTTTCCTTGAAGGGATATGTCAAGAAAAGTGTGTTCCTCTCTCCTATACCTCGTGACATAGAAGTGAAGAACAGAATAACAGCCGCCATAGCTTCTGTAAAAGCACATATATTGTGTAAAGTTTATGACGAATGTAGCTATCGTCTAGATGTTACTAGTGCTGCTGCTGGCGGACACAGAGCGTTTGTAATAGCATAGCTAAAACTTCAAGATTTTGTAGTTTGCAGTTCACTCCATGTTTGTAGTAAAGTTTTACTAATAAAAATGGAGTTTTGAAATCAGGTTATTCTTTTTTAAACACGCTATACTGTATATTTATGTGTCATGTGGAAAGTTCGTTGCTTCTTAAATAAACATATTTTTAAATTATTGGATTTCACTTACATGAGGCCTAATTCACACAGAATCTGTCGCACAGACGTTAGATTTTTTTTATGCATTATGTAGTCTTGTTTCATGACATGGTCTAAATCAGAGGTGTCCAACCTTTTACCTTACCTAAGCCACACATACACTACTGCAAATTAAAATTGCTACAATAAGAAGAAATGCAGATGGTAAAACGGGATTCATTGGACAAATATATTATGCTAGAACTGACATGTAATTACATTTTCACGCAATTTGGGTGCATAGATCCTGAGAAATCAGTACCCAGAACAACCACCTCTGAACGTAATAACGGCCTTGATACGCCTGGGCATTGAGTCAAACAGAGCTTGGATGGCGTGTACAGGTATAGCTGCCCATGCAGCTTCAACACGATACCACAGTTCATCAAGAGTAGTGATTGGCGTATTGTGACGAGCCAGTTGCTCGGCCACGATTGACCACACGTTTTCAATTGGTGAGAGATCTGGAGAATGTGCTGGCCAGGGCAGCAGTCGAACATTTTGTGTATCCAGAAAGGCCCGTACAGGACCTGCAACATGCGGTCGTACATTATCCTGCTGAAATGTAGGGTCTCGCAGGGATCGAATGAAGGGTAGAGCCACGGGTCGTAACACACCTGAAATGTAACGTCCACTGTTCAAAGTGCCGTCAATGCGAACAAGAGGTGACCGAGACGTGTAACCAATGGCACACCATACTATCACGCCTGGTGATACGCCAGTATGGCGGTGACGAATACACGCTTCCAATGTGCGTTCACCGTGATGTCGGCAAACACGGATGCGACCATCATGATGCTGTAAACAGAACCTGGATTCATCCGAGAAAATGACGTTTTGCCATTCGTGCATCCAGGTTCGTCGTTGAGTACACCATCGCAGGCGCTCCTGTCTGTGTTGCAGCGTCAATGGTAACCGCAGCCACGGTGTCCGAGTTGATAGTCCATGCTGCTGCATACGTCGTCGAACTGTTCGTGCAGATGGTTGTTGTCTTGCAAACGTCCCCATCTGTTGACTCAGGGATCGAGACGTGGCTGCACGATCTGTTACAGCCATACGGGTAAGATGCCTGTCATCTCGACTGCTAGTGATACGAGGCCGTTGGGATCCAGCACGGCGTTCCGTATTACCCTCCTGAACTCACCGATTCCATATTCTGCTAACATTCATTGGATCTGGACCAACGCGAGCAGCAATGCCGCGATACGATAAACCGCAATCTCGATAGGCTACAATCCGACCTTTATCAAAGTCGGAAACGTGATGGTACGCATTTCTCTTCCTTACACGAGGCATGACAACAACGTTTCACCAGGCAACGCCGGTCAACTGCTGTTTGTGTATGAGACATCGGTTGGAAACTTTCCTCATGTCAGCACGTTGTAGGTGTCACCACGGGCCCCAACCTTGTGTGAATGCTCTGTAAGGCTAATCATTTGCATATCACAGCATCTTCTTCATGTCGGTTAAATTTCGCGTCTGTAGCATGTCATCTTCGTGATGTAGCAATTTTAATGGTCAGTAGTGTAATATACTTAACACTAACAGTAAGCACTGTTTGTTAGAGAGCGAAGGGGGGGGGGGGGGGGAATGGAATGGAGCAATGAGAGGAGAGAGAATAGCATCGTGTGGCGGAAGTCTGAAATTAAAACTTTACATGGACGGAATTTTAAAGATATTTTTCTGTTCGTGTGACAGATGCTCACTTCTTGGGGCTCGCTGATACTTGCTTTGGGCAGCATGCGGCCTGCGGGCTGCAGGTTGGACACCCCTGGTGTACATTCTTTAGGCTCTCTTCACTACGGATCTACTGGGCAAAAACTATAGGTTTATGTAATCTAAAAGCGTCTGTTAGAAGCTGTTGTAATCGTACGTTTGCTCGTAGCTGCGACTAACGCAGACGTGTTCTGTGCCGTGGACAGGGGCCCGCCACGCTGGGTGCGCCTGGGCGACCTCGAGCCGGAGGGTAGCGGCGACCACCTCACGGCGCAGGACTTCCGCGTGGAGCGGCGCGCCTGGCACCCCGACTACCGCTACCCGCTCAAGGACAACGACGTGGGGCTGCTGCGGCTCGACGCCGACGCGGAGTTCAACGAGTTCGTGCGGCCCGCCTGCCTGGGCACGCAGCTGCAGCCGCGGGACCCCAGGGCCATCGTCACCGGCTGGGGCAAGACCGAGAGGGGTAAGGCTTCCCGCAGGCGGGGCAGACGGCCGCTGCTTGCCCACCCACTGTAAAGAAGTACTGGCTGGAAAAAGCTGCTCAGTCACATCCTGATAAGATTCTGATATGTTGCAAGGATTGGAAACTTGCTTGGAATGTTCAGGGGTGTAGAACTGTGCACTGTACGAAACGAGAAACATGGGATCCTATGGCTACAATATAAGTGAGTCACAATTCTATCGCGAAATGCGAAATCTCAGCCCCCCCCCCCCTTCCAAATTCGCAAATTTTGCTTATTGAGGAAGCCATCCAAATGAAAGTGGGCTTCGTCGCTAACCCAAACCCTTCCAAATTCGCAAATTTTGCTTATTGAGGAAGCCATCCAAATGAAAGTGGGCTTCGTCGCTAACCCAAACCACACAATCGCATACTAATTCCCACCATGCCCCGCGGCCAAGTGTGCAGTTTGAGCGTCCTAACGCAAAACGTTCAGACGTTGTGACGATTTCATTTCATATAGTTCAATAATTGTCACTCTGTACCACAGCCTGAGAAAGAAATTTCTGAAAATATATAAAGGGAAGTAAAATGAAAACTAGACAGATGGGGAAAAAGTAAGAAAATTGTTTATTAGTTCAAAATCAGTAGCCGTAACCCCTAAAACATTTATCCCGCTGTGAGAAAAGACGGTCCACGTCTTCATGGAAAATGTTTGCGCCTGCCAACCGAACCATCATTGCACCTATTCGTGTTGCTCTTTGTCTGAAGCAAGTCGACGCCCACGAATATCTTTCTTTACCGCCTAAAAATATGGAAATCGTATGGTTAGACACCGGAACTATATGGAGCATGTGTAGGGCTTCCCAGCTAAACTTCTCCAGCATACACGAAAAAACATTGGCAACATGTGGGCGAGCATTCTCATGGAACCGAATGACGCCGTTTGCCAGCATCTGCGAGCTTTTAAACTTGATGGCGCGCTTCGGTTGACACACATCAGTATGTGGACACCTTGCAAAAACCGAAGCGCGCCATCAAGTCCGAACCCCCTTGAAGGTCTACGGACATGTCATTCTCTTGCAGGACAATAGCTGCCCACATGTTGCCGAGGTTGTTCCAACTGCTCTGCAGAAATGTCGCTGGGAAGCCCTTAAACATCTTCCATACAGTTCCGATAACTCCCCATGGGGGAGACATTCGTAGGTGTCGATTTGCTTCGGACGAAGAGATGTACGCCTGGGTACAATCATGGTTTCGTAGGCAACCGCAAACATATTTCAATGAATGCACTGGCCGTCTTGTCTCTTACTTAGTTTTTTCCATCTCTCGTTTTCGTTTCACTGTCCGTTATATATCTGTGGCATAAAAGTGCATGGAAGTGAATGCTGTACTGTGCGAAAACCGGAAAACGAGAGGATCGGATCATTTCAGATTTGGCGCTATAAAAGATGCAGAAAATTTGCTGGAAGGATTAGAAATGAGGTTCTCCTGTTAACTAGGGAGGAAAGTAATATGTGGAAAACACCGACAAGGAGGGGGGACAGCACGATAGAGTACATCATGGAATAACATCAGTGCTACTAAAGGGAGCTGTAAAGTAAAAAAGCTGAAGGGGGACACTGTGATGAGAATGTATCCAACAAATAATTGGCAATGTTGGGATTAAACGATGCTCCGAAGTGACTCGCGACCCAAAAAAAAGGAAAAATGAAATATAACGACTACATAGGCCCGGTCGAAAGTAATGCAGGTGGCAGATTCAGAGTGGTAGGATACTGGGAAACTGCAATCAGTCTGCTAAGGAGATTGCTTACAAAATACGCGTGCGACCAATCCTAGAATACTGCTCAAGTGTCTAAAACCCATACCAAATAGGAAGTGCTGAAAAAGGCGAATTGACAGGCGCCTGAAGGCATACGTCACGAACGCCTGCTTCCAAACTTTCAGAAATCAGCTTTAAGAGAGAAATCTAGGAATGTACTAGTCCCCTTTGTATCATTCGCGTAGGGACAGCAAAGACAAAATTACATTAATCCCAGTATGCACTCAGAAGTTAAAGCAAGAAATCTTAATAACTGCTACCACGGAAAGCACCCTCGACGTTGCACTTCCCAGTGGTTGGTAGAATATGGCAGATGCCATATGCCGAATAGCTTCTTACTCAATGTAAAAAGTACCAACGCTTGTGCAAGAATACGTGAAATCCTAATTTTTTACACGTTGTATCCCCTCGTCTCGAAGCTAAGGTCGTGAATTGTGGCTCTGGTTGGCTATTCTTTATTGCTATAAGTTTTCTAAATGTCGTCTATTACACCTCATTTTCACTGTACAGCATGTCAAAAAGTTATAGGATTGCCGTTTTGATTGTGTTCCCTTATTTTACTTATTCTACTGTAGCTTTCATCGTGTTATCAATAGACCTTCATTACAGTTATAGTAACAAACCAGTTCTAAGTTTAACACTAACACCATCACCTCCAGCCCCTGCTGTACTCCAAGCAGAGTCTTCAGTGCCTTGTATCGGCTGTTGTCTTCGTTCTTCCTGTGATACTGCTGCGGACATGACTCTCTCTCTATAAGGTAGCAATGAATTAAAACAAGAGCCAATATATTGCTCGAACAAAAGGAACAATAATATAGACGAGATTATGGACGTATGTCAGGAGACGAAATAAGGATATGCCATTGTGCACCAGAGACAAAATTATAGTCAAAACAGTGGTTAGATAAAGATGAAAGTACAAAACAAAAGGTGAACGTTATTTAGTTGGTGGACTTGGTAAGGACGACCTTTTTTAAGCGAGATATTATTAATCGATCATGTTTTTACTACGAAATGTTATTAGACCCTTCGTGTAGCAAGTTGAAGTAAAAGCTGTTCGTATCAAATCGCAGAAAAATGATCTTCTACCAACACGGTGAGTGTGCTCCCAAAAGCACACGATCTGTAGTTTGAAATGTTTTCATCAGACTGAAATTGGCTGGAGTTCAGTCGTAAATTTCCTGTTTTATAGCTAGAAAGAAAGAGTATTGAACGAAAGAAGTTTCCCTCTCATTATGTAATATCGTGATGTTAACTGCCAATATATAAGACAGATTTGATTTCTGAGAAACTTCCATATCTAGGCTTAAATACGAGGGTAATCCCAAAAGTAAGGTCTCCTATTTTTTTATAAGTACATAGACCTCAGAGACCTGTTTATTTCTACAATGGTTTATGTCAGGTTACAACTTGAACATTTAGCTATTTTTCGACATAATCACCATTTCTGTCGATGCATTTTTGTAGACGCTGTGGCATTTTTTGTCTGCCCATGTCATACCAGATTGCCACCATGCTGTTCAGAAAGTTATGAAACTCTTCTTTCACCCCGTTGTCGGAGCTGAATCTCAGGTGTAAAGTGGTATGCACAGGTTTCGTCACCCGTGACAACTGAGTCCAGAAAGTTGTCCTGTTCGGCTGCAAGGCGGTGAAGAAATGCGCGGGAAGAATCAACTCGTTGCCGCACGTGGTCCTCAGTCAGCATGCGTGGCACCCATCTTGCGCACTCCTCCCGGTAGTTCAATGTTTCCGTTAAAATTCTGTGAGCGGTGCTTCGGGAAACCTCAGGAGCCAACGTGCAGAGATCATCCAGGATGATCCGTCGATCTTCTCGCATGCTTTGCTCAACCTTCAACATTGTCTCCTCAGAAATTGACGGTCTCCCGCTCCTTTGTTCGTCGTGAGTTTCGGTCCGACCAGCTGCAAACTCTCTACACCACTTACGAACATTTTTGACATCCATGCACGACTCACCATACACTTCCGTCAATTGGCGATGGATTTTAATCGGCGCAATGCCCTTTGCGTTCAAAAACCGAATTATTTTATTTAGCGAATGGCTAATACAGACATATCATGAAATTAAATTACATATGCATATGTATGTATTGACACACAAGAAACTTAAATTTGTTTGGACAACTGAATATCCAGTCCTTCGGTGAACAGTCTGGTATGGAGCCCCGCAGTCACAGGCTGGATCAGGCAGCTTCTTCCACTTAAATAGAGCATCCCTGTATCCGCCATGCCGGTACTGGTTCTGTTGAGAGTAGCCCAGGTCTTGCGTGGTAGGTCGAATCCACTTTGAAGTTTAGCACCTGAGAAGATGTTATGCAGGTGCACATCTGTCACTGCTTCACACCGACCTTTCCATTCTTCTAGAGTTTGAAATCCTAAGCAACCATGTCAGCAGCATTGCACAGAGTTGGATGGCGTGATTTCAGTCTCTTACGATTTAGAAGTGGAAGGTCGCTATGCACTGGTAGGTTAGAATTCCTGGAGATCTTGTGGAATTCTCTCATAAGATCAGGTGGCATTATACCGGTTAACTGTGGAAGCTAATAAACTGGAGTAGATCTGATTGCGCCAGATATTATGCGCATTGTCGTATTCAGCTGGGTATCAACAAGTCTTGTATGATGACTGTTCCTCCAAACAGGTGCACAATATTCAGCACTTGAGTACACCAAGCCCAGAGCTGAAGATCGCAGGGTGGTCGCTGAAGATCCCCAGGTAGTTCTGCGTAGCTTATGGAGGATCTTGTTTCGAGTCCTCAGCTATTGAGCTAAGTTAAGAAGGTATTGTTTGAAGCATAGTGTACGATCCAGGATGATACCAAGATATTTTGGGTTCCAATTATGACGAAGAATTCTGCCTCTGAAACTTACTTCCAGTTCTATGTTCGCCAACCAATTATCTAGATGGAAGCAACACACTTCTGCTTTACTCACACTGGGTTGGAGTCTCCAGATTTTGAAGTAATTATCTTATGCAGACAGGTCGTTCGTTAGAATCTCATCTGTTGCCTTCATTTCTTGGTGTTTTACGACTAGAGCCAGGTCATCGGCGTAGCAGTGTTTTCTGGACGAAGTGTCAGGTAGATCAGACAGGTATACGAGGTGTGGCTAGAAAAAAACCGGACTAGTACTGGTGAAACAATAAAACGAATGCAATAAGGCTGAAAGTCGCGTGGCCTGTCACGTGACTCTCGCTCCGCCTACTGCTCGAGTTTCATCTGCCTCCTGCACTCAGTCTGCCCGTGGCGTCTGTTTTAAGTAGTTGACGTTTTGTCTGTGCGTCGGAAAATGTTGAGTGTACAGAAAGAACAGCGTGTTAACATCAAATTTTGTTTCAAACTAGGAAAATCTGCAAGTGAAACGTTTGTAATGTTACAACAAGTGTACGGCGATGATTGTTTATCGCGAACACAAGTGTTTGAGTGGTTTAAACGATTTAAAGATGGCCGCGAAGACACCAGTGATGACACTCGCACTGGCAGACCATTGTCAGCAAAAACTGATGCAAACAATGAAAAAATCGGTAAACTTGTTCGACACTTTCCTTGTCAACTCCTGTTAACTCAGACACTGCTCTGATTGTTAAACGGCGATCTTGTCGAACTACAAATTCATTATAATATGGTGTAGTCCTGTTCCAGTTTCACCGCAGAATATAACTTTCCGTTTGTATCCTCACTGCAGTTGCTTTATCGATTTTCATACAGTCTGATAATATAACTTACCTGGATCAAATTTCGTTTCCATCGCTTTTTGTAACTGATTTTTTATTCTTTCGCCGATCGACTGTTTTCACCATTCAATGCATAGACTTTAATGTGGTTATAGCCTTTCGGGTACAGGAAATGTATTGATTTAAAAGAAAGGATCCTTTTCGAGGGAAGACTTCTGAATGTTAAGAAGCCAAAGGTATTGGAAGATCAGTCTTCCAGTGGAGGAGAATCAGTCACGAATTATCGCCTGTACAGCGTGGTAACCTGTGCAGACATTTTGAGCATGTTTAAGCTAACACTAATTAAAAGAAGACATAACACAAATATTCATAAATACTTCTACACTAGTACATTATCTCTACAGATCACACATCATTAATGTTCATTCATTTTCAAAAGAATGGTGTACCTTTTTTACACATAACACATAGGACTATTGGTCATTTACTGTAGGAATATTTTCACATCCTAACGCGGATACAGTCCCCGTACTCTTCCTGAGTGGGGATCTGCTAAGAGATAGCTACTATTTCCTTCTTGGACTAAGGAAGGGAGTATGAGGCTCGACAGTGGGTTTTGTGAGGCTTCACCTCGATATTGTATTGATATCCTTTAACAATTCCTGTTCGTTCTGAAAATACATCTGCATAGTTAGATAATAACTGTACCAAATCCTGCTGTTGCATTGAGTTCAAATTTTCGGACTGTGATACTTTGTTTACAAGTGCGTCCACATTTGCTTTTAATTGATCACTTTGTATGTCTGGATAATAGAGATTTTGTCCTAGAGAATGATTGTCTAAATGTAGTATCCACTGATTCCTATATTTTATGTTAATAGCATTACAATTAGGCACAGGTACTTCTTCAGATCTGAGCATGGACAATTCTATCCTCCTACCCGCGTTCATCAAACTTAATTTTCCCCGAAAAAGGTCGATTACTGCGTCCCTTTCTCTCAAAAAATCTACCCCCAAAATGCAGGCTACCTTTAAACTCTTTACTACCAGGAACGAGCACGCTATGGCTTCTCCCCCTATATACATCTCTACCCGCACTTGGAGTTTAATTATTTGTCGCTGTGCACTGATGGCTCCAGTGACTTTGCAATTGTTCACAGGAAAAGTCAGCATACGCTTTTCTTTCCCCAGTACTCTGAATAAGTCCATACTCATGACACTGACGGTAGCACCTGTATCCACGATTGTTTGCACATCAATATTGTTAATTTTGATCTCTATTATCGCTTGTACTTTGTCTTTGTGCTCCTTTATGCACGTGGGTGGTTCAGTTATTAATTCATGTCCCATCTGTACCCCGTCATTATACCTGAGGATACAGATTCCCGATGTTTTACTCTGTGTCGGGCTGCTCTCACTCCAAACCTCAGCCGACGATGGAGAGCGTATCTCGGCTGAATCTAGTTTGTTGGATTATTACTGGTGGATGGGTGTGGCTGCTCTGTGTCGCTGACCTCCACTATGTGTAAGTTGTGTTGCGTCGGCCGCCACGGTTGCGCAATTGGCGCATTTTGTGGTGGCGGTCGGTTATTGTCATATCTTTCACTGTTTTGCCGGTCCGGACTGGGCCTCTGGTTCTGTGGCCAAGTTCGGTTTGCATCGTTATAGGTGTTAGTGTTCCACAGCCCCCTGGCATTTTTCCATCTACTATTGCTTGGTGGGCCTGTTTCATATCGGTCCTCTGACCTCCTTTTCCGGTCATTATTCACCGGCGGACTATTGCCGTTCCGGTCTCTACCTCTATTCCCGTTTTGAACATAATCTTGTCTCCTATTGTTACCTCCGCCGTTTCCGTTATTTGGTGGAGGCGTGTTATTTCGACCATTTCTGTAACCGTTTCCGTTACTTCTAGCCTGTTCAGAGGCTGCTTTAACATCCTCCTGAATCAGGTCAATTGAGTCCAGAACAGACAAGAAATGTTCCATGTCGTCCTCCGGTACGTGTATAAGTTTTTCCTTTACGTGTATCGGCAAGTGTGATTTCAAAAGTGTGATCAAATCGCGGGATGAAATCTGCTCGTCCCAGTAACGGGTCCTATTAATGTACTTCTCAAAATATTTTCGCAAATTGCCTAATCGTGGAGAATACGGCTCTGGATTATATACCTCTTTCCGTAATCTCTCCTGAATACATGTTGATCAATATTTGGCCAAGAATGCCTTTTCAAATTGCTCATATGTGTCGCAGCTGTCAGCTGCTTCGGTTGCCCATAATGCAGCTTCTCCTTGTATTTAAGACATAACGAACTGTATTTTCTGTGTATGACTCCAAACGCTAGGCAAAATGTTTCTAAATCCCTTGATAAATACTACAGGGTGAACAGATTTCTTCTCCGTTGTAAAGATCTGAAACTGTCGGTTTCTAATCAGGCTTTCTTCAATCACTATTTTGGAGTGACATTTGTTTGTTTCGCTAACATTGGTTGCCTGTTCTGTCTCGCAGTCGTAATTTTTCACTGCTGTAGTTATATGAGTATCATTGTTGGACCTAGCTGGCGTGACACACGCCTGTGCGTCGCCGTGCAGCAAGCTGTTTTCCAGCTCCGCAAGACGACGGTTGACATTCCACTGCCACAGCGGAATGTCAGTGTGCACCGCCTTGTGCACTTGTTCGGACATTTTCTGCTCAATTACTTGACGTGTGTCAATTTCTAATTGTTCCACCCTGTTAGCCAGTACACTGATTTCACTCACGATACTGGCGTTAGCCACCTGGATATTATCTACTCTTTCGCTCAGTTCTTGCACCGCTTTGGGTATGGTTTCATAGTTTTGTCTCAAACTAACAATCTCACTTTGCATAGCTTCCGAAGATTGCATTAACTGCAAGTCTCTCTCATGCTGGCGTCGATCACGCTCTGCTTGTTTAGCATCACGTTCTCTATCGCGTTCTGCTTGCATACGTGCAAATTCAGCTTGGAAATTGAGCATGCGCTCGAACATAACCCTTAATGACTGCACTTCTGACACCTCACCACTCTCTGGTCCGTGTCTAGTGCTTGTGGGTGGTACAGCATTTCTACTCTCAACTGAATCACTGGCGGGCAGTGGCAACATTTCTTGCCCTTCTGCCCCCAGATTCTCACATTGTACTTCCTGAACTACGCCACTAACATAACTTTGTGCCCCACTTTCTAACTCGGTATCACTGCTTGCTAACTGTTGTTCATTATCCATGTTTATATCTTTCTGACTACGCAATCTAACCATAGTCAACAAAAGAAACAAAATCTGAACTAAATATCCTAACACTCAGGTTTCAGTGACATAATCACACAAGAAATGGTCATTTGTTGAAACACACTTATTATATACTACGATGACTAACAACTCAAATGTCCTGTTATTTTAAAAAAAGAACACTAATAACAAGCACACCACTAATGATCCGAGAACACCGCACTGAGGCTACTTTACTACCCACAGGACAACTACACTGTAGCTTTACCTTTTGGTGATCTATCTTGGGTGCAGCTGCCCCCTGCTATTGTGGTAGGTAATTAATTTTTTGATATAATGAGCTTTCTTCTTCAGCTTGCCTCTGGGTATATAGTGTTCTCATGCAAAAAATCATATACCTACACGTATTACCACACAATATTGGTTAGGCAATACATACAATACATGAAAAAAAAATTAATTGATCTCCAACAAAGTTCGACTACAATAATTTCCTAGTTATCTCATGGGTATTTTGTGGCAACTGCATATTCGTGCCCCACGTTGGGCGCCAATTTAATGAAATTAAATTTTTTTAAAAAATTAATACCTTTTTTTTATTTTTTGTGATTTTTATCTTTCTTTCAGTCAGTACGAACTTTGTTGTAGAACCCCTTATTTACGTGTGGTAATAAAAATTCATTTAGACAGAATTAAGTACATTTAAAATTACTTGAGCTTAGTCAACCATCTCATGCTGATAAATTCACATTAACTGATTAAGAATATTTAGTTGAGAATTAAATCTTTTACATATTTCGGCCTTGGCACACATTTTCTAAATTCAGTGGTTTTTTTTTTTTTTAATATTTACTGAGTTCTTTCCCGGCCTTAGCTACGGAACACAAGACTGTCTCTATTAGCAGAAAATGGTTAATTATTGCCAAGCTGACGTTTAATTATCATTGATAAAACACACTTCACTATACATTTAAGTTATTTGAAAGAACCAACAAATTGTTAAATTTCAACGTTAACTATCCGCCTATGAATGCACAAATGTGAAACTAGTAATAGATTTCGTCAGTCTCAGGATCTCTGTAAAAGAAAAACATTTTCTTAATTCACTGCTAATTTTTATCTGCTCCCGATTTACGGGTTTCGTTAAATTTTTCTTAGCGGAACAATTTTTTAAATTTGCCGCCGCTGCATATCGTTCGGTCGCGGCACAGCCCAGCAACACCAACGATAATTGCTAAAAATGCTGAAAATTCTTTAAAGAAATATTATAGATGACATGGGCAAGCTAATTTACATTAGTAATACACACTTTTGATAAATTATAATGTATTTAGACCACAACAATAATTCAACTTACATTAGTTTGTAATTTCTCCTCTAATGGCGGCTAAATCTAGATACAGACAATTGAAGTCTACCCATTCATAAAATGCTACGTCACAGGTTCCTCTCTCAGCTCTCGAGGAAGAAGACAAAGAATGCACACTATGTATTCCTATTTATACGACTCTCAACCGTTATTGTCTCTTTGCAATCTGCGGCTGTATTTTACATTTTTCTTATCGCAGATATTGACACATTTCGTAATTACATTATGAGTATAGAAACATTACAATCATAAATACATCGAGAATATTATTACAGAAAATATTACAATAATAACGATACAAAATTAAATAATATTTTTTGTTAAATAATTACAGTATACACAAATTGCTTCATGGCGGCGTATATAGTACAATTAAATTTTAGTTTATTAATAGTGTGTGTGTGCTGCCAGGGAACGTTACAACTTCTATCATTCCATCCTGGAACAAATTCTTTTGGGTATCCTCTTGGCATACACTTTTTAGCTGTTGCTATTACTGCACCAATGAAGCGTTGATAATTATTATGTAATGGAGGTATCCAGCAAATGGTCTTACCCAGTTCCGTTGAAAACTACGTCCAGTCAGCTTTCTGGAAATTCCATCGAGCATGAGCAATTGATCGTATGATAGGAACTGTGCAGCCAGTTTGTATTATTACAGGTCTGTGTTGGCTGTGAGAAAAGGCATCTATCACTTTCCTTGTGGCGTTGATGGGAAAGCCACTTTCGTTGCAGCTAACAAAGCATAAGTCAGGATTTTAATCCTTGTCCCAAGCAGCTGACCTGAAAGTGCCTTGATCTTTGGCATCAAACACTAGATGAAGATCTTCGACCCATTCTGCAAGCATGCTCCCATTTTCATCATTTTGAGAGTACTTCCAAAGTTCGTGGTGATTATTGAAGTTTCCTATGTAAATTGCAGGACGTTCTGCTGTGTGTAGGACAAAATCGGGCCATGTTGTTTTGGGTGGTTTGTAAACATTTGTAATAGTAATACCGTGCAATTGTATGACAACTGTATCTATATCTGCCTCCACACTTATAGAAATCAGTGAAGCTTCGTTTACGTTGTTATGGACATATGTATCAATTCCATACACCTAATGGGAAGTTACACCAAGTGCAGAATATCCAGGAATTCGACATCGGCTTCGGAATATTTCTTCGCTGGTAACACGAGTTTCCTGAATGGCGACGACATCTATATTGTTGTCCAGCAATTTTATCCTGCTAATGCTTTCGATATTCAGTTGAAGGAGTCTGATAGTTGGTCCAATGTTTCTTGTTAATGGGCTCTGAAGAGAACTGTTTCTGCTATTTAGTTGATATGTCACTGCCAGGAGATCCTATGGATAGTCTGGCTGCCTGTAATCACTGTTGCTCAATTAGCACCACCCAGGAGGCACGTGTAGGGTATTTTAAGGTTAAACCTACGGAAACCGAATAACTGCGCGCAATTCTCACTTGGCAGTAACATCCAACGGGAGCTCCATTCTCAACGGCTGCCAAGCCGAGACTGAGCGCCTCGGCGCGGCGTGCGCATGTTTACACACAGCGCGTGAAGCACTCTTCGTAACAGTGTGACCAACTGCCACACAAACAGAGTTCTGTACTTATAAAAAAATAGGAGACCTTACTTTTGGGATTACCCTCGTACATTAATCTCAGTCGAGGATATGTTGAGAAATAAGATGTTGTTTAAGCTTGTCAACTTTCAGGAACAAGAATAAAGCTTTAAAGTTTGCCAGTGTCGTTGTAATTCTGTTAGAAACGGCAAAGGACGTAAAGAATCATGTGAAATGAGTGGACGGTGTCTTGAACAATAATAGGCACTATCAATAATAAGGGAAATTGAATGTAGTCGAATTATAAAAGATAGTGTCGATGAAATTGGATTAGGAAATGAGACACTGAAAACAGCAGACGAGTTTTGCTATTTGGACAAATAAATAACTAAAGATTGTAAGTAAATAATGATTTGAAATTCAGACTTGCAACTGCAAGAAACTCTTATTTGGAAGAGAGATGTTAATATCTAGTATAAATTTAGCTTTCAGAAGTCTTCCCTGAAAGTGTTACGTATTTGTCTCGAGTGTAGTCTACTTTGGGAACAAAACTTGAAGATGAACAGTACATACAAGAGGTGAATTGTAGATTTTGAATGTTGCGGATGAGATGGGTAGATCGAATAACTAATGAAGAAATACTGAATAGAATTTGAGAAAAAAGAGATTTGTAACACAACTTGACTAAAATAATGGATAGGAAATACTCTGAGAAACAAGAAGAGTTGCATCAAACCAGTCTTCAGACTGATTACTACAACAACAAATTTTTGTTTTCGCGAAGAGTACTATTTTCTATGTCTTTTGTCAAACTT
Source organism: Schistocerca nitens (assembly GCF_023898315.1). Lineage (NCBI taxonomy): Eukaryota > Metazoa > Arthropoda > Insecta > Orthoptera > Acrididae > Schistocerca > Schistocerca nitens. The sequence goes on along the minus strand of NC_064614.1, from coordinate 482,204,037 downwards.
TTCAGCAGTGCTTTGAGCCACAGCGAATTTGGCCTCTCCAGTGGTGTTCTGCTTCCTGTAAGTCGCTTGATGTGTCGTGTGTGCAGCGGGCTACAGCCAGCCGCTGCTCAAGGTGGAGCTGCCACTGACGGCGCAGGCGCAGTGCGTGTCCATCTTCCAGGAGCTGCTGGAGCGCTCGGCCGGCTACCGCAGGGTGCTGCCCAACGGCGTGCTGGACTCCATGCTGTGCGCCGGAGAGCCCCAGGGCGGCAAGGACAGTTGTCAGGTGAGTCCCGCGCCCTCCACTGGCGGACGGATACCAGTTCGTAGTGGAGATGTTTCACTGGCCAAGCTAGTACAACACGGTGGACAGGAAAACACTGTAGTGCGAGAGATAGTCGTAAAGTTTTAATTATCACCCAGTCATAAAACTAAGTGATGGTGTTGGAACTTCTCTCCATACTCTCCCTTTAATGTGGCACGTTTTTCAACGATAGATGACTTGGCGGATACCTTTTTTTGTAGAAGTCTACATTGCCGCAGCCCAGTCAGGACGTTGCCGACACTGTGGACTGAGATCAGCTAACTTACCTTTGACGAAGTGAAAGGGAGAAAGAATCTGACACTCCACTCCTTTTCACATTTCACAGACACCCTGTGATTGCGTTAGTGTCACTAGAATAAGTTACTGGGGGTAGGAGTGGACCCTTAATCTACGAGAGAGCACATTGGTGCTTAGCTGTACAAAATTGGTTTAATCTCTGTATTGTTGTCAATGAAGCATTCTGATTTAATAGATTGTGACATGACAATCTCAGTACAATTGTCAAGAGAATGTATTATGTCGTGATTAGCAGAAATAACACAGAACACAACAATATTAAATTTAAATAGGAGGTTCTCTACAAGTCTTTCTTACGTCTAGATAGTGAAGCACTGTCTGAGTTGGCCAATATTACGTGGAATCATCCGATTCCGGTTCTAAGTTCGGTACCATTTAGGACGACAATCAAGTCTACAGAGGATGGTTAGTTTTTGTGACAAGATATTCAAAAGAGTACTCAAGATTGCTCGTGTTCACAGTGGACGCAAGCTGGTGAGATATGCAAAAGATTACTCAAGATTGCTGGTGTTCAGAGTGGACACAAGCTGCTGATTCAATTATTTATTTAGCGTATGGCTAATACAGACATATCATAAAATTAAATTACATATGCATATGTATGTATGGACACACAAGAAACTTAAGTTTGTCTTTACAACTGAATATCCAGTCCTTCAACCAGCGCACTGCATCTGGAGTTGCTAGCAGGAAGTCCTCTTCATCATCGTGATAGGCTCGAATCCTGCAGTCATTGACGATGTGGTGAACAGTGTGGTATGGAGCCCCACAGTCACTGGCTGGATTAGGCAGCTTCTTCCACTTAAAGAGAGCATTCCTGCATCGGCCATGGCCAGTACGGATTCTGTTGAGAGTAGTCCAGGTCCAATAATTTTACGCCTCTGCCAGCAGCATTTACCTTTAGCTGCGACGTGTTGTCGGTTGCATGGCTGCTCTCGCCCTCTGAAAATCCTATAAAAAGCTAATCAAAATCAGCTGAAACTGCCCTGTGTTTCTCATTAGGCGAGAAAACATGCACTCATCCCTAGTCTGGAAAATATGGCGATATACACGTGCACAGATGGAGCAGCGTGTATACTTCAGCCACTCTATCGGAGCTCGACGACTCTACAGCTATTTTTTTTTTTTTTTTTTTTTTTTTTTTTGCGTCGTGCGGAGCATGATGCGCCGTGCGGAGCATGATGCGCCCTGTTCTACACTTGATTCTGGTTCAGAGAAGAGTCCTTGAAGTTTTCGGTATTCTGTCTTTCGTAGCAAACTGTCCCCCCACCTGTGACCTTTCGTGCTTCGCATTACGGCCTTTTTAGACCAATGGGAGCGTTCCTTTCATCTCATGGAAACTACCCCCCTACCCAATCGCAAAGGGCATACCTTCACACTGTTCCGTAAACTCGCCACTTCTACTCCTTCTGAGTTTATTGCAGCCAATTGGACATTTTGTGCCCGCTCCTGACGCCTAAAAGTTACATGCGCGCATCAAGAGGGCACCATGGACCTTTCACATGATCAGTAAATGCGACTCTTTTAGCTGTGTCTCAGGCCTGTTTGTATCCATCTGGAAATTCCCCAACGCAACTTTCTAAAGAATTTCTCTGTCGCAGGCAGTGCTGAGCCATCACCTGCTACCTTGATGTATTGCCTAATGAGTTCGTTGTCTCCTTCACCACAGGTCATCAGTCCCCTTTCGTTGTATGTGGGCCGTGGCTGCACAACCAGAGTCTGTCCCAAACTAAAGCGTCTCTTCCAGCAGCTTTTTTCACCTTTTGTTCACTGCCATGCAGGATTTCGGTTAGGTGTGTTAATACCGTCTAATCGAGTGTCATACCGATTTGCGTTACATACTGTACATTTTGATAGGCAAATTTGCTCACTATTGTCATATGACATATCCATCTACTCATTACGACGTATAAAATCTCATGTAAGGTGCGAAATTAACATTCATTCAAGCTGCCACCTTACAAGTATCCTAGGATATTTAGCGGAGGTGACGTTAGAATGGAGAAGATCTGTTTTCCACGAAATGAATAAGGGTGCAAAAACTTCCCAATACGAAGTAAGAACACCTTATTTTTCGGAGAGGTGTCTTACAATGGACTTCAATCCATCAGTGATTACGTGCTTCCGTTCCAGCAAGCCCCGTTTCCTGAGCACTGCCTTTCTCTATCAGAGACAAGTGCTTCCCTGGCGAATATTTCTGATGATAACATAAAGTACTCGAATCAAGGTAAGAAGACGAGTGCGAGGCAGCACTCCCTCCTTCTTATACACCCAAAAATTAATCCCCGTTGAGATTCACGCAACTTAACACTAGGAGACAATTGTAAGGTGCCGCTTGTTCCTCTGTATATTCTGACGGACAAATACTATTACTCTTTGCTACTTCTAGAGACAGTCTCTAAGGACCTTGTTCTTTACTAACAGGTACAAAATTCAGTGCAAGAACAGTGACTGGATACTTACCGGGGAATCTGTGCCTCTGTCGAATGTGTGCAGTGTTCTCGTAGTTTCCTGCAGCATCATTCAACTGTCACTTTACAGTGACTGTGTTTCGGACGACTCAACTGCTCCCTGGTGATGACTGCTGCCCCAACCGTGTGACTCACTTATCAGCTTTCTCACTGCTTAACTCTTCTGCTACTACCGAGGCTGCCCCCCGAATGCCGTTTATATACTGCTTCTTCAGGCACTTGGAGGAGTTTCTCGTGGCAGTGTTGCTGTCCCCCGCTTCCCTGAAGGCCCTATTAGAGACCAAAATCTTTTCAGAAGCTTCTCGCTGGTCCTAAAACAGTCTACAAAGACACCTCATGGTCGAACATTTCCTTGTTTTGCCCGCGGTTAGCTTTTCATGGCTATTTCCATTGCTTACATCATTTTTTCGTCGTGATAGTGACCGTGACTATTGTGGCATACAACTTTCGCCTGAGATGTGTTAACCGTTGCACTTGCTCGTTCTGTTTCCTGCTGGTCATATCCACCGTGTCTCTCCAGCGCCATGCCTGCAAGTTGCTACTTAACCAAGTTTCCAGTCTTTTCACAGCGTCCATGACACTTCTTATATGATAACATTTAAAACCAATAAACACCATCTGAACAGGTCTTGAAGAACCAGCGGTACTGGCCGCCCGCCGTGTCATCCTACATCTACATATATACTACATCTAAATATATACTAATTCCGCCAAAGTCATATTCCCCCCCCCCCTCCCCCTCTGTTCCACTCGCGGATCGCGCGAGGGAAAAACGACTGTCTGAACGCCTCAGTACGAGCCCTTATTTCCCTTAACTTTGAATCGCGATCATTGCGCGATTTGAAAGTTGATGGAAATAATATATGCTCTACATTCTCGGTGAAGATCGGATTTCGGAATTTAGTGAGCAGCCCCTTCTGTTTAGCGCGCCGTCTATCTGCAAGTGTGTCCCACTTCAAACTTTCTATGAGATTTGTAACGCTCTCGCGGTGGCTAAATGTACCAGTCACGAATCTTGCCGCTCTTCTTTGGACCTTCTCAATCTCCAGAATCAGACCCAACTGGTAACGGTCCTATACAGACGAACAATACTCTAAGCCTGGACGAACTAACGTATTGTAAGCTATTTCCTTTGTTGATGGACTGCATCGCTTCAGGATACTACCAATAAACCGCAATGTAGAGTTCGCCTTACCCGTTACTTGTGTGATCTGATCATTCCATTTGAGATCATTTCGAATAGTCACACCCAGATACTTGACGGACGTTACCGCTTCCAAAGACTGGGCATTTATTTTGTACTCGTACATTAATGGGATTTTCGCCTGGTTATACGCAGTAGGTTAAACTTACTAATATTGAGAGATAACTGCCAGTCATTACACCACGCATTTATTTTCTGCAAATCCTCGGTGATTTGTTCACAGCTTTCGTGTGATACTACTTTCCTGTACATTACAGCATCATCGGCAAACAGTCTAAGGCCGCTGTCAATACCATCAACCAGATCGTTTATGTAAATCGTAAAAATCAGAGGACCTATTACGCTGCCCTGGGGCACACCTGAAGTTACTCTTGTTTCTGTTGAAGTTACCCCGTTCAGGACGACATACTGCTCCCTGTCTGTTAGAACACTTTCTATCCAACCGCATATGTCATCGGATAGACCGTAATCGTGCACTTTTTGTAGCAAGCGACTGTGCGGAACTGAGTCGAACGCCCTTAGAGAGTCGAGAAATATGGTATCAACGTGGGAGCCGGTATCTAGAGCCTGTTGTATGTCATGCACAAAGAGGGCCAGTTGTGTCTCGCATGCCCGCTGTTTCCTAAAACCGTGGTGGTTTATGCAGATAAGCTTCTCAGAATCTAGAAAGGTCATTATGTCTGAACACAAAATATGTTCCATGATTCTACAAGAAGTCGATGTCAGTGAAATTGGCCCTTTTTATAGATTGCTATGTGTTTTGAAAGCAATATATGTGAAGTAATGGTATTTGGAAGAGAGAAAGGAATCAACGGAAATATTACCTTGAATGGAGAACCCCTCAAAGTGGTAGAAAGTTTCACTTATTTAGGGAGTGAAATATCTAGGGATGGAAGAATAACTAACGAAATTAATAGGAGGTTACAGAAGGGAGGCAATTTCTACCAAACAATAAAACATCTGATTTGGAATAATGAAGTTTCAGAAAGAGCAAAACTCTTTATGTATAAGAATTATTACAACCCTGTTGTCACCTATTGTGAAGAAACATGGACAGTGACAGAAAGGGACTGGAGCAGACTGCAAGCAGGGGAAATGAAATTTCTCAGAGAAGTTAAGGGAAAAACAAGAATGGACAGAGTAAGGAATGTAGAGATAAGAAAGGACCTCACACAAGAAAGTATGAGAGAAGAAATTGAAAGAAAGAGATTAAGATGGTATGGGCATGTTAAGAGGATGCAGGGGCAGAGACTCCCCAAAATTATGGAAGAACTAAAGATGGATGGGAAAAGACCTAGAGGGCGCCCAAGAACACGGTGGAAAATGGGAGTGAGATTATCTGTAGAAAGGAGAGGTGTGACCTGGCAGCAAGTGGAGGAAGAAAAGTGGTGGGAGGACCGAGCCAAATGGAGAGGACTCGTCAGCACCCAGACCCGGCAGTAGCTGGAGCGGGATTCAGATATAGATAGATACAGATTGCTATGACCTAGGCCTTCTTCCAGTGTCGTGGAACTTTCCGCCGTTCCAATGATCTCTGATAGATGATGGATAAGAATGGTGCTATATTTGTAGCATAGTCAACATAAAATCTTACAGGGGTACCGTCTGGGTCAGATGCCTTCCTGGCGTCTAAGGATCAGCCTTTACACGTCACCGGATGCAGATAAGGAGGGGCATGTGGTCAGCACACCACTCTCCTGGCCGTTGTTCGTTTTCGTGGACGATCAGTAACATTCGACCTGTAACTCTTCAGGCTTTCCCGGCGATCTAATGACATCTTGGGTTGTCGGGTGTTCTGCCGGATATCAGCGTCGTACTTGCACGATATTTCGGTCACGTAGCTCGTAACCTTCATCAGGTGCGACCTGAGACTGCTCCTCGAGTGGACCTGGTCCAGTATTTATGCCTATGGCCTTCCCCCTCCACCAACGGCTGGCCGGCCGTGGTGGCCAAGCGGTTAAAGGCGCTACAGTCTGGAACCGCGCGGCCGCTGCGGTCGCAGGTTCGAGTCCTGCCTCGGGCATGGATGTGTGTGATGTCCTTAGGTTAGTTAGGTTTAATTAGTTCTAAGTTCTAGGCGACTCATGACCGCAGAAGTTAAGTCGCATAGTGCTCAGAGCCATTTGAACCATTTTGAACCAACGGCTGCAGGCGCTTCCTCTGTGGTCCGTGCCCATTCCCTGCGACCTGCTGGAGCGTTGCTGCTCCGTTTTCCGTCCGCTGCGGTTCTAGGTGTTCCCTCTGCGGTCCGCGCCCACCAACCCCGCTCCTGGGGGTTTCATCTACGGTCTGGGGTACCAAGCGTTCCCCCTGCAGTCCGCGCCCGCTCACCACGACCTGTTGGAGCGTTGCCGCTCCGTTTTTCGTCCACTGCGGCTCTGGATGTTCCCTCTGCGGTCCGCGCCCACTAGTCCCACATCTGGGTGTTCCATCTTCGGTCTGGTGCTCCTGGCAGTCCGTCAGGGGCTCGTTTTCCATCTCCATGTCTCTGGTTCATCAGTTTGTGCAGTGTTGCAGCTGGCCCCGTTGCTCCTTTAACAATTCCAGAGCCGGATCCCAGGCTCTGCTTAGCTGGTACCCTGTGTCACCGTTCATAAGATCGTCAGCCATTTTAATTTCTATCGATCCTCTTATAACACTGTCCCAAAATCTGGGTGTTTGTGCTAGAATCCTGGTATCCTCATACTTCATGGCATGATCTAGTTCTAGACAGTGTTCAGCAATGGCTGACTTAGTCACCTGTCTTAATCTAGTGTGCCTCTGATGTTCTTTGCACCTGATCTCCACAGTTCTTGTCGTCTGGCCAATGTAGGACCTCCACATTGACAAGGTATATTGTAAATCCCTGGTTTTCGTAACCCCAGGTCGTCTTTGACACTCCCCAGCAGTCCCCCAATCTTGTTGGATGGACAGAAAACACACTTGATATTGTGTTTACGGAGGATCCTACTGATTCTGGCAGAAATAGAGCCAGCATAGGGCAGATATGCCACCTTCTTTGTTTCATCTTGGTCTTCTTCAGGAACCTGTGATATGGTGGCTGGTTGGAGTGCCCTCTCAATTTGTCTGTCCGTGTATCCATTCTTGGAGAAAACTGTTTTGAGACGTTTTATCTCTATAGGTAGATTCTCTTGGTCTGACAGGGCATGTGCTCTGTGGACCAAAGTCTTCAGAACCCCATTCTTCTATGCAGGGTGGTGACAGCTGCTGGCCTGCGGATATAAATCAGTGTGTGTTGGTTTTCGGTACACACTGTGGCCAATTGATCCATCTGCTTTCCTCTGGACTAGTACATCCAGAAATGGCAGCTGGCCATTCTTCTCCAGTTCCATGGTGAACTTGATATTAGGGTGGCATGAGTTAAGATGTTCAAGAAACTCATTGAGCCTGTCCATCCCACGTGGCCAGATCACGAAGGTGTCATCCACATACCTAAAGAAGCATGTGGGTTTAAATGTGGCTGTCTCCAATGCCCTCTCCTCAAAACTCTCCATAAACATGTTGGCAACCACAGGGGACAGTGGGCTGCCCATAGCTACACCTTCAGTTTGCTCGTAATATTGGTTTCTGTACAGGAAATACGTGGATGTCTGTGTATGACTGAACAGGTCCAACAGAGCACCGTCAAATTTCTCTGCAATCAGTTCTAGTGAGTCCTTCAGTGGGACCCTGGTGAACAGCGATACCACATCAAAACTGACCATGATGTCCGAATCTGTGATGTGCAGTTGCTTGAGGCGTTGCAGGAAATCTTCTGAGTTGCGGATGTGGTGAATACATTTGCCCACATATGGAGACAGGAGACCTTTCAAGTACTTGGCTGTTGTGTACGTAGGTGCCCCAATATTACTGACAATTGGACGTAGGGGCACGCCCTCCTTGTGTATTTTAGGCAGACCATACAGTCTAGGTGGCACTGGCGCTTTTTCCCGTAGTTGTCTGATGATCTTATCAGGCATCCCTGTTTCCTTCAAGAGAGCACTAGTCTTCTTGGCCACCTTGTCCGTGGGGTCACACTCCAGAATTCTGTATGCAGGGTCCTCCAGAAGTTGGCGTACTTTCTCATCGTAATCCACCCGCTGCAAGATGACAGTGGAGTTCCCTTTGTCTGCTGGCAGTACCACAATGCTGTTGTCTTCCCGGAGTTTCTTGAGTGCAAGCCTCTCCTCGGTTGTGATGTTCGATTTCGGCGGCCTGGCCTTGGTGAGGGCCCTGCAGGTCTCACGGCGGACTTCCTCTGCCATATTAGGTGGAAGTGTGGCTGCAACTTGCTCTACTGCACTGACGAAACCTGAAATGGGTACATTTCTAGGGGTCGTAGCAAAGTTGAGACCCTTGCTGAGTACCTTTAAGGTTGTATCATCAAACTGTATGCCACTCAGATTCGTCACAGTGCGTGTCTCTTCCATCTGCTGTGCTTTCTTACTCATGCGGTCAAACTTTGCAGATTGGCAAGATGAGGCATTCCTTCTAGCACACTCAGCTAAAGTGTGGAGAAGTGGTACCAGCATTTGCCAGAATTAAACATCACATCAACTCCAGAGCGGCGAACAAGATAAAACGCAGAGACAGCATGGCACTGGCGAGAGAGAGGATTCGACATATGCGCCACAGGTTAGATGTTGTGGCCAGGGAGCTGTTACACATTCATCTGTACATGGCAGCCTCCTTAACTAGAGAAGATTGGGATTGGGTAGACCGTGCCTCCTGGTCTTTAGCTGAGTGTGCTAGAAGGAATGCCTCATCTTGCCAATCTGCAAAGTTTGACCGCATGAGTAAGAAAGCACAGCAGATGGAAGAGACACGCACTGTGACGAATCTGAGTGGCATACAGTTTGATGATACAACCTTAAAGGTACTCAGCAAGGGTCTCAACTTTGCTACGACCCCTAGAAATGTACCCATTTCAGGTTTCGTCAGTGCAGTAGAGCAAGTTGCAGCCACACTTCCACCTAATGTGGCAGAGGAAGTCCGCCGAGAGACCTGCAGGGCCCTCACCAAGGCCAGGCCGCCGAAATCGAACATCACAACCGAGGAGAGGCTTGCACTCAAGAAACTCCGGGAAGACAACAGCATTGTGGTACTGCCAGCAGACAAAGGGAACTCCACTGTCATCTTACAGCGGGTGGATTATGATGAGAAAGTACGCCAACTTCTGGAGGACCCTGCATACAGAATTCTGGAGTGTGACCCCACAGACAAGGTGGCCAAGAAGACTAGTGCTCTCTTGAAGGAAACAGGGATGCCTGATAAGATCATCAGACAACTACGGGAAAAAGCGCCAGTGCCACCTAGACTGTATGGTCTGCCTAAAATACACAAGGAGGGCGTGCCCCTACGTCCAATTGTCAGTAATATTGGGGCACCTACGTACACAACAGCCAAGTACTTGAAAGGTCTCCTGTCTCCATATGTGGGCAAATGTATTCACCACATCCGCAACTCAGAAGATTTCCTGCAACGCCTCAAGCAACTGCACATCACAGATTCGGACATCATGGTCAGTTTTGATGTGGTATCGCTGTTCACCAGGGTCCCACTGAAGGACTCACTAGAACTGATTGCAGAGAAATTTGACGGTGCTCTGTTGGACCTGTTCAGTCATACACAGACATCCACGTATTTCCTGTACAGAAACCAATATTACGAGCAAACTGAAGGTGTAGCTATGGGCAGCCCACTGTCCCCTGTGGTTGCCAACATGTTTATGGAGAGTTTTGAGGAGAGGGCATTGGAGACAGCCACATTTAAACCCACATGCTTCTTTAGGTATGTGGATGACACCTTCGTGATCTGGCCACGTGGGATGGACAGGCTCAACGAGTTTCTTGAACATCTTAACTCATGCCACCCTATTATCAAGTTCACCATGGAACTGGAGAAGAATGGCCAGCTGCCATTTCTGGATGTACTAGTCCAGAGGAAAGCAGATGGATCAATTGGCCACAGTGTGTACCGAAAACCAACACACACTGATTTATATCTGCAGGCCAGCAGCTATCACCACCCTGCATAGAAGAATGGGGTTCTGAAGACTGGTCCACAGAGCACATGCCCTGTCAGACCAAGAGAATCTACCTATAGAGATAGAACGTCTCAAAACAGTTTTCTCCAAGAATGGATACACGGACAGACAAATTGAGAGGGCACTCCAACCAGCCACCATACCACAGGTTCCTGAAGAAGACCAAGATGAAACAAAGAAGGTGGCATATCTGCCCTATGCTGGCTCTATTTCTGCCAGAATCAGTAGGATCCTCCGTAAACACAATATCAAGTGTGTTTTCTGTCCATCCAACAAGATTGGGGGACTGCTGGGGAGTGTCAAAGACGACCTGGGGTTACGAAAACCAGGGATTTACAATATACCTTGTCAATGTGGAGGTCCTACATTGGCCAGACGACAAGAACTGTGGAGATCAGGTGCAAAGAACATCAGAGGCACACTAGATTAAGACAGGTGACTAAGTCAGCCATTGCTGAACACTGTCTAGAACTAGATCGTGCCATGAAGTATGAGGATACCAGGATTCTAGCACAAACACCCAGATTTTGGGACAGTGTTATAAGAGGATCGATAGAAATTAAAATGGCTGACGATCTTATGAACGGTGACACAGGGTACCAGCTAAGCAGAGCCTGGGATCCGGCTCTGGAATTGTTAAAGGAGCAACGGGGCCAGCTGCAACACTGCACAAACTGAAGAACCAGAGACATGGAGATGGAAAACGAGCCCCTGACGGACTGCCAGGAGCACCAGACCGAAGATGGAACACCCAGATGTGGGACTAGTGGGCGCGGACCGCAGAGGGAACATCCAGAGCCGCAGTGGACGAAAAACGGAGCGGCAACGCTCCAACAGGTCGTGGTGAGCGGGCGCGGACCGCAGGGGGAACGCTTGGTACCCCAGACCGTAGATGAAACCCCCAGGAGCGGGGTTGGTGGGCGCGGACCGCAGAGGGAACACCTAGAACCGCAGCGGACGGAAAACGGAGCAGCAACGCTCCAGCAGGTCGCAGGGAATGGGCGCGGACCACAGAGGAAGCGCCTGCAGCCGTTGGTGGAGGGGGAAGGCCATAGGCATAAATACTGGACCAGGTCCACTCGAGGAGCGGAGCCACCAACAGAATAAATAAAACCCATGGCTGAAAAGAGCCCAACGCATGCTCTACAACAGCCCGCTCTTCTCCATCCGAGAAGGGAATGAAAAGTGCAAAAAAAAAAAAAAAAAAAAAAAAAAAAAAACTCGAGGAGCAGTCTCAGGTCGCACCTGATGAAGGTTACGAGCTACGTGACCGAAATATCGTGCAAGTACGACGCTGATATCCGGCAGAACACCCGACAACCCAAGATGTCAACATTCGACCTTTTGATAAATCTTGACAGCCCCAACACCGTATCAACATTTTGGCTGTTCAGGAAACTTTCCACCTCAAAATTAGCCTTGCCGTCATACTGGAAATGCCTAGGAAGCAATCGTTGGGAACCATGACAGAATGATAACGGGAGTAAGTCAAAATTTGATAGCTCAAAGAGGCAGCATGTGTAGCTGCGTTCTCTGCAGGCTGAGCTGCGGCGTGTTGTCGTGGAGCAACAGTACTGAGCAGACAGCTTCCCCGCGACGCCTTCATCTTGACAGCCTTCTGCAACTTTGTTTGGATATTTCCGGTAGTGCGCTCATGCAACGTTTTCCCCCTTACTAGCCTAGTTTGTTAGCACCGCACCAGGACAGTCCCAACAAAACACTCTGCATCACTTTCCCCAATGACTGTTGGATCCTCAGTTTTATTTTGCGATAGTGTCGACTGCGGTAGTTTGGACTGCTTACAATTCTCCTCTCTCTCGGGTAGTGATGCACGTAGCGCTCGGAAATGGCGATTAGGTGACTAAAGAAGTGTTCAGGATTAGCCAGCGACAGCTGCAACATTGTCATGGCTGCCTCAATTTGGCGGGCTTTTTGAAAATGAGTGAGCACTCGCAGAACCCAGTTGGGCTGCCAAGAGGCTGACACGTGACCATTCTGCAGCCACTACGATTCACGACCTCGGAAGCAGAATAAAAAGACTTACCCCAATATGACATCCAAGCTCGGCTCTACCCAATGCGCAGCTGGTTTACAGCGACTATCGCTGCAAGAGCTAGCGGCTCAGTTCGCTATTCTTCACATCCTGTGTACCGCAAATCACCCACAAATTTAATCGTGTATTCTTCCTAATATAATGCTTACAAGGGATAAGTAAGACTGTATCGTTTCTTGTCCTTCGTGGAGTTACAGTCTGTTCGCCAGCAGTGTACAGAGGATGAATAAAAATATATGGAACTCCACAAACACATTACTGCGCCTCATACGGTTTAGGAAAACCGTTTGCGTTCAAAACAGCTTCCAGTGGTCTCGGAATGGACAGAGAGGGGTCCTGTATTCTAAGGAATGTTACACCGTTCTTCCTGAAAAATGTCCGCAGCTCGTGGTCTTGCACTAGCGTTCTCGCTTCCCGCGCACGGGGTCCCGGGCTCGATTCCCGGCGGCGTCAGGTATTATCTCTGCCTCGTGATGACTGGGTGTTGTGTGTCCTTCATCATCATTGACTCGCAAGTCGCCGAAGAGGGGTCAACTAAAATGGACTTGCAATACGGCGGCCGAACTTCCCCGCATGGGGCCTCTCGGCCAACAATGCCATACGATCATATAGTGGTACGTTCAAGTAATGTGGTGGACGTGGATAGCGACCACTCACCCTTCTTTCCAAAGTAAACTACTAATGCTGAATAACACTGCGGTCTGGCGACTGGCGGCCGCCGACCGTAGTGGCCGAGCGGTTCTAGGCGCTACAGTCTGGAACCGCGCGACCACTACGGTCGTAGATTTGAATCCTGCCTCGGGCGTGGATGTGTGTGATTTCCTTACGTTAGTCAGGCTTAAGTAGTTCTGAGTTCTAGGGGACTGATGACCACAGCACTTAAGTCCCATAGTGCTCAGAGCCATTTGAACCAATTTTGACTGGCGGCCAGGTGATGTGTGACAGCTCATTCCCATACTCACAAAACCAGCTCTGAGTAGGGGTCCTGTCGTCTTGGAACACAGCTTCGCCACTGCGGAAGAAACTTGTACAATGGGATGGACTTGATCAGTCAAAATGGTCACATAATCCTTGCCAGTAATCCAACCTTCCAGAGTAACCACGGGGCCCGTGGAATACCACAGTATGGCTCCCCATGTCATTACAGGTTCCACATCATTTTTCACTCTAGGGCCAGAAGTTGAGACCAGTCTGAAACAAGATTCGTCTGACCAAATGAGTTGCTTCCATTGCTCCATAGCCAAGGCTTTATGGTTTCGGAGCCATGTTTTCCTGTTGCAGGCATTTGCTTCACCGATGAGCAGTCTCGGAACTCCAGCTCGCCCTGCAGTTCCCTACTTATGGAACGCCTCCATGTTGTTTTGGTGCTGACAGGGTTCGCGAGTGCGACATTCACTTCTTCAATGACTTTTGCAGCTGCTGTCCTCTTATGTTTCGTCACAATCCTCTTCAATGAACGTCTATCACGATCGCCCAACATACACTTCAATCCACTACATATATTTTTGGATGGAGACTGCCTTTAGCAAAATACAATTTTGTTTTTTATCCCAAATATGTTGCACTGCAGTTGCAGCATCATCAGTGGGCTTTTATTTTATGGCTGTTAAACATAAAGAATGTTCTTTAATGTCAGTATACATTTAAACATTAGTTTTTAAAACAGTAGTTACAAATTTTCGAAGAAATACATAAAATTATGAATTATAGCTTTTTACCATATGGTGTGGTTTTCTTGATGTGTTATCTTTTTACAGTAACTGATTTCTTTCACAGTTTGTCATCTGCAACCACATACCACTTAATGTAGTCAGAGTTGTTGTTGTTGTTGTTGTTGTGGTCTTCAGTCCTGAGACTGGTTTGATGCAGCTCTCCATGCCACTCTATCCTGTGCAAGCCTCTTCATCTCCCAGTACCTACTGCAACCTACATCCTTCTAAATCTGCTTAGTGTATTGATCTCTTGGTCTCCCTCTACGATGTTTACCCTCCACGCTGCCCTCCAATGCTAAATTTGTGATCCCTTGATGCCCCAAAACATGTCCTACCAACCGATCCCTTCTTCTAGTCAAGTTGTGCCACAAACTTCTCTTCTCCCCAATCCTATACAATACCTCCTCATTAGTTACGTGATCTACCCACCTTTTCTTCAGCATCCTTCTGTAGCACCACATTTCGAAAGCTTCTATTCTCTTCTTGTCCAAACTATTTATCGTCCATGTTTCATTTCCATATATGGCTACACTCCATACAAATACTTTCAGAAACGACTTCCTGACACTTAAATCTATACTCGATGTTAACAAATTTCTCTTCTTCAGAAACGATTTCCTTGCCATTGCCAGTCTACATTTTATATCCTCTCTACTTCGACCATCATCAGTTATTTTACTCCCTAAATAGCAAAACTCCTTTACTACTTTAAGTGTCTCATTTCCTAATCTAATCCCCTCAGCATCACCCGATTTAATTTGACTACATTCCATTATCCTCGTTTTGATTTTGTTGATGTTCATCTTATATCCTCCTTTCAAGACACTGTCCATTCCGTTCAACTGCTCTTCCAAGTCCTTTGCTGTCTCTGACAGAATTACAATGTCATCGGCGAACCTCAAAGTTTTTACTTCTTCTCCATGAATTTTAATACCTACTCCGAATTTTTCTTTTGTTTCCTTTACTGCTTGCTCAATATACAGATTGAATAACATCGGGGAGAGGCTACAACCCTGTCTCACTCCTTTCCCAACCACTGCTTCCCTTTCATGCCCCTCGACTCTTATAACTGCCATCTGGTTTCTGTACAAATTGTAAATAGCCTTTCGGTCCTTGTATTTTACCCCTGCCAACTTCAGAATTTGAAAGAGGGTATTCCAGTTAACGTTGTCAAAAGCTTTCTCTAAGTCTACAAATGCTAGAAACGTAGGTTTGCCTTTTCTTAATCTTTCTTCTAAGATAAGTCGTAAGGTTAGTATTGCCTCACGTGTTCCAACATTTCTACGGAATCCAAACTGATCTTCCCCGAGGTCGGCTTCTACCAGTTTTTCCATTCGTCTGTAAAGAATTCGCGTTAGTATTTTGCAGCTGTGACTTATTAAACTGATAGTTCGGTAATTTTCACATCTGTCAACACCTGCTTTCTTTGGTATTGGAATTATTATATTCTTCTTGAAGTCTGAGGGTATTTCGCCTGGCTCATACATCTTGCTCACCAGATGGTAGAGTTTTGTCACGACTGGCTCTCCCAAGGCCATCAGTAGTTCTAATGGATTGTTGTCTACTCCCGGGGCCTTGTTTCGACGCAGGTCTTTCAGTGCTCTGTCAAACTCTTCACGCAGTATCTTATCTCCCATTTCATCTTCATCTACATCCTCTTCCATTTCCATAATATTGTCCTCAAGTGCATCGCCCTTGTATAAACCCTCTATATACTCCTTCCACCTTTCTGCCTTCCCTTCTTTGCTTAGAACTGGGTTGCCATCTGAGCTCTTGATATTCATACAAGTGGTTCTCTTCTCTCCAAAGGTCTCTTTAATTTTCCTGTAGGCAGTATCTATCTTACCCCTAGTGAGACAAGCCTCTACATCCTTACATTTGTCCTCTAGCCATCCCTGCTTAGCCATTTTGCACTTCCTGTCGATCTCATTTTTGAGACGTATGTATTCCTTTTTGCCTGCTTCATTTACTGCATTTTTATATTTTCTCCTTTCATCAATTAAATTCAATATTTCTTCTGTTACCCAAGGATTTCTATTAGCCCTCGTCTTTTTACCTACTTGATCCTCTGCTGCCTTCACTACTTCATCCCTCAGAGCTACCCATTCTTCTTCTACTGTATTTCTTTCCCCCATTCCTGTCAATTGTTCCGTTATGCTCTCCCTGAAACTCTCTACAACCTCTGGTACTTTCAGTTTATCCAGGTCCAATCTCCTTAAATTCCCACCTTTTTGCAGTTTCTTCAGTTTCAATCTGCAGTTCATAACCAATAGATTGTGGTCAGAATCCACATCTGCCCCTGGAAATGTCTTACAATTTAAAACCTGGTTCCTAAATCTCTGTCTTACCATTATATAATCTATCTGATACCTTTTAGTATCTCCAGGATTCTTCCAGGTATACAACCTTCTTTTATGATTCTTGAACCAAGTGTTAGCTATGATTAAGTTATGCTCTGTAGTCAGAGTATTTATGCTCTGTAGTCAGAGTATTTAAGCAAAAAAAATACGATTTGGGACCTTTAATGGCTATGCCTGAAATTAATTCTGTGTGTGTGTGTGTGTGTGTGTGTGTGTGTGTGTGTGTGTGTGCGCGCGCGCGCGTGGGAGGGGGAGGCTCTATAGGTTTGTGTTATGTAATAATTCTTGGAGGGCATAGAACAGAGTTCCATTGCAGAGAGCTGTGTATTAAATTATTACTTGTTTTCCTTCAACAATGGCTTTTTGTATTTGATAGTCTTCTTCAATGATTACTTTTTGTGGGGGGCTGTTGCTGCATTTGAGAATTTTGATTAATGTCTGTTGTGCTATGTTTCTTGTCCATAAGGTGTTCAGCAAATGTGTAATGACAGCTGTTACTTTTTAATGCTCTTTTGTGTTCTGTGTATCTGGTTGTTGGCTTAGCGGTCGATAATTTTTCGACCTTCCCTGTACGAAATTTTAAATGTACTTGGAAGTTGACACACGAAGCACTTCGGTGCCATCGGTTACGGAAGCATCCACCATAAGAGCATCGACAATTTGCTCACGTTGGAATTCACTTAGCTCCGGCATAACGCATTCGCAACTACATTGACACTGTCCTGACCACTACGGACACTTGCGGCGTACTGGGGACACATCGTAGGTACCGGTCTTTGTCAAATACGACAGCGCCAGCAGCGAGCTTGGCTAGCATCTATATTTATGTTGAAGCATGCATTTCTCACTGTGCTGCCATATTTTTGTCCAGCGACTGTATATTATGACTACCACTGTTGATTTTCCACGAATGAGGAAGAAAGACTCAACGTGTGACTAAGCATTCTCCCAAAATAAATCTGTTCTACAGGAATGGAGGCCCCTTGTAAGTGTTGACTAAATTGCTTTGACCATGAATGAGAGTATCTTCTGTATACAAATAATAAACATGTAAAACTGTCGTGTCTGTTTGAACGCTCTTCTCCAAAAGCACTAGACGAATTTTCACAGGTTTATCACAGGTAATTTGAGCATAGCTTGGGGCACGGAAAAAAAGATATCGTGATTTCAAGATTCATCTAAATCCGTCGTATCAGACTGTCTGCCTGTTCGAAAAGTCTAATTTCTTTCATGGGCTTGTCGCATATAACTTGAGCATAGATTAGGGTACCGATACATCTTTCTTTCATCAAATTCTGATCAAGGAAAAAAGATATCGTAATTGAAAGTTTCATCAGTATTGGTATAATAAATGCGAAAGTACCTCTGTCTGTTACGTTTCCACGACTAACCTGCTGAACCGATTTCAATGAAATTGGGTATGGAGAGAGCTTGGACCCTGAGGAAGAAGACAGAATGCTTCAGAAAGAGTGTAGTACGAGATACTTATTAATATGAAGAATATTACGCGAATTAAGGAAAAATATTTACTCTTTGAAAAAACTACACTGGTGTACAAAATAAAGCAACAAACGGAAATTTTGAATGGCTGCGTTTATTTTGCCACAAAACAGTAAAAACAGGCGATAGCAAAGTAGAAACAATGTAAAGAATACATAAGGTAAACAGTTGCATCATGCATAACGGTAGACAAAAGTACCCTCCGATTTTTCCAACTTAAGGGATTTGCACACACATTCTGACAACTGGATAATGTGCGCAGCATGGACTGTGACCACCTCTGGCAGCAGTACTGGCCAGACATCGACGGGACATGGTGTGACCGGTGTCACCAGTCTCATGATGAGGCAATGACGCCCATTCTTCCTGCAGACCTGCTCGCAATCTTGGAGAGTGGTTGATGGGGGCTGACGAGATGCAAGCTGTCTCCCTAGTGCATCCCACACAAGCTCTATGGGATTCAAATCGGGAGAGCGAGCAGGCCGCGCCATGGGTGCAACATCTTCCGTTTCCAAGAAAACATCAACCACCCGTGCTGTTTGAGCTCGAGCATTATCATCCATTAGTACGAAGTCTGGAGTTACAACACCTCTCTACAATAGCAAATGAAGTCCCAAGACTTCACCACGATACCTAACAGCAGTTAAACCTTTCCGATTCAACCGTACAATTTCATGAAGAGGGTTTCGAGTGGTAAACGTAATCCCTGCCCACACCATTAGGAAACCACCTCGAAATCGGTCTCTTTCCTCGATGTTTGAGTCCCGAAATCGTGTTCCACGTTCCCTCCAAATGCGAATCACTCTAGAGACTAAATCGGGACTTACCTGTGAAAACAACATTGGCCCACTGTTCGACTGTCCAGGTGGCATATTTTATGACTCCACTCTAGATATTCTCTTCTGTGAAGAGACGTCAGCAGGTCTGCGACAATAAAGACCACTCTGTCAAAGCATTCTGCAGACCGTTTGCCTCGAAACAACACGTTCAGTGGATGCTGCGAGCTCAGATGCCAGTTGCCATGCAATACTGAGGTGGTACCGTTGTACCGTTACATCCAAATAACGGTCCTCTCGTCTGAAGTCACACATGGTCGTCCGTGCCCTGGTCTTCGGGATACAATTCCGGTCTCTATAAACAGTTGCCGCATCCGAGAAACAATAGAATGATTCAAATTAAACCATCAACCCAAATCAGTTGCCGACTGTCCTGCTTCCGCTCTTTCTATGGCCCTCCATCGCAGATAGTCTAGTAGGCATCTTCTCTGTGCCATATTGCACCGTCTGTGACTGTGTACACAGCGATTGTCGATGTGAGACTACCCAGCTAACATTATCTCGTTTCATGTGTGCCCTGACGCTATCATTGGCACGGTTTTCGGTTGACTGGAAAGCCATCTTGCATGCAGAACACGATCACACGGACATCTGGCTGATAGTCTGTACAGAGTGGCGCACATAATAGCGGTCCGAACCGTACTGCGAACGTGCGGGAGTAGCATTACTTGCTTGTTACTTTCTTTGCCACCTTCCAACAGCAGTAAAGTGTGAGTAGTCCATAAGAAAAGTAGTCGTTATAAACCGTGTACTTCATTGTCATGCCTTACTCCACTGAAGAACGTGTGTTCATTGTTGAAGAATATGTATGTTCTGAATCCATTTCATGAAAATTTTCCAGAAAGTAATATTCCTGCAAAATCAACGATCCAGGATCTAGTGAGAAAGTGGCGTTCGACAGGCAGTGTTGTTAATTCAAAGATAAATAAGGCACCGACTGTACGTACACCTGAAGTTGTGGCAAACGTGACGGCACACATTGAAAGAAGTCCCTGCAAGTCAACAAGAGGATTATCACAGCAATGTTGAATATCTCGCAGGTCATGTCAACGCATCCTTCATGGCTTAAAAATGAAATCTTACCGTGTGAGGGTTGGTCAGCAAATAAAAGAAGCGGACAAGGGTAAGGGTACACATTACTATAATTGGTTGTTGGAAAATGTCGCTGGGGGACATCTTGATCCGGTCCTCCTGTTTTCGACAGATGAAGCTTGGTTTCATCTGTAGGGTTACATTAATACACAAGACACTGGGCTACAGAGAATTCCCATGGCATACTGCAAAAGCCGTTATACGATTTAAAAATTGGTGTATGGTGTGCTGTATATGGTAACAGAATTATCGGGCCATTGTTTAACGAAATTGTCAACAAACATGTTTACTTGCAACTGTACAATTAATTTGCGGCTCGGTTAACTCCAAACGAAAAAGGTTGTGCGTACTTCCAGCAAGATGGGGCAACTTCTCATACGTCGGATTTGTCCTTAGCTCGTATACATACTGATTATACAGAAGAGAGGACCGTTAGTATGGGCTTGTGGCCACTCCGCTCTCCCGACTTGTCACCTTGTGACTTTTACCTCTGGGGATTTCTAAAGGCTAGTTTCTACCACAACAATCCCAGAACACTTGACACATTAAAAAACAACATATGTGAAGAAATTTCGAACATTCCTCAAAGAGTATTGAAAAGTGTTTTCCTTAACATGCTTCGACATGCACAACTTTGCTTGGATGTTGGCGGAGAACATTTTGAACACAGACTTTAAATTCCTTTCTAAAATATTCTTATTAAACTAATAAAAGTAAATCTGTTACTTGAACTGTTAATTACATAGTTAATAATGAAACTGTACTATAAAAATGTAAGAACGCGATGATGTACGTTGATTTTCTTTATGCATATTCCTTTCAGCGCAGGGGCCGGTTATATGTTCTCCACTCTGTATGATTATATCGTGAATTAGACACAGGATGGGAAAATAGCGATCTGTTGCTTTAATTCTGGACACCAGCGTATTTAGTATTTGACTTTTGATCTTTACCGTGCTTTTATTGGCTGATATGTGCTATGTGACGATTCAAAGTAATGAATAGAATGCTTATACTATTTTCAGTGTGTTTAACGCATACTTCCACATTATTTCTTGCACGACTTAGAGGCTGTATACTGTATGGCTGCTTCAGCAGCATGTTGCACAGATGCGCGCTCCAGCCCATGCCCCTCTGTACGCACTGCGCGGCACCGACACTGCACATGCTGAGTCACCGTGCATTGGGACACCTTGGGAGGGGGGAGGGCGCATCACGAGCTGTGATTGCCTGAACAGGCAAACAAATGAGAGCAGCTGATGGTACTGCACATACAGTAGCTTAATTACTCACCACCACTCCTCGTAACAAAGCTAGTGATATGCGATCGCAGCTGTACGTAACAGCTAGTGAAGAATATGGCACATACCGTATTTTATGGAATACAAGACGCACTTTTTTCTTCGAAAACTTGCCTCCAAAAT
This sequence comes from Schistocerca nitens, assembly GCF_023898315.1. Taxonomy (NCBI): domain Eukaryota; kingdom Metazoa; phylum Arthropoda; class Insecta; order Orthoptera; family Acrididae; genus Schistocerca; species Schistocerca nitens. The sequence continues at coordinate 482,182,759 of NC_064614.1, read as the reverse complement.
TCAGGTGCGCCTTATACTCGAAATTAATATAAAAAGTCCAGTGTTTGATTTAAAATTTCCGCCAGTCTTAAAAATGGCCATATTCGTTGCTGCGGGAAACCTATCTCCACCTGACTACACTGGATTCAACTGCTGGCACCAATGCACCGATGCGACGAACATGAGTTGTGGAGATTCAGGAAGTTGCTGACACTGTCTCCCTCCTGCCACGCGATCACAAACCCAGAACAGTCTGCAGTGCCAGTGACTTGAATTCAAACTGATTTGTGTTATCGATAACAGTAAAATATTTTTATTAGTAGCTTGTTTCGTAATGGAAAAAATTAAAAGGTATACATTTAATGCGGGCTATAAATTGAAAGTAATAGCACCAGCAGAACAACATGGAAGCAGTGCGGTATTTCGGCCCTCCACCAAGAGGGAAAACTATTTGCGATTGGCGGGCAAGTAAAGAACTGAAAAAAATGAAGACTAAATTTGCAAATAGAGGACTGACTGCAAAATGGCCAAAACTGGAAGATGACGTATTGAAATGGATTCAAGGACACCGTCAAAATGGCATTGAAATTAATACAAAAATGATTAAAATACATACTCATAAGCTAGCCCTACAGTGGAACTTAAGACTGTAAGGGTGGAGTTGGTTGGTACTACAGGTTTATGAAGTGTCATGGACTTAGCATGCGAACCAAAATGAAAATATCTCAGAAAATGACACAAGAGCATGAGGAGAAAGTATCTTTCCATCGCTTTATTATTCGACATCGAAAGAAAACCACTGTGGAACTAAACCAACCTCCTCTGACATTTGACGTGCCGAGTAACAGAACTGTTGACATGAAAGGTGCTGAAACTATAACTACAAAAACAATTGGACATGAAAAAAGGCGCTACACTGTTGTCCTTTCATGTTGTGCTGACGATACTAAACTCAAACGAATGATCATTTTCAAGCGCAAGAAATGCCAAAACCTTCTGAAATGTCGACAGGTGTTGTTCATGTACATGATAGTTGTTTCAAGGACGATGCTGGTGTGAAATTATGGATTAAGAGTGTGGGAGAGAAGGAAAGGTACTTTACTGAAGGAGAGTTCTCTTCTTGTGCTAGACAGTTTACTAGTTATTTTAAAAATTCTGTGAAAGAGAAATTGAGAGAGGGAAATATAGAGCCTGCTGTTATTCCGGGAGGACTTACTTGACGATAGCAACCTCTTGATGCCTCGACAAACCATTTAAAGTGTATATGAGAGAGGAATGGAACAAATGGATGAAACCCAGCCCGCATCTCGTGGTCGTGCGGTAGCGTTCTCGCTTCCCACGCCCGGGTTCCCGGGTTCGATTCCCGGCGGGGTCAGGGATTTTCTCTGCCTCGTGATGGCTGGGTGTTGTGTGCTGTCCTTAGGTTAGTTAGGTTTAAGTAGTTCTAAGTTCTAGGGGACTTATGACCACAGCAGTTGAGTCCCATAGTCCTCAGAGCCATTTGAACCATGAAACCCAACGTGTATTTACGGCATACACTCAAACAATTGCGTCAGTGGGCAAAACAGTCGTGGTCTAGAGTGAGATAAGACATTATTGGTAAATCTTTAAAGTGCGGCGTAAGTGATGCTCTCGATGGCAGTGAAGACCGCCTTACATGTGAACAGGACAACGTTGTCGACGAAGGTGGAGGAGAAGGTTCAGATGACGATCCTCGAGGATTTTAAAAGTCAATTCGGTTTTATAAACTAATTTTTTTTATGTGAGGTCCGCCAGTTATGCAAAAGACCGTTTTTCTCAGAACCCAAACATGTTTCGGCACCACTGTGCCATCATCAGTGGGTTTTCGTTTTTATTTATTCTTTACATTTGATGTGCATGAATTTTCTGTATCACTTTTGTGTTAATTACTACAGATTGCTTGTCATGTTTTCGTGTGACAAGCACTTCCATTCTCCGCATCATGCTGAGATGTAGAGATGTATACGTAACTATAACAAGTATTTTCCACAAATAACGTAGTAAAACACTTTTCACTACACCAGATTCACAGTGTTCTGGTGTAGTGAAAAGTGTTTTGCTATGTTATTTATGGAAAATACTTGTTATAGTTACGTATGCATCACTACATCTCAGCATCATGCGGAGAATGGAGGTGCTTGCCACACGAAAACATGACAAGCTACCTGTAGCAATTAACACAAAAGTGATCTAGAAAATTCATGCACACCAAATGTAGAGAATAAATAAAAACGAAAACCCACTGATGATGGCACAGTGGTGCCGAAACATGTTTGGGTACTGAGAAAAACGGTGATTTGCATAACTGGCGGACCTAACATCCAAAAATTCTAACTGCAAACACGGTCAATACAAGGAGCTGCAAATCAAAAAGATGGATAAGATTTTTTTTTAGCCTGACTTTGCAATCTAATAATTAAAAATGGTAATTTTTTTAAAAATTAAGGAGTGTCTTATAGTCCGTAAAATACGGTAAAATTTTTAAAAATATTTATGGCTTTCATTTGACTTACCGCCACAGTTTCCGTCCGCCTGACCAAGTGTCAGCTTACAGCAGTGATGACTGTGCTGTGTTGTGCTCTGGCAGGGTGACTCCGGCGGGCCGCTGCAGGTGCGCAACACGCAGCCCTACTGCACCTACTCCATCCTGGGCATCGTCTCGTTCGGCAAGGGCTGCGCCGAGCCCGGCTACCCCGCCGTGTACACGCGCGTCGCCAGCTTCGTGCCCTGGATAGAGTCCGTCGTCTGGCCGTGACGTGACGGCCACCGCTAGAGTGCACGCGTCGCTCCGGCGCCGATGGGCGGCTGAACGCGAGACGCGTCGATGACAGTGTGATTTCTGCTGCAACGATTTCTCACCGTGTATCGCTGTTACACGAATTAAAGCTGTATTTTTTGCAGTTGCTTCAACATATACAATAGTAATCATTCCAGGACTGCGACAGTCTCTGACATTACAGACTTGGACAAACTATTTTCTACAGTATATGGCATGTGTATGTAATTCTGGTAGCACCTTTTGATGTGTTGTCATTGTAATATATGCAAATAACAATTTCACTATTTTTATTTCGTTAGTATGCAACGAGAACCATGTTCTATCTTCAACCCCTTTCTTATGCTTTCGCTTTCCCAGTGTTGCTTAAACTTCCCCCGAGATTATCTTTCTCCTTCTTGTAACTTCATCTTGTAAACCGTTGCACTCATAGCTGATGTTGTAGCGTCGTATCTCACACCCCTGTATTTGTTCCTTTTCTGACCAATAGATCTGTATACTCTACAAGTTGATGTGACTGGTTCATGAGTACACACATCTAAAAAAAGTTTTGCATCACCCCAGTTCCCAGAACTCCTGAAGATAGACGTTGACTGTAGATATTGTATCACAGACACAGTCCCTTTGTCTGTTCAGATATGTCACTCAACTCGCCCAAAGATGTAAACAACGATGCATGAGCAGCGTCTGTTAGACGGAGGGGATCCTACAGCTGATCAGTTCTAATCATTCCGCCAGGATGGAGGTACATGGCTCGTGTTGTCTGTAGTTCAAGCATGCCTAGACAGTCAATACCGAGATTCGATTGCGTCCGCATTGTTACTTTGTGCCAGGAAGGACTCTTAGCAAGGGAAGTGTCCAGGCGTATCGGAGTGGACAGAAGCGATGTTGTTCGGACATGGAGGAGATACAAAGAGACATGAACTGTCGATGACATGCCTCGCTCAGGCCGCTCAAGGGCTACTGCTGCAGTGGATGACCAGTACCTACGGATTATGGCTCGGAGGAACCGTGACAGGAATGCCAACAAGTTGAATAACGCTTTTCGTGCAGCCACAGAAAGTCGTGTTACGACACAAACTATGTGCAATAGGCTGCATGATGCGCAATTTCACTCCCGACGTCCATGGTAAGGTCCATCTTTGCAACCACGACACCATGCAGCGCGGTATAGATGGGTTCAGCAACCTACCGAATCGACCGCTCAGGATTGGCATCACGTTCTCTTCACCGATGAGTGTCGCATATGCCTTCAACCAGACAATCGTCGGACACGTATTTGTAGGCAATGCGGTCAGGCTAAACACCTTAGACACACTGTCCAGCGAGTGCAACAAGGTGGAGGTTCCCTGCTGTTTTGGGGTGGCATTATGTGGGGCCGACGTACGCCGCTGGTGGTCATGGAAGGCACCGTTATGGCTGTACGATACGTGAATGCCATCCTCCGACCGATAGTGCAACCAAATCGGGAGCATATTGGCGAGGCATTCGTCTTCATGGACCATAATTCGCGCCCCCATCGTGAACATCTTGTGAATTACTTCCTTCAGGATAGCGACACCGCTCGACTAGAGTGGTCAGCATGTTCTCCAGACATGAACCCTATCGAACATGCCTGGGATAGATTAAAAGGGGCTGTTTATGGACGACGAGACCCACCAACCACTCTAGGAGATCTGCGACGAAACCCCCGTTGAGGAATGGGACAATCTGGACCAACAGTACCTTGATGAGCTTGTGGATAGGATGCCAAGACGAATACAGGCATGCATCAACGCAAGAAAACGTGCTACAGGGTATTAGAGGTACCGGTGTGTACAGCAATCTGGCCCACCACCTCTGAAGGCCTTGCTGTATGGTGGTACAACGTGCAATGTGTGGTTTTCATATGCAATAAAAAGGATGGAAATGATGTTTATGTTGATCTCTATTCCAATTTTCTGTATGGGTTCTGGAACTCTCGGAACGGAGGTGATGCAAAACTTTTTTATGTGTGTATAATGCAAAATAACAGACCACCATCTGTACGAGCAGGTGGCTCAGCATGAACAGTTTGATTCAATGGTGTAATTTATTCGTAAATTGTATAGCTCCAAACAATGCTGGCCACATAGATCCTGCTAGTTACATCCAATTTCAAGTCCTCAGGTGCAGTGCGCACAGAATTAAGAGGCCGGTAGATGCGCAGTGGCTGGCCAAGTGTGGGGAGGGTTGCAGATAGGCGGTCAACAAGCTGTAGTTCCGAGCGCTGAAGGCGCTTTTTTTATTGTAAATATTTTTTTTGTAAATATTTTTATTGTATTTTTTTTTTTGTATTTTTTATTGTAAATTTTTATTGTAAATATTAAGTGGAGTCCACCTCCCCCCCACCCCACCCCATGCCTACATTTGCATGGTGACCATCAAAAAACATCTGCTGTCACTGTTGCTTTGGTTAGTATCTAGAAAGAATTCCGCTGAAAGTGCAACAAAAGTAGCGATTTAGTTTCACCTTACTTGTTAATTATCTTCAACTTTTTCAGAGAAGCGTCATGAGAGGCGAATTGAGTAAAACCTACATTTCTCTTGTTTCACAGTTAAAATTTGCTTCTTTTGCCAAAATACAGTAGAATTTGCACAATGTTGCCTCACTAACACGTTGTACAGACGGAATTGTGAGAATTCTGAAATGGTGGTGTATTAAGTTTCTTAAATTAGGTCCTTAGACAAGGAAGGTCAACAGCTTATGAAGAAACACAACCTCAGAGAGACGCAGAACAAGGATCGAGATTAATTTAAGGCAAGTACATGGAAGGGAGGTCCAACTTGATGCGTCATATCAGTCCCAAACAAATATTTGTATTTAATAACAGTTCTGTCAAAAGCCAACAGACAGTTACCAAGATTCTTGCCAAATTCATACAAATAGTTACAGTCTTTAAATTACAATGCATAAGGACATTTACATTTCATACAAATAGTTACAGTTTTTAAATTACAATACATAAGGACATTTACATTTCATACAAATAGTTACAAATTTTAAATTACAATGCATAAGGACATTTACATTACACATAAAATTACATACGGTACTCTAAGAACATGTCGACTGTGCAATACAATGGTAGCCCGACTACGAACAGTTGATTGATTAAATAAATGTGTGGCGACAGTCTGTTCCCACGACTAGCATCACAAAACTGCGCCAGTCCCACAACAGGACTTGAATATAAGCTCAACAAACCTTAAATCAAAGACATTAAAGCGCACGCATCTCCACTGCAACAGTAAGCTCCAGGCGTACTCCAAAGCAAAAAATTAGTTACAAGTACATATAATGTTGATATCCAAAGTCCATTAGCCACCTCACCGCTAGGAGGTACACAATCACGTTAAATTTTCCTTTCACTAACAATACCAGGGAAAGTAAGCCAAATGGTGACACTTCTGTGTCATATTGTCGTTGTGCTCCCATCTAGATCAGATACGGCCAAGCTCGCCAAACGCTACCCACGTGTAAAAACCGAAGCAAATAGTAATACTTAACTGATCGGCCACATGGCAGTTACACATAAATAAAGTACTTAAATAAATAACCGGGCCCCTAAAACACTATTAAAATGATAATGGCAATAAAAGCACTCTTTTTTTTTTAAAGAAATCAAGAAACTCAGTGCTCAGTTTTCCCAAAGGTTCTCAACACATGCCCACAAGGACCTTACAATAATAGAAACAGTGAGTAAATTACTTCCTCAAAATCACTAAAGCAAAGTCCTTATCAGGCAACACCCCCGCCGCGGCACGATGCCAAAAGAGTGGAAATAAACTACTCAACTTGAGGCGGGAAAGGGAAATCCTCAGAAGCGCGTGCAACCTGCCAGACGGGAAAGGCGCCGATGCAGAAGGAAAATCCGTCCCTGCCCCGGACCAGCGGAACAGCAAGGTGTCAACCGCTGTCGATACAAGGCTGTCAACGTATACCAATCAACAAACAGCAAACAAGTTTTTCATAGAAATTAACATACACAGCAATACTTAAACTGCCAATTAAAGATTATGTTCAAGGAAAACCAGCTATTAAGACTTCATTACAGAAACGGCTCGCTCGTAAACATTGCACGTAAACCTTCATACCAATAACAAGAAACAACGTACAAGGTATTTAAAAGGATTACATAATAATTCAAACGAGATTAAGTAAGTGAAGGTATTCCTTGCGAGCTAATATCCCAAAGATGTTCGGGCTCACATGCGGTTCCTCTTCGTCGAAATGTCTTGGCTCAAACCCGTCTAGGGCTTGAACCACACGTGTCGCATTACACGCCCTTAATTAGACACTTGTGACCTTTCGGTTAAATTATCTGGCTGATAGCAAGTTTGCGAAATTGTATAAACATACAACGTTAATATAACATATAATAGTAATAACAATATCATGTGGTAAATTAACGACCCATAAATGATGTAGGCCACACAGTTGCGTTTTTGTTACAATAATGTTTATTCAGAAAGCAAACTAATAGCGAAAGTAGTCGTATTTAGAATATTATTATTCTCGAGCGTATATCCATTTGACACAACTCGGTCATTCACAATCTCATCGCGAATTAAAAGTTCGGTACTCCACCTCGTTAACTATGCGAAAAGTTAGTCTTCACCATGCGCGCGGCTGCTTACCGCCCAGAGACTAAGTCCCACGATACCACACAACGCGAAAATTTCTAAGCCGTTTCACTTCCTGGCTACCTGGAGACCGATCGTCCGCTTTCGCGTCTGCACCATTACTGACCCTCTGCCTGTCCCCGGCCGCGTCTCTGGCGTGCCGAACATCGTCGCTCAACTGACTAGTGCAGTTCCCTTCCTCGAAGCCGTCCATCTGATTGGCTGCAGCTTATTCTACATTATTTTACATTTGAACATATTTAAAGAAACAAAGCTTGACCACTTTCACGTTCTAAATAAAGCAACAATAATATCCATTACATAATAAACGCTAAATTCTTTTACATAAAACCAATACAATTCCCTTCTTAGCTTTGAATGCCACGGCCAGCAGCCTTGCACCAATGTGCTTTCTTATAAATAAATAAAGAACAAAAGTAACTATTATGCACTAAACTTTACAACAAATATTCTGTTACCTAATGATTCAATAAAGTGCCATGCTGACATCGTTCAATGTGTTTTATGTGGGGAAAATGATGATCTGATGCTTAACTGAAAATACTGATAATTTAAATTTACTATAGCTTTTAAAAAAAATAAAGTTACAGAGTTGATATTTACAACATTTGTCATTTTAATGATGTCCTATATGAAATATCGATCGTTAAGATCCCGTGCGGTTAAAGGCGCTGCAGTCTGGAACCGCAAGACCGCTACGGTCGCAGGTTCGAATCCTGCCTCGGGCATGGATGTTTGTGATGTCCTTAGGTTAGTTAGGTTTAACTAGTTCTAAGTTCTAGGGGACTAATGACCTCAGCAGTTGAGTCCCATAGTGCTCAGAGCCATTTGAACCATTTTTTTTGATCGTTAAGATCGACCAAAGCGTTCAAATTTTAGCATTCAGGTTTTTGTTACAAAACCTGTTAATTTCACTTTAACAGTGAATCCTAAACTATTATAGATATGATCAATATCCAAGTTTTATTGGGATCATCATGAAAATTTATGAAGGATGGTAGATTAAAATTACTCAGGCTTCATTCCCTGAATTACTACAGAATTAAACAGTTTTCATAAAGGCTTCCGTTTGTGGCCGATCTTAGGTCCGCCATATTTAACACTGCTACGTCTCCCTGGCCTCAAATGGCTTCTATGGGATTTCCCTATGACGTAGGTTCTCGTCTGTCACACTCGCACACAAAGGCGCTTAGACCTGTGAATTTCACCATCTCGTGGCGAATCTGCGCTCTTTGTGGCACACGGTCCTGGACGACAGGGTTAGTTTCACAATTCCTGAAGGCTGATTCTTTCGGCCATATATTTAAATGAGAGCGAAATGCTCGTTAATTCACAACCTTTACTGTGGCCTCTTGTGGACTAATAAACACTGCAATTTGGGTATGCACCAAATGGCAGATGGCTAGTTAAAATGTACACCCATAGCCCAAAGGGCTCCTCAACATGGAGTAAGTGTGTGCAAATACAAGCATACATAAAGACAGACATGACCTACACATGAGTACCTTCCAGCTGAGCACACCCAAGTTTAGTTACATGCCAAAACCAGTAACTCACCCTAGAAAGGGTCACAAGGTCTACAACAAACATAAACTACAGTCAGTAGTATCAAATATTCAGTGACATCGATGATTTCAAGTACCAGCTTAACACTGCACAATACTAGCTTGGCGCTTACAGAAACCTCCAAACTGACACATACAACCCCAAAAAGAGTCACTGAAAGGCATAAAGGAACCGGATTCCTGGCCAGCTCACACTGTGTCTTTAAGTACAGTACGCACTCAACAGTATTATAAAAGCACTCCGTCATCAGGCCACAAGTGGCCCATCGGGACCATCCGACCGCCGTGTCATTCTCATTGTGGATGCGGATTGGAGGGGCGTGTGGTCAGCACACCGCTCCCCAGTCGTTACGATGGTTTTCTTTGAGCGGAGCCGCTACTATTCGGTCGAGTAGCTCCTCAATTGGCATCACGAGGCTGAGTGCACCCCGAAAAATGGCAACAGCGCATGGCGGCTGGATGGTCACCCATCCAAGTGCCGGCCACGCCCGACAGCGCTTAACTTCGGTGATCTCATGGGAACCGGTGTATCCACTGCTGCAAGGCCGTTGCCCACCAACAGTATTATAGATAATTTCAAATAAATGCCAAGGAGGCCAACAGCTTCAGGACTCCAGGTAGGCACCGAATAATATGCCCTCCTGATCGTAGCTGCCAACATGTTATTCCATACATCTTGGCGTATTTAGCACACCACAATTAACTGATGCTCCTCCTAACCAGGATGCACACTAGGAGAGCCACTCTGTGCCCGCTAACTCAGCGGCAACAACGGTCAACGCTGCAGGAAAACGCGGGCCCCCACGGCCCAGCTGCCTATGCCTCTGCATCTGCTTACAGAAAATTCTTCTTAAAGTCACTGACACACGTGCATTATGGGGTTACTACCCCTACAATATGATATTATTGGAGACAGGGCTAGACGTGAAGTAGCTGGTTTCATTAATGACAGATGCCACTCCTCTCCTGTCACTCTTATCATGACCATACAAGCAATTACCTCGAAAGTTCTAGCACCCTTTAACGTCACAGTGTGATCTTTGCATCTTCCACCTAATAGTGCATTGGATGCAGACGCACTGACAGAACTCTTCCAGGCACTCCCACGCCCATTCTTCCTCGTGGGAGACTTCAATGCACACAGTGTGCTGTGGGTAATGGCTACCACTTGCTAGAGGGATCGGATGATCGACTGGCTCGTACATTCTGAGAATATCAGCCTTCTGAATTTGGGTCAGATGACACTCTTCGCCGTAGCTACAGGGTCTTTTTCAGCCACTGACCTTTGTTTTCGTTCCCCAGATATTGCAGACACAGTTCAGTGGGAAGTGGCTACAGATTTACATTCTGTTACAGCCGTTTGCTACTTGTTAGCAGCAGACACAGTGGCTGTGCCAAAGACTGAGATGGCGTGGAGTTTTTTCAATTATTTATTGAGCTTTCTTCACAATTTCTCCCTCGTCGTCGCTGCCCAGCCCTGCGGATCCCTCCGCCTGGCTGCTGCTCTGTAGATTCTCCGACAATGCGCGCAACGCGCGCCGCTGATCGCACTCCGAGCCTCAAGCCACCAGTGCTCCGCTGAAGCCAGGATGCCCTGTGGTTGAGATGAACTCGTCGCCGCTCGCCCACGGAGCCGTGAGGTCAGCTGCCGACACCTGCTGCACCAGCGGCTGGGATGCCATCAGTCGCGATGTCCGTGGGGTCCCGTCATGGACGGACCACGCGCCGTGGCCGGGTTGCCGTGAAGTTCGGGCGTCAGTCCCCGGCGGCGCCTGTGAGCAAAACCGCGCTGCGGACCGTCCTGCTGGAAGCTCTCGCTATAGTTAGTCAGCCATGGTGCCGACCAAACTCGGGCCGACCTCCAGAGCTGAAGTTGACATCTGGTGGCGAACGGATGACTCCTGTGAGCTGGAACAAACTTCTGGAATCCACAACTACGAAGATTGAACATTCGGACACGGACCACGTCCGTCCTCAGATCCGAACTGCTTCCTAAAAGACTTCTGTCTCTTGCTGCCTGCGCTCCACTATTTATATCCGGCAGGAGGACGTTTTTTACCCTCGGTGGTAGCTTTTTGTTATTACTCCCGCAGTATATTGCAGCGTAACTTAGCGTGCTGGCCTCACTTCCCCTTACTCGTCACTCTCCAGGCTTTTCTCAGCGCTCAGTCTGCGTGCGTCCTTGCGTCAGCCGGTTGGTAGACTGCTTCTGTCAGCAAGGCTATCTGTGCCGTGCGTACTTCGCAACGCCTCGGTCGCCAGCTGCTCTGTTTTGCCATTCTCCACTGTGTGAAGCAACGCTTACTACATTTGTCCGCAACAATTCTATTGACCCGTCCCCAGTGTGAATCCATCTGCCAACTAGAACATTGACTGACAGGACACCACAAAGATGGATGATGCAAAGGGCAAACTGGTTTCAGTACAGTCGACAGGCTATTTTTTAACAAAAGGATTGTGCACAGGAGACAGTGGCCCATGTCACTTGTAACATCCACAGAATCGATCCCCCAGTCTAGTAACCATCTCAGATGACGGCCTGTACCTTGGTGAAATGACGACTGTCGACTGGCAATCATGGCCAGACGAACAGGTCTGCAGAACTTCAAACACCGTTCAGCTACAGAAAACCTTCATGCCTTCAGATCTGCAAAGAGCACATACGAGGCGAGTGACAAAAGAACAGAAGAGGGCTTCCTGGAAGGAATTCACGACTTCCATTAATCGGTCCACATCCACTGTGCAAGTCTGGGACTCAGTAAGGCGGATTTCAGGCAAGGGCAATACACATCTCCTTATGGCCTAGTCAAGTAATGTGGTCTTGGTGGACATGCCAGGAGATGAGGAAGCTCAATTTCTTCTCGCGTCATGAGGAAATCTACAACCTTCCATTCTCCATATGGGAACTGGAATCAGCTTTGCCTGAGGCCAGAGACACTGTTTCAGGACCTGATGGGGTCCCTTATGCCCTGTGCCCTGAAGATAAAGGACAGCTCCTCTGTTGTTTCAGTCGACTTGGAAGGAGGCAATATTAACTCCTTTTTGGAAACCAGGCAAGGACTGTAACGCCCCCAGCAGTTACCAGAGTGAAACCCTTATCAGTTGTATGGGTAATACTCTTGAACGCAAGATCAACCGCCGTCTCATCTGGCTGCTCGAATCCCGAGGTCACCTGAGCCGTTCCCAGTGCGGCTTCAGGTGCTACCATTCCACCGTTGACAACTTGATTCTACTACAGTTTGCGATACAGGAACCCTCCTTACGGCGAAACCATTTGGTTTGTGTGTTTTCTGAACTCAAAAAAGCATACAACACTGCTTGGATGTACAACATCCTTCGCCGACTTCATGAATGGAGATACGCAGATGCCTACCACTTCCTATCCAATCTTTTCTCGAGGAACTAAGTTTTCGAAATCGCGTTAGCAATTCCCTGTCTGACTGCTATATTCAAGAGAATGTGGTCCCCCAAAGCGGTGTCCTCAGTGCCACATTGTTTGCCATCACTATCGATGGCATTTCCTCCGCAGTCAGGAGCCCTGTCGAATACTCTTTGCTTGTGGATGACTTTGAAATCTTCTACTCTTCCTCTGGTCTTACAACGACGACGAGGCAGCTACAGCTAACCATTAGGAAGTTGGAAACTTGGACCAGGACAACTGGTTTTCAGTTCTCACCAAAGAAGACTATGTGTGTCAATTTTAACCAACCAGTTCTCACAACGGGGGACGATATTTTACATTTTCAAGATACTGTGCTCTTTTTGGATTTATTATTTGACACGAAATTAACTTGGTTCCCAGACCTGAAAGACCTACACACAAAGGGCTTCCAGTCATTGAACATTTTGAAATGCCTTAGCAGAAAACATTGGAAGCTGACAGGTCAGCCTCCTGCTGTTTTATAGGTCATTTGTTCGATCACGTTTAGATGATGGCAGCGTGGTCTAGAAACCAGCCCATACTTCCTACCTGAAGATGTTGGACCCTGTCCACCATGAGGTCATTCAGTTATCGATTGGAACCTTTTTTGGACCATCCCAGTTCCGAGTCTATGTGCAGAAGCTGGTGAGCCAATGCACTAGATTTGGCGACACATCGTTTTGGCTTGACAGGCACTGAGAATCTCAGCTTCACCTCAGTCACTGATCTTTATTTCAGTGGCCCAACCCACCTTTGAACGGTTGTTTAGGAATCGGCCCCATGTGACCAAGCCACAGACTGCCTCAAGGATCTGAATCTGACAGAGCTCCATATACACAACCAGGGATGGAACGCTTTGCCACCTTAGTGTCAAAGAGGCCCAAAGCGATTTTAAACTTTACACAATTCAAGAAAACTTGTACTCCATATTATGTTTTCACAACTTTGTTTTCGTCCATTTTAAGTACATACCACAGTTTTATCTTTGTCGATACAGATGAGCAGAGATACAGCAAGAGAATGTCCTCAGTTGCTCTGCTAATAGGGGTTTTAAAGTGCATTTTACGGAACAATTCATAAATGGAAATGAAATGAGCGTTTGGCGTCATTGACCGGGAGGCCCCCTGTGGGGGAGGTCCGGTCGCCTTGGTGCAGGTCTTACTACATTCGACGCCACATTTGGCGACCAGCACGCAGGATGGGGATGAAATGATGATGTAGATAGCACAACACCCAGTCCCTGAGCGGAGAAAATCCCTGACCCAGCCGGGAATCGAACCCGGCCCTGTAGGACGGCAATCCGTCACGCTGACCACTCAGCTATCGGTGCGGACAGTTCATAAATTATGATGCAGAATTATATGGCATTCTGATGGCACTGGAGAGGATCACAGGCATTGTCGTACATGGTTTCTTGTCTATTCTGACTCGCTTGGTGCACTGCAAGCTCTTCACCAAACTTATCCAGTAGACCAGCTGATTCAGCTCATCCATGACTCCTTGCGGCTCCAACACAGTGGCGTGGCAAGGAGGTGATATTTTGCTGGGTAACTGGCCACATTGGGATACAAGGAACCGGCACTGCTGACAAAGCCACCAATGAAGCATGTTGGGATGTTGCTGTCTGTTAATGACCCAACTCACTGCACGCCATCATCTTATTTTCTGACAGATGCATCTTGTGTCAGTGGCAGACGGAATGGTTGCAGGTGTCAGAAACCAAACTGCAGTCACTCAAATCGATCACTCAAGCATGGCAGACCTCATGTCAGCCTCACCGCTGGAAGGAGATTCTGCTTAGCAGACAGTGCATCAGACGCAGCCCTTTGACACACGGCTTCCTCCTCCAGCAGCAGGTTCCACCACTCTGTGAAGTTTGTGATGTGCCACTTTCAGTTCAGCACATTTTGGCGACGTGTGTCCTATATACTGATATTAGGGCAGCCCTCAGTGTCAATGGAGATCTGCCCACCATCCTCGCCGATACTGGTTCCAGCGTTACAAGAGTGGTGAAATTTCGTGAAGTATCAGGCCTGATCCCTAAATTGGTGGAGAAGGGAGGCAGACTTTAATACATTACGAACTGCTCCGCATGTGGGGACAGCCTTCATCCCCAACCATGAGATTGTAATGACTTTTCGTCAGGGTGCTGACGACCGTGATATTGAACGCCCCTCACCTGAAATCATCATTGTAACCGCCAGAATGTTGAACTCAAGCATGCAGACGTGCATGCATTGCGTTGTACAGGTGCCAGATGTCAGGTTGTGGGAAGAGGTTCCACGCCTCTTACACTTGGTCGGTCTATACAGGACAGTTAACGCTGGTTATGGGTGACGTTGGAGTTGCAGCTCGATGATGTCCCGTATGTGCTCGATTGGAGTTGGAGACAGATCTGGTGATCGAGCAGGCCAAAGCAACATTTCGAAACTCTGCACAACATGTTGGGTTACAACAGCGATATGTGGGCGAGTGTTATCCCCTTGCAAAGCACCACCTAGAATGCTGTTCATAGAGGCAGCACAACAGGTTCAAAAAAAAAAAAAAAAAATGTTCAAATGTGTGTGAAATCTTACGGGACTTAACTGCTGAGGTCATCAGTCCCTAAGCTTACACACTACTTAACCTAAATTATCCTAAGGACAAACACACATACCCATGCCCGAGGGAGGATTCGAACCTCCGCCGGTATCTGCCGCACAGTCCATGACTGCAGCGCCTCATACCGCTCGGCTAATCCCGCGCGGCCACAACAGGTCGCATCACCAAATTAATGTACACATTTTCAATCATGGTGCGTGGGATAACCACGGGAGGGCTCCGGCAGTCATGCAAACTCGCACCCCAGATCATACCACCTCCAGGTGTAGGTCCAGTGTAACTACCACGCTGACGGTTTGGTTGCAGGCCCTCAACTGGCCGCCTCCTAACCAAGACCCGGCCATCACCAGCACCGAGGGAGAACCAGCTTTTACCAGAAAACACAACTGACCTCAGCAGTGCCCTCCAATGAGCTCTCGCTTGACACCACTTGAAGTCGCAAATGGAAATGTTTTGGGGTCAGTGGAACGCACGCTACAAGGCATCTGACTCGGAGCTATCCTAGAAGTAACCCATTGTAACAGTTCAGATTGCTCCTGCAGGTGCAGTGCGATGCGCCAGAGCCATACGACAAACACGTTGGTCTTCCCTCTCTGTAGTGCCACACGGCTGTCCAGAACCCAGTCTCCTCGTGATCACCACTGCCAGCAATCACGTACAGTGGCTGCATTCTTGCCAAGTTTTCCTGCAATATTGCAAAAGAAACATTAAGCTTCTCATAGCCCTATTACAAGACCTCGTTCAGACTCAGTGAGGTGTTGATAATGGTGTCTTTGTCACCTTAAAAGCATTCTTGACTAACATCAACTCACCACGTCCAGTATCAAAATTAATTAACGGTCGCGGCCGTTACAGCGTGTGTTTAAAGCAAACCTGATATTGGTACTCATATTGGCGATACTAGCACCCGGTTATGAGACTTGAATAGACATCATGTTTCAGATGTACAGATACACCTACCAACTTTCGTCCACGTCGCATAACTCGTTCTTGGTGTCAAGATTTTTGCCGTTAGTGTATTATTATTATTCAAAAATGTTCAAATGTGTGTGAAATCTTATGGGACGTAACTGCTAAGGTCATCAGTCCCTAAGCTTACACACTACTTAACCTAAATTATCCTAAGGACAAACACACACACCCATGCCCGCAGCATGACTGCAGCGCCTTAGACCGCTCGGCTATTATTATTATTATTATTATTACTGCTGCTACTACTACTATTTTAAAGTAGCGGATAATGTACAGCGAACTTGGACATTGGGCTAAACGTTAGCATGTGAGCGAGATGTGCGCCTTATTGGCCATAAACGTGACTTAAAATTCGACGATAGGTACCCGCGGAGCAGCAGTTTCTGCGTGTGAGGCTTAACCCTCCACCGTGTAGTGGGCCGTGTGGCACTCATTATCAGAGTTGTGTGATGTTAGCATCAGTTGTCTGTATCTCTTACATACTTTTGCTGCATAAAATGAGTGGTCTTGAATTTTGACAAAAACTTTTAAACTTCACATTAATACAAGTTATCAAGGCTTATTAATGCTATAAAAGAAATTAGTAATGAAACTGTTAGCGTTATTTTGCAGTGCATCGGTCACACTAAATACGAGCCAATAAGAAAACATAAAAAAATGCCATTGGAGATGTGATGAAAAATAACTACTTGTGACTTATTGTTAAGTGTGGGGACGTCCTAAAGCAGGCGGTAATTTTCCGTCTCTCATTGCGGCAACATTACCTACAAAATTCCGGATATTATGTATCATCGTTTTCCGAGAAATTTATTGTTCGTAACGCAAGGATAGCTCTCTCAGGAATATATGTGGCATTAGAGAAATGTGGTATTAGCGTTGCCTATAAACAAGACACAGAAAATAAAATTTCGCAGAAAATATTGTTGTTGTTGTTGTGGTCTTCAGTCCTGAGACTGGTTTGATGCAGCTCTCCACGCTACTCTACCCTGTGCAAGCTGCTTCATCTCCCAGTACGTACTGCAGCCTACATCCTTCTGAATCTGCTTAGTGTATTCATCTCTTGGTCTCTCTTTACGCCGGCCGCGGTAGTCTAGCGGTTAGAGGGTTAGCTGCCCCCTGTAATAAAAAAAAACTGAGTGAATGGATCAATAACGAACTTCAATGGGCGTCAGGTGACGTCCGCCACGAACAGTTGAAACGAACAATAACGAACAAAAAATGAGATTACAAAAAAAAAAAAAAAAAAAAAAAAGCGGTTCAGGCGCTCAGTCCGGAACCGCCCGACTACTACGGTCGCAGGTTCGAATCCTGCCTCGGGCATGGATGTGTGTGATGTCCTTAGGTTAGCTAGGTTTAAGAAGTTCTAAGTTCTAGGGGACTGATGACCACAGATGTTAAATCCCATAGTGCTCAGAGCCATTTTTTTTCTCTATTTACGATTTTTACCCTCCACGCTGCCCTCCAATGCTAAATTGGTGATCCCTTGATGCCTCAGAACATGTCCTACCAACCGATCCCTTCTTCTGGTCAAGTTGTGCCACAAACTCCTCTTCTCCCCAATCCTATTCAGTACCTCCTCATTAGTTATGTGATCTACCCATCTAATCTTCAGCATTCTTCCGTAGCACCACATTTCGAAAGCTTCTATTCTCTTCTTGTCCGAACTATTTATCGTCCTTGTTTCAGTTCCATACATGGCTACACTCCATACAAATACTTTCGGAAACGACTTCCTGACACTTAAATCTATACTCGATGTTAGCTAATTTCGCGCACACGAGCGAACGAGCGAGCGAGCGAGCGAGAGAGAGAGAGAGAGAGAGAGAGAGAGAGAGAGAAAGAAACAAAATTTGAATTTGGCGTCAAACTGATACGAAAACAAGCGAAGCGAACATGGACAGGGATTCAATAGAGCCAAGCAGGCTGGAATCTCTCTGTGTAGGCTCTCTAGGACAGGACACACAGTGGCGTGGTATGGAGGTAAACATTGTTTCGTAAAGTAAAGAAGTGTAACTTACAGACTGGAGATCCTCTAAGTATTTATCGTGTTTGTGTGTGCATTTCCACAACAGATGAGCGTGCAGATGAGAACGGATATTTCGAAACTAACTGTAAGTGATAGCAAAATGTGGTCTCAAAAATTTTTTGCAACACATAATTACGCTTATGTATAAGGTATTTCGTTCACTCGCCAACCAAGCTCACAGTAACATCATTTAAATGCAGACGGTAAGCTACCAGGATACAGCACAGTCTGTAATGCACCGAGGGTACTACAGAACCAGACAACGAATAAAAAAGTACGGTAATAACCACAACATCCATAAACTGTTTTTAGACCTAATTTCGTTAGACTACTTATTACTTAAAACTCATTTACGTTTAACAGAACTGAATAAAAGTGCACACTCATGATTTCACAAAGGGGCTAAAACATGTTATTTGCGTTGTAGGCGGACCTGAATCCCCATAATTTAAGTTGCACATCGTTATTTGCAATAGGTCACAACCTGGACTTTCACTACGAACGTTGGTGTGGCAGTAGATTGTAGATGGGGTTATAAATAACAGCCAGAAATAACCTACTTGTGCTACCAAATGCACGAACAGCATCGCTCTGCATCTGTCATAAGTGAAAATGAATGCGGTTATTTATTAGTGTAGCAGTCACAGAAGATGTAGTAGCTACTGCCGTTATTAGTGACGGGCAGCAATATCTGCTGAACCGGTAAATACTATCAAGTTGAGTTGACTACATACATGTTGCAATCTTGAATTGACCAGGTTTCCAGAATCTTTCAGTTTATGATGTGTCCGAGTTTATGGGTGTTTCGTATAGGGTGATGATCGTGACATAATGTAAAATGTAGCTGCGTAAGAAGCTTCAGAGAGTTAATTTCATTGTGCAACTAAAAAGCGAAATTTTTAATAAGCGCGTTTTGAAGCGTGATTAATCGGTTATGTAGGCAAAATTCGAAGCCGAATTCCCACCGTTTGGCAAAGTGAAATACCATCGAAATACTAGTGATAACGAGATAGTCGTTATTTCCTGTACAGGGTTTACTTCTGGGAAAAACTAACAAGAGGAATCTTTCGTAAGTCGGTGTCTGACACTGACGAAAGATTGCGCGGTGAAAGCCAATAGCTTCCAAGAAAATAACGGTTAAAATTTCGACATCACTATATTAGTTTCCTCGCGGACGCTAGCTGGACATGTGTTGATAGCGTGGTGGGTAAGAGCACAGCTTCAAATTTTTGCCACGTGTGTTCAAATCCAACCTTAAGCAGTTTTTTGTTTATCTTTCATTGTGAAAGTATGTGACGCCAATATTTTTCATGACGTCATTAATACAAGTATAACTGATTTATTGACAAGAGAACCAACTATTTCAAACCTTTTTAAAAATAGATTTATTATCAGAAATCTTATGTAACTTAATATTATCAATAGTAATTGAAAAAGAAAAACTTACGAATTCTAGTATTTCGGTTTTCTTGTACGATGGGTTGTTTGTCTATCAAATCAGAAAACTGACGTGTTCATTAAAAGTGATTCCGCTAAAGTGTACGCCGTTCTGTCAACGCTGCACCATACAGCTACTTTTACCGACAGCTGAAGATTTACGTTTTCTGATTACAGACGTGCCCTATCCTCATCGCACAGCAAAGGGAAATCACAAGTAGAAGCGATGCAATTAAAATGCACCTCTTGATCCATTATCAGTTGCACGCTCCAGCTTTCGAGAAAATGCTTCGATACTGTGGTTTGCCACTAAATTATCGCCAGATCGCGAAGTATTTAGCAATACTAACGATATTTCTTTTCCTGCTGATATTCACACTAAAAATGAGACTGTGGCATAAGCGCCTTCGCACGTTGCTCGTGGTGCTCCGATTTTTTATACTTTGAATGTTTTTGTGGGACATGTCGTTATGGGGGATGTATTGGTTACCTTGAAGTGTAAAGGAAAAATCAAAGAAAAAACTGAAATATCAGAATTTATATGTTTCTCAGTTTCAATTACTGTTAACTGATGTAAGATGATAAAAGTTTTCTGATGGTAAAATCTGTTTTAATAAGATTTGAACAATTTGCTTCATTTGTCAGCAGTTCCATGTGTTTCATGATATCACAAAAGATAATGGTGTCACATACATCGGCAACAACAAAAGTAAAGAAAAAGGAATAGGTAACTTAAGTTTTGACTTCAACGTGGGGGCGGATTCAAAATGGTTCAAATGGCTCTGAGCACTATGGGACTCAACTGCTGTGGTCATAAGTCCCCTAGAACTTATAACTACTTAAACCTAACTAACCTAAGGACAGCACACAACACCCAGCCATCACGAGGCAGAGAAAATCCCTGACCCCGCCGGGAATCGAACCCGGGAACCCGGGCGTGGGAAGCGAGAACGCTACCGCACGACCACGAGATGCGGGCGTGGGGTGGGGGGTGGGGGGGGGGCGGAAAAATGTGTACCTGTGTTCTTAACTACTGTGCTACTAACCCACTTACTCTAAATCGCCTGACAGATCTATAAATTAACGTTGAAACTTCAACTTTTATTTCCTCGGAAACTAATGAGTGTTGGCACCTCAGTTAAATTAAGTATTCCTTTTTTCCGCTCTTCTTTCGCCCTTTCGTCTGTGTCAGTGAGCGACATACGAAGAGTTCCCCTTGTGAGAGTAAGGTGAGAAAGGTTTGAATGAGGTTTTAAAACTGCTCGCAAAATTAGTGTAGCTGACGAGGCATTAAATTTTAGTATATAACTTACCATTTCTGCATACACTGGAAAAAGTCACTCAGCACTGTACGCAGTGTAATTTTCTGGGATGATGCAGCTGAGGAAAGAAAATATTTGTTCTACAAACTCCAGTTATTCACTAATCCGGTTACACATAACCTCTAGTATTTGTATATCTTTGGAAATAACCTGTTATTCTATAAGTAATTTCCATGTTAGTACGAATATCGCAACATCACTGCAATTTGTTTGCGGCCAGATGGAGCGAGATCGAATTAAAAATACATTCATCGGTAAACAGGTGATGCCCCGTATTAGTAGTTATTCGTCAGTTATTTACATGGTAGTACGAACATCACGTAGTCAATGTATTCATTATTCGTGGTCAAATAATTCGCGGTCAAATAGCGCAAAACCGAAGGGGAGGAAGCGTGCACGTTGGCAAACAGATGGCGCTCGGCATTGGCAGTTACTGAAATAACGGCCCGATAGGCTGCTGACAACCGATCATTTCGCTAACTGTGAGTACTCAATAACCGGTTATATAGGCCATTTAAGTTATTTTTTTCACCTCCACTTCGGCGCGTTCTCAGCTTCCAAGCAGAATAGACGTATGCCCTTTACTGAGACAATAGGACTATTCGTTCAATAAGGCATTTTTATTGTTCCGTACCCTGTCGTAACTCTCATCGCATCCGCACCTTACATCACTACAGAGATAATTTTGGGTTGCGATGGCGATTTTTAAATAAGATCCGTGAGTTAAACATCGCCGTAGTGCTTGGCTTTATGAAACACGGGTCAGTTCTAGCCACGCCCTTCTGCAGGACTGGATAGATGATACAATGAAAGGAACAGTGTCTGACTTCCTCTTCAGAAGGCATTACCATTCTTCTACATGCAAGCTTCTCGCAAAGGTTTCTCCCAAACTCACTCTTGTTTTTTCAAATCAAAGAAGATGAGAGAATACCATGAAGAAATTAATCATGTTATATTTGCTAAGTGGTTTATAAACTCACTAACATCAACTATGAAAAAGTTGTCGACAGTTGCTATCGATCATCGGCTTGTTATAGGAAAGACGGCTACTTTAGCAAAGCAGTAGGAAATCATGATCGATTGGCTTCAGCTTCGAAGTGAGTCTCAAAGAGGTTCTCCAGACACCAAATAGCCGAATTGGTAAAAGCCATACTCGGATACATTTGATATGTCCCCTTCTTATTACCTGAACTTCCAATGTAGGGTACGTACGTTACCACGAAAAATTAAAGAAAAAATCCCTGTTAGGAAAGTCATCTCTGAAAACACGAAAAAAGAGGTCAGCCATAATCAGCACATCATGGAATTATTTTGATATCGGCTTGTTATAGGCAAGACGGCTACTTTAGCAAAGCAGTAGAAAATCATGATCGATTGGCTTCAGCTTCGAAGTGAGTCTCAAAGATGTTCTCCAGACACCAAATAGACGAATTGGTAAAAGCCATACTCGGATACATTTGATATGTCCCCTTCTTATCACTTGAACTCCCAATGTAGGGTACGTACGTTACCACGAAAAATTTTAAATAAAATCCCTGTTAGGAAAGTCATCTCTGAAAACAGGAAAAAAGATGTCAGCCATAATCAGCACATCATGGAATTATTTTGATAAAGTCAGTGGAAAATATTATCAGTCCATTATATAAAGAAAGTGTCACCGGCACTTCATGCATCTCTGACAGCGTCAGGAGTTATATCAGCCGAGTTTTTTCGTTGTCTTCCCGAAGTGATTCATACGCAGTTAAATTTTCACAGCACAAGATAAAAATGATTTGTTCTCTTTTTTATTTCTATATCCAAGCAGCTATGTTTATTACTTTTCACTTTAACCGATAACGAAGCTACAAGATTCCACCTTCAGGCACGTGATGTATGAATCGATATACAGTACTCGTACATCTGCAGCTTTGCCATCTGAAAAGGAGGTAGTTCATGTGCGTCGGTTTGCTGTACAGTGACCTAAAGTTCCATCTTGTTTCTTCCGTGTCCACAAGTACAGCAATGAGAGACGTCGTTTTTATCCATCTCCACGGAGACGACGTTTGAACTTCTGTAGTAACAATTTCCTCCTGTCCCTTCGTTCTTCCCAGGTTATCTTCATACGGTCGATATGTTCTGTCTTGCACTCTTCCGACCACTCATTTCCTGTTCTCTTTCCCGTTTTTGTTTCAGCGTATGATTTTTTATGATTTTTCCAAATTATTCTAAATTGCTTGTGTTATCTTGTGTGACTCCCAGTTCTTTAAAATCTTCTTCTGTTTCAATGATTCATTTTGTCTTGCTTTTGCTAGTGTTTGCTATATCGAAGATTTGCCTTGGTAATCTGTTCGTGTTCTAAGCACGCCTCTGGTTGGTAATAAGTGAATGCTATGTTTCCATTGTGCGCACAGTTCCACTTAGCGTGCATGACGTAGTTTGAACCCGACTTGTAAGGAAACGTTCTATTGCTCACCACGGGTTCCTAACATATTCCAGTGAGGTAGGAAGAGGACCTCTATCTTAGATTAAACTTTTTTGAACATGTTGGATCATTACAATGCACAAGGGAAATCTCAAGTATCGCCTTTCAGACAAGGGGATCCTGATATTAAATTTCTCAAATAACATAAAATATGAAAGATCAACAGTATCACAGAATTCAAGATAGTTAATTATTTTAACTGAGAGAGAGAGACTCTCTGGTAGAAGACTATCCTAATGTCGAGCTGAACAATGTTACAGGCTCTAACAAATTTTATTCTTTCCCCAAAAATGTTAACCAAACGTGGTCATCGAGCGCACGAAGGAAATACGTTAACTGCGGAAAATACTACAAGGAAGACAGGTCTTTGAGCTTCGTGTCACTGCAGCAAAAACTGGCTTGTGACGCGACATTCACATTTAATGGGGTACTGCATTCTTTACCTTGTGTGGGTTGCACAGTGCCGTCGGCTTGGCTGCTGCCATGTGTCGTCGGATCTGTAAATCTATCAAAATCCTATACTGCCCTACGTTTTCGTGAAGTGAAAAACGTTAACTTCGCCCTAGTCTGCTTTTAATGGCTAAGCACACGCGCGCCACGTTTTACTTTGTCCTCGCTGTTCTCGCAAGAACTTAACTATACTGGCTCTCTTCGTTCTCCGCTCAAGAGGTTTACAAAATGAATTCAGCCTGCTCTTGACTGAATTTTGAAGCCGGATGAATAACGTGCTCACAACACTACATCTCCTTTCCTCGTCGTCACGTCAGAAAGGGATGCCCTCCGACCACACACGACAACGTCTCAAGGGAAAGTGCTTGTCGCTAGTGATGGGGAGCTCGTGAATGAGTCGTTCAAATGAACGCTTCACTCCAGTGAAGTGTGAACTAACCACTCAATTTCAATGAACTGGTACTTCAAACACTCCACAGATAGCACACTCCACACTTTTTTATAGTTCACTCACTCTCTTCCCCTCTCCCTCTCCCACTACATCGCCGCTACGTCACTCATCCTCTCTTCACTTCAGTCCTCCCTCTGCTGCCTGTCGACGAATCGCGCGGTGTTTGTGGGGAACGATAGGTTTACGAGGGGTTGCGGAGATGTGGGGCGAGGGGAAGGCAGCGTCAGCTGCTTCCTGCAGTGCTGACATCATTACCCCCGACTATTTGTGCAGTTAAACTTCGCGTCTACGGGTAGCCTACCGTTGGTAGCGCTTGCAGACAAATGAATATTAAAGATACAAACGAAGAGGCTGGCTGTGTGAGCACGCACAGCCAACATGAAAATAAATGGTTTGTTAATAATACTGAAAGAGTGATTTTACCTGAAATCGTACCAATTACTACAGGTGACAGTTTACGTTTTGAATCTGGAGGGTTATTATTCTCAACAAAAATAAAATCTACACGAAAACTTCTGAATAATTACTTAACCCAGGTATATAGACTTTGTGACAGTGGTAAACATACTCATTCTAGTTTGGATTAAATTTTAAAAGGAACATAAAATTGGACTGCATTTCGTTGGTAGCCCTAGTTTTCAGTCCATGAATACAACAAATAATGTTTCATTTGGCAGATAAAGACTTTTTTGGACGCTTCATGAGGAAATGTCGAGCAAGATTAAATGTAATACCTTCTTCATATGTGACAGGCTTCTCTGTTTATCTTTCCTTTGTCCCCTTCGACCATGCTCTATTTAAGTTAACTCAGACGCTGTAAGAGCGTAAAACGTTGCGTGCACGTTACTGCATAGTTCGACCATCTGTTGGTAAAATTATGAAGTATTACGAAGCTTTAATAAACGAGCGAGCGTAGCCGCGCCTGAGCGGCGAACTGGGCAACTTCGCCAGGCTTCCGTACTTCATGAATGAACTACTTCATTTGAACGCTTCACGGCAAAGAGTGAAATGAATGAAGTAGTTCACGGGAATTAACGAGTTCGACCCATCTCTACTTGTCGCGCTGGGCAGTTGCGCGTCTCGTCAGCCTAGCTTCCCTTCCCTCTACAGTGGGGTTGGACACTGGATGGAACAGCCAATGGCAGTCGCTCTTTGATTTCTATAGCCATGGCTGCCCAGTTAGTAAATGACTTACTAAGTACAGTGCCGTATAATTACCTGACTTTCAACTGAATAGCCAGATATGTCAGCCCCCTTATTAACACTCCATCATCTATAAGAGTGGTAAGTTACGCCCTCACGCGCCGCTCACGTGATACACTGTTCTTCGCCCCACTTCTCTGCCGTGCCCGTCACCTGCGCTTGACCTTGACTAGGCTGCGGCTGTGCAGGCCATTGTGTCACAGCGTGGCTAACTAAAACTGGCTTCCCCTCCAGTGACGCTTCCACCCTGTTTCTACCTAACTTAAACTTGCAAATTTACGAAGAGAGTTATTCTCGTCACTCTCGATGCCACGTGTATTAAATCTCAAACGAGTGAGACATACAAACAAAAACCTTCCCACGTTGAAAAACAAATGTTTTGCAACACTGTATACGACACGTAAAACTGATGCACCCGACATAAAAGGTGTCCAAAATCCCGACGCCTAACAGCGTTCATCCTGTGTATGTCCACATAGTTTCATCCTTCTTTTGACAAAAATGTCCACTGCCGTTTATGATTGTTTAAAGATCTCTCTCTATGTCCTTTTTATCCAAATTCCATCACAAAAAACTGCTCCTGAGAATTTTCCAGCTTTTCAGTCTCTCTTATTTTTGTTTGCTCATGAATCATCGTAGTTTGAACAGCGCAGAGTGCCTTAGTTTTGTATTGTCGGAACTAGATTTTTTTTATTCCAGTGACGCCACGTGAGCTTTTATATGCTTTTTGTAATTTTGATATTCTTTCTTGATTGGCTGTTCTGTTCAGTCCTGATGACTGGATGATCTCTCCTATATATTTAAAGTGCGTGACTTGTGACACTTCCCTGTACCAGGTTAATAGAGATATTATCTGCAGGCTTCCTTTCTATGTATTAAGTTTTCTCGTAGGAGATTTGTAGGCCATTTTTTCTGGGAGATTTCGTGAAGCTTCTCTAGGACAAGTTTGGCTTCTCCTCTGTTATTTGGCAGAATAGCAAATTCGTCTGCGAAAGCCAGACACTCTGTGCTCATTCTCTGCTCTTTTTTTATCCTTTAGTTGGATTCCTTTATTTTCTTTTCTCATGTCTTCACCTTTTTTTTTTTTTTTTTTTTTTTTTTTTGCAAAAATGTTTTAAATAGAAGGGGGAGAGTCCAGCCCCTTGCGGAACACCGGTATGGATTTGAAATGATTCCGACATTTCCCTCGTGAGTTAAACTTTGGGGATTGAGAATTTAACTTTGGCGGTTGTATTCTTTAACGTCTGTTGGAGAATTGGCCTTATTGGCTTGTCGAATTTGAATTCCTCTAAAGTCTTGGATAATGCTTGCCTATCTAAGGAATCATAAGCCTTTTTGAAGTCTACAAAAATTACCACAGAATTACTGCATCATCTTATTTGCAACATTGTCGTTAGGTTGCATATCCGTTCTATACAAGATTACACTTTGCAAAACCCTGCAAAATACCCCCTTTTAATGGAGCTGCCTGTCCTTCCAGTCGAACTAACAGAGCTCTCGAAAAAATTTTGCATACGACAGGAAGCAGTGAAATTCCCCTGTAATTATTCGGATCACTTTTGTCTTCTTTTTTGTGGAGAGAATGAATTAATACACATTTCGATACCAAAGGTATATGTTTAGTGTTCCAAATGTTGATGCAATTGTCAGTTACTTGTGTGAGATTACTGCCATTTAATTTCCATATTTCTGCTATGATTCCGTCTAACAGAGAGACTTGTTTTTTTTTTTTCCAAAGACTTGATTATTTCCTTTAGTTCCTCGAGAGATAGTGGTTTTGATTCGGATTTGGACGAGGGCTTTGAAAATCTAGTTTTTCTGCCGAGGCCCACGGTTGAGAAGCGAATGGAAGTACTTGGGTAAAATTTTCCAGTGATCCGTTGAGCAGGCGAAAGTGTCCTGTTAGGTAAAATTTTGTAAAATGTTCGGCGCTGTTCTTAATAACGTATTGTTCAGTTTTTTCAAGCCAATTTATATGACAAACACCGGCCTTGCCGCAGTGGTAACGCCGGCTCACGTCAGATCACCGAAGTTAAGTGCTGTCGGACTGGGTTAGCACTTGGATGGGTGACCATCCAGTCTGTCAAGCACATGCTCCTCCATATCCGCACCCAGTGACGCCTGTGGGCTGAGGATGACACGGCGACTGGCCTGTTCAGGCGGTGTTTAATTCTTTTAGCATATATTATACCTTTGTTTTTCTCATCGTATCGCATAGGATGATCTACCGTATCTTCCTTCGTCGTCGGCGTTGTCGTTGTTGCCATGAGGCAACGTTATACCAAGTGGAAAGGCGCGTCGATCTTAGAGCATGAGATATGGTAACCTTAAGTCATTGACAACACACAACGGTCACGGTAGCACCTGATTCCAGAATAGCTGCAGTAGTTAGGATCTACGAACTACTCCCTCTTGACGAGGTCCCCAAAACTTAACTCGCAACGAGATCCTTCGAAGCAAATTGTCATAAAGATCATCTACAAAGGCTTCGTTAACGATAAGAAATGTTACAGTTTATGGAATAATAACAGATACGACCAAACTGTCTTGTTTCTTCTGTTTTATTTAACGTGACTTTGTTCACAGTTTTATTTCGCATCCACCACTCATTCACACTCTGATGTGGAGTATATGCGAGTGTCTGAACCCTAACTCCTAAGTTCCATCGAAACCCTTTGATGACCAGTTTTGGTTGCTCGACACCAGCAGTCAATGATAATGATACAGTATTTTGTTATTGACTCTTCTAGTTTAGCCACCGCCCTCCACGAATGTTTGTTGGGCGTAAGACAATTACACACTTTTCTCTCCGATCCGCTATTATTAAGAGTTCGCGTAAAAGTTAACGTTTTTCTCCTTTTCATAAATTGGAACCAGCTCTCCTCGATATAATTTTAAAAAAACGGTCTCAATACCGCGTCCCTCGTGAGATGCGTATAGATTTATCCCGGAATTGACCGCCCTGTAGGTGTACTCAGTTTAACGACCACACTTCGCTATCTGCGATTTCGTGTAACTAATTGTCCTTTTGTTACTCTGATCGTATACCGTAGTTATTTAAAACTCGCCCCTATATTTTTTTCACAATGCACAATTAGCACTTCTTTACTTGTTTATTTCTAAGAGTAAACGAAAAAATGACGCCGTATCATCGGCTTCTTCGATATAAAGCAAAACACCTCAATATGCCCAATTTTCCGTCTTATTATAGGATCGGCTACCTTACTCATTAATTTACTACATATTATTTCCAATAACACTCAACAGGTATCGCCGTTATATTTTCAAAAATGGCTCTGAGCACTATGCGACTTAACATCTGAGGTGATCAGTCCCCTAGAACTTAGAATTACTTAAACCTAACTAACCTAAGGACATTAACCACATCCAGGCCCGAAGCAGGATTCGAACCTGCGACCGTAGCGGTCTCGCGGTTCCAGACTGAAGCGCCTAGAACCGCACGGCCACATCGGCGAGCCTTTATATTTTAATTGCATTCAAAAGTATGTTATTATTATTATTATGACCGACGAAATAGTAACAAATCTTTCGGCGTGCGTTTTTAACGATAGCTTTACACTCGCCCAGCCTTTATTCATGCAATATTATACGTAAATATACAGACAGGACCGAAAGGTCGATCTCTCTACCGTAACCAATAGAGGCAAATAAGCTATTCAAGTTCCGTTACATCTATCTTAACTCGTATTGTTACAGTGATATATTCTGTATCTTTAAAAACTCCTAGCATTTTTCTTGGGTTTTGTTACTACTGAAACTTTTCCATGTTTGTAGACACTCTTCTGTTGCTCGATTCCACGCAATGTTATGCCACCTGTGTTTCCTCTCATAGTGTTTTTCAGCACATCTGCAAGTTCCTTACAGTTCGTGGTATTTAATTGCCTAATTTCCTGAATAATTTTTTTCTTGTTGAGTTTCAGGTTTCTGGATCAATTCCGAGAGTCTTACTCAAAAGTGTTGCTCTTTTTTGGAGCGGAGTTCATATATACTGGCTTTTCCAGTGAAACGTCCCCTTTGAACATTTATACACGACTGTGCTTAAACTGACACACAATATTTTGTTAGCGCAACGCAATCTGACTTTCAATAATCCCTACAAAAGAATGGGCCCTGACTAACATTAAACTATACCTTTCACAAATCACTTACCTCACAAAAATCTTCGCTACTCAAGCTACTGCAATACAGCAAGCGCCACTACTGCCAGCTAAATAAAAGATTCAAACTATGGAAGGCACTAACTACTGATAGGGATAGTTAGCAAATGAAAGATATTAATAGAGAACAAACACTGTATTTACCTTAATAGTCATAATATATATAGCAGTTCATGACAAATTACAAAACTCCGCCATCTCTCTCCCCACATCCACCACTGCTGGCGGCTCACCTCCAACTGCGCAACGCTACGCGCTGTTCACAGCCAGCTGCCTAGCACTACAATGGCGAGTATTACAACAATGCAAAGCAGCCACAGACTGCACACAGCACAGCCAGTGATTTTCATACAGAGGTGGCGTTACCAAAAAAAACCTAAACAGCCTACTTACATAGCCCCCATGCTCCCCACAAAAAATTTTACAAATTGTGTTGGACAGTGGCCAATACAGATTTGAAGAAATTTTTCATAATTACAATAACAAAGATATCAAATGCACACACTTATTGATACAATGTTGGTCAAAAGCTAAAATTTTCTCACAGTCCATAAAGACAGTCCTGATCATTCATCAAATTGCAGTGTTTTTCTCAAAGTCTGAGCAGTAAAAGAAAATGCACACGGAAGTAGTGGATTTCCATGCAGTCTTGAAGAAGTAGCGTTGTCCTTCCAACGAAAAGACAGTGCTGACTCTTGACATGCTGACAGGTAATGGGCCACAACAGAGCAAACCCACAGCGGAGTCAGTCGAAGTTTTGAAGAAGATTGGTAGGTAGGTCATCACAGAGCAGACCCACTGCAGTCCTGGTAGAGATTACGGTATTGCTGGGCCACCAGAGGTGCAGACCCACTGCAGTCCTTGTAGAAATAATGGTATTGATGGATCATCAAAAATGTAGACCCACTGTAGTCCTTGTAGAGATAATGGTACTGGTGGGCCACCAGAGGTGCAGACCCACTGCAGACCTTGTAGAGATAGCCAGCAGCCATCTGTTGTGACTGTGCAGGTGCACAATCACCATTGAAGAGTCTTGCGGATAATATAGCAAGTCCATAACCACCACTTGTGCACTCACAAAGTTTTTTAATTGTCCTTAGAACCAGCAATGCTGTTATCCAGTCCCTTGCTGAATTATTAACACACGTGTAAACACTAACAGTCCCTACTTCTCACATATTGTCCATATACTATGACCAACAGAAACGTGTGCAGTGAAATGTAACTTACAAGTTACTTAATTTGATGAACAATTTTATAACATAAGAATACAATTACAAAGGTGCAAAATACATCATTAAAGAACATAACAATACAGAGAACATTTGTAGTACAGGCTTTACAAAAGAATAGAAATAACATATACAACAGTGTTACAGGAATTATGACATGAGTACATACATAAAAGATCAGAATAACTTTCGAAACATCAACTTCACACATGAGCATTAACACAAAACAGAATAAATAATGTCTAAAGCATCTTTACAAAGAAAATAACATATTATTAATGCAAATTATATTTGAGGATAACAGTATTCCTCATCATAGTGAATGTAGCTTAGTATTAGAAGAGAAAAAAAATTCTATGAAACAGTACACAGAGACAGGAAGAAAACAAATACACATGGGTACACAAACACATAGTGGGATAACACAAGGAAAGGACAGGGTTTCTTTTACTGCAGTATTTTGCAAACAAAACTTTCTTTACTTCTCGGAGATCTCCCTTCGTTCCTCATTATTTCCAAAAAGTCCTATCAATACCTGCTTTCTCCACTCTGTTCATATTTCTTTCAAAATAATTACGGATCATTGTACAATACTCATTTTGGCCCAAAACGTTTTCATATATCTTCAATGCATTTCTTTCCATTCATCACAACTAGTTTCTTATATAGTCTACCCCCTCTTAAGCTAACTTAAATCTACTGAGCTCAGATGCTAAACTAAGGGACGAGGCAATGCAGCAGCACATAAAACAATCAACGCAAACAGCAATGACAAAACAGTGCAGATTTGCAAAGGAAGCAGCATTTTAGAAATTAGCGAAGCAATTGCAATATTACGACTAATATAAGGCAATGTGCAGCAAACAAGAAAAATAAATCTGGCTTAGCAGAATAACACAAATTAAAATTCAGTAGCACTATGCCTGGCAAACAGCATAACTTATACCTAAACATGACAAAGTTCAAGCAGAAAAAGTATTACACTAAAAATGGCCATGTCTAATACCTATGTCACATCTTAACACTAGAGTGATGCATCACAATTTATTCTACAAAAGAAATTAACAAGTACTTGAAAAGAAAACTATGATTGCAGTTCCTGTGAAGGTAAATGTCTTTTTGTGCTCCCTCATTTTTTTAAAAAAAATTATTATTTACTCGATCTGTAGACAGAAAATATTTATATTAGTACATCTATAAAATTTTATTTTAACCAATGCTGCAGTGCAGCTAGAAACTAGATATCAAATGAAATAAGCAATTACGCAAACCAAAGCATAAAAATATCATTCAATAGTCATGTGACATTTCATAAGTTAGTAGACATTCTCTCAACTCTCGTAGAAAGACGCTTGTCATAATCAGGTGTGCAGATGTAAAAATATTTCTCGTCATTTCATTAGGCATTTCTGTAAATATCATAAATTAAGAGCTCCACAGTGTCAACATATGTTTTCAAGTTCGATCGTGTCGTTTTTGCGATGCTCTCTACAAAGGAACGTCAATAGCGAGGATAATGGCCTCTCTTTTTTTTTCTACCTGTTCCGCTGGAAGGCACACGCTAATGGTTTTTTTTCTCGGGCGGCTGTCGCCCATCTGGGTGCCCACGACGTATTACGTGCAGGTGGTCACTTAACTTTCTTACGGAAATATTTACGACAGCAGTTTCCGCTACAGTGGCAGTCTTATATAAAAAATTTCACAGGTCAAGAATTAGCGTTGCAAATCTGTAGAAACAAAATCCTATAAATATAAACGTCCAAAAAATTTTCACCAGCATTGTGATACATTCACGCATATACACACATTTCATAACTCTTAAAGTACTATTCTTGGTTTCCAACATCCTTTTTCACAAGTCAGAGTCCCTAGCCACAACTCATTATTCCTTACCTTATTACACATATAAATATTCGTCGACACTTCTTCAATATTTCCACATAACATACGTTGCATAATCAAATAACTCATATAGCATCAGCTTGTTGATCATAAACATACCGCAACAGCATAATACACATCGTCGTCGTAATAATAACATCATAACACCTCAGTCAACTCTCAAAATCGTCGTAGCTTCCTCCAATAATTTCAAAACCTAAAAAAAATTCTCTGCTCATGTCAAAAGTGTCATCTGCCTCAAACGCACTTTAAAATCATGCTCCCTTACCAAATACATCATTCAAAGCTCTCATAGTATCACAATGGTTCCGAAAACATATGAGCATTTCACAAAGTACAGACAAAATACAATTTCATAAGTGTGAAGCTATCCAATTGTGTAATTACGTAAACATCTGTCACTGACGTAGTAAAAAGAATGTTTGTTTCTCTGTCAAATAATCAGATAGCTGTGTAATTTATGTGTTAGAGAAATATGGTACCGATGTGTAAAGTTGTATAAGCAAATACCGTATTAGCTAGGGCTCCTTGTGCTCGCCAAACACATGGTACACAAAGTAAGCGTGTACCCCCCTGAGGATTAATGTAATTATACCCTCAGGTGTTACAGATTACAGCAATGGAATGAAATGTATCATGGAAAACTATCTTTGCAATTCAAAAATCTTGAAAAATAAATGGCATAAGTACAAAATTAATCTCTCAAATGCGTGTCCTGTAGCGCTAAATGTGCGTCTTGCTGTAAGATAATTCTGTGGAAGTGTCGTAGTTATCGTCCTCCGAAAGCTAAGTTCTGCAGAAGTCAATGTACTTACCTCATGATAAACAAAAGTGAAATGCTTTGTGTATAGATATCGTAGTTATTACGCTTATTGGCGTGATGAAGAAAGTACTGTACAGTAACGTATTGTTGTGCCACGAAAAAGGCTGTCTCATTGTTGCTATACCACAAAAGTTACTACTAAAACATGTTTTACTTTCAAGAACAATACAGAAAAACAGTGCGGATATAAAACAGAAACACTGCAACAGCAACATTGTAAACTGTCACTCATTAGTAGCGTCATGATAAAAATCGTGTAGCTGTCACATAAACTAACCACTGTGTCATCTGGTATCTCACAGAAAGTACTTTAAATCCAGAATGTATTTTCAAGTAAACCAAAATGTTGCATTAAAATTTCATTAGCAGTACTGGTAAATGTTCTAAGAATGTGAACCTTATAGTCGGTACGTAATCGTGCAACTAACAGGCAAGAATGTACACACACAATAACACTGTGTCGTCTGTTCACAATAACAATGCATTCGTAATTTCTGTTTAAATAAGTTCTCTTGGTTCTTGACTGGATATTTAACTTCAAACATTGTTGCATATTAACAGATTCTAAGTCTGACGTGAAGTGAAAAATTTTATGGCAAAGACTAAGTTATAAAGCAGATTATCTTTCAATAAACGGTATTACATGTGAAATGTGGTGTAAACCTTTGCTCTTCACAGTACTCAGAGTTTCAACTTGAACGTAATTATCATGCGGTATACGTCGGTAAAGAATGCTAAAATTTTTCTCAAGGCTAGCGTCTTATGTTATTTTTCTCGGAGCCAGCGGGCGCACGCGGCTGCCTGCTGTGCGAGTTATTGTCTGTCCCTTTGTTGGCGCGCGTCGTTATTGGGATTAGGAGACCTAACTTCTACAAATTCACCTTGCCGAGAAGGCCCTGCCCTGTTTAAATCCCGCCAGTTCTGATGCAATTCAGGTCTGTCGTTACGAATATATCGTCTGTCGTCTTGTCGGTAGGTTCCGTAGTTTCTTTCTTGTCCGTCACGTGGTGGAGAATTTCTCCCTGAATCGTAACTGTGCGCCGAACTGTTGCGTCTAAAGTTATTCTGTCTCCCTTGATAATAATTGTTTTGGTTCCCATATTGTCTGTTTCCATGGTAATCTCTATCATATTCATTACTATGGAAGTGCGATCTTTCTCTGTACCTATCATTACTGTGCCAGTGGTTGTCATATGGGTGGTGTCTGTTTTGGTCACGATTTGCGTTGTAAGAATAGACTTGTCGTGTCCAGTTATTGTTTCTGTCGTCACGGAATTGTGACAGATGTGACCTGTAGTGATTGTTTTCCTCTTTTCGCATCCGGCGGCTATCTGTGTCAATTTCTAATTCTTGTAGGAGTCCCTGAAAAGCTTCAATGTCGTCTTTGCAACGTCCTGCCAAAATAATATGTCGTAAATGTTCAGGCAGTTTGATTAAGCAAATGCGGATGAGTACTGAGGGGCTGTATGGGTTTGACAGGTACTGATTCTTGTGCAACATGTCTTCAAAATATTTCACAAGACTGGAGAATTCAGATTGTTCGAAATGTTTCATCATTATGATGCCATGTTTTACTCGGTCTTGTGTGGCTTGAGACCAATATGCTGAGAGGAAGGCATGGTAAAATTCTCCTTCACTCTGGCAATCGTGAATGACCGATCGCATTCTTACAGCTGGTTCATTCTCTAAGTAGCCACACATAAATTCTAATCTGTGTTCTAACGACCAGTTGGGAGGAAAACAATGAGAGAATTGATGGAGCCATGCTTGTGGATGAATGTCGTTGGCAGAATTCTTAAATGTTTTAAATTTACGTGTAGTAATGAACAGCTTATAGTCAAAATCATCATGTCGGCAAGTCGCATATCGGTCATTGTTAGGTCGTGTCGGCCGTTCCATCTCAAAATTCGGTGCACATTGCCAATTTCTTTCATAACTTCCGAACTGCCCTGTGTTATTATTTTGCGGCTTTTCCGTATTTCTAAGTCCCTCATCCCGTATTGGGGCGCGAGTGTCCTCTGAAATACGTAATTCTTGTATTACCTGTGTCAGCTGATCTTGTACTTCCCGGATTTCTCTTTGGTGTTGATTCAGATTTTGTTTCAGTTTCCTAATTTGTTCGCTCTCTTCTGTGTCATTAAAGACTACCGGTTTTGTGTCATTCAGATTATCATCTACCTTCGTAGATAAATTAGTGAACTGATCCGAAAGTTCGGCTACTTTCTCCGATAGTGTACTTATTTCCTCAGTGTGTTTTTCTGAACCAAGTTTCAGAGTATCTACTGTGTCCTTTAAGTTTTCCTGAGATTTTGAAAGTTGCGTAACCGAATCGGTAGATGCAACTGAGTCAAATTTAGCTTGCAAGGTCTCATGATTTTCATGAACAATAGTTTGCAGTTCTTTTATGGCTGCTTCGTGATTCTGTAATGCATTTTCATGCCGCAAAAAAATAGGTTGAAAATGCTCACAAATTTGTGTTTTTACGTCGTTACAGACTTTTTGACATTTCGATTCGATTTTATGTAACTCAGTAGTTAAATCTTCACGTGTTTGTTCAAGTGTGGTGTGAAGATTTTGTTCCATTGCGTCTAACTGTTCCTGTGTTTGTCTCTGGTGTTGTTCCATTGTGTCTAACTTTTGAAGATTTTGTTCCATTGTGTCTAACTTTTGTAGCTTTTGCTGTGTTTGACTCTGATTTTGTTCCATTTGTTTCTGATTTTGTTCAAGCGTTGTGTCTAACTTTTGTAGCCTTTGTCCCATTTGTTGCATTAACTGTAATAACAATGCACTGGTGTCTGAAACACGTTCCTCAGTGCTTTTCGGCGGTGAAGTTGCACCGGCAACATTCACATTTTGGCAAGCAGAAAATGTGTCTTGACTTATTTGAGAAAACGGTGAGGACCCAAAACCTGAATCTACAGTATTTGCAAAATTGTGTCCTGTCATTTCGGATTCCTGAGGCGAGCTGTTGCCGACCGATCGATCGATAATGCTTCCCTCTTCACTAATTGTTTCACTGTCCACGCCATTGTTTGCCACCCGCTCCATTTCCCTATGCACAGTTACCAAATTACTACTTTGAACATCAGTTAATTCATTACTCGGTGGCACTAACACACTGCTTTCATTTTCACTGTCATTTCTCGGTTTACTTTGGAGCCTAGTATTACGTTTTTCACACGCCATTATTGTCACAGTATTTCACGCGACAACACAGAAAAACACAATTTGAAGATCAAAAAATAAGAGAACACAGTAACATAACACTGAAAATAATATCTAGTTAATTGCAAGCGCAGCTGCGAAATACTTGGTGCAAATCTACATGCATGCCACAACTGTTTTACTGTACAACATTGAAAAACTACAACTACAAAGGAAATTCTCTCTATAATTATGCGCTGGCAATAAATAAAAACTACACTAATTACACAAACTACAAGAAAAAATCAGGAGATTCCAGTGAGGTATCCTGGCAGGGTCGCCATATGAAACGTCCCCTTTGAACATTTATACACGACTGTGCTTAAACTGACACACAATATTTTGTTAGCGCAACGCAATCTGACTTTCAATAATCCCTACAAAAGAATGGGCCCTGACTAACATTAAACTATACCTTTCACAAATCACTTACCTCACAAAAATCTTCGCTACTCAAGCTACTGCAATACAGCAAGCGCCACTACAGCCAGCTAAATAAAAGATTCAAACTATGGAAGGCACTAACTACTGATAGGGATAGTTAGCAAATGAAAGATATTAATAGAGAACAAACACTGTATTTACCTTAATAGTCATAATATATATAGCAGTTCATGACAAATTACAAAACTCCGCCATCTCTCTCCCCACATCCACCACTGCTGGCGGCTCACCTCCAACTGCGCAACGCTACGCGCTGTTCACAGCCAGCTGCCTAGCACTACAATGGCGAGTATTACAACAATGCAAAGCAGCCACAGACTGCACACAGCACAGCCAGTGATTTTCATACAGAGGTGGCGTTACCAAAAAAAACCTAAACAGCCTACTTACACCAGTACCACGGGAGATCCCATAGCCGCATCATCCATCAGCCATAAAAACGCTCAATGCACTGAAATTAAATGGAAGTGAAAGCTTGTCGAAAAAGTCTCGCCAGATGTGGATCGAAATGTTGTGAAAGCAATATCAACATATATTTCAGAGGCATTCAAGTGAATAATAAAGTTACATCAAAGCTCACCGGCAGATTATCTTTCTCGAATCGAATTCCTTTCGGCAGTTTCGCAAACTGGGTGTGCACAGTGCCCGACTGAAGACTTCAGCAGTTCTGCCTGATGCTTCATATTTCGCCATTACATAGGTCGGTGAGCTAATGGTGTTTAGTATCAGACGTAGAACCATTCCATCCTTACCGTACTTTCGGAAGCCCTTACAAGTGAGGAGCTGCTGGTGCCTTTGATTGTTTAACGCAGTTTGGTTCCCGTCAGAGTTCTTCAGAAATGCAACCATCTTCTTCGTCACGACTAACGTCACATCTTTTGTGAATTGCTTGGCAGCCATAGATCAAACTAGCCCACCTTACAAAGACATGTTTGGTGTGGACGCAGTCGATGGTCAGTGAGGTTCCTCTCGTGCACTCAAGCAGATGTGCATCGTCGATCAAAGTGTTGTCACGTAAAGTTCACACTGGCTTGAGCTGATTGATCCTAATCGTCAGAGTCTTGCCGTGAAGCAAGATGTAAACTGTGAGGACCTTGTGATAAAGAACCTTGTGAGGACCTGTGTACGGTGGCTGGGGTGCCAGCCGAACAGTATCGCCACGAAGCATGATAAAATCACAGTCAGCACTGCGTAGTGGTAGCCGGCCCTCGGAGTGCGTTGCGGCTGTTGAGGGGACACCTGAAAGCATGTTATACGCTGTTTGACACTTTCACGATGGTAGGTAAGTCCGTAGTCCGTTGCCTGGAGCATGAAGTCTGCCAATAGAGCGAGTGCTTAATCGCATGAGACCTCCGACAGGGAGGCAATAAGGTCGTTCTTGCGTGCAGAACGAATTCCCAACAGTACTCAGGGAAGGGCCTCAGTCCTGTGATCTCCGTGGCACACGAGGGCAGCTGTCAAAGTACGATGACAGCATTCGCCGAGGCCATTTCTTTTCGAGCAGTATGTGAAGCTACAAAAGTATGTATCAATAGCTGTCAGATATGGGCAGTGCCCCTACCAGGTCGAGGTGTAGATGTTGAAAGCGTCCTTTAGGTATCTCAGACTGACCAAGGGACGGCTGTGTGTAATGTCCCACTTTCCTGCATTGACAGGCTATGCATGCACGTGTCCACTCTCTGCAATCCTTTCTTTCATTAGGCCCCACAAAGCAATTCGTGACGAGTGTCACTGGTTGGATGCGAAGGTGATACAGATCGTGAAGCTGTCCAAAGATTAACTCCCACACTGTGCCGTGTGCAAGGGGACGAGTGTGATTTTGTGAAACGTCACACAAGAGGGCTTCCTCTGTGCCCAGAACAGGGCAATGTTCCAGCCGCAAGTTGGTCGTGGTGCCGTGAAGTACACCCATAAGTTGGCGTAGTCGATCTGTGCAAAGAGGACGTTGATGTACGGCGGGCAGTCGATCACAATATTTCCCATGTTGTGCAGATTCCTAACATCACTTGTGAACTGTGCCATGTAACTGAGGTGGTGGAATTATCGAGGGCATATATTTTTGGAAGGATTACGCATCGAGTCTGCTAAAGGTTGATGGTCGGTGTAGATGACGAGTAGTTTGCTTCCACATCGTCTTTGAACTGACGACCCACTTCGAACACATGGGCACGGGCCGACCACTTGCAAATAAAAACGGGAGCGGCTGGAGTATGCCCGTCACTTCTTTTGCAGAACTACCAATGAAGTCCCTCGCGTCGGTAGTAATTATCAGTTGTGTGAGGAAGTGGATGTGCTAACGTCATGGCTCTGACGAGACAGTCTTTCATTCCCTCGAAGGGGTATTGCATTTGAGGGGTCCACTGTCGCTGCCAGTAGCATTCTTGCCCTTCAGAACATCCTTGAGTGGTGCCTGAATGGTGACGGCATGAGGGAGGGGGGAATGATAGATATTAAGTGTCGCAAGAAAACGTAGCAACTAGTAGAAGTCCTGTGGTGGTGGCAGCTGGCAGATGAGGTCGTCTGTTTGCTGTGCTGTAGGGTAAATACCGTCTGCATTGACGATGTGACTGAGAAAGATGGTTTCAGGCTGCCATTTGTCATCTTTAATTACTCTGCCACTGGCAGCGAGCACGTAGAGAATTTGTGTAAGATGCAATTGGTGCACGGGAGAAGACGAGAATGTCGTCCAGGTAGGCGTAGTAAAAAGGGAGTTTGAAGAGAACAAGATCGATTGGCCGCTGCCAGGTTTGAACTGTGTTCTTAAGGCCATGTGGCCTATACATAAATTCGCAGAAACCAAAAGGTACAATAACCATAGTTTTGTGAGTGTCCTCCAGAATCATCAGTATCTGGAATTATACCTTCTTACAGTCTAATAGCTGAAAACTGATGCATCGGTAGAGTAATGTGTGAAGCCTTGTACGTTCGGTATAGGGTAACTATCAATGACTGTGCAGGCGCTAAGAGCTCTATAGCCTCCACTTAGTATCATTGTCCTGTCTTTCTTGGGCACCAACTTAACGGAGAAGCCCACGAACTATCAGAATGTCTCATGACCCCAGCCTGTAAAAGTTCATCAACTGCACCTTGTCTGATGGTAATCTTCCCGGCCTGTGATGGACAGAAGGGCCTGGGGTGGTGGTAAATTGTGGAACATTTCGTTGCAAATAGCACATAGGGTAAATAACACCTGTGGTTGCGCAGAGCGCATAGGATGACTCGGAAGTTTCAGTGGGAAGGGGGAGGGGGGGGGGCACAACAGCAGGAAGCGCATTATTGATCTTGGTCTTGTGAGTAGCCTGTGTGGATTGTGGATTAAGATGCTGCTAGGTAGGAGGCCGTTGTTGTGCTGAGATTGAACAGAGATTGTGCGGCAAAGTTGTCACTGGCGCGAGTGGATGTCGCATCTGACAACCAGCCAAGTAGCGTCATGTGGCCTTGAGTTCCTCCAACACCTGGCGGACTGCTTGATGTATAGCATTGTTTTTGTCCCACAGACATGACTCCAGGCTCATGTTGAAATAATGCAGCTAAAGTTGTTACAGTTCGACGCAGGATGCGATGCATTCTTGTAGATATCATTGATGTTCGTCAGTTGAGCCACAATGCTGAGTGTCATCTGATACAGATGTGACAGGCGTGCCGTGGCGTTGGGGGGTCATAACTGATAACGCCAGTAATGGCGCGGCCGCTGTCCTGATGGGACAGTGTACTGCAGGCCAAGTCCAGTCTTTTCTTTTTTTTTTTTTTCTTTTTTGAGTTGTCAGTCTTCTGACTGGTTTGATGTGGCATGCCACGAATTCCTCTCCTGAGCCAACTTCTTCATCTCACAGTAGCACTTGCAACCTACATCCTCAATTATTTGCTGGATGTATTCCAGCCTCTGTCTTCCTCTGCGGTTTTTACCCTCTACAGCTCCCTCTAGTACCATGGAAGTTGCTTCTTGATGTCTTAACAGATGTCGTATCATCCTGTCCCTTCATCTTGTCAGTTTTTTTCATATATTCCTTTCCTCTCCGATTCTGTGCAGAGCCTCCTCATTCCTTACCTTATCAGTACACCTAATTTTCAACATTCGTCTGTAACAACACATCTCAGATCCTTCGATTCTCTTCTGTCCCGGCTTTACCACAGTCCATGTGTCACTACCATACAATGCTGTGCTCCAAGCGTACATTCTCAGAAATTTCTTCCAGAAATTAAGGCCTATATTTGATACTAGTAGACTTCTCTTGGCCAGGAATGCCGTTTTCACTAGGGACAGTCTGCTTTTGATGTCCTGTTTGGTCTGTCCGTCATTGGTTATTTTGTTCCCCAGGTAGTCAAATTTGGTAACTTCATCTACTTTGTGACCATCAGTCCTAATGTTAAATTCCTTGCATTACTTTCGTCATTCTTCGATTTACTCTCAGTCTATATTCTGTAATCATTAGACTCTTCATTCCATACAACAGATCACGTAATACTTCTTCACTTTCATTGAGGATAGCAATGTCATCAGCGAATCTTATCACTGATATCCTTTCACCTTGAATTTTAATTCCACTCTTGAACCTTTCTTTCATTTCCATCATTGCTTCTTCAATGTATAGATTGAACAGTAGGGGCAAAATACTACATCCATGACTTATACCCTTTTTAATACGAACACTTCGTTCTTGGTCTTCCGCTCTTATTATTCACTCTTGGTTCTTGTCCATATTGTATATTACTCACCTCTCCCTATAGTTTACCCCTATTTTCCTCAGAATTTCGAACATCTTGCATCAAGAATGAGATTTTCACTCTGCAGTGGAGTGTGCGCTATTATGAAACTTCCTGGCAGATTAAAACTGTGTGCCCGACCGAGACTCGAACTCGGGACCGTTGCCTTTCGCGGGCAAGTGCTCTACCAACTGAGCTACCGAAGCACGACTCACGCTCGGCCCTCACATCTTTACTTCTGGAAACATCCACCAGGCTGTGGCTAAGCCATGTCTCCGCAATATCCTTTCTTTCAGGAGTGCTAGCTCTGCAAGGTTTGCAGGAGAGCTTCTGTAAAGTTTGGAAGGTAGGAGACGAGGCAAAGGTCCCGAGTTCGAGTCTCGGTCGGGCACACAGTTTTAATCTGCCAGGAAGTTTCATATCAGCGCACACTCCGCTGCAGAGTGAAAATCTCATTCTGGAAACATCCCCCAGGCTGTGGCTAAGCCATGTCTCCGCAATATCCTTTCTTTCAGGAGTGCTAGTTCTGCAAGGTTCGCAGGAGAGCTTCTGTAAAGTTTGGAAGGTAGGAGACGAGATACTGGCAGAAGTAAAGCTGTGAGGGCCGAGCGTGAGTCGTGCTTCGGTAGCTCAGTTGGTAGAGCACTTGCCCGCGAAAGGCAACGGTCCCGAGTTCGAGTCTCGGTCGGGCACACAGTTTTAATCTGCCAGGAAGTTTCATATCAGCGCACACTCCGCTGCAGAGTGAAAATCTCATTCTGGAAACATCCCCCAGGCTGTGGCTAAGCCATGTCTCCGCAATATCCTTTCTTTCAGGAGTGCTAGTTCTGCAAGGTTCGCAGGAGAGCTTCTGTAAAGTTTCGAACGTAGGAGACGAGATACTGGCAGAAGTAAAGCTGTGAGGCCCGAGCGTGAGTCGTGCTTCGGTAGCTCAGTTGGTAGAGCACTTGCCCGCGAAAGGCAACGGTCCCGAGTTCGAGTCTCGGTCGGGCACACAGTTTTAATCTGCCAGGAA
This sequence comes from Schistocerca nitens, assembly GCF_023898315.1. Classification (NCBI taxonomy): domain Eukaryota; kingdom Metazoa; phylum Arthropoda; class Insecta; order Orthoptera; family Acrididae; genus Schistocerca; species Schistocerca nitens. The sequence continues at coordinate 482,139,907 of NC_064614.1, read as the reverse complement.
GTTTCATATCAGCGCGCACTCCGCTGCAGAGTGAAAATCTTATTCTGGAAACATCCCCCAGGCTGTGGCTAAGCCATGTCTCCGCAATATCCTTTCTTTCAGGAGTGCTAGTTCTGCAAGGTTCGCAGGAGAGCTTCTGTAAAGTTTGGAAGGTAGGAGACGAGATACTGGCAGAAGTAAAGCTGTGAGGGCCGAGCGTGAGTCGTGCTTCGGTAGCTCAGTTGGTAGAGCACTTGCCCGCGAAAGGCAAAGGTCCCGAGTTCGAGTCTCGGTCGGGCACACAGTTTTAATCTGCCAGGAAGTTTCATATCAGCGCACACTCCGCTGCAGAGTGAAAATCTCATTCTGGAAACATCCCCCAGGCTGTGGCTAAGCCATGTCTCCGCAATATCCTTTCTTTCAGGAGTGCTAATTCTGCAAGGTTCGCAGGAGAGCTTCTGTAAAGTTTGGAAGGTAGGAGACGAGATACTGGCAGAAGTAAAGCTGTGAGGGCCGAGCGTGAGTCGTGCTTCGGTAGCTCAGTTGGTAGAGCACTTGCCCGCGAAAGGCAAAGGTCCCGAGTTCGAGTCTCGGTCGGGCACACAGTTTTAATCTGCCAGGAAGTTTCATATCAGCGCACACTCCGCTGCAGAGTGAAAATCTTATCCTGGAAACATCCCCCAGGCTGTGGCTAAGCCATGTCTCCGCAATATCCTTTCTTTCAGGAGTGCTAGTTCTGCAAGGTTCGCAGGAGAGCTTCTGTAAAGTTTGGAAGGTAGGAGACGAGATACTGGCAGAAGTAAAGCTGTGAGGGCCGAGCGTGAGTCGTGCTTCGGTAGCTCAGTTGGTAGAGCACTTGCCCGCGAAAGGCAAAGGTCCCGAGTTCGAGTCTCGGTCGGGCACACAGTTTTAATCTGCCAGGAAGTTTCATATCAGCGCACACTCCGCTGCAGAGTGAAAATCTCATTCTGGAAACATCCCCCAGGCTGTGGCTAAGCCATGTCTCCGCAATATCCTTTCTTTCAGGAGTGCTAGTTCTGCAAGGTTCGCAGGAGAGCTTCTGTAAAGTTTGGAAGGTAGGAGACGAGATACTGGCAGAAGTAAAGCTGTGAGGGCCGAGCGTGAGTCGTGCTTCGGTAGCTCAGTTGGTAGAGCACTTGCCCGCGAAAGGCAAAGGTCCCGAGTTCGAGTCTCGGTCGGGCACACAGTTTTAATCTGCCAGGAAGTTTCATATCAGCGCACACTCCGCTGCAGAGTGAAAATCTCATTCTGGAAACATCCCCCAGGCTGTGGCTAAGCCATGTCTCCGCAATATCCTTTCTTTCAGGAGTGCTAATTCTGAAAGGTTCGCAGGAGAGCTTCTGTAAAGTTTGGAAGGTAGGAGACGAGATATTGGCAGAAGTAAAGCTGTGAGGGCCGAGCGTGAGTCGTGCTTTGGTAGCTCAGTTGGTAGAGCACTTGCCCGCGAAAGACAAAGGTCCCGAGTTCGAGTCTCGGTCGGGCACACAGTTTTAATCTGCCAGGAAGTTTCATATCAGCGCACACTCCGCTGCAGAGTGAAAATCTCATTCTGGAAACATCCCCCAGGCTGTGGCTAAGCCATGTCTCCGCAATATCCTTTCTTTCAGGAGTGCTAATTCTGCAAGGTTCGCAGGAGAGCTTCTGTAAAGTTTGGAACGTAGGAGACGAGATACTGGCAGAAGTAAAGATGTGAGGGCCGAGCGTGAGTCGTGCTTCGGTAGCTCAGTTGGTAGAGCACTTGCCCGCGAAAGGCAAAGGTCCCGAGTTCGAATCTCGGTCGGGCACACAGTTTTAATCTGCCAGGAAGTTTCATATCAGCGCACACTCCGCTGCAGAGTGAAAATCTTATTCTGGAAACATCCCCCAGGCTGTGGCTAAGCCATGTCTCCGCAATATCCTTTCTTTCAGGAGTGCTAGTTCTGCAAGGTTTGCAGGAGAGCTTCTGTAAAGTTTGGAAGGTAGGAGACGCGATACTGGCAGAAGTAAAGCTGTGAGGGACGAGCGTGAGTCGTGCTTCGGTAGCTCAGTTGGTAGAGCACTTGCCCGCGAAAGGCAAAGGTCCCGAGTTCGAGTCTCGGTCGGGCACACAGTTTTAATCTGCCAGGAAGTTTCATATCAGCGCACACTCCGCTGCAGAGTGAAAATCTCATTCTGGAAACATCCCCCAGGCTGTGGCTAAGCCATGTCTCCGCAATATCCTTTCTTTCAGGAGTGCTAATTCTGCAAGGTTCGCAGGAGAGCTTCTGTAAAGTTTGGAAGGTAGGAGACGAGATACTGGCAGAAGTAAAGCTGTGAGGGCCGAGCGTGAGTCGTGCTTCGGTAGCTCAGTTGGTAGAGCACTTGCCCGCGAAAGGCAAAGGTCCCGAGTTCGAGTCTCGGTCGGGCACACAGTTTTAATCTGCCAGGAAGTTTCATATCAGCGCACACTCCGCTGCAGAGTGAAAATCTCATTCTGGAAACATCCCCCAGGCTGTGGCTAAGCCATGTCTCCGCAATATCCTTTCTTTCAGGAGTGCTAATTCTGCAAGGTTCGCAGGAGAGCTTCTGTAAAGTTTGGAACGTAGGAGACGAGATACTGGCAGAAGTAAAGATGTGAGGGACGAGCGTGAGTCGTGCTTCGGTAGCTCAGTTGGTAGAGCACTTGCCCGCGAAAGGCAAAGGTCCCGAGTTCGAGTCTCGGTCGGGCACACAGTTTTAATCTGCCAGGAAGTTTCATATCAGCGCACACTCCGCTGCAGAGTGAAAATCTTATTCTGGAAACATCCCCCAGGCTGTGGCTAAGCCATGTCTCCGCAATATCCTTTCTTTCAGGAGTGCTAGTTCTGCAAGGTTTGCAGGAGAGCTTCTGTAAAGTTTGGAAGGTAGGAGACGAGATATTGGCAGAAGTAAAGCTGTGAGGGCCGAGCGTGAGTCGTGCTTTGGTAGCTCAGTTGGTAGAGCACTTGCCCGCGAAAGACAAAGGTCCCGAGTTCGAGTCTCGGTCGGGCACACAGTTTTAATCTGCCAGGAAGTTTCATATCAGCGCACACTCCGCTGCAGAGTGAAAATCTCATTCTGGAAACATCCCCCAGGCTGTGGCTAAGCCATGTCTCCGCAATATCCTTTCTTTCAGGAGTGCTAATTCTGCAAGGTTCGCAGGAGAGCTTCTGTAAAGTTTGGAACGTAGGAGACGAGATACTGGCAGAAGTAAAGATGTGAGGGCCGAGCGTGAGTCGTGCTTCGGTAGCTCAGTTGGTAGAGCACTTGCCCGCGAAAGGCAAAGGTCCCGAGTTCGAGTCTCGGTCGGGCACACAGTTTTAATCTGCCAGGAAGTTTCATATCAGCGCACACTCCGCTGCAGAGTGAAAATCTTATTCTGGAAACATCCCCCAGGCTGTGGCTAAGCCATGTCTCCGCAATATCCTTTCTTTCAGGAGTGCTAGTTCTGCAAGGTTTGCAGGAGAGCTTCTGTAAAGTTTGGAAGGTAGGAGACGCGATACTGGCAGAAGTAAAGCTGTGAGGGCCGAGCGTGAGTCGTGCTTCGGTAGCTCAGTTGGTAGAGCACTTGCCCGCGAAAGGCAACGGTCCCGAGTTCGAGTCTCGGTCGGGCACACAGTTTTAATCTGCCAGGAAGTTTCATATCAGCGCACACTCCGCTGCAGAGTGAAAATCTCATTCTGGAAACATCCCCCAGGCTGTGGCTAAGCCATGTCTCCGCAATATCCTTTCTTTCAGGAGTGCTAGTTCTGCAAGGTTCGCAGGAGAGCTTCTGTAAAGTTTGGAAGGTAGGAGACGAGATACTGGCAGAAGTAAAGCTGTGAGGGCCGAGCGTGAGTCGTGCTTCGGTAGCTCAGTTGGTAGAGCACTTGCCCGCGAAAGGCAAAGGTCCCGAGTTCGAGTCTCGGTCGGGCACACAGTTTTAATCTGCCAGGAAGTTTCATATCAGCGCACACTCCGCTGCAGAGTGAAAATCTCATTGTGGAAACATCCCCCAGGCTGTGGCTAAGCCATGTCTCCGCAATATCCTTTCTTTCAGGAGTGCTAATTCTGCAAGGTTCGCAGGAGAGCTTCTGTAAAGTTTGGAAGGTAGGAGACGAGATACTGGCAGAAGTAAAGCTGTGAGGGCCGAGCGTGAGTCGTGCTTCGGTAGCTCAGTTGGTAGAGCACTTGCCCGCGAAAGGCAAAGGTCCCGAGTTCGAGTCTCGGTCGGGCACACAGTTTTAATCTGCCAGGAAGTTTCATATCAGCGCACACTCCGCTGCAGAGTGAAAATCTTATCCTGGAAACATCCCCCAGGCTGTGGCTAAGCCATGTCTCCGCAATATCCTTTCTTTCAGGAGTGCTAGTTCTGCAAGGTTCGCAGGAGAGCTTCTGTAAAGTTTGGAACGTAGGAGACGAGATACTGGCAGAAGTAAAGCTGTGAGGGCCGAGCGTGAGTCGTGCTTCGGTAGCTCAGTTGGTAGAGCACTTGCCCGCGAAAGGCAAAGGTCCCGAGTTCGAGTCTCGGTCGGGCACACAGTTTTAATCTGCCAGGAAGTTTCATATCAGCGCACACTCCGCTGCAGAGTGAAAATCTCATTCTGGAAACATCCCCCAGGCTGTGGCTAAGCCATGTCTCCGCAATATCCTTTCTTTCAGGAGTGCTAGTTCTGCAAGGTTCGCAGGAGAGCTTCTGTAAAGTTTGGAAGGTAGGAGACGAGATACTGGCAGAAGTAAAGCTGTGAGGGCCGAGCGTGAGTCGTGCTTCGGTAGCTCAGTTGGTAGAGCACTTGCCCGCGAAAGGCAAAGGTCCCGAGTTCGAGTCTCGGTCGGGCACACAGTTTTAATCTGCCAGGAAGTTTCATATCAGCGCACACTCCGCTGCAGAGTGAAAATCTCATTGTGGAAACATCCCCCAGGCTGTGGCTAAGCCATGTCTCCGCAATATCCTTTCTTTCAGGAGTGCTAATTCTGAAAGGTTCGCAGGAGAGCTTCTGTAAAGTTTGGAAGGTAGGAGACGAGATATTGGCAGAAGTAAAGCTGTGAGGGCCGAGCGTGAGTCGTGCTTTGGTAGCTCAGTTGGTAGAGCACTTGCCCGCGAAAGACAAAGGTCCCGAGTTCGAGTCTCGGTCGGGCACACAGTTTTAATCTGCCAGGAAGTTTCATATCAGCGCACACTCCGCTGCAGAGTGAAAATCTCATTCTGGAAACATCCCCCAGGCTGTGGCTAAGCCATGTCTCCGCAATATCCTTTCTTTCAGGAGTGCTAATTCTGCAAGGTTCGCAGGAGAGCTTCTGTAAAGTTTGGAACGTAGGAGACGAGATACTGGCAGAAGTAAAGATGTGAGGGCCGAGCGTGAGTCGTGCTTCGGTAGCTCAGTTGGTAGAGCACTTGCCCGCGAAAGGCAAAGGTCCCGAGTTCGAATCTCGGTCGGGCACACAGTTTTAATCTGCCAGGAAGTTTCATATCAGCGCACACTCCGCTGCAGAGTGAAAATCTTATTCTGGAAACATCCCCCAGGCTGTGGCTAAGCCATGTCTCCGCAATATCCTTTCTTTCAGGAGTGCTAGTTCTGCAAGGTTTGCAGGAGAGCTTCTGTAAAGTTTGGAAGGTAGGAGACGCGATACTGGCAGAAGTAAAGCTGTGAGGGACGAGCGTGAGTCGTGCTTCGGTAGCTCAGTTGGTAGAGCACTTGCCCGCGAAAGGCAAAGGTCCCGAGTTCGAGTCTCGGTCGGGCACACAGTTTTAATCTGCCAGGAAGTTTCATATCAGCGCACACTCCGCTGCAGAGTGAAAATCTCATTCTGGAAACATCCCCCAGGCTGTGGCTAAGCCATGTCTCCGCAATATCCTTTCTTTCAGGAGTGCTAATTCTGCAAGGTTCGCAGGAGAGCTTCTGTAAAGTTTGGAAGGTAGGAGACGAGATACTGGCAGAAGTAAAGCTGTGAGGGCCGAGCGTGAGTCGTGCTTCGGTAGCTCAGTTGGTAGAGCACTTGCCCGCGAAAGGCAAAGGTCCCGAGTTCGAGTCTCGGTCGGGCACACAGTTTTAATCTGCCAGGAAGTTTCATATCAGCGCACACTCCGCTGCAGAGTGAAAATCTCATTCTGGAAACATCCCCCAGGCTGTGGCTAAGCCATGTCTCCGCAATATCCTTTCTTTCAGGAGTGCTAATTCTGCAAGGTTCGCAGGAGAGCTTCTGTAAAGTTTGGAACGTAGGAGACGAGATACTGGCAGAAGTAAAGATGTGAGGGACGAGCGTGAGTCGTGCTTCGGTAGCTCAGTTGGTAGAGCACTTGCCCGCGAAAGGCAAAGGTCCCGAGTTCGAATCTCGGTCGGGCACACAGTTTTAATCTGCCAGGAAGTTTCATATCAGCGCACACTCCGCTGCAGAGTGAAAATCTCATTCTGGAAACATCCCCCAGGCTGTGGCTAAGCCATGTCTCCGCAATATCCTTTCTTTCAGGAGTGCTAATTCTGCAAGGTTCGCAGGAGAGCTTCTGTAAAGTTTGGAAGGTAGGAGACGAGATATTGGCAGAAGTAAAGCTGTGAGGGCCGAGCGTGAGTCGTGCTTTGGTAGCTCAGTTGGTAGAGCACTTGCCCGCGAAAGACAAAGGTCCCGAGTTCGAGTCTCGGTCGGGCACACAGTTTTAATCTGCCAGGAAGTTTCATATCAGCGCACACTCCGCTGCAGAGTGAAAATCTCATTCTGGAAACATCCCCCAGGCTGTGGCTAAGCCATGTCTCCGCAATATCCTTTCTTTCAGGAGTGCTAATTCTGCAAGGTTCGCAGGAGAGCTTCTGTAAAGTTTGGAACGTAGGAGACGAGATACTGGCAGAAGTAAAGATGTGAGGGCCGAGCGTGAGTCGTGCTTCGGTAGCTCAGTTGGTAGAGCACTTGCCCGCGAAAGGCAAAGGTCCCGAGTTCGAGTCTCGGTCGGGCACACAGTTTTAATCTGCCAGGAAGTTTCATATCAGCGCACACTCCGCTGCAGAGTGAAAATCTTATTCTGGAAACATCCCCCAGGCTGTGGCTAAGCCATGTCTCCGCAATATCCTTTCTTTCAGGAGTGCTAGTTCTGCAAGGTTTGCAGGAGAGCTTCTGTAAAGTTTGGAAGGTAGGAGACGCGATACTGGCAGAAGTAAAGCTGTGAGGGCCGAGCGTGAGTCGTGCTTCGGTAGCTCAGTTGGTAGAGCACTTGCCCGCGAAAGGCAACGGTCCCGAGTTCGAGTCTCGGTCGGGCACACAGTTTTAATCTGCCAGGAAGTTTCATATCAGCGCACACTCCGCTGCAGAGTGAAAATCTCATTCTGGAAACATCCCCCAGGCTGTGGCTAAGCCATGTCTCCGCAATATCCTTTCTTTCAGGAGTGCTAATTCTGCAAGGTTCGCAGGAGAGCTTCTGTAAAGTTTGGAAGGTAGGAGACGAGATACTGGCAGAAGTAAAGCTGTGAGGGCCGAGCGTGAGTCGTGCTTCGGTAGCTCAGTTGGTAGAGCACTTGCCCGCGAAAGGCAAAGGTCCCGAGTTCGAGTCTCGGTCGGGCACACAGTTTTAATCTGCCAGGAAGTTTCATATCAGCGCACACTCCGCTGCAGAGTGAAAATCTCATTCTGGAAACATCCCCCAGGCTGTGGCTAAGCCATGTCTCCGCAATATCCTTTCTTTCAGGAGTGCTAATTCTGCAAGGTTCGCAGGAGAGCTTCTGTAAAGTTTGGAAGGTAGGAGACGAGATACTGGCAGAAGTAAAGCTGTGAGGGCCGAGCGTGAGTCGTGCTTCGGTAGCTCAGTTGGTAGAGCACTTGCCCGCGAAAGGCAAAGGTCCCGAGTTCGAGTCTCGGTCGGGCACACAGTTTTAATCTGCCAGGAAGTTTCATATCAGCGCACACTCCGCTGCAGAGTGAAAATCTCATTCTGGAAACATCCCCCAGGCTGTGGCTAAGCCATGTCTCCGCAATATCCTTTCTTTCAGGAGTGCTAGTTCTGCAAGGTTCGCAGGAGAGCTTCTGTAAAGTTTGGAAGGTAGGAGACGAGATACTGGCAGAAGTAAAGCTGTGAGGGCCGAGCGTGAGTCGTGCTTCGGTAGCTCAGTTGGTAGAGCACTTGCCCGCGAAAGGCAACGGTCCCGAGTTCGAGTCTCGGTCGGGCACACAGTTTTAATCTGCCAGGAAGTTTCATATCAGCGCACACTCCGCTGCAGAGTGAAAATCTCATTCTGGAAACATCCCCCAGGCTGTGGCTAAGCCATGTCTCCGCAATATCCTTTCTTTCAGGAGTGCTAGTTCTGCAAGGTTCGCAGGAGAGCTTCTGTAAAGTTTGGAAGGTAGGAGACGAGATACTGGAAGAAGTAAAGCTGTGAGGGCCGAGCGTGAGTCGTGCTTCGGTAGCTCAGTTGGTAGAGCACTTGCCCGCGAAAGTCAAAGTTCCCGAGTTCGAGTCTCGGTCGGGCACACAGTTTTAATCTGCCAGGAAGTTTCATATCAGCGCACACTCCGCTGCAGAGTGAAAATCTCATTGTGGAAACATCCCCCAGGCTGTGGCTAAGCCATGTCTCCGCAATATCCTTTCTTTCAGGAGTGCTAATTCTGCAAGGTTCGCAGGAGAGCTTCTGTAAAGTTTGGAAGGTAGGAGACGAGATACTGGCAGAAGTAAAGCTGTGAGGGCCGAGCGTGAGTCGTGCTTCGGTAGCTCAGTTGGTAGAGCACTTGCCCGCGAAAGGCAAAGGTCCCGAGTTCGAGTCTCGGTCGGGCACACAGTTTTAATCTGCCAGGAAGTTTCATATCAGCGCACACTCCGCTGCAGAGTGAAAATCTTATCCTGGAAACATCCCCCAGGCTGTGGCTAAGCCATGTCTCCGCAATATCCTTTCTTTCAGGAGTGCTAGTTCTGCAAGGTTCGCAGGAGAGCTTCTGTAAAGTTTGGAAGGTAGGAGACGAGATACTGGCAGAAGTAAAGCTGTGAGGGCCGAGCGTGAGTCGTGCTTCGGTAGCTCAGTTGGTAGAGCACTTGCCCGCGAAAGGCAAAGGTCCCGAGTTCGAGTCTCGGTCGGGCACACAGTTTTAATCTGCCAGGAAGTTTCATATCAGCGCACACTCCGCTGCAGAGTGAAAATCTCATTCTGGAAACATCCCCCAGGCTGTGGCTAAGCCATGTCTCCGCAATATCCTTTCTTTCAGGAGTGCTAGTTCTGCAAGGTTCGCAGGAGAGCTTCTGTAAAGTTTGGAAGGTAGGAGACGAGATACTGGCAGAAGTAAAGCTGTGAGGGCCGAGCGTGAGTCGTGCTTCGGTAGCTCAGTTGGTAGAGCACTTGCCCGCGAAAGGCAAAGGTCCCGAGTTCGAGTCTCGGTCGGGCACACAGTTTTAATCTGCCAGGAAGTTTCATATCAGCGCACACTCCGCTGCAGAGTGAAAATCTCATTGTGGAAACATCCCCCAGGCTGTGGCTAAGCCATGTCTCCGCAATATCCTTTCTTTCAGGAGTGCTAATTCTGCAAGGTTCGCAGGAGAGCTTCTGTAAAGTTTGGAAGGTAGGAGACGAGATATTGGCAGAAGTAAAGCTGTGAGGGCCGAGCGTGAGTCGTGCTTTGGTAGCTCAGTTGGTAGAGCACTTGCCCGCGAAAGACAAAGGTCCCGAGTTCGAGTCTCGGTCGGGCACACAGTTTTAATCTGCCAGGAAGTTTCATATCAGCGCACACTCCGCTGCAGAGTGAAAATCTCATTCTGGAAACATCCCCCAGGCTGTGGCTAAGCCATGTCTCCGCAATATCCTTTCTTTCAGGAGTGCTAATTCTGCAAGGTTCGCAGGAGAGCTTCTGTAAAGTTTGGAACGTAGGAGACGAGATACTGGCAGAAGTAAAGATGTGAGGGCCGAGCGTGAGTCGTGCTTCGGTAGCTCAGTTGGTAGAGCACTTGCCCGCGAAAGGCAAAGGTCCCGAGTTCGAATCTCGGTCGGGCACACAGTTTTAATCTGCCAGGAAGTTTCATATCAGCGCACACTCCGCTGCAGAGTGAAAATCTTATTCTGGAAACATCCCCCAGGCTGTGGCTAAGCCATGTCTCCGCAATATCCTTTCTTTCAGGAGTGCTAGTTCTGCAAGGTTTGCAGGAGAGCTTCTGTAAAGTTTGGAAGGTAGGAGACGCGATACTGGCAGAAGTAAAGCTGTGAGGGACGAGCGTGAGTCGTGCTTCGGTAGCTCAGTTGGTAGAGCACTTGCCCGCGAAAGGCAAAGGTCCCGAGTTCGAGTCTCGGTCGGGCACACAGTTTTAATCTGCCAGGAAGTTTCATATCAGCGCACACTCCGCTGCAGAGTGAAAATCTCATTCTGGAAACATCCCCCAGGCTGTGGCTAAGCCATGTCTCCGCAATATCCTTTCTTTCAGGAGTGCTAATTCTGCAAGGTTCGCAGGAGAGCTTCTGTAAAGTTTGGAAGGTAGGAGACGAGATACTGGCAGAAGTAAAGCTGTGAGGGCCGAGCGTGAGTCGTGCTTCGGTAGCTCAGTTGGTAGAGCACTTGCCCGCGAAAGGCAAAGGTCCCGAGTTCGAGTCTCGGTCGGGCACACAGTTTTAATCTGCCAGGAAGTTTCATATCAGCGCACACTCCGCTGCAGAGTGAAAATCTCATTCTGGAAACATCCCCCAGGCTGTGGCTAAGCCATGTCTCCGCAATATCCTTTCTTTCAGGAGTGCTAATTCTGCAAGGTTCGCAGGAGAGCTTCTGTAAAGTTTGGAACGTAGGAGACGAGATACTGGCAGAAGTAAAGATGTGAGGGACGAGCGTGAGTCGTGCTTCGGTAGCTCAGTTGGTAGAGCACTTGCCCGCGAAAGGCAAAGGTCCCGAGTTCGAATCTCGGTCGGGCACACAGTTTTAATCTGCCAGGAAGTTTCATATCAGCGCACACTCCGCTGCAGAGTGAAAATCTCATTCTGGAAACATCCCCCAGGCTGTGGCTAAGCCATGTCTCCGCAATATCCTTTCTTTCAGGAGTGCTAATTCTGCAAGGTTCGCAGGAGAGCTTCTGTAAAGTTTGGAAGGTAGGAGACGAGATACTGGCAGAAGTAAAGCTGTGAGGGCCGAGCGTGAGTCGTGCTTCGGTAGCTCAGTTGGTAGAGCACTTGCCCGCGAAAGGCAAAGGTCCCGAGTTCGAGTCTCGGTCGGGCACACAGTTTTAATCTGCCAGGAAGTTTCATATCAGCGCACACTCCGCTGCAGAGTGAAAATCTCATTCTGGAAACATCCCCCAGGCTGTGGCTAAGCCATGTCTCCGCAATATCCTTTCTTTCAGGAGTGCTAATTCTGCAAGGTTCGCAGGAGAGCTTCTGTAAAGTTTGGAAGGTAGGAGACGAGATACTGGCAGAAGTAAAGCTGTGAGGGCCGAGCGTGAGTCGTGCTTCGGTAGCTCAGTTGGTAGAGCACTTGCCCGCGAAAGGCAAAGGTCCCGAGTTCGAGTCTCGGTCGGGCACACAGTTTTAATCTGCCAGGAAGTTTCATATCAGCGCACACTCCGCTGCAGAGTGAAAATCTCATTGTGGAAACATCCCCCAGGCTGTGGCTAAGCCATGTCTCCGCAATATCCTTTCTTTCAGGAGTGCTAATTCTGCAAGGTTCGCAGGAGAGCTTCTGTAAAGTTTGGAAGGTAGGAGACGAGATATTGGCAGAAGTAAAGCTGTGAGGGCCGAGCGTGAGTCGTGCTTTGGTAGCTCAGTTGGTAGAGCACTTGCCCGCGAAAGACAAAGGTCCCGAGTTCGAGTCTCGGTCGGGCACACAGTTTTAATCTGCCAGGAAGTTTCATATCAGCGCACACTCCGCTGCAGAGTGAAAATCTCATTCTGGAAACATCCCCCAGGCTGTGGCTAAGCCATGTCTCCGCAATATCCTTTCTTTCAGGAGTGCTAATTCTGCAAGGTTCGCAGGAGAGCTTCTGTAAAGTTTGGAACGTAGGAGACGAGATACTGGCAGAAGTAAAGATGTGAGGGCCGAGCGTGAGTCGTGCTTCGGTAGCTCAGTTGGTAGAGCACTTGCCCGCGAAAGGCAAAGGTCCCGAGTTCGAGTCTCGGTCGGGCACACAGTTTTAATCTGCCAGGAAGTTTCATATCAGCGCACACTCCGCTGCAGAGTGAAAATCTTATTCTGGAAACATCCCCCAGGCTGTGGCTAAGCCATGTCTCCGCAATATCCTTTCTTTCAGGAGTGCTAGTTCTGCAAGGTTTGCAGGAGAGCTTCTGTAAAGTTTGGAAGGTAGGAGACGCGATACTGGCAGAAGTAAAGCTGTGAGGGCCGAGCGTGAGTCGTGCTTCGGTAGCTCAGTTGGTAGAGCACTTGCCCGCGAAAGGCAACGGTCCCGAGTTCGAGTCTCGGTCGGGCACACAGTTTTAATCTGCCAGGAAGTTTCATATCAGCGCACACTCCGCTGCAGAGTGAAAATCTCATTCTGGAAACATCCCCCAGGCTGTGGCTAAGCCATGTCTCCGCAATATCCTTTCTTTCAGGAGTGCTAATTCTGCAAGGTTCGCAGGAGAGCTTCTGTAAAGTTTGGAAGGTAGGAGACGAGATACTGGCAGAAGTAAAGCTGTGAGGGCCGAGCGTGAGTCGTGCTTCGGTAGCTCAGTTGGTAGAGCACTTGCCCGCGAAAGGCAAAGGTCCCGAGTTCGAGTCTCGGTCGGGCACACAGTTTTAATCTGCCAGGAAGTTTCATATCAGCGCACACTCCGCTGCAGAGTGAAAATCTCATTCTGGAAACATCCCCCAGGCTGTGGCTAAGCCATGTCTCCGCAATATCCTTTCTTTCAGGAGTGCTAATTCTGCAAGGTTCGCAGGAGAGCTTCTGTAAAGTTTGGAACGTAGGAGACGAGATACTGGCAGAAGTAAAGATGTGAGGGACGAGCGTGAGTCGTGCTTCGGTAGCTCAGTTGGTAGAGCACTTGCCCGCGAAAGGCAAAGGTCCCGAGTTCGAATCTCGGTCGGGCACACAGTTTTAATCTGCCAGGAAGTTTCATATCAGCGCACACTCCGCTGCAGAGTGAAAATCTCATTCTGGAAACATCCCCCAGGCTGTGGCTAAGCCATGTCTCCGCAATATCCTTTCTTTCAGGAGTGCTAATTCTGCAAGGTTCGCAGGAGAGCTTCTGTAAAGTTTGGAACGTAGGAGACGAGATACTGGCAGAAGTAAAGCTGTGAGGGCCGAGCGTGAGTCGTGCTTCGGTAGCTCAGTTGGTAGAGCACTTGCCCGCGAAAGGCAAAGGTCCCAAGTTCGAGTCTCGGTCGGGCACACAGTTTTAATCTGCCAGGAAGTTTCATATCAGCGCACACTCCGCTGCAGAGTGAAAATCTCATTCTGGAAACATCCCCCAGGCTGTGGCTAAGCCATGTCTCCGCAATATCCTTTCTTTCAGGAGTGCTAATTCTGCAAGGTTCGCAGGAGAGCTTCTGTAAAGTTTGGAAGGTAGGAGACGAGATACTGGCAGAAGTAAAGCTGTGAGGGCCGAGCGTGTGTCGTGCTTCGGTAGCTCAGTTGGTAGAGCACTTGCCCGCGAAAGGCAAAGGTCCCGAGTTCGAGTCTCGGTCGGGCACACAGTTTTAATCTGCCAGGAAGTTTCATATCAGCGCACACTCCGCTGCAGAGTGAAAATCTCATTCTGGAAACATCCCCCAGGCTGTGGCTAAGCCATGTCTCCGCAATATCCTTTCTTTCAGGAGTGCTAATTCTGCAAGGTTCGCAGGAGAGCTTCTGTAATGTTTGGAAGGTAGGAGACGAGATACTGGCAGAAGTAAAGCTGTGAGGGCCGAGCGTGAGTCGTGCTTCGGTAGCTCAGTTGGTAGAGCACTTGCCCGCGAAAGGCAAAGGTCCCGAGTTCGAGTCTCGGTCGGGCACACAGTTTTAATCTGCCAGGAAGTTTCATATCAGCGCACACTCCGCTGCAGAGTGAAAATCTCATTCTGGAAACATCCCCCAGGCTGTGGCTAAGCCATGTCTCCGCAATATCCTTTCTTTCAGGAGTGCTAGTTCTGCAAGGTTCGCAGGAGAGCTTCTGTAAAGTTTGGAAGGTAGGAGACGAGATACTGGCAGAAGTAAAGCTGTGAGGGCCGAGCGTGAGTCGTGCTTCGGTAGCTCAGTTGGTAGAGCACTTGCCCGCGAAAGGCAAAGGTCCCAAGTTCGAGTCTCGGTCGGGCACACAGTTTTAATCTGCCAGGAAGTTTCATATCAGCGCACACTCCGCTGCAGAGTGAAAATCTCATTGTGGAAACATCCCCCAGGCTGTGGCTAAGCCATGTCTCCGCAATATCCTTTCTTTCAGGAGTGCTAATTCTGAAAGGTTCGCAGGAGAGCTTCTGTAAAGTTTGGAAGGTAGGAGACGAGATATTGGCAGAAGTAAAGCTGTGAGGGCCGAGCGTGAGTCGTGCTTTGGTAGCTCAGTTGGTAGAGCACTTGCCCGCGAAAGGCAAAGGTCCCGAGTTCGAGTCTCGGTCGGGCACACAGTTTTAATCTGCCAGGAAGTTTCATATCAGCGCACACTCCGCTGCAGAGTGTAAATCTCATTCTGGAAACATCCCCCAGGCTGTGGCTAAGCCATGTCTCCGCAATATCCTTTCTTTCAGGAGTGCTAATTCTGCAAGGTTCGCAGGAGAGCTTCTGTAAAGTTTGGAACGTAGGAGACGAGATACTGGCAGAAGTAAAGATGTGAGGGCCGAGCGTGAGTCGTGCTTCGGTAGCTCAGTTGGTAGAGCACTTGCCCGCGAAAGGCAAAGGTCCCGAGTTCGAGTCTCGGTCGGGCACACAGTTTTAATCTGCCAGGAAGTTTCATATCAGCGCACACTCCGCTGCAGAGTGAAAATCTCATTCTGGAAACATCCCCCAGGCTGTGGCTAAGCCATGTCTCCGCAATATCCTTTCTTTCAGGAGTGCTAATTCTGCAAGGTTCGCAGGAGAGCTTCTGTAAAGTTTGGAACGTAGGAGACGAGATACTGGCAGAAGTAAAGATGTGAGGGACGAGCGTGAGTCGTGCTTCGGTAGCTCAGTTGGTAGAGCACTTGCCCGCGAAAGGCAAAGGTCCCGAGTTCGAATCTCGGTCGGGCACACAGTTTTAATCTGCCAGGAAGTTTCATATCAGCGCACACTCCGCTGCAGAGTGAAAATCTCATTCTGGAAACATCCCCCAGGCTGTGGCTAAGCCATGTCTCCGCAATATCCTTTCTTTCAGGACTGCTAATTCTGCAAGGTTCGCAGGAGAGCTTCTGTAAAGTTTGGAACGTAGGAGACGAGATACTGGCAGAAGTAAAGCTGTGAGGGCCGAGCGTGAGTCGTGCTTCGGTAGCTCAGTTGGTAGAGCACTTGCCCGCGAAAGGTAAAGGTCCCGAGTTCGAGTCTCGGTCGGGCACACAGTTTTAATCTGCCAGGAAGTTTCATATCAGCGCACACTCCGCTGCAGAGTGAAAATCTCATTCTGGAAACATCCCCCAGGCTGTGGCTAAGCCATGTCTCCGCAATATCCTTTCTTTCAGGAGTGCTAATTCTGCAAGGTTCGCAGGAGAGCTTCTGTAAAGTTTGGAAGGTAGGAGACGAGATACTGGCAGAAGTAAAGCTGTGAGGGCCGAGCGTGAGTCGTGCTTCGGTAGCTCAGTTGGTAGAGCACTTGCCCGCGAAAGGCAAAGGTCCCGAGTTCGAATCTCGGTCGGGCACACAGTTTTAATCTGCCAGGAAGTTTCATATCAGCGCACACTCCGCTGCAGAGTGAAAATCTCATTCTGGAAACATCCCCCAGGCTGTTTCTAAGCCATGTCTCCGCAATATCCTTTCTTTCAGGACTGCTAATTCTGCAAGGTTCGCAGGAGAGCTTCTGTAAAGTTTGGAAGGTAGGAGACGAGATACTGGCAGAAGTAAAGCTGTGAGGCCCGAGCGTGAGTCGTGCTTCGGTAGCTCAGTTGGTAGAGCACTTGCCCGCGAAAGGCAAAGGTCCCGAGTTCGAGTCTCGGTCGGGCACACAGTTTTAATCTGCCAGGAAGTTTCATATCAGCGCACACTCCGCTGCAGAGTGAAAATCTCATTCTGGAAACATCCCCCAGGCTGTGGCTAAAGCTACGTTGTGCAAGACGCGACAGTTGGCTGCGACTGCGACGCTGCCCCCTCCTCTTTTCCCACCCTGGCAGACGGCGACACGGCCGCAACACGACAGGGGTCGTCGCCGTTTCCCAAGCTCCGGTCGGCGGCGGCGGATTCAAATACATAAGAAAAATAAGAATTCCGATTTTCTTGCTGTAAAAAATACTGTATGTTAATGCAACAAAGTTACATCGGCTCCCAGAGTTAGTTTTTCCATACAGATTCTCCTTTTACTTTAAGAAATTGAAAAGTATCTCTTCCGGTTTTGCGTGTTTTTTTCGCTGTATATTACTTCTCTATCAATTGTGAGGAAAGTAAAAGGCACAAAAAATTGATGTTTGCGTATCTTACAGTTTCACATCACAGCTTGATAATGAGGTGTCTATTTTTCCGATATTCGTCACAGTTATTCCGATACTTAATTTACAAGTAACCTACTGCATAAAATTTGAATTGTGTACAGTGAAAAATGTGGTCGCTGGCTACTTTGCGTATGGTTCACGTTAGGTCATACATCGTTGCCTATGAAAGGAAGCTAACATATCGAAATTATTTTTAAAGCTGAGATCAGAATGATATCGATCTCCGTTTCCGAGATTTGGGCTCATATATCTCCGGGAGCGTCGCGACTAGCCGCCAGTTCTGTCGACGCGCAACGAGAATCGTGTGGTCATCACACGATAGAGAATGCATTTGTTTTGTTTCGCTGACACATTTGGACCTAATGAAACCATTTTATGTCATATATTTCTCCGGTATGAGTTACTAATATTTCTCCATATGCTCTTGACAATTTCATTTAAAATGCCACGAAATGTAGGTTTCTTAAAGCCAAGTGATCAAGCAGAACCCATTTTCTTGGTTTTGCTGAGGCATCTGAACCTGTTCCAAGCTTTCTTTCTCGTTTATTTCTCTGATACGAGTCCCGAATATTCCTCCATCTGTTTTTGCACATTTCACCTAAAATTCCAATGAATAGTAAGTTTATTAACAATAAGCGCACGCTAGCGTCATTGCATTGTTTCAAGTTCTTGACAACAAGATAGGGTTACACCTTAAACATGTCTAGAATTTTCATTCTGAACGTCTACAGTATACACTGGCAGAAATGTGGAAGAAATAATGTCCGTGCTTGTTCACAAAATTTCCCCAAATTATACTTGTCAGTTTCTCCCATGCAGAAACTTTTGGAACAAGCTAAGGCAACTTTCATAGCCGACTGACTCTTTATTCCCATCCAAATGAACTTCCATATTCTTATATTCTGACAGCATACATCGTTATGGATGACATGAACATTTAATCTTGCCAAGCTGCACTCAAAAGATGACTCCAGGATTTACAAAAGACGAATTTCAATTGTGAACTGTGTCAGACCAGAAGGGCCTTGTAAAACAGTAATGCACTTTTGGCACAAGTTTTTTGAGCACCATCTTCTACCAATGAATTGAAGTGAATGTGACAAATTACTTATTGCAGCATACTGTTTGCGCAATCTGTTGAGAAACGCCTTCCTCAAAAACGAACATCTATTGATTACAGAAAGCTGTACAACAATCTGGTGGTGGTTTTTCACAACTAGAAGGTATCATCAAGACGCCAATCTACCGTTTACTTTCAAAGTGAAGGTATTGTAAAATGTAACTTCCTCGTTGTACTTTACATTGTTCATTTTATAATATACTTGCCGTTTTCAATTTTTATCGTCACAAAAAAGAGTAATGCGAAAATTGACCTTCAAGTTCATTTTCATCATTCTAATTCTACATCTGCATGGATTATACTGATTTTCATAACAGGCCTGAAAACTTTGCATTAATGGGAAAACATTATATATTTCACTCACCTGCCAGTTTCAACTGTGCACCAATTTCTTCCCAAATTCTGTCTCTGAACATAGTGTCTCTATATTTAGGGTTCTTCAAATCGTAAAGGCAAGGATGTTGCGAGACCAGCTCACAGAGCATCACATCCTGTGAGTGGCTCATTTCAGTTTTCCTTGACTGGCTCGACATCTTTCTGGCAGCCATACGTCTTTGTGTCGTGCGACTTCCGTCGCAACACTGCTCACTGGTGCAGTGCTGCGACAGCTGCCGCAACAGTCGCGCGTCGCATCCCAAACTCGAACTGCGCATGCGCCAGCAGGCAACTTCTGACGTCACGTAGCGACCCGTCGCAGTCGCTAGTGTGCGTCGCGTCTTGGACAACGTACCTTAAGCCATGTCTCCGCAATATCCTTTCTTTCAGGAGTGCTAATTCTGCAAGGTTCGCAGGAGAGCTTCTGTAAAGTTTGGAAGGTAGGAGACGAGATACTGGCAGAAGTAAAGCTGTGAGGGCCGAGCGTGTGTCGTGCTTCGGTAGCTCAGTTGGTAGAGCACTTGCCCGCGAAAGGCAAAGGTCCCGAGTGCGAGTCTCGGTCGGGCACACAGTTTTAATCTGCCAGGAAGTTTCATATCAGCGCACACTCCGCTGCAGAGTGAAAATCTCATTCTGGAAACATCCCCCAGGCTGTGGCTAAGCCATGTCTCCGCAATATCCTTTCTTTCAGGAGTGCTAATTCTGCAAGGTTCGCAGGAGAGCTTCTGTAAAGTTTGGAAGGTAGGAGACGAGATACTGGCAGAAGTAAAGCTGTGAGGGCCGAGCGTGAGTCGTGCTTCGGTAGCTCAGTTGGTAGAGCACTTGCCCGCGAAAGGCAAAGGTCCCGAGTTCGAGTCTCGGTCGGGCACACAGTTTTAATCTGCCAGGAAGTTTCATATCAGCGCACACTCCGCTGCAGAGTGAAAATCTCATTCTGGAAACATCCCCCAGGCTGTGGCTAAGCCATGTCTCCGCAATATCCTTTCTTTCAGGAGTGCTAGTTCTGCAAGGTTCGCAGGAGAGCTTCTGTAAAGTTTGGAAGGTAGGAGACGAGATACTGGCAGAAGTAAAGCTGTGAGGGCCGAGCGTGAGTCGTGCTTCGGTAGCTCAGTTGGTAGAGCACTTGCCCGCGAAAGGCAAAGGTCCCAAGTTCGAGTCTCGGTCGGGCACACAGTTTTAATCTGCCAGGAAGTTTCATATCAGCGCACACTCCGCTGCAGAGTGAAAATCTCATTGTGGAAACATCCCCCAGGCTGTGGCTAAGCCATGTCTCCGCAATATCCTTTCTTTCAGGAGTGCTAATTCTGAAAGGTTCGCAGGAGAGCTTCTGTAAAGTTTGGAAGGTAGGAGACGAGATATTGGCAGAAGTAAAGCTGTGAGGGCCGAGCGTGAGTCGTGCTTTGGTAGCTCAGTTGGTAGAGCACTTGCCCGCGAAAGGCAAAGGTCCCGAGTTCGAGTCTCGGTCGGGCACACAGTTTTAATCTGCCAGGAAGTTTCATATCAGCGCACACTCCGCTGCAGAGTGAAAATCTCATTCTGGAAACATCCCCCAGGCTGTGGCTAAGCCATGTCTCCGCAATATCCTTTCTTTCAGGAGTGCTAGTTCTGCAAGGTTCGCAGGAGAGCTTCTGTAAAGTTTGGAAGGTAGGAGACGAGATACTGGCAGAAGTAAAGCTGTGAGGGCCGAGCGTGAGTCGTGCTTCGGTAGCTCAGTTGGTAGAACACTTGCCCGCGAAAGGCAAAGGTCCCGAGTTCGAGTCTCGGTCGGGCACACAGTTTTAATCTGCCAGGAAGTTTCATATCAGCGCACACTCCGCTGCAGAGTGAAAATCTCATTCTGGAAACATCCCCCAGGCTGTGGCTAAGCCATGTCTCCGCAATATCCTTTCTTTCAGGAGTGCTAATTCTGCAAGGTTCGCAGGAGAGCTTCTGTAAAGTTTGGAAGGTAGGAGACGAGATATTGGCAGAAGTAAAGCTGTGAGGGCCGAGCGTGAGTCGTGCTTTGGTAGCTCAGTTGGTAGAGCACTTGCCCGCGAAAGGCAAAGGTCCCGAGTTCGAGTCTCGGTCGGGCACACAGTTTTAATCTGCCAGGAAGTTTCATATCAGCGCACACTCCGCTGCAGAGTGAAAATCTCATTCTGGAAACATCCCCCAGGCTGTGGCTAAGCCATGTCTCCGCAATATCCTTTCTTTCAGGCGTGCTAATTCTGCAAGGTTCGCAGGAGAGCTTCTGTAAAGTTTGGAAGGTAGGAGACGAGATACTGGCAGAAGTAAAGATGTGAGGGCCGAGCGTGAGTCGTGCTTCGGTAGCTCAGTTGGTAG
This sequence comes from Schistocerca nitens, assembly GCF_023898315.1. Taxonomy (NCBI): domain Eukaryota; kingdom Metazoa; phylum Arthropoda; class Insecta; order Orthoptera; family Acrididae; genus Schistocerca; species Schistocerca nitens. Next base: position 482,119,677 of record NC_064614.1, on the reverse strand, counting down.
AGCACTTGCCCGCGAAAGGCAAAGGTCCCGAGTTCGAGTCTCGGTCGGGCACACAGTTTTAATCTGCCAGGAAGTTTCATATCAGCGCACACTCCGCTGCAGAGTGAAAATCTTATTCTGGAAACATCCCCCAGGCTGTGGCTAAGCCATGTCTCCGCAATATCCTTTCTTTCAGGAGTGCTAGTTCTGCAAGGTTTGCAGGAGAGCTTCTGTAAAGTTTGGAAGGTAGGAGACGCGATACTGGCAGAAGTAAAGCTGTGAGGGCCGAGCGTGAGTCGTGCTTCGGTAGCTCAGTTGGTAGAGCACTTGCCCGCGAAAGGCAAAGGTCCCGAGTTCGAGTCTCGGTCGGGCACACAGTTTTAATCTGCCAGGAAGTTTCATATCAGCGCACACTCCGCTGCAGAGTGAAAATCTCATTCTGGAAACATCCCCCAGGCTGTGGCTAAGCCATGTCTCCGCAATATCCTTTCTTTCAGGAGTGCTAATTCTGCAAGGTTCGCAGGAGAGCTTCTGTAAAGTTTGGAAGGTAGGAGACGAGATACTGGCAGAAGTAAAGCTGTGAGGGCCGAGCGTGAGTCGTGCTTCGGTAGCTCAGTTGGTAGAGCACTTGCCCGCGAAAGGCAAAGGTCCCGAGTTCGAGTCTCGGTCGGGCACACAGTTTTAATCTGCCAGGAAGTTTCATATCAGCGCACACTCCGCTGCAGAGTGAAAATCTCATTCTGGAAACATCCCCCAGGCTGTGGCTAAGCCATGTCTCCGCAATATCCTTTCTTTCAGGAGTGCTAATTCTGCAAGGTTCGCAGGAGAGCTTCTGTAAAGTTTGGAAGGTAGGAGACGAGATACTGGCAGAAGTAAAGATGTGAGGGACGAGCGTGAGTCGTGCTTCGGTAGCTCAGTTGGTAGAGCACTTGCCCGCGAAAGGCAAAGGTCCCGAGTTCGAATCTCGGTCGGGCACACAGTTTTAATCTGCCAGGAAGTTTCATATCAGCGCACACTCCGCTGCAGAGTGAAAATCTCATTCTGGAAACATCCCCCAGGCTGTGGCTAAGCCATGTCTCCGCAATATCCTTTCTTTCAGGAGTGCTAGTTCTGCAAGGTTCGCAGGAGAGCTTCTGTAAAGTTTGGAAGGTAGGAGACGAGATACTGGCAGAAGTAAAGCTGTGAGGGCCGAGCGTGAGTCGTGCTTCGGTAGCTCAGTTGGTAGAGCACTTGCCCGCGAAAGGCAAAGGTCCCGAGTTCGAGTCTCGGTCGGGCACACAGTTTTAATCTGCCAGGAAGTTTCATATCAGCGCACACTCCGCTGCAGAGTGAAAATCTCATTCTGGAAACATCCCCCAGGCTGTGGCTAAGCCATGTCTCCGCAATATCCTTTCTTTCAGGAGTGCTAATTCTGCAAGGTTCGCAGGAGAGCTTCTGTAAAGTTTGGAAGGTAGGAGACGAGATACTGGCAGAAGTAAAGCTGTGAGGGCCGAGCGTGAGTCGTGCTTCGGTAGCTCAGTTGGTAGAGCACTTGCCCGCGAAAGGCAAAGGTCCCGAGTTCGAGTCTCGGTCGGGCACACAGTTTTAATCTGCCAGGAAGTTTCATATCAGCGCACACTCCGCTGCAGAGTGAAAATCTCATTCTGGAAACATCCCCCAGGCTGTGGCTAAGCCATGTCTCCGCAATATCCTTTCTTTCAGGAGTGCTAATTCTGCAAGGTTCGCAGGAGAGCTTCTGTAATGTTTGGAAGGTAGGAGACGAGATACTGGCAGAAGTAAAGCTGTGAGGGCCGAGCGTGAGTCGTGCTTCGGTAGCTCAGTTGGTAGAGCACTTGCCCGCGAAAGGCAAAGGTCCCGAGTTCGAGTCTCGGTCGGGCACACAGTTTTAATCTGCCAGGAAGTTTCATATCAGCGCACACTCCGCTGCAGAGTGAAAATCTCATTCTGGAAACATCCCCCAGGCTGTGGCTAAGCCATGTCTCCGCAATATCCTTTCTTTCAGGAGTGCTAGTTCTGCAAGGTTCGCAGGAGAGCTTCTGTAAAGTTTGGAAGGTAGGAGACGAGATACTGGCAGAAGTAAAGCTGTGAGGGCCGAGCGTGAGTCGTGCTTCGGTAGCTCAGTTGGTAGAGCACTTGCCCGCGAAAGGCAAAGGTCCCAAGTTCGAGTCTCGGTCGGGCACACAGTTTTAATCTGCCAGGAAGTTTCATATCAGCGCACACTCCGCTGCAGAGTGAAAATCTCATTGTGGAAACATCCCCCAGGCTGTGGCTAAGCCATGTCTCCGCAATATCCTTTCTTTCAGGAGTGCTAATTCTGAAAGGTTCGCAGGAGAGCTTCTGTAAAGTTTGGAAGGTAGGAGACGAGATATTGGCAGAAGTAAAGCTGTGAGGGCCGAGCGTGAGTCGTGCTTTGGTAGCTCAGTTGGTAGAGCACTTGCCCGCGAAAGGCAAAGGTCCCGAGTTCGAGTCTCGGTCGGGCACACAGTTTTAATCTGCCAGGAAGTTTCATATCAGCGCACACTCCGCTGCAGAGTGAAAATCTCATTCTGGAAACATCCCCCAGGCTGTGGCTAAGCCATGTCTCCGCAATATCCTTTCTTTCAGGAGTGCTAGTTCTGCAAGGTTCGCAGGAGAGCTTCTGTAAAGTTTGGAAGGTAGGAGACGAGATACTGGCAGAAGTAAAGCTGTGAGGGCCGAGCGTGAGTCGTGCTTCGGTAGCTCAGTTGGTAGAACACTTGCCCGCGAAAGGCAAAGGTCCCGAGTTCGAGTCTCGGTCGGGCACACAGTTTTAATCTGCCAGGAAGTTTCATATCAGCGCACACTCCGCTGCAGAGTGAAAATCTCATTCTGGAAACATCCCCCAGGCTGTGGCTAAGCCATGTCTCCGCAATATCCTTTCTTTCAGGAGTGCTAATTCTGCAAGGTTCGCAGGAGAGCTTCTGTAAAGTTTGGAAGGTAGGAGACGAGATATTGGCAGAAGTAAAGCTGTGAGGGCCGAGCGTGAGTCGTGCTTTGGTAGCTCAGTTGGTAGAGCACTTGCCCGCGAAAGGCAAAGGTCCCGAGTTCGAGTCTCGGTCGGGCACACAGTTTTAATCTGCCAGGAAGTTTCATATCAGCGCACACTCCGCTGCAGAGTGAAAATCTCATTCTGGAAACATCCCCCAGGCTGTGGCTAAGCCATGTCTCCGCAATATCCTTTCTTTCAGGCGTGCTAATTCTGCAAGTTTCGCAGGAGAGCTTCTGTAAAGTTTGGAAGGTAGGAGACGAGATACTGGCAGAAGTAAAGATGTGAGGGCCGAGCGTGAGTCGTGCTTCGGTAGCTCAGTTGGTAGAGCACTTGCCCGCGAAAGGCAAAGGTCCCGAGTTCGAGTCTCGGTCGGGCACACAGTTTTAATCTGCCAGGAAGTTTCATATCAGCGCACACTCCGCTGCAGAGTGAAAATCTCATTCTGGAAACATCCCCCAGGCTGTGGCTAAGCCATGTCTCCGCAATATCCTTTCTTTCAGGAGTGCTAATTCTGCAAGGTTCGCAGGAGAGCTTCTGTAAAGTTTGGAAGGTAGGAGACGAGATACTGGCAGAAGTAAAGCTGTGAGGGCCGAGCGTGAGTCGTGCTTCGGTAGCTCAGTTGGTAGAGCACTTGCCCGCGAAAGGCAAAGGTCCCGAGTTCGAGTCTCGGTCGGGCACACAGTTTTAATCTGCCAGGAAGTTTCATATCAGCGCACACTCCGCTGCAGAGTGAAAATCTCATTCTGGAAACATCCCCCAGGCTGTGGCTAAGCCATGTCTCCGCAATATCCTTTCTTTCAGGAGTGCTAATTCTGCAAGGTTCGCAGGAGAGCTTCTGTAAAGTTTGGAACGTAGGAGACGAGATACTGGCAGAAGTAAAGCTGTGAGGGCCGAGCGTGAGTCGTGCTTCGGTAGCTCAGTTGGTAGAGCACTTGCCCGCGAAAGGCAAAGGTCCCGAGTTCGAATCTCGGTCGGGCACACAGTTTTAATCTGCCAGGAAGTTTCATATCAGCGCACACTCCGCTGCAGAGTGAAAATCTCATTCTGGAAACATCCCCCAGGCTGTGGCTAAGCCATGTCTCCGCAATATCCTTTCTTTCAGGAGTGCTAGTTCTGCAAGGTTCGCAGGAGAGCTTCTGTAAAGTTTGGAAGGTAGGAGACGAGATACTGGCAGAAGTAAAGCTGTGAGGGCCGAGCGTGAGTCGTGCTTCGGTAGCTCAGTTGGTAGAGCACTTGCCCGCGAAAGGCAAAGGTCCCGAGTTCGAGTCTCGGTCGGGCACACAGTTTTAATCTGCCAGGAAGTTTCATATCAGCGCACACTCCGCTGCAGAGTGAAAATCTCATTCTGGAAACATCCCCCAGGCTGAGGCTAAGCCATGTCTCCGCAATATCCTTTCTTTCAGGAGTGCTAATTCTGCAAGGTTCGCAGGAGAGCTTCTGTAAAGTTTGGAAGGTAGGAGACGAGATACTGGCAGAAGTAAAGCTGTGAGGGCCGAGCGTGAGTCGTGCTTCGGTAGCTCAGTTGGTAGAGCACTTGCCCGCGAAAGGCAAAGGTCCCGAGTTCGAATCTCGGTCGGGCACACAGTTTTAATCTGCCAGGAAGTTTCATATCAGCGCACACTCCGCTGCAGAGTGAAAATCTCATTCTGGAAACATCCCCCAGGCTGTGGCTAAGCCATGTCTCCGCAATATCCTTTCTTTCAGGACTGCTAATTCTGCAAGGTTCGCAGGAGAGCTTCTGTAAAGTTTGGAAGGTAGGAGACGAGATACTGGCAGAAGTAAAGCTGTGAGGCCCGAGCGTGAGTCGTGCTTCGGTAGCTCAGTTGGTAGAGCACTTGCCCGCGAAAGGCAAAGGTCCCGAGTTCGAGTCTCGGTCGGGCACACAGTTTTAATCTGCCAGGAAGTTTCATATCAGCGCACACTCCGCTGCAGAGTGAAAATCTCATTCTGGAAACATCCCCCAGGCTGTGGCTAAGCCATGTCTCCGCAATATCCTTTCTTTCAGGAGTGCTAATTCTGCAAGGTTCGCAGGAGAGCTTCTGTAAAGTTTGGAAGGTAGGAGACGAGATACTGGCAGAAGTAAAGCTGTGAGGGCCGAGCGTGTGTCGTGCTTCGGTAGCTCAGTTGGTAGAGCACTTGCCCGCGAAAGGCAAAGGTCCCGAGTTCGAGTCTCGGTCGGGCACACAGTTTTAATCTGCCAGGAAGTTTCATATCAGCGCACACTCCGCTGCAGAGTGAAAATCTCATTCTGGAAACATCCCCCAGGCTGTGGCTAAGCCATGTCTCCGCAATATCCTTTCTTTCAGGAGTGCTAATTCTGCAAGGTTCGCAGGAGAGCTTCTGTAATGTTTGGAAGGTAGGAGACGAGATACTGGCAGAAGTAAAGCTGTGAGGGCCGAGCGTGAGTCGTGCTTCGGTAGCTCAGTTGGTAGAGCACTTGCCCGCGAAAGGCAAAGGTCCCGAGTTCGAATCTCGGTCGGGCACACAGTTTTAATCTGCCAGGAAGTTTCATATCAGCGCACACTCCGCTGCAGAGTGAAAATCTCATTCTGGAAACATCCCCCAGGCTGCGGCTAAGCCATGTCTCCGCAATATCCTTTCTTTCAGGACTGCTAATTCTGCAAGGTTCGCAGGAGAGCTTCTGTAAAGTTTGGAAGGTAGGAGACGAGATACTGGCAGAAGTAAAGCTGTGAGGCCCGAGCGTGAGTCGTGCTTCGGTAGCTCAGTTGGTAGAGCACTTGCCCGCGAAAGGCAAAGGTCCCGAGTTCGAGTCTCGGTCGGGCACACAGTTTTAATCTGCCAGGAAGTTTCATATCAGCGCACACTCCGCTGCAGAGTGAAAATCTCATTCTGGAAACATCCCCCAGGCTGTGGCTAAGCCATGTCTCCGCAATATCCTTTCTTTCAGGAGTGCTAATTCTGCAAGGTTCGCAGGAGAGCTTCTGTAAAGTTTGGAAGGTAGGAGACGAGATACTGGCAGAAGTAAAGCTGTGAGGGCCGAGCGTGTGTCGTGCTTCGGTAGCTCAGTTGGTAGAGCACTTGCCCGCGAAAGGCAAAGGTCCCGAGTTCGAGTCTCGGTCGGGCACACAGTTTTAATCTGCCAGGAAGTTTCATATCAGCGCACACTCCGCTGCAGAGTGAAAATCTCATTCTGGAAACATCCCCCAGGCTGTGGCTAAGCCATGTCTCCGCAATATCCTTTCTTTCAGGAGTGCTAATTCTGCAAGGTTCGCAGGAGAGCTTCTGTAATGTTTGGAAGGTAGGAGACGAGATACTGGCAGAAGTAAAGCTGTGAGGGCCGAGCGTGAGTCGTGCTTCGGTAGCTCAGTTGGTAGAGCACTTGCCCGCGAAAGGCAAAGGTCCCGAGTTCGAGTCTCGGTCGGGCACACAGTTTTAATCTGCCAGGAAGTTTCATATCAGCGCACACTCCGCTGCAGAGTGAAAATCTCATTCTGGAAACATCCCCCAGGCTGTGGCTAAGCCATGTCTCCGCAATATCCTTTCTTTCAGGAGTGCTAGTTCTGCAAGGTTCGCAGGAGAGCTTCTGTAAAGTTTGGAAGGTAGGAGACGAGATACTGGCAGAAGTAAAGCTGTGAGGGCCGAGCGTGAGTCGTGCTTCGGTAGCTCAGTTGGTAGAGCACTTGCCCGCGAAAGGCAAAGGTCCCAAGTTCGAGTCTCGGTCGGGCACACAGTTTTAATCTGCCAGGAAGTTTCATATCAGCGCACACTCCGCTGCAGAGTGAAAATCTCATTGTGGAAACATCCCCCAGGCTGTGGCTAAGCCATGTCTCCGCAATATCCTTTCTTTCAGGAGTGCTAATTCTGAAAGGTTCGCAGGAGAGCTTCTGTAAAGTTTGGAAGGTAGGAGACGAGATATTGGCAGAAGTAAAGCTGTGAGGGCCGAGCGTGAGTCGTGCTTTGGTAGCTCAGTTGGTAGAGCACTTGCCCGCGAAAGGCAAAGGTCCCGAGTTCGAGTCTCGGTCGGGCACACAGTTTTAATCTGCCAGGAAGTTTCATATCAGCGCACACTCCGCTGCAGAGTGAAAATCTCATTCTGGAAACATCCCCCAGGCTGTGGCTAAGCCATGTCTCCGCAATATCCTTTCTTTCAGGAGTGCTAATTCTGCAAGGTTCGCAGGAGAGCTTCTGTAAAGTTTGGAACGTAGGAGACGAGATACTGGCAGAAGTAAAGATGTGAGGGCCGAGCGTGAGTCGTGCTTCGGTAGCTCAGTTGGTAGAGCACTTGCCCGCGAAAGGCAAAGGTCCCGAGTTCGAATCTCGGTCGGGCACACAGTTTTAATCTGCCAGGAAGTTTCATATCAGCGCACACTCCGCTGCAGAGTGAAAATCTCATTCTGGAAACATCCCCCAGGCTGTGGCTAAGCCATGTCTCCGCAATATCCTTTCTTTCAGGAGTGCTAATTCTGCAAGGTTCGCAGGAGAGCTTCTGTAAAGTTTGGAACGTAGGAGACGAGATACTGGCAGAAGTAAAGCTGTGAGGGCCGAGCGTGAGTCGTGCTTCGGTAGCTCAGTTGGTAGAGCACTTGCCCGCGAAAGGCAACGGTCCCGAGTTTGAGTCTCGGTCGGGCACACAGTTTTAATCTGCCAGGAAGTTTCATATCAGCGCACACTCCGCTGCAGAGTGAAAATCTCATTGTGGAAACATCCCCCAGGCTGTGGCTAAGCCATGTCTCCGCAATATCCTTTCTTTCAGGAGTGCTAATTCTGCAAGGTTCGCAGGAGAGCTTCTGTAAAGTTTGGAAGGTAGGAGACGAGATACTGGCAGAAGTAAAGCTGTGAGGGCCGAGCGTGAGTCGTGCTTCGGTAGCTCAGTTGGTAGAGCACTTGCCCGCGAAAGGCAAAGGTCCCGAGTTCGAGTCTCGGTCGGGCACACAGTTTTAATCTGCCAGGAAGTTTCATATCAGCGCACACTCCGCTGCAGAGTGAAAATCTTATCCTGGAAACATCCCCCAGGCTGTGGCTAAGCCATGTCTCCGCAATATCCTTTCTTTCAGGAGTGCTAGTTCTGCAAGGTTCGCAGGAGAGCTTCTGTAAAGTTTGGAAGGTAGGAGACGCGATACTGGCAGAAGTAAAGCTGTGAGGGCCGAGCGTGAGTCGTGCTTCGGTAGCTCAGTTGGTAGAGCACTTGCCCGCGAAAGGCAAAGGTCCCGAGTTCGAGTCTCGGTCGGGCACACAGTTTTAATCTGCCAGGAAGTTTCATATCAGCGCACACTCCGCTGCAGAGTGAAAATCTCATTCTGGAAACATCCCCCAGGCTGTGGCTAAGCCATGTCTCCGCAATATCCTTTCTTTCAGGAGTGCTAATTCTGCAAGGTTCGCAGGAGAGCTTCTGTAAAGTTTGGAAGGTAGGAGACGAGATACTGGCAGAAGTAAAGCTGTGAGGGCCGAGCGTGAGTCGTGCTTCGGTAGCTCAGTTGGTAGAGCACTTGCCCGCGAAAGGCAAAGGTCCCGAGTTCGAGTCTCGGTCGGGCACACAGTTTTAATCTGCCAGGAAGTTTCATATCAGCGCACACTCCGCTGCAGAGTGAAAATCTTATTCTGGAAACATCCCCCAGGCTGTGGCTAAGCCATGTCTCCGCAATATCCTTTCTTTCAGGAGTGCTAATTCTGCAAGGTTCGCAGGAGAGCTTCTGTAAAGTTTGGAACGTAGGAGACGAGATACTGGCAGAAGTAAAGATGTGAGGGACGAGCGTGAGTCGTGCTTCGGTAGCTCAGTTGGTAGAGCACTTGCCCGCGAAAGGCAAAGGTCCCGAGTTCGAATCTCGGTCGGGCACACAGTTTTAATCTGCCAGGAAGTTTCATATCAGCGCACACTCCGCTGCAGAGTGAAAATCTCATTCTGGAAACATCCCCCAGGCTGTGGCTAAGCCATGTCTCCGCAATATCCTTTCTTTCAGGAGTGCTAATTCTGCAAGGTTCGCAGGAGAGCTTCTGTAAAGTTTGGAAGGTAGGAGACGAGATACTGGCAGAAGTAAAGCTGTGAGGGCCGAGCGTGAGTCGTGCTTCGGTAGCTCAGTTGGTAGAGCACTTGCCCGCGAAAGGCAAAGGTCCCGAGTTCGAGTCTCGGTCGGGCACACAGTTTTAATCTGCCAGGAAGTTTCATATCAGCGCACACTCCGCTGCAGAGTGAAAATCTCATTCTGGAAACATCCCCCAGGCTGTGGCTAAGCCATGTCTCCGCAATATCCTTTCTTTCAGGAGTGCTAGTTCTGCAAGGTTCGCAGGAGAGCTTCTGTAAAGTTTGGAAGGTAGGAGACGAGATACTGGCAGAAGTAAAGCTGTGAGGGCCGAGCGTGAGTCGTGCTTCGGTAGCTCAGTTGGTAGAGCACTTGCCCGCGAAAGGCAAAGGTCCCGAGTTCGAGTCTCGGTCGGGCACACAGTTTTAATCTGCCAGGAAGTTTCATATCAGCGCACACTCCGCTGCAGAGTGAAAATCTCATTCTGGAAACATCCCCCAGGCTGTGGCTAAGCCATGTCTCCGCAATATCCTTTCTTTCAGGAGTGCTAGTTCTGCAAGGTTCGCAGGAGAGCTTCTGTAAAGTTTGGAAGGTAGGAGACGAGATACTGGCAGAAGTAAAGCTGTGAGGGCCGAGCGTGAGTCGTGCTTCGGTAGCTCAGTTGGTAGAGCACTTGCCCGCGAAAGGCAAAGGTCCCGAGTTCGAGTCTCGGTCGGGCACACAGTTTTAATCTGCCAGGAAGTTTCATATCAGCGCACACTCCGCTGCAGAGTGAAAATCTCATTCTGGAAACATCCCCCAGGCTGAGGCTAAGCCATGTCTCCGCAATATCCTTTCTTTCAGGAGTGCTAATTCTGCAAGGTTCGCAGGAGAGCTTCTGTAAAGTTTGGAAGGTAGGAGACGAGATACTGGCAGAAGTAAAGCTGTGAGGGCCGAGCGTGAGTCGTGCTTCGGTAGCTCAGTTGGTAGAGCACTTGCCCGCGAAAGGCAAAGGTCCCGAGTTCGAATCTCGGTCGGGCACACAGTTTTAATCTGCCAGGAAGTTTCATATCAGCGCACACTCCGCTGCAGAGTGAAAATCTCATTCTGGAAACATCCCCCAGGCTGTGGCTAAGCCATGTCTCCGCAATATCCTTTCTTTCAGGACTGCTAATTCTGCAAGGTTCGCAGGAGAGCTTCTGTAAAGTTTGGAAGGTAGGAGACGAGATACTGGCAGAAGTAAAGCTGTGAGGCCCGAGCGTGAGTCGTGCTTCGGTAGCTCAGTTGGTAGAGCACTTGCCCGCGAAAGGCAAAGGTCCCGAGTTCGAGTCTCGGTCGGGCACACAGTTTTAATCTGCCAGGAAGTTTCATATCAGCGCACACTCCGCTGCAGAGTGAAAATCTCATTCTGGAAACATCCCCCAGGCTGTGGCTAAGCCATGTCTCCGCAATATCCTTTCTTTCAGGAGTGCTAATTCTGCAAGGTTCGCAGGAGAGCTTCTGTAAAGTTTGGAAGGTAGGAGACGAGATACTGGCAGAAGTAAAGCTGTGAGGGCCGAGCGTGTGTCGTGCTTCGGTAGCTCAGTTGGTAGAGCACTTGCCCGCGAAAGGCAAAGGTCCCGAGTTCGAGTCTCGGTCGGGCACACAGTTTTAATCTGCCAGGAAGTTTCATATCAGCGCACACTCCGCTGCAGAGTGAAAATCTCATTCTGGAAACATCCCCCAGGCTGTGGCTAAGCCATGTCTCCGCAATATCCTTTCTTTCAGGAGTGCTAATTCTGCAAGGTTCGCAGGAGAGCTTCTGTAATGTTTGGAAGGTAGGAGACGAGATACTGGCAGAAGTAAAGCTGTGAGGGCCGAGCGTGAGTCGTGCTTCGGTAGCTCAGTTGGTAGAGCACTTGCCCGCGAAAGGCAAAGGTCCCGAGTTCGAATCTCGGTCGGGCACACAGTTTTAATCTGCCAGGAAGTTTCATATCAGCGCACACTCCGCTGCAGAGTGAAAATCTCATTCTGGAAACATCCCCCAGGCTGTGGCTAAGCCATGTCTCCGCAATATCCTTTCTTTCAGGACTGCTAATTCTGCAAGGTTCGCAGGAGAGCTTCTGTAAAGTTTGGAAGGTAGGAGACGAGATACTGGCAGAAGTAAAGCTGTGAGGCCCGAGCGTGAGTCGTGCTTCGGTAGCTCAGTTGGTAGAGCACTTGCCCGCGAAAGGCAAAGGTCCCGAGTTCGAGTCTCGGTCGGGCACACAGTTTTAATCTGCCAGGAAGTTTCATATCAGCGCACACTCCGCTGCAGAGTGAAAATCTCATTCTGGAAACATCCCCCAGGCTGTGGCTAAGCCATGTCTCCGCAATATCCTTTCTTTCAGGAGTGCTAATTCTGCAAGGTTCGCAGGAGAGCTTCTGTAAAGTTTGGAAGGTAGGAGACGAGATACTGGCAGAAGTAAAGCTGTGAGGGCCGAGCGTGTGTCGTGCTTCGGTAGCTCAGTTGGTAGAGCACTTGCCCGCGAAAGGCAAAGGTCCCGAGTTCGAGTCTCGGTCGGGCACACAGTTTTAATCTGCCAGGAAGTTTCATATCAGCGCACACTCCGCTGCAGAGTGAAAATCTCATTCTGGAAACATCCCCCAGGCTGTGGCTAAGCCATGTCTCCGCAATATCCTTTCTTTCAGGAGTGCTAATTCTGCAAGGTTCGCAGGAGAGCTTCTGTAATGTTTGGAAGGTAGGAGACGAGATACTGGCAGAAGTAAAGCTGTGAGGGCCGAGCGTGAGTCGTGCTTCGGTAGCTCAGTTGGTAGAGCACTTGCCCGCGAAAGGCAAAGGTCCCGAGTTCGAGTCTCGGTCGGGCACACAGTTTTAATCTGCCAGGAAGTTTCATATCAGCGCACACTCCGCTGCAGAGTGAAAATCTCATTCTGGAAACATCCCCCAGGCTGTGGCTAAGCCATGTCTCCGCAATATCCTTTCTTTCAGGAGTGCTAGTTCTGCAAGGTTCGCAGGAGAGCTTCTGTAAAGTTTGGAAGGTAGGAGACGAGATACTGGCAGAAGTAAAGCTGTGAGGGCCGAGCGTGAGTCGTGCTTCGGTAGCTCAGTTGGTAGAGCACTTGCCCGCGAAAGGCAAAGGTCCCAAGTTCGAGTCTCGGTCGGGCACACAGTTTTAATCTGCCAGGAAGTTTCATATCAGCGCACACTCCGCTGCAGAGTGAAAATCTCATTGTGGAAACATCCCCCAGGCTGTGGCTAAGCCATGTCTCCGCAATATCCTTTCTTTCAGGAGTGCTAATTCTGAAAGGTTCGCAGGAGAGCTTCTGTAAAGTTTGGAAGGTAGGAGACGAGATATTGGCAGAAGTAAAGCTGTGAGGGCCGAGCGTGAGTCGTGCTTTGGTAGCTCAGTTGGTAGAGCACTTGCCCGCGAAAGGCAAAGGTCCCGAGTTCGAGTCTCGGTCGGGCACACAGTTTTAATCTGCCAGGAAGTTTCATATCAGCGCACACTCCGCTGCAGAGTGAAAATCTCATTCTGGAAACATCCCCCAGGCTGTGGCTAAGCCATGTCTCCGCAATATCCTTTCTTTCAGGAGTGCTAATTCTGCAAGGTTCGCAGGAGAGCTTCTGTAAAGTTTGGAACGTAGGAGACGAGATACTGGCAGAAGTAAAGATGTGAGGGCCGAGCGTGAGTCGTGCTTCGGTAGCTCAGTTGGTAGAGCACTTGCCCGCGAAAGGCAAAGGTCCCGAGTTCGAATCTCGGTCGGGCACACAGTTTTAATCTGCCAGGAAGTTTCATATCAGCGCACACTCCGCTGCAGAGTGAAAATCTCATTCTGGAAACATCCCCCAGGCTGTGGCTAAGCCATGTCTCCGCAATATCCTTTCTTTCAGGAGTGCTAATTCTGCAAGGTTCGCAGGAGAGCTTCTGTAAAGTTTGGAAGGTAGGAGACGAGATACTGGCAGAAGTAAAGCTGTGAGGGCCGAGCGTGAGTCGTGCTTCGGTAGCTCAGTTGGTAGAGCACTTGCCCGCGAAAGGCAACGGTCCCGAGTTCGAGTCTCGGTCGGGCACACAGTTTTAATCTGCCAGGAAGTTTCATATCAGCGCACACTCCGCTGCAGAGTGAAAATCTCATTGTGGAAACATCCCCCAGGCTGTGGCTAAGCCATGTCTCCGCAATATCCTTTCTTTCAGGAGTGCTAATTCTGCAAGGTTCGCAGGAGAGCTTCTGTAAAGTTTGGAAGGTAGGAGACGAGATACTGGCAGAAGTAAAGCTGTGAGGGCCGAGCGTGAGTCGTGCTTCGGTAGCTCAGTTGGTAGAGCACTTGCCCGCGAAAGGCAAAGGTCCCGAGTTCGAGTCTCGGTCGGGCACACAGTTTTAATCTGCCAGGAAGTTTCATATCAGCGCACACTCCGCTGCAGAGTGAAAATCTTATCCTGGAAACATCCCCCAGGCTGTGGCTAAGCCATGTCTCCGCAATATCCTTTCTTTCAGGAGTGCTAGTTCTGCAAGGTTCGCAGGAGAGCTTCTGTAAAGTTTGGAAGGTAGGAGACGCGATACTGGCAGAAGTAAAGCTGTGAGGGCCGAGCGTGAGTCGTGCTTCGGTAGCTCAGTTGGTAGAGCACTTGCCCGCGAAAGGCAAAGGTCCCGAGTTCGAGTCTCGGTCGGGCACACAGTTTTAATCTGCCAGGAAGTTTCATATCAGCGCACACTCCGCTGCAGAGTGAAAATCTCATTCTGGAAACATCCCCCAGGCTGTGGCTAAGCCATGTCTCCGCAATATCCTTTCTTTCAGGAGTGCTAATTCTGCAAGGTTCGCAGGAGAGCTTCTGTAAAGTTTGGAAGGTAGGAGACGAGATACTGGCAGAAGTAAAGCTGTGAGGGCCGAGCGTGAGTCGTGCTTCGGTAGCTCAGTTGGTAGAGCACTTGCCCGCGAAAGGCAAAGGTCCCGAGTTCGAGTCTCGGTCGGGCACACAGTTTTAATCTGCCAGGAAGTTTCATATCAGCGCACACTCCGCTGCAGAGTGAAAATCTCATTCTGGAAACATCCCCCAGGCTGTGGCTAAGCCATGTCTCCGCAATATCCTTTCTTTCAGGAGTGCTAATTCTGCAAGGTTCGCAGGAGAGCTTCTGTAAAGTTTGGAAGGTAGGAGACGAGATACTGGCAGAAGTAAAGCTGTGAGGGCCGAGCGTGAGTCGTGCTTCGGTAGCTCAGTTGGTAGAGCACTTGCCCGCGAAAGGCAAAGGTCCCGAGTTCGAGTCTCGGTCGGGCACACAGTTTTAATCTGCCAGGAAGTTTCATATCAGCGCACACTCCGCTGCAGAGTGAAAATCTTATTCTGGAAACATCCCCCAGGCTGTGGCTAAGCCATGTCTCCGCAATATCCTTTCTTTCAGGAGTGCTAATTCTGCAAGGTTCGCAGGAGAGCTTCTGTAAAGTTTGGAACGTAGGAGACGAGATACTGGCAGAAGTAAAGATGTGAGGGACGAGCGTGAGTCGTGCTTCGGTAGCTCAGTTGGTAGAGCACTTGCCCGCGAAAGGCAAAGGTCCCGAGTTCGAATCTCGGTCGGGCACACAGTTTTAATCTGCCAGGAAGTTTCATATCAGCGCACACTCCGCTGCAGAGTGAAAATCTCATTCTGGAAACATCCCCCAGGCTGTGGCTAAGCCATGTCTCCGCAATATCCTTTCTTTCAGGAGTGCTAATTCTGCAAGGTTCGCAGGAGAGCTTCTGTAAAGTTTGGAAGGTAGGAGACGAGATACTGGCAGAAGTAAAGCTGTGAGGGCCGAGCGTGAGTCGTGCTTCGGTAGCTCAGTTGGTAGAGCACTTGCCCGCGAAAGGCAAAGGTCCCGAGTTCGAGTCTCGGTCGGGCACACAGTTTTAATCTGCCAGGAAGTTTCATATCAGCGCACACTCCGCTGCAGAGTGAAAATCTCATTCTGGAAACATCCCCCAGGCTGTGGCTAAGCCATGTCTCCGCAATATCCTTTCTTTCAGGAGTGCTAATTCTGCAAGGTTCGCAGGAGAGCTTCTGTAAAGTTTGGAAGGTAGGAGACGAGATACTGGCAGAAGTAAAGCTGTGAGGGCCGAGCGTGAGTCGTGCTTCGGTAGCTCAGTTGGTAGAGCACTTGCCCGCGAAAGGCAAAGGTCCCGAGTTCGAATCTCGGTCGGGCACACAGTTTTAATCTGCCAGGAAGTTTCATATCAGCGCACACTCCGCTGCAGAGTGAAAATCTCATTCTGGAAACATCCCCCAGGCTGTGGCTAAGCCATGTCTCCGCAATATCCTTTCTTTCAGGACTGCTAATTCTGCAAGGTTCGCAGGAGAGCTTCTGTAAAGTTTGGAAGGTAGGAGACGAGATACTGGCAGAAGTAAAGCTGTGAGGCCCGAGCGTGAGTCGTGCTTCGGTAGCTCAGTTGGTAGAGCACTTGCCCGCGAAAGGCAAAGGTCCCGAGTTCGAGTCTCGGTCGGGCACACAGTTTTAATCTGCCAGGAAGTTTCATATCAGCGCACACTCCGCTGCAGAGTGAAAATCTCATTCTGGAAACATCCCCCAGGCTGTGGCTAAGCCATGTCTCCGCAATATCCTTTCTTTCAGGAGTGCTAATTCTGCAAGGTTCGCAGGAGAGCTTCTGTAAAGTTTGGAAGGTAGGAGACGAGATACTGGCAGAAGTAAAGCTGTGAGGGCCGAGCGTGTGTCGTGCTTCGGTAGCTCAGTTGGTAGAGCACTTGCCCGCGAAAGGCAAAGGTCCCGAGTTCGAGTCTCGGTCGGGCACACAGTTTTAATCTGCCAGGAAGTTTCATATCAGCGCACACTCCGCTGCAGAGTGAAAATCTCATTCTGGAAACATCCCCCAGGCTGTGGCTAAGCCATGTCTCCGCAATATCCTTTCTTTCAGGAGTGCTAATTCTGCAAGGTTCGCAGGAGAGCTTCTGTAATGTTTGGAAGGTAGGAGACGAGATACTGGCAGAAGTAAAGCTGTGAGGCCCGAGCGTGAGTCGTGCTTCGGTAGCTCAGTTGGTAGAGCACTTGCCCGCGAAAGGCAAAGGTCCCGAGTTCGAGTCTCGGTCGGGCACACAGTTTTAATCTGCCAGGAAGTTTCATATCAGCGCACACTCCGCTGCAGAGTGAAAATCTCATTCTGGAAACATCCCCCAGGCTGTGGCTAAGCCATGTCTCCGCAATATCCTTTCTTTCAGGAGTGCTAATTCTGCAAGGTTCGCAGGAGAGCTTCTGTAAAGTTTGGAAGGTAGGAGACGAGATACTGGCAGAAGTAAAGCTGTGAGGGCCGAGCGTGTGTCGTGCTTCGGTAGCTCAGTTGGTAGAGCACTTGCCCGCGAAAGGCAAAGGTCCCGAGTTCGAGTCTCGGTCGGGCACACAGTTTTAATCTGCCAGGAAGTTTCATATCAGCGCACACTCCGCTGCAGAGTGAAAATCTCATTCTGGAAACATCCCCCAGGCTGTGGCTAAGCCATGTCTCCGCAATATCCTTTCTTTCAGGAGTGCTAATTCTGCAAGGTTCGCAGGAGAGCTTCTGTAATGTTTGGAAGGTAGGAGACGAGATACTGGCAGAAGTAAAGCTGTGAGGGCCGAGCGTGAGTCGTGCTTCGGTAGCTCAGTTGGTAGAGCACTTGCCCGCGAAAGGCAAAGGTCCCGAGTTCGAGTCTCGGTCGGGCACACAGTTTTAATCTGCCAGGAAGTTTCATATCAGCGCACACTCCGCTGCAGAGTGAAAATCTCATTCTGGAAACATCCCCCAGGCTGTGGCTAAGCCATGTCTCCGCAATATCCTTTCTTTCAGGAGTGCTAGTTCTGCAAGGTTCGCAGGAGAGCTTCTGTAAAGTTTGGAAGGTAGGAGACGAGATACTGGCAGAAGTAAAGCTGTGAGGGCCGAGCGTGAGTCGTGCTTCGGTAGCTCAGTTGGTAGAGCACTTGCCCGCGAAAGGCAAAGGTCCCGAGTTCGAGTCTCGGTCGGGCACACAGTTTTAATCTACCACGAAGTTTCATCTTGCATCACTTTACATTGTCGAGCGCTTTTCCCAGTTCGATAAATCGTATGAACGTGTCTTAATTTTTCTTTAATTTTGTTTCCATTACGAACCGCAACGTCATAATTGCCTCTCTGGTGCCTTTACATTTCCTGAAGCTGAACTGATAGTCATCTAACACATTCTCAATTTTCTTTTCCATTCTTCTGTATATTCTTGTCAGCAACTTGGATGCATGAGCTGTTAAGCTGATTGTGCGATAATTCTCGCTCTTGTCAGCTCTTGCAGTCTTCAGAATTGTGTGGATGATATTTTTCCAAGAGTCAAATGGTATTTCGCCAGACTCATACATTTTACACACCAACGTGAATAGTCGTCTTCTAGCCACTGTTCCCAATGATTTTAGAAAATCATATGGAATGTTATCTACCCCTTCTGCCTTATTTGATCTTAAGTCCTCCAAAGCTCTTTTAAATTCTGATTCTAATACTGGAACCCCTACGTCTTCTAAATCTACTCCCGTCTCTTCTTCTACCACATCAGACAAATCTTCCCCCTCATACAGGCCTTTAATGTACCCGTTCCACCTATCTCCTCTCGTTCCTGCATTTAACTGTGGAATTCCCGTTCCACTCTTAATGTTAGCACACTTGCTTTTAATTTGCCGAAGGTTGTTTTGACTTTCCTATATTCTGAGTTAGTCCTTCTGACAATCTTTTTTTCGATTTCTTGACTTTTTTATGCAGCCATTTCGTCTTAGCATTCCTGCACTTCTTATTTATTTCACTCCTCAGCAACTTGCATTTCTGTATTCCGAATTTCCTTGAACATGTCTGTACTTCCTTCTTTCATCGATCAACCAATCATTTCTTCTATTATCCGTGGTTTCTTCACAGTTACCTTCTTTGTACCTATGATTTTCTTTACAACTTCTGTGACTACCCTTTTTAGAGAAGACCATTCCTCTAAAACTGTACTGCCTACTGAGCTATTCCTTATTGCAATATCTACAACCTTAGATAACTTCATTCCTTAATACTTCCATATCCTTTTTCTTTGTGTATTGATTCTTCCTGATTAATCTCTTGAACTTCAACCTCTCTTCATCACTGCATTGTGACTGTGTCTATATCTGCTCCTGGGTATGCCTTACAATCCAGTATCTGATTTCGGAATCTCCGTCTGACCATGATGTAAACTAACTGAAGTCTTCCCGTATCTTCTGGCTTTTTCCAAGTATACTTCCTTTTCTTCTGATTCTTGAATAGAGTATTCGCTATTACTACCTGAAACTTACGCCAGAATTCAATTAGTCTTCCTTCTCTCTCATTCCTAGTACCAAGACAATTTTCTTCCGTAACTCTTTCCTCTACTCCTTCCCCTAAAACCGCATTCAGACGCCCCATGACTATTGGATTTTCATCTCCCTTTACATACTGAATTACCTGTTCAAGATTCTCATAATTTTTTTCCGTCTCTTCATCGTCAGCTTGCGACGTCGGCATGCGTATCTGAAGTACTGCTATCGGTGTATTTTTGCTGTCAGTCCTGATGAGAACAACCCTATCACTGAACTGTTCACAGCAACACACTCTCTGCCCTACCTTCCTATTCATAACGAATCCTACTCCCTTTATAGCATTTTCGGCTGCTATTGATATTACCCTATAATCATCTGACCAGAAATCCTTGTCTTCTTTCCATTTCACTTCACTGACCCCATTGGGCCTAGATTGAGCCTTTTCATTTCCCTTTTCAGATTTTCTACATTCCTTATAACGTTCAAGATTCTGACATTCCACGCCCCACCTCGTAGGACATTTTCCTTTCGTTAGTTGTCTTTCTCTTATTATCAGCTCCCCCTTGGCAGTCCCCTCCTGGAGATTCGAATGGTTCTGGAATATTTTTCCAATGAGCAGATCATCATGACATTTTCAATTACAGATCACATGTCCCCCAGATATACATTATGAGTCTTTAATGCAATGGTTTCCATTGCCTTCTGCGTCCTCATGCTGTTGATCATTGCTGATTCTTCCGCCTTTAGGGGCAATTTCCTATCCCATGGGCAAAAAGAGTGCCCTGAACCTCTGTCCAGTAACAGTCGAAAATGATGAAGGAAGTCAGTGCCAAGCACCACATCACTGACATCTGCGTTATGGAAGTTGTATGTAAACAGTTCCCCAAGCCCAAGATCCGTGATGTGAGACTCGGCCCCATATACAGTGATGGAAGAGTCATTCACCACATGGAACTATGGCGGGAACAGAACTCGATGGTGAAGGTAGACCTGGGGGGTGGGGGGGGGGCGAGTTACTCATATTTTAACCCATATCGACGAGGAAATAGTGTAGAGACGTGGTGTAAGGCAACTTGATAGGCCTTCATGATCTGGTACGCAACACTGCACGTTGCTTTTGGGTCGTTGTATGGTGGGCGGCAGTTCCGCACTGCGTGTGGAATCAACAAAACCGTCCGTGTACTGCCATGTCTGCGTGAAGGACGCGGTTGCCAGTTGTCAGGATGTATGTTGTAGCGTGAAGGTCATCGACACCTGTGGCGGAGTTAATGTCACGTCCGACTGCAGTCGGGCGAGCTCGGTCCCGCTTAGCTGCAGCAAAGTGGCGGGCTCAGCAAGGCTGTTGTCAGCTACGCTGGAAGGCTGGAACGCCTTGCAGTATTTATACGTTGTCGATGTAATACCGTCAGTAATCTGTCTGAGAATTTTAACTTGCAATCCAGTGATTCACGTTCACAAAAAATTACTATAAGTTGAACTTGAGGCTGGAGTTCTACAGCCCAAACGGTCCGAAATGTGTGGTCTGGCAACAGTTCGAAATGCACTAGAGCGCATAATTAGCGTCAAAGTTGTGAAGGCGTCCTATCCCCCAGTTGTTCATCGTAAATAATTTGTTGTAACTGTTGCTCTGACGTCCGGGAAAGGCGTTAGAAAAGAGCAGATTTCATGGAGAGTTATTTATTACCAGCTACGGACAAAAGAATAAAATCAGAGATCGATCCTACGTGTTCACCAAGATAACTGAGTAATGCGACAAATTTTGCACTGTCACTTTACATACACTACTGGCCATTAAAATTGCTACACCAAGAAGAAAGCCGGCTGGGGTTGCCGAGCGGTTCTAGGCGCTACAGTCTGGAGCCGCGCGAACGCTACGGTCGCAGGTTCGAATCCTGCCTCGGGCGTGGATGTGTGTGATGTCCTTAGGTTAGTTAGGTTTAAGTAGTTCTAAGTTCTAGGGGACTAATGACCTCAGAAGTTAAGTCCCATAGTGCTCAGAGCCATTTGAACCAACCAAGAAGAAATGCAGATGATAAACGGGTATTCATTGGACAAATATGTTATACTAGAACTGACATGTCATTACATTTTCACGCAATTTGGGTGCATAAATCCTGAGAAATCAGTACCTATAACAACCACCTCTGGCCGTAATAACGGCCTTAATACGCCTGGGCATTGAGTCAAACAGAGCTTGGATGGGGTGTACAGGTACAGCTGCCCATGCAGCTTCAACATGATACCACAGCTCATCAAGAGCAGTGACTGGCGTATTGTGAAGAGCCAGTTGCTCGGCCAACATTGACCAGACGTTTTCAGTTGGTATGAGATCTGGAGAATGTGCTGGCCAGGGCACCAGTCGAACATTTTCCGTATACAGAAAGGCCCTTACAGGACCTGCAACATGCGGTCGTGCATTATCCTGCTGAAATGTAGGGTTTCGCAGGGATCGAATGAGGGGTAGAGCCACGGGTCGTAACAAATCTGAAATGTAACGTCCACTGTTCAAAGTGCCGTCAATGTGAACAAGAGGTGACCGAGACGTGTAACCAATGGCACCCCATACCATCACACCGGGTGATACGCCCGTATGGCGATGACGAATACACGGTTCCAATGTTCGTTCACCGCGATGTCGCCAAACATGGATGCGACCATCATGATGCTGTAAACAGAACCTGGATTCATCCGAAACAATGACGTTTTGCCATTTGTGCACCCAGGTTCGTTGTTGAGTACACCATCGCAGGCGCTCCTGTCTGTGATGCAGCGTCAAGGGTAACCGCAGCCACGGTCTCCGAGTTGATAGTCCATGGTGCTGCATACGTCGTCGAACTGTTCGTGCAGATGGTTGTTGTCTTGCAAACGTCCCCATCTGTTGACTCGGGGAACGAGACGTGGCTGCACGATCCGTTACAGCCATACGGATAAGATGCCCGTCATCTCGACTGCTAGTGATACGAGGCCGTTGGGATCCAGCACGGAGTTCCGTATTACCCTCCTCAACCCATCGATTCCATATTCTGCTAACAGTCATTGGATCTCGACCGACGCGAGCAGCAATGTCGCGATACGATAAACCGCAATCATGATAGGCTACAATCCGATCTTTATCAAAGTCGGAAACGTGATGGTACGCATTTGTCCTCCTTACACGAGGCATCACAACAACGTTTCACCAGGCAACGCCGGTCAACTGCTGTTTGTGTATGAGAAATCGTTTGGAAACTTTCCTCAAGTCAGCACGTTGTAGGTGTCGCCATAGGCGTCAACCTTGTGTGAATGCTCTGGAAAGCTAATCATTTGCATATCACAGCATCTTCTTCCTGTCGGTTAAACTTAGCGTTTGTAGCACGTCATCTTCGTGGTGAAGCAATTTTAATGGCCAGTAGTGTATATCGTATCTAGTGAGGATGCTCTTGTCAGTTGCGAAACGGCACTACAACGGGCGTGATGTCGTCTGTGAATGGTCGTGCTGATGATCAAGGCGAAATCTGGAGTGGTATCCGTGCGCGGCGCACTCGTATGTGCGGTAGGAACGTCCGCAAATTGTCCAGCAGGATGGCGAACATCGTGCGGAACGAACTTGAACGATTTTATCACAGTATGGCAGGAGCACGAACAGCGGCAAACACTCGTAGCTGATGCACAGCATCTGTCTGGCCTGCGTGCTGAGCAGAGTCCGGAATGAAATCGCCTAATAAATTGTCCATAGGATTCCATTGGTCGATACTACTGTCCATTTCTTTATACTGCACTGATGAAAGCCATGTTTGTTTCTGACAAATACAGGTTGCTGTGGAGTCAGCTGTAAAAATACTGCACACTTCTCTACGGAAATCACTGTTCTGCCTTGAGAGTTGGGACGTTCGACAGTTGCACAGTGGCTGGATAGTCGACGCGTAGTATCCGAATCTGGAGACGCAGGATGATCCTTTCGCCGTCGTCGTGGGTCACCAATGTAGAATCTTACATCGGAATACTATAAGGGTAACCATCAGCAACAACACAGTTTGGTTAGCACACTCCTTTTGCACCATACGGCGCGAAAATAAAAGAATGTCATACTGCCTGGCAGCCATAGAGCAAACTGAGCCGCATTACAAAGATATGTTTGGCGAGGAGGTAGTCGCCGGTCGGAGAAGTTTCTCTCCCGTGGCTTCCCCACAGTAGATGTGTTACAGCATAATAAAATTCTTGTAAGTACTTTTGATAAGAGATACAATGATGGCCATTCAGGCATGTCCAGATGTCAGATAAGTACAGAAAATTATGGAGTGTAACCAACCGGTATTATGATTTGAGAAAACCTGTAACACACGGTTAACAATATTGGTAGCTACTTATACAGGGTGTTACAAAAAGGTACGGCCAAACTTTCAGGAAACATTCCTCACACACAAAGAAAGAAAATATGTTATGTGGACATGTGTCCGGAAACGCTTACTTTCCATGTTAGAGATCATTTTATTACTTCTCTTCAAATAACATTAATCATGGAATGGAAACACACAGCAACAGAACGTACCTGCGTGACTTCAAACACTTTGTTACAGGAAATGTTCAAAATGTCCTCCGTTAGCGAGGATACATGCATCCACCCTCAGTCGCATGGAATCCCTGATGCGCTGATGCAGCCCTGGAGAATGGCGTATTGTATCACAGCCGTCCACAATACGAGCACGAAGAGTCTCTACATTTGGTACCGGGGTTGCGTAGACAAGAGCTTTCAAATGCCCCCATAAATGAAAGTCAAGAGGGTTGAGGTCAGGAGAGCGTGGAGGCCATGGAATTGGTCCATCGGTCTCTGTTGTTGAAAAGCGTACGACCACTTCGACTGAAATGTGCAGGAGCTCCATCGTGCATGAACCACATGTTGTGTCGTACTTGTAAAGGCACATGTTCTAGCAGCACAGGTAGAGTATCCCGTATGAAATCATGATAACGTGCTCCATTGAGCGTAGGTGGAAGAACATGGGGCCCAATCAAGACATCACCAACAATGCCTGCCCAAACGTTCACAGAAAATCTGTGTTGATGACGTGATTGCACAATTCAACATTACCTTCCTTCAATTGGGCCAACTGGCGTTGAATCGAGGAAGTACATTACATACTGACGAAACTAAAATGAGCTCTAACATGGAAATTAAGCGTTTCCAGACACGTGTCCACATAACATCTTTTCTTTATTTGTGTGTGAGGAATGTTTCCTGAAAGTTTGGCCGTACCTTTTTGTAACACCCTGTATAGCTTTCACCACCGGAAAACAAACTGAAAATATCAGCAGATGTGTGTCGAATGTGGATGCTTTTTAGGAAAGAGGAAGGCTGTTGGAGAACTACCCAGAAAGTGTAAAACTGACTGTGCTGCCGTCTTTCCATGCTAGACGTTTACTTCCTTCTTCCTCAAAGTCCGAATTACTTAGAAGTGTGTTCAGCTGACGACTTGAAGCACCGGTCACTGGCTCCGTCAGGCCATGCCAGCCCCGAAAAATATGAATGATCGTTGTTTCCGGCTTTAGCCTACTGAAGTCCAGATGATTAGTCTCATTTCTAGACTGAATGTCTGGATCTGACAGAAGCGTTCTCTTGCTGTTAAATAAACAAAATAAACTAACGCAACAAGACTCCTTACGCAGGGAGCTATGGCATAATGCACTCTTGGATGTCTTCTCGTGATGAAGACAAAAAAGCTGCTGTGAAAGAGATCGTTAAGGCACGGCGCACGCACAAGGTACCACAGGTGGCGTTCTGTGAAACCAAACAATGCTCCAGGCAGCGTTGCATTTATCTGTTGTTGACTACCGTAAGGAGAACACGGGGAATTTGATCCGCTGCTGTAGGGTCCGCCCCAATAGCTGAGTGGTCAGTGCGGCGGTCTGTCACGCCAAGGGGCCCGGGTTCAACACCCGGCTGGGTCGGAGATTTTCTCCGCTCAGAGACTGGGTGTTGTGTTGCCCTCATCATCATTCCATCATCACCAGTGGAAGGCAACGGAAAACCACCACTGGAATCACCTCCCTAGACGCTCATGCGGTGGACCTCTCTGACGAGGCTTCCCCCATGAAAATACCTGCCCTAAGGCAGGACACAAATTTAGTTAGTTAGTAGAGATACGCCTAGTAACCAACCTGACAATAATACCTCAAAGAAGGCAATAACGCAGTTCGGCATGGCACACAACATCCGTGGTACAGCAGTGTGCTCATTATTATGAAAAGGACAACGAGTCGCAATCAAAGAAATCCCGCACTCCATTATCGAGTGTCTGGTGTCACACTTCCTAAAAATAGTATGGTGTATGAAAATTCTGTAATGAATACGAGAGGTGTTCCGTATGTAATCCAACACTTTTTTCTTAAAGCAGGCTGGTTTTATTCGGGATTCCAATACACCATATTATTCCCCACTCTTTTTGCTACAGAACTCTACAGTCTTTCAATACAACTCTGTTATTTGCGATGGCCTTACGCCACCTTACTGGCCTATATGCCAGTTGGAGTCAACATCTTGCTGCATCAGCAACCTCTCCGTCATTCACATACTGCTTCTCACGCAAGCAATTCTGCCTGGATTGTCCATCGTTGCTCTTTATGGTCTGCTGTCAGGCAGTGAGAAAACAGCAGGCACACACCTTTGAGTAGCCCAATTGGTGGACAAGTGTGTCAGCACTACTACTACTACCACCACCACCACCAGAGACATTAAGTTAGCAGCAAGGTGTTTGATTGTGATCCATAGATAATCTTCAATGAGAGTGTCTGCACGTTCCAACATTGCAGGAGTCACAGCTATATTTGGCCAGTCAGCACGCGGAAATCGGACAGGTTTACGAGACCCTGTTGCGATGATGATAAGACATCTCGCTCAACGACTCACCATGATTTTGTTCACTGCCAGGTCTCCGCAGACATTCTGCGATGCTCTCATTTTCCACCAAAACCAACTGAATGACAGCTCTCTGATTGAAATGCACCTGTGTTACAGACTCCATTTTGAAGGCTACATGTGGCACCGCCACCTGTCGTACCTTCACGAAACTATAGGGACTGAAGCAGGAATATACCACAACAACTTCTTCATTTTTAATCGAAACTGGATGATGAAGATATGTGTTACATTATTTACTGAACACCCCTCGTAAAAATACTGCCGTGGCTTTCAACATATTAATTAATCTTATGGCTAAACTTCACTAGTTTCCCACATGAAATACACATCCATCTTTATTTGAAAGTTGCTAATGTTTATAACAGTTGTGTTTTTATTCTCTGATAGAAACTTTGTTTATAAAAATAGGTAAAGGTGTCAAGTTTCTGTTTTAAAGTTTATACTGTTCACAAAATATTTTATGTAGAATAACTACAAAACAATACAATGTACAGAAAGCACATCTAAACCCTCACACCCGACATAATTTTCTTCTTCTATTTGTGGCACTGACTTTACAGTATTTTAATGGGTTCACTTTTTAATTGAGATATCTTATATTCAGAATTTTACTGGTTATTCTGGCCTGTCATGGCGGCCTTTTACTCCATTGTTTGCCTCCAAAGGCCAGCGAGCACAGCAAATTCCGACCACGTTTTCAGAGTATCCTTAATGACTCCTAATCACCAGGATTTTTCATACATCTTGAAAGACCCAATAGAGGCTCAAAGAGCGCCGACATCTAGTGGTGGAGCTTCAAAGCTGGTGTTGCTGTGGTCAGCTCAGTGTGACCCCCACGTGACCTGTTTCTGCCTCTCTTTTACTGTCAAACTCACATTTGCTTGGCTATATCTGTCATTCAACCCGCAACAAACCATGTGGCATGGCCACATCCACTCTCAAATTTTATGGACACCTTTTTTGGGGCTGTATCGTCACAGTACCCCCACTTGAAGTTCCATTCACACAGAGAAGTGTCGCAATTAGCTGCAAGTATAGTATCAAGTCCTCATATTACCTCTCTGACTCATTAAGTATAGACAACTTACAGAAAACTTAAAACTCACTTATGCAGCAGCACTTACTACCCTAAGCCTATCCTGTACACATATTTGAATATTGGTACTGCTGTGCATAAAAAATACACAAGTATAAATCCATAGACAAAACCTAACAATTAAATAGAACCTAGAAACTAATGACTATAATCTCACATTTTTCTGTATTTGTATGAAGTACAGTTTTATCTGGCAAACATCATAAACAAAAGACAATTGAAATCAAAACTCCGTTGGGCACAGTTCGACTTTTAAAAAAAAATTGCATTTTGCTACTACATTGTCCCTTTTCTCCCAATTCGTTTTAACTATTAAAAAAGATCACTATTTTTGGTGATGCACTTTTCTCTGTATGTTAACAAAGCACAGACACTAAAATCACTGCAGCTTTCGTCATCTTCTGGTGAGCCAACCACGATCATTACATTAATGCTGCTCTGGTCATAGGCGCCATTTCAAGCTCACCCAACACCCAGCTGACATGACACTGGCTAGAAATAAAAATCACCCATTGAGCTCTCTGTGATTGATGATTGTCTGAACACCAGTTGGATCGAAGCCCATCGCCCCTACCATTCAGAATTGACACAATCACCACCAAATTTCAAGGTGAGGCCTGACATTAATAAACAGATTCTAGTGTTTGCAAGAAAATCTTGCTAAGTACAGACTTTTCATTTCTGTCACAACAAGTTATTCCATTGAAAAACAGAAAGGCCAAAGTCATTGCAGCTTACTTTGCTGAGACAATGTTTCTCCCATCAAAATGAAATTATCATATGGCATGGTTAACACTCAGAGTTGATTACAAGTGACTAATGTCATGAAAAATGTTCAGCAAACAAAGTAGCCCTCTTATGAATAAAAATCTAAATTCCCGTTGGTGTTACATAAAATCTTAATTTAAGTTTACTACCAAAGGATTCAAAGACATATGCTATTTCACACCAACATATTAATCAATGCTGTACGTGCGCCCTATAAAATTGCATTTGTTTACAGAAACGTGAACCAAAATATTAAACTATACAGAAATACAACCCATGAAACATCATACCAGCGACTTAAAAGTAGTATTAAGTTACTCTGCTCTTCATTAGCTGGTCAGGTTTGGCCATCAGCTGGACGCACATGCACCAAGAATTATTTGGTGTGTGTCCAAAATCAAATCTCTATACATGCATGAGTGTTCCAGCACATGCCAATTATCAAAACAAAATAGAAACTCCAAACACAATTCCATCTTACATTTCAATTAATACCCTTCTTTTCAACTTCAAATCAGCTACTTACCAATTTCTAAGCTGTACTACAGCTATTTCCACTTATAGTACCATGATTCTCCTCTTCTCTGCCATCTCCTGCTCATTTTAACCCATTCACCAAAATTAAACACAATTGCACCTATTTGCTCTGAATCAGCCCCTCCAAAATTCTTACATCTAACAGAAAAATGATTCTACCCCCACAATTAAACATGAATATATACTCACATCAAAATTACTCCTCTGAAAATTTTGCATGTAAACAACAGATTACTCCCCTAAAAAGAGTTATAAAGTATATTACCAAGATGGGCATTCTCTTTGCACTGGCTGTTTGTACAGGTGCAGCTCAGTCACATTTCTGACTCCCAGTGACTTCCTCATATTGGGATACTCTAACTAGTATGTATTTGGGCAAGGACAGCTTTGATGCAATAAATGGTCCATGTGGTTTCATCCTGAGAGAATACAAAAATATTTGTCTCCTTACCTGGCCTCTCCAAAAATACACCTCTATTTCTACTTAATAGGTGATATAATTCTGACTATTCACTGTCATCAGTACCTTTAGTATCATTCACTTTCCTTCTTATCTCTTCCTCACCCTCACCCTCACCCATTATACATTGAGCCACATGCAAGCTTGCCCATCATCATTTATTGCTCTTTTGAATATTGCATTATTCATGCCTCCTCCAACATTCAGTTCCAACACCTGATCCTTATAGTTAATATGTGGCCCCTGCTTACACAAAAGATTAGTGTCAAGCACCATACTTAAGCTCAAGGTTTGAATTACGAGGAATATACGACTAAAAAATTCACCCCCAATGTTATATCTAATATGGTCCCCTTTCTCACTGGTTTACTATAATTCCCAGTAGCATTTTTAATTCTCAGCCCTGTGACTGGAAATTCAATGGTCTTATCAGTCCTGGCCAAGTCGTATCTTAGGAGTCCCTGGTTTGTCAGTTAGAGGTGGGACTCCGTCACCTCCAAAGGTCCGAGGCATTTTGCTCTGATTGTTGCCAGCATCAAATTTAAAGTACCAGAGAAGCAGGTTGCTAGCCTTACTTGCCCCGAGTCCCATTGGGTTTTACCCCTAACGGCTGAGGGACTAACCGGTGGATTTGGTAGTCTTTCCCGTATGAGCACAAAGGTGACCACGAATCAGAATATGTCCGAGATGCCCAGCCTTATTCCAAAGTAACTGGTATCCCGACTGTCGGGACCACTCACTTGGCCACTCATACGTTGCCCGTGGTTCATGAACTAGGACATGACTACAGGAACCCACACCATGAACCAGCTACGCTCAGCTACGATCTACTCTCTTCTGCAAAAAGGAAGTCAGTACCAAGACTAAGTTATCTGTGCACTGTTCAATCTTTCGACCAACTTTGTTGTATGGGAGCGAAAGCTGGGTGTATTCAGGTTACCTTATCAACAAGGTTGAGGTTACGGATATGAAAGTAGCTAGGATGATTGCAGGTACTAGTAGATGGGAACAATGGCAGGAGGGTGTCCACAATGAGGAAATCAAAGAAAAACTGGGAATGAACTCAATAATTGTAGCAGTCAGGGCGAACAGGCTTAGATGATGGGGTCATGTTACACGCATAGGAGAAGCAAGGTTACCCAAGAGACTCATGGGTTCAACAGTAGAGGGTAGGAGGAGTCGGGGCAGACCAAGGAGAAGGTACCTGGATTCGGTTAAGAATGATTTTGAAGTAATAGGTTTAACATTAGAAGAGGCACCAATGTTAGCACTGAATAGAGGATCATGGAGGAATTTTATAAGGGGGGCTATGCTCCAGACTGAACGCTGAAAGGCACAATCAGTCTTAAATGATGATGATGATATCAGTCCTGGCATGATTATAAAATACTACTGATATTCCACTAATGTAACTGACAGTGTCTACCAGAGCAGTCTCACATATTTTTCCCCCTTTAACATTAATTACTGGCTGCATCTTTTTGGCATATTCATACTGTAATTCAGTCTTGGTTAAAACACCCTCTTCTGCTACATGTTCCCAATCTTTCACCATGGTACACATCTGAACCCCACTACACACTTATATCGCGTTGTCCTCTGCAAATATTAACTCAAACACATTTTGAAATTCTGTACTCCCTACATTCAACCCCCTAGCCTCCTAGCAAAACTAAATTTTCTTTTCTCCTGTATTTTTTGTTCCACTTTCTAAATATCTTTTGAAAAACCTACCCAATAGCTGGCTTCATAGTCGCTTTCAGCTTCCTAGATTCACCCTGTATTCTCACCCACACCCATATAACATCCATCATTGTAAATCAATAAATTCTGGATTTCATGATCTGCATTCTCTTTTTCACTATCTGAACCATTATTTACTGTGTTTCTATTACTCCTCATCCTATCTTCTTCCATCATGAACACACATTCTCCCCTTAATATATCAAATTTTCTGTCCTGATCAACTATTTATGTAAGAGCATCATAGTACACCTCATCCTTCTCTCCTCGCTCCCCTAACTGCTCAACATAATCGCATTTGGAAAGTGCCCAATCTTTTCGTGCCCACTTTTGGATATGCTTGGTTCTGTCTAACCAATCCTTTAAATCAAAATCACACACTTCTCTATTCTCCCATGGTTCAACAAGTAAAGGTGGCTGTCCAACCTGGTTTACTCAAATATCAATAGAATTTACATCGTTAGACTCTATTGCATCAGATATAGCTCCTACAGCAAAAACATTATTTGCAGCTCCAATCCACAAATCATAATCATTCCCCTCATAAAAATTAGACACAGATCCCACTGCCTGCTCATAAAAATCATTTGACGAAGGAATCTCTGCCTACTTACAGTTATTCTCATCTATATCTATATCACTGGAGTGGTTACTCTCAGGTACACC
Organism: Schistocerca nitens; assembly: GCF_023898315.1. Lineage (NCBI taxonomy): Eukaryota > Metazoa > Arthropoda > Insecta > Orthoptera > Acrididae > Schistocerca > Schistocerca nitens. The sequence continues at coordinate 482,089,298 of NC_064614.1, read as the reverse complement.
TCCATTTGCAAAAACACTAGCTGCAGGCACCATGGCCTCAGTACCATTACCAGCGTGACAAAACCTCCAGATTTAAGCACTATGACCTCAACAGTAATGACATTAGAATCCATTGTAACTGATCCAACAGACCCAGCTCCATATTATTACTGTTGTCATTCACACTGCCACTTTGAACTTCCCTCAGGTTGCACATTTGATCCTGTTTGATTGAGCACAGAGGCCAACCCAACAGTATTTTCTTCAACACTTACTACACTACCAGCTCCCTCACCAAACAAACTTCCAAATTAATATCTCCATTCTGACATTTAGGTTCCCTAAAATTTCTCCTTCTTTTTGCATTTCTTTTGTCGTGCTGCATACCTCAAGCCCATTTTTGAACAGTCCACATGGGTTTAGAAAACATCGTTCTTGTGAAACACATCTAGCTCTTTATTCACATGAAGTGTTGAGTGCTATTGATAAGTGATTTCAGATCAATTCTGGATTTCTGGATTTCCGGAAGGCTTTTGAACTGTACCACATGAGTGGCTTGTAGTGAAATTGCGTGCTTATGGAATATCGTCTCAGTTGTGTGACTGGATTTGTGATTTCCTGATTTCCTGTCAGAGAGGTCACAGTTCATAGTAACTGATGGCAAGTCATCGAGTAAAACAGAAGTGATTTCTGGCATTCCCCAAGGTAGTGTTATAGGCCCTTTGCTTTTCCTTATCTATATAAATGATTTGGGAGACAATATGAGCAGCTGTCTTAGGTTGTTTGCAGATGATGCTGTCGTTTATTGACTAATAAAGTCATCAGAAGATCAAAACAAATTGAAAAAAGATTTAGAAAAAATATCTGAATGGTGCGAAAATTGGCAGTTGATCCTAAATAACGAAAAGTGTGAGGTCATCTACATCAGTGCTAAAAGGAATCTGTTAAACTTCAGCTACACGATAAATCAGTCTAATCTAAAGGTATAAAATCAACTAAATACCTAGTTATTACAATTACAAACAACTTAAACTGGAAGGAAAACATAGAAAATGTTGTGGGGAAGGCTAACCAAAGACTGCGTTTTATTGGCAGGACACTTAGAAAATGTAACAGATCTACTAAGGAGACTGCCTACACTACACTTGTCTGTCCTCTTTTAGAATACTGCTGCACAGTGTGGGATCCTTGCCAGATAGGACTGATGGAGTATATAGAAAAAGTTCAAAGAAGGGCAGCACATTTTGTATTATTGCGAAATATGGGAGAGAGTGTCACAGAAATGATACAGGATTTGGGCTGGACATCATTAAAAGAGAGGTGTTTCTCGTTGCAAAAGAATCTTCTCACGAAATTCCAATCACCCACTTTCTCCTCCGAATGCAAAAATATTTTGTTGACACCGACCTACATAAGGAGAAACAATAACCACGATAAAATAAGGGAAATCAGAGCTTCAGATGGAAACATATAGGTGTTCATTCTTTCCACGTGCTATACAAGATTGGAGTAATAGAGAATTGTGAAGGTGGTTCGATGAACCCTCTGCCAGGCACTTAAATGTGATTTGCAGAGTATCGATGTAGATGTAGATGTAGATGTAGATAGAACCTTTTAACAACCTCTTAACAAATTTATCCTGACATTGGTCAGACATACTAGACATAAAACAATTTTTGTAACCTGCCAGAAAATCCACAGCATGGTATTTATTCTCAACTGAAAAAGTCTCACTATAGGGTACCTTATTACAGGCCACCCTCCATTAACAGAAGCACTGCAAAATTTTAAGTTACTTAGCCTGTTGTTTATTTTGCTAATTTCGATATTGTTCATAGCAACCACCTGTTTCATCTCTTTCCTCAAACTGCCTGTTGTGCTTTCCAATTTATCTATCAGCATCATCTTGGTCTCATTGCAGCTGGCCACAATCTTCTTAGCCACATTAAGTAGAGCCTGCCTTGCCACGTCATTCCTAGCTTCACACACCTGTTTCCCTGAGTCAGTCTCATCCTTCACTCAGCATCAACAGTGCCAATTCTGGTAAGAAGGTTCTGTCTGTTCCATAGCCCCAAATTTTTCCATTAGGCCCTCCAAATTTTTTACTAAGTCAACCGTTATTTCATTTTGTAATGTACTCATTGAATTTTCTAATCTACCAATTTTATTATTCACTGAACTCTCCAAACTCCCAATTTTGCTGTCCAAATTACCCATAGAACTTCCTAGTTCAGCTTTAATTTCATTTTTTAAACTCCCCACCTGAATCAACAAACTAGTAAGCATTTCCTCCTATTAGATCATTTTCACTAATTCTTGTCTTTGTGAACTCTAAGGCTCACTCCCACTCCCCAGTGAATTACAATCACTGGGAAACTTCTTTATCTCATGCTTCACCATTGGGGATAGCAAAAGAGCTAGAATTACAAACAGCAATTAATGTGCCTGGTGCAAAACTTAACTTTGTAGCTTGTTGTGGCTCTTCTGATGCTGGAGATTGCTGCTGCTGCAGTAAGGCATGTGTAGAATCCCTGTAGACTGCTTCCCACTGGTTTCTGTCTGTGAAGTTGCATGATGTGGTGCGACAATGCACTGACTCACAGTGATCAAGGTTGTCATCCCTGGTTGGGCGAGAGGCATAGCTCGAATGCAGACTGCTGTTGCTGCTGCTGTTGTTGCTGCTGCTATGGCATACCTCATAGATCATAGCCTTATTCACATTAGCAATCCTGCTCTGCTTACCAGGACAATTCTGGATGAACAATGCTGGACCAAGACCCTATATGTGAATTCAGTGTTCAATTCAGGTGCACACTAACACATAAAAAATTCATTATAAAAAGAGAACTGAAACTGTCTCTTAAAAGATTATACCCAAAAAATAATTAAATTAGCTCGGAGCCAGCAGCACTATTGTGCAGATTATCAATGAATCAATGTTCCAGTTGGTAGCACTCTAATAAGGACCACCATGAATAGTTGGCTCTTTTCATAATTTGGCTGCATTTAAGTCTAGTATCAAATTAATCACTCACCACATTTGCCCTAAATTCCTCAACTAAAAAAAAGGAAACTTTAGATTGAATGGAGGCAGAAAAAAAGAGCCTTCAATTCTTTCACAGGTTTAAATTTGTCAAAAAAATTCAATTTATTTCTTATTTTTCTTACAGTCATAAGTTTATGAAGTACCAATACTGGCTGTTATTGCACCAACATGAGAACTTAAATAAACCCAGACAGTATCTTGCACACACCAGAATCTTGCAACAACTCTATATACTATTCACTTGAAGTTCCTCAGTTGCAAATTGGCAAACTTACAAGTTCCAGAAACCACTCACTAAAGTTGACAGTGAAATTTCAAAGTTCTAAATCATTCCTTGATGAAAAATCTTCAAAGTTCTCAGTTCAAAAATATTTCTATGTGTTTGCTAGTGACTCATGAGTAATCCACCACAACAGCTGCCAGACTCACTCAGACTATTCACCTCCTTTTTTTTCCATCAGTCTTCTGACTGCTTTGATGTGACCCAACCTCTTCATCTCAGAGTAGAACTTGCAACCTACATCCTCAATTATGTGCTAGATATATTCCAATACCCATCTTCCTCTACAGTTTTCACCGAGCAAAGTGGTGCAATGGTTTGCACATTGGACTCACATTCAGGACGATGACGATTCAAACACACATCCGGCCATCCTGATTTGGGTTTCCCTAAATTTCTTCAGGCAGATGCCAGGATGGTTCCTTTGAAAGGGCACAGCCAACTCCCTTCCCCATCCTTCCCTAACCTGATGGGACCGATGGCCTCACTGTTTGGTCCTCTCCACTGAATCAGCCAACAATAATCTTCAGTTTTCATCCTCTACAGCTCCCTCTGGTAGAATGCCAGTTATTCCCTGAGGTCTTAACATATGTACTGTCGTCCTGTACCTTCTTCTTGTCAGTATCTTGAATACATTCCTTTCCTCTTTGCTTCCACAAAGAACTTCCTCATTCATTACCTTATCAGTCCACCTAATTTCCAACATTCTTCTGTAGCACCGCATCTCAAATACTTCAAAGCTGGTACCATTGTGGGCAACTCAGCATGGCTCCCATGTGGCCCATTTCCACACCTCATTTACTGTCAAACTCACACTCACATGGCTACCTCTGTCATTCAATCCATAACAAACCATGCGGGCACAGTTGCATCCACTCTCAAAGTTGGTGGACACCTTTTTGGGGGCTGTTCCGTAATAGGGTGTACTGATAATTTTCTCTTCAAAGTTAAAACGAGAACAGAATAGTCATTCAGTGGCTAACTGTTTCTTTCATTGCAATTATCACCACTCCAGCACAGTTTTGCACTCTATGTTCTAGTTGATTGTAGCATTCAATTGCTGATTATGTGAATTACTTGTCTTAAAATTATGCAAAGAAGTAAAGGAGTAAGATAGAAATACACAAAGTCCTTACTGGATGTAGTTAAAACCCAGACAATGTGAATAGATGACATGAGCACCAAATTCTGTTGGATATTACTCCGACAATAATATCCCACTGATTATGATACTGAACAGCTCTGGGATGAACAAATTGCTAAATCAGATCTGACAAAGTCTCCACCGTTATGCCGTGGAGTTACTATAGATCTGCAGCTATGTTGACTGTTAAACAATACAAATGGCTCAAATGGCTCTGAGCACTATGGGACTCAACTGCTGAGGTCATTAGTCCCCTAGAACTTAGAACTAGTTAAACCTAACTAACCTAAGGACATCACAAACATCCATGCCCGAGGCAGGATTCGAACCTGCGACCGTAGCGGTCTTGCGGTTCCAGACTGCAGCGCCTTTAACCGCACGGCCACTTCGGCCGGCTTTAAACAATACATTCTATAGAGTGAAGGATTATGTAGATATAATTGTATAGGGGTTTGGTAAAAAATATAGCACAAGTAAACAAAAATAATAAAAAGATCTCTGTCATTTCACATAAGACTTTCACAATATAATATCTGTTTTTTCTTTTCTGGAAAAATTTACTTCCAAAGCTCTGTAATGTAGATTAATGTATGCTGATACAAGTATTTTTTGACAGAGTTATTTCTTATGTACATATATACACACAGGTACTATTTTTACACTAATAGTAGTAAATAATATATACTCTATTTCCCATGCTGGTCTTTGAAAAATTTCAGTTATTCTCTCCTGATAATTTTTTTTTTTTTACATAACAGAAAATATTTATTTTTCAGCAATCATTCTTTTCTTGTATGATTATTTTTATGTAATAGACACTTTTCATACCACAGTCTTAACATATAGATGCTTTTATTATTTACATTGGGAACAAGACATTAATAATACTGACTAGTATGATTAGCAACAGATGAACCCCCCCTCCCTCTCCACACACACACACACACACACACACACACACACACACACACACACACACACACACACATATATATATGCACGCGCGCACGCGAAAAATAACTACCTTAGACATGTACATACTACACACATATGTATATAGTGTGCAATCAACTCATGCATTCATATGTGCACACACCTGTTTACACTATGACAAACAGTCCATTCTATTACTCTGTATGCGCTCGCACACACATACACAATTTATAAATAAATACCCATCCAGCCTGAATCATGCAAGTAAATAGTGTGACAGTGGAAGCATCTCCATCCCATCCTCAAAGACGAACTGTTTGTCATCAAGGCACAACAGACTGGCTTTAAGTTGCAATATGGTGTCTACAACAAGGTGTCATAGTCAAATGCATTATATATATATATATATATATATATATATATATATATATATAACAGGTGTGTGTGCATATGCATGCATGGGTTGACTGCATACTATATACGTATGTGTGTACTATGGACACGTCTAAGGTAGTGTTTTTCGCTTGCGCACGTGCATATATTTATATATATGCAGATGTCAGTACTTACTAGTACTAGTACTTACTTACTAGGACTTAAGCAGTAATTTGTCAGTTTCTATAATGTTGTAGATTTATCGCTTGTCATCAATTGCCATGTTGTCTCTCAGCATACTATCCATCTCTGCTTGACAGTCAATCTGATCTGCAGCAATATCATTACTGAGTACAACTAGAAACAAAAAATTTTCACAAGTAGTGCATGTAAGTGCAAAATTATTTTTTATTGTAGAAAGAAAAAATGAATTACTGTTAACATATCTGTCCCTCAAGAATTGTGTCATACCCCATGAACTCACACTGGAGGAAGGTGTCATGGCTTGGGATAGGATGAAGAATGGGTCTGCAGCTACGGTGTCAACCCACTCTCCCATAGTCATATTGTTATCAATAGCATCTAGAAAGAAACAAGAACATCTCACAAGCAATGCATTTTTCTGCAAATTATTCTTGCAGAATAAGAAGAAGAAATATCAGTTATTGCATATATGCCTGTATGCATTCATCAATAATGGAAGCCTACACCAGTGAACTCATACTAGAGAAAGGCATCATTGTCTGGGGTGGATCTCCTAGAAAAACAATAACTTTTCACTAAGCATTACATGCAATCTTGTCTATACAATAGTCTTAGCTCAGCAGTGGTGTGGCCTGGGATTCTAACATCAGTACTGTATGGCATGCATCACGTCTAGTTTTTTTACATGTTTTGAGTATTTTAACACTGAAATTAGTAGTTTGATCAAGGTGAGTTATTACTATAGATTAATGTTATATTTTATTCATTTACAGTGTCAGTAATAAAATGGGATATTATCTATCAGTTATTAGTCACATATCAGTTAAAAAAATTGAGTCATACATTACTGATTTCTCATCCAATGTAACATATCCAATGACAAAGAAAGGTTGCTTATAATTAATCACAGACTGTTCAGGAACATCTCTAATTGGAACCAACTTTCCTACTTCCTTCCTAACTGCTCAGGTATCTTGGTCCTGAAAATTAAGGCAGCACATGAGTAATCTCAATCTTTGGAGAGATATAGTAACCCAAAAAATCTTTATCCCAGTCCCATCAGATGCCCAAGTTCTTCCAAATTCATTCTGCTTGTGTTGCAGGTTCCTGCTAAATACAGGAGCCCACTGCCATTACTTCACGCTTTGTTATAGGTTTTAGTATATTTTCTTGTGAATACTTCTCTCTCTCACTTTCTATGCACTGCAAACAGATCAGTTTGTTCAATAATATCAGAAAATATAGAGACTGAAACAGTCTAACGATATAACACATTGATTGATATCACCAACAACACCTGTAGGGTTGATAAAACTACTGTGGAACCTTTTTCTAACATTAGTTTGTGGAAATACTTTGCTCCATTTAGTCGCTCCATCTTTTTCCCAAATAAAAACTAACACTGATCTCAGCTTCATCATTTTCATCTCCTTCCTGATCTGATGATGTCTCCTATTCATGGACAATAACAGTATCCTCTTCATCTCCATCATCAGAATCAGTTGGCTCCTAATCAAGTACATGATCAATCATGAATTGTGACATTTGTTTGCTTTGTTTCTTCATTGACAGTCCTCGGTGTCGACATGATGCATTTTTATACTGGCTGAAAAATGGGGAGGGGGTGTAAGGTCAACACTGACTACTATAAATGATGCAGTTGACAGTTTCTCAGTTGTGTTTCACAGTTCTTTACTCTCATTGTTCACAACCCCTCGATATTACACAGATATATCGCCAGTTCACTATCGGTAAATTTAGACAAGCCTCATTAATAGCTTGCAGACAGACATCAGCATATTCCTACAATATTTTGCTGCTGAACATCCATGAGCAATAAAAACCAAACCACACAGTTCACAGTTCTTTCAGAATAGCACGTGTGACACTATTTCTCAAATAAATTGAACAGACACTGTCATTGTTTTAACACCAAGCCATTTGGTGTTACACTAATTCCACTGCATCGTTGTTACTCTAACTGATACAGACTTCCCATATGAAAATCAGCCTTGGACTGACTGTCTCGGGACCAAAAATCGAGTCCTCACAATAACAGGTGCTGAAACTATACATTGTTCAATGTTTAAATTATAGAAATTACAATTAAAACACAACTCATTCAATTAACTTAATACATCGAAAAATTGGTTATTTTTAACAGTTTCATCTAACGCAAAAGTTAGGCCAAATTATTTCTTTAAATAGTAAAATAAACAGACATAGTTATACAAACAATACTTTTGACAAACCTGGCAATTATTTTGGAATTAATTAATTTGCTAATATGTTTTTGAATCGAGCCAAATAAATACTTTTAGAATCCTAGTAGTTCTTCTTCCAAATGTTTATAATTAGTATAGAATATATATTTGTTTGTAAGTCAACAATAGAATCTAGGTCACAAAACAATTACTGATTTCACCCTATAACAAAAAATATTAACTAGGAATAGTCAAAATAAATCAGGAAATTAGTTACATACACAAGTCCAAGCACAAAATTAGATCTGGTGCTATGTTTCTTAAGACTGCGGGCCAACCTTTCTCTTTTATGTAAATGCAGATTATACTCATGTGTGTTAATGGTAATTAGTCAAAAATTAAAATAAAATTAATTTCAAGAGGTAGATGACAAAACAAGAGAGGAAGTCAAGAGATTCCAGCTTGCTTTGTCACACAGTGATCACACTTTGCTTCCTGCTGGGCCATAACAACCCATATATTACATATCTGCAATTAATTAATGATCAAATATCATGAATTATGCTAAATAATTACAATAATGCAGTGAAATAGCTACCTTGACTTTTTTCCTTATGAGATGAGAATGATGTGTTGGGGTTTCACAAGCTGCAACATCCTCAAACTTGTTTCAACAGCATCTCACAAAGTCCTATTCTCAACTAAAGTTGCAAAAACAAAAAACACACTTATACCATTCCACTGACATCTCATAGAAGCTACCAGGAATCACAAAGCAGTGTGACATGTCATCCAGCAGTTAACTGCAGAAATTCATCATAAGGTACATACCACAGCTTTACACACCACTGTCAGGTTAATTGAAATACTGATACCACATACACATTCATAGTTTGGGCCAAGTCCCAGGAGCCCTCACTATCTACACAACAGACCTGATCAACCCTCAGTATTTCCATAAAAACAAAAGAGATTATGTCATACATGAGTATTATGCACACACACACACACACAGATATATATATATGGAAAAAAGAACACATTGACACCGGTGTGTCAGACCCACCATACTTGCTCCGGACACTGCGAGAGGGCTGTACAAGCAATGATCACACGCACGGCACAGCGGACACACCAGGAACCACGGTGTTGGTCGTCGAATGGCGCTAGCTGCGCAGCATTTGTGCACCGCCGCTGTCAGTGTCAGCCAGTTTGCCGTGGCATATGGAGCTCCATCGCAGTCTTTAACACTGGTAGCATGCCGCGACAGCGTGGACGTGAACCGTATGTGCAGTTGACGGACTTTGAGCGAGGGCATATAGTGGGCATGCGGGAGGCCGGGTGGACGTACTGCCAAATTGCTCAACACGTGGGGCGCAAGGTCTCCACAGTACATCGATGTTGTCGCCAGTGGTCGGCGGAAGGTGCACGTGCCCGTCGACCTGGGACCGGACCGTGGAGATGCACGGATGCACGCCAAGACCGTAGGATCCTACGCAGTGCCGTAGGGGACCGCACCGCCACTTCCCAACAAATTAGGGACACTGTTGCTCCTGGGGTATCGGCGAGGACCATTCGCAACCGTCTCCATGAAGCTGGGCTACGGTCCCGCACACCGTTAGGCCGTCTTCCGCTCATGCCCCAACATCGTGCAGCCCGCCTCCAGTGGTGTCGCGACAGGTGTGAATGGAGGGACGAATGGAGACGTGTCGTCTTCAGCGATGAGAGTCGCTTCTGCCTTGGTGCCAATGATGGTCGTATGCATGTTTGGCGCCATGCAGGTGAGTGCCACAATCAGGACTGCATACGACCGAGGCACACAGGGCCAACACCCGGCATCATGGTGTGGGGAGCGATCTCCTACACTGGCTGTACACCACTGGTGATCGTCGAGGGGACACTGAATAGTGCACGGTACATCCAAACCGTCATCAAACCCATCGTTCTACCATTCCTAGACCGGCAAGGGAACTTGCTGTTCCAACAGGACAATGCACGTCCGCATGTATCCCGTGCCACCCAACGTGCTCTAGACGGTGTAAGTCAGCTACCCTGGCCAGCAAGATCTCCGGATCTGTCCCCCATTGAGCATGTTTGGGACTGGATGAAGCGTCGTCTCACGCGGTCTGCACGTCCAGCACAAACGCTGGTCCAACTGAGGCGCCAGGTGGAAATGGCATGGCAAGCCGTTCCACAGGACTACATCCAGCATCTCTACGATCGTCTCCATGGGAGAATAGCAGCCTGCATTGCTGCGAAAGGTAGATATACACTGTACTAGTGCCGACATTGTGCATGCTCTGTTGCCTGTGTCTATGTGCCTGTGGTTCTGTCAGTGTGATCATGTGATGTATCTGACGCCAGGAATGTGTCAATAAAGTTTCCCCTTCCTGGGACAATGAATTCACGGTGTTCTTATTTCAATTTCCGGGAGTGTGTGTGTGTGTGTGTGTGTGTATATATATATATATATATATATATATATATATATATATATATATATATATATATATATATATATATATAACAGAGGGAAACATTCCACGTGGAAAAAATATATCTAAAAGAAAGAAAGTGATGAGACTTACCAAACAAAAGCGCTGGCAGGTCGATAGACACACAAACAAACACAAACATACACACAAAATTCTAGCTTTCGCAACAAACGGTTGATTCGTCAGGAAAGAGGGAAGGAGAGGGAAAGATGAAAGGAAGTGGGTTTTAAGGGAGAGGGTAAGGAGTCATTCCAATCCCGAGAGCGGAAAGACTTACCTTAGGGGGAAAAAAGGACGGGTATACACTCGCACACACACACATATCCATCCGCATATACACAGACACAAGCAGACATTTGTAAAGGCAAAGAGTTTGCCTTTACAAATGTCTGCTTGTGTCTGTGTATATGCGGATGGATATGTGTGTGTGTGCGAGTGTATACCTGTCCTTTGCGGATGGATATGTGTGTGTGTGCGAGTGTATACCTGTCCTTTTTTCCCCCTAAGGTAAGTCTTTCCGCTCCCGGGATTGGAATGACTCCTTACCCTCTCCCTTAAAACCCACATCCTTTCGTCTTTCCCTCTCCTTCCCTCTTTCCTGATGAGGCAACAGTTTGTTGCGAAAGCTTGAATTTTGTGTGTATATTTGTGTTTGTTTGTGTGTCTATCGACCTGCCAGCGCTTTTGTTTGGTAAGTCTCATCATCTTTCTTTTTAGATATATTTTTTCCACGTGGAATGTTTCCCTCTGTTTTATATATATATATATATATATATATATATATATATATATATATATATTCAAAAAGAATACCACAACTTTAAGAATTTAAAACTCTGCAACGACAAAAGGCAGAGCTAAGCACTATCTGTCGGCGAATTAAGGGAGCTATAAAGTTTCATTTAGTTGTACATTTGTTCGCTTGAGGCACTGTTGACTAGGCGTCAGCGTCAGTTGATGCTAAGATGGCGACCGCTCAACAGAAAGCTTTTTGTGTTATTGAGTACGGCAGAAGTAAATCAACGACAGTTGTTCAGCGTGCATTTCGAATGAAGTATGGTGTTAAACCTCCTGATAGGTGGTGTATTAAACGTTGGTATAAACAGTTTACAGAGAATGGGTGTTTGTGCAAAGGGAAAAGTTCTGGACGGCCGAGAACGAGTGATGAAAATGTAGCACGCATCCAGCAAGCATTTGTTCGCAGCCCAGGAAAATCGACTCGCAGAGCTAGCAGAGAGCTGCAAATTCCACAATCAACTGTATGGAGAGTCCTACGAAAAAGGTTAGTTATGAAACCTGAACGTCAACTACTCGAGGCGATGGATCGGCCGCCAGGCAGCCCGTAACAGAGCACTTCATCACTGGCCTCCAAGAAGCCCTGATCTTACCCCCTGCGATTTTTTCTTATGGGGGTATGTTAAGGATATGGTGTTTCGGCCACCTCTCCCAGCCACCATTGATGATTTGAAACGAGAAATAACAGCAGCTATCCAAACTGTTACGCCTGATATGCTACAGAGAGTGTGGAACGAGTTGGAGTATCGGGTTGATATTGCTCGTGTGTCTGGAGGGGGCCATATTGAACATCTCTGAACTTGTTTTTGAGTGAAAAAAAACCTTTTTAAATACTCTTTGTAATGATGTATAACAGAAGTTTATATTATGTTTCTTTCATTAAATACACATTTTTAAAGTTGTGGTATTCTTTTTGAATCACCCTGTATATCCAAAAACAAAGATGATGTGACTTACCAAATGAAAGTGCTGGCAGGTCGACAGACACACAAACAAACACAAACATACACACAAAATTCAAGCTTTCGCAACAAACTGCTGCCTCATCAGAAAAGAGGGAAGGAGAGGGAAAGACGAAAGGATGTGGGTTTTAAGTGAGAGGGTAAGGAATCATTCCAATCCCGGGAGCGGAAAGACTTACCTTAGGGGGAAAAAAGGACAGGTATACACTCGCACACACACACATATCCATCCACACATATACAGACACAAGCAGACATATTTAAAGACAAAGAGTTTGGACAGATATGCCAGTCGAGGCGGAAGTGCAGAGGCAAAGATGTTGTTGTATGACAGGTATGAGTGGCGGCAACTTTAAATTAGCGGAGATTGAGGCCTGGTGGGTAACGGGAAGAGAGGATATACTGAAGAGCAAGTTCCCATCTCCGGAGTTCGGATAGGTTGGTGTTGGTGGGATGTATCCAGATAAACCGGACGGTGTAACACTGTGCCAAGATGTGCTGGCCGTGCACCAAGGCATGTTTAGCCACAGGGTGATCCTCATTACCAACAAACACTGTCTGCCTTTGTCCATTCATTTGAATGGACAGTTTGTTGCTGGTCATTCCCACACAGAATGCATCACAGTGTAGGCAGGTCAGTTGGTAAATCACATGGGTGCTTTCACACGTGGCTCTGCCTTTGATCGTGTACACCTTCCGGGTTACGGGACTGGAGTAGGTGGTGGTGGGAGGGTGCATGGGACAGGTTTTACATCGGGGGCGGTTACAAGGATAGGAGCCAGAGGGTAGGGAAGGTGGTTTGGGGATTTCATAGGGATGAACTAACAGGTTACGAAGGTTAGGTTGACGGCGGAAAGACACTATTGGTGGGGTGGGGAGGATTTCATGAAGGATGGATCTCATTTCATGGCAGGATTTGAGGAAGTCGTATCCCTGCGGGAGAGCCACATTCAGAGTCTGGTCCAGTCCCGTAAAGTATCCTGTCACAAGTGGGGCACTTTTGTGGTTCTTCTGTGGGCGGTTCTGGGTTTGAGGGGATGAGGAAGTGGCTCTGGTTATTTGCTTCTGTACCAGGTCGGGAGGGTAGTTACGGGATGCAAAAGCTGTTGTCAGGTTGTTGGTGTAATGATTCAGGGATTCCGGGCTGGAGCAGATTCGTTTGCCACGAAGAACTAGGCTGTAGGGAAGGGACCGTTTGATGTGGAATGGGTGGCAGCTGTCATAATGCAGGTACTGTTGCTTGTTGGTGGGTTTGATGTGGACGGACGTGTGAAGCTGGCCATTGGACAGATGGAGGTCAACGTTAAGGAAAGTGGCGTGGGATTTGGAGTAGGACCAGGTGAATCTGATGGAACCAAAGGAGTTGAGGTTGGAGAGGAAATTCTAGAGTTCTTCTTCACTGTGAGTCCAGATCATGAAGATGTCATCAATAAATCTGTACCAAACTTTGGGTTGGCAGGCCTGGGTAACCAAGAAGGCTTCCTCTAGGCGACCCATGAATAGGTTGGCGTACGAGGGGGCCATCCTGGTACCCATGGCTGTTCCCTTTAATTGTTGGTATGTCTGGCCTTCAAAAGTGAAGAAGTTGTGGGTCAGGATGAAGCTGGCTAAGGTAATGAGGAAAGAGGTTTTAGGTTGGGTGGCAAGTGATCGGCGTGAAAGGAAGTGCTCCATCGCAGCGAGGCCCTGGATGTGTGGAATATTTGTGTATAAGGAGGTGGCATCAATGGTTACAAGGATGGTTTCCGGGGGTAACAGATTGGGTAAGGATTCCAGGCGTTCAAGAAAGTGGTTGGTGTCTTTGATGAAGGATGGGAGACTGCATGTAATGGGTTGAAGGTGTTGATCTACGTAGGCAGAGATACGCTCTGTGGGGGCTTGGTAACCAGCTACAATGGGGCGGCCGGGATGGTTGGGTTTATGAATTTTGGGAAGAAGGTAGCAGGTAGGGGTGCGGGGTGTCGGTGGGGTCAGGAGGTTGATGGAGTCAGGTGAAAGGTTTTGTAGGGGGCCTAAGGTTCTGAGGATTCCTTGAAGCTCCGCCTGGACATCAGGAATGGGATTACCTTGGTAAACTTTGTATGTGGTGTTGTCTGAAAGCTGACGCAGTCCCTCAGCCACATACTCCCGACGATCAAGTACCACGGTCGTGGAACCCTTGTCCGCCGGAAGAATGACGATGGATGAGTCAGCCTTCAGATCACGGATAGCTTGGGCTTCAGCAGTGGTGATGTTGGCAGAAGGATTAAGGTTTCTTAAGAAGGATTGAGAGGCAAGGCTGGAAGTCAGAAATTCCTGGAAGGGTTGGAGAGGGTGATTTTGAGGAAGAGGAGGTGGGTCCCGCTGTGACGGAGGACGGAACTGTTCCATGCAGGGTTCAATTTGGATAGTGTCCTGGAGAGTTGGATCATTAGGAGTAGGGTTAGGATCATTTTTCTTCATGGCAAAGTGATACTTCCAGCAGAGAGTACGAGTGTAGGACAGTAAATCTTTGACGAGGGCTGTTTGGTTGAATCTGGGAGTGGGGCTGAAGGTGAGGCCTTTGGATAGGACAGAGGTTTCGGATCGGGAGAGAGGTTTGGAGGAAAGGTTAACTACTGAATTAGGGTGTTGTGGTTCCAGATTGTGTTGATTGGAATTTTGAGGTTTTGGAGGGAGTGGAGCTGGAAGTGGGAGATTGAGTAGATGGGAGAGACTGGGTTTGTGTGCAATGAGAGGAGGTTGAGATTTGCTGGAAAGGTTGTGAAGGGTGAATGAGTTGCCTTTCCGGAGGTGGGAAACCAGGAGATTGGATAGTTTTTTGAGGTGGAGGGTGGCATGCTGTTCTAATTTGCGGTAGGCCTGTAGGAGGCTGCTCTGAACAGCCGGTGTGGATGTGGGAGAGGAAAGATTGAGGACTTTTATTAAGGATAGGAGTTGACGGGTGTGTTCGTTGGCTGAGTCAATGTGTAGGTGAAGGATTAGGTGGGTGAGGGCAACGGATTGTTCAGTTTGGAACTGGTATAGGGATGGATGGAAAGAAGGGTTGCAGCCAGAGATGGGAACTTTAAGTGTGAGGCCTTTGGGGGTAATGCCAAATGTCAGACAAGCCTGAGAAAATGGAATATGGGAGCATAATCTGGCTAGGGTGAAGGCATGTTTGTGGAGGGAATGTAAATAAAACTTAATGGGGTCGTTGTGTGGGTGTTGTGAGGATGACATGGTATTAGAAGGTGGAAAGTGTAACATGAGGTTGAAATGAAAATGAAAGATAAAAATATATGGGGAGAGATAAAGGTGAACTAGAAAGCAACTGGAGATCTGGTATGAAAAAAGGCGAAAAAGTGTTGGTTAAGTTGATCCTGTGGTGAACTTGGGTTGGTAGACAGCGATGTGCATAAAGGTTAGGTGGTTGTGTAAATTACCCTCTCCAAACCTTCCAGGAATTTCTGACTTCCAGCCTTGCCTCTCAATCCTTCTTAAAAAACCTTAATCCTACTCCCAACATCACCACTGCTGAAGCCCAAGCTATCCGTGATCTGAAGGCTGACCGATCCATTGTCATTCTTCCGGCGGACAAGGGTTCCACGACCGTGGTACTTGATCGTCGGGAGTATGTGGCTGAGGGACTGCGTCAGCTTTCAGACAACACCACATACAAAGTTTACCAAGGTAATCCCATTCCTGATGTCCAGGCGGAGCTTCAAGGAATCCTCAGAACCTTAGGCCCCCTACAAAACCTTTCACCTGACTCCATCAACCTCCTGACCCCACCGACACCCCGCACCCCTACCTGCTACCTTCTTCCCAAAATTCATAAACCCAACCATCCCGGCCGCCCCATTGTAGCTGGTTACCAAGCCCCCACAGAGCGTATCTCTGCCTACGTAGATCAACACCTTCAACCCATTACATGCAGTCTCCCATCCTTCATCAAAGACACCAACCACTTTCTTGAACGCCTGGAATCCTTACCCAATCTGTTACCCCCGGAAACCATCCTTGTAACCATTGATGCCACTTCCTTATACACAAATATTCCGCATGTCCAGGGCCTCACTGCGATGGAGCACTTCCTTTCACGCCGATCACCTGCCACCCTACCTAAAACCTCTTTCCTCATTACCTTAGCCAGCTTCATCCTGACCCACAACTTCTTCACTTTTGAAGGCCAGACATACCAACAATTAAAGGGAACAGCCATGGGTACCAGGATGGCCCCCTCGTACGCCAACCTATTCATGGGTCACCTAGAGGAAGCCTTCTTGGTTACCCAGGCCTGCCAACCCAAAGTTTGGTACAGATTTATTGATGACATCTTCATGATCTGGACTCACAGTGAAGAAGAACTCTAGAATTTCCTCTCCAACCTCAACTCCTTTGGTTCCATCAGATTCACCTGGTCCTACTCCAAATCCCACGCCACTTTCCTTGACGTTGACCTCCATCTGTCCAATGGCCAGCTTCACACGTCCGTCCACATCAAACCCACCAACAAGCAACAGTACCTGCATTATGACAGCTGCCACCCATTCCACATCAAACGGTCCCTTCCCTACAGCCTAGTTCTTCGTGGCAAACGAATCTGCTCCAGCCCGGAATCCCTGAATCATTACACCAACAACCTGACAACAGCTTTCGCATCCCGTAACTACCCTCCCGTCCTGGTACAGAAGCAAATAACCAGAGCCACTTCCTCATCCCCTCAAACCCAGAACCGCCCACAGAAGAACCACAAAAGTGCCCCACTTGTGGCAGGATACTTTACGGGACTGGACCAGACTCTGAATGTGGCTCTCCCGCAGGGATACGACTTCCTCAAATCCTGCCCTGAAATGAGATCCATCCTTCATGAAATCCTCCCCACTCCACCAATAGTGTCTTTCCGCTGTCCACCTAACCTTCGTAACCTGTTAGTTCATCCCTATGAAATCCCCAAACCACCTTCCCTACCCTCTGGCTCCTATCCTTGTAACCGCCCCCGATGTAAAACCTGTCCCATGCACCCTCCCACCACCACCTACTCCAGTCCCGTAACCCGGAAGGTGTACACGATCAAAGGCAGAGCCACGTGTGAAAGCACCCATGTGATTTACCAACTGACCTGCCTACACTGTGATGCATTCTGTATGGGAATGACCAGCAACAAACTGTCCATTCGCAGGAATGGACAAAGGCAGACAGTGTTTGTTGGTAATGAGGATCACCCTGTGGCTAAACATGCCTTGGTGCACGGCCAGCACATCTTGGCACAGTGTTACACCGTCCGGTTTATCTGGATACCTCCCACCAACACCAACCTATCCGAACTCCGGAGATGGGAACTTGCTCTTCAGTATATCCTCTCTTCCCGTTACCCACCAGGCCTCAATCTCCGCTAATTTAAAGTTGCCGCCACTCATACCTGTCATACAACAACATCTTTGCCTCTGCACTTCCGCCTCGATTGACATCTCTGTCCAAACTCTTTGTCTTTAAATATGTCTGCTTGTGTCTGTATATGTGTGGATGGATATGTGTGTGTGTGCGAGTGTACACCTGTCCTTTTTTCCCCCTAAGGTAAGTCTTTCCGCTCCCGGGATTGGAATGACTCCTTACCCTCTCCCTTAAAACCCACATCCTTTTGTCTTTCCCTCTCCTTCCCTCTTTCCTGATGAGGCAACAGTTTGCTGCGAAAGCTTGAATTTTGTGTGTATGTTTGTGTTTGTTTGTGTGTCTGTCGACCTGCCAGCACTTTCATTTGGTAAGTCACATCATCTTTGCTTTTGGATATATTTTTCCTACATGGAATGTTTTCCTCTATTATATATATATAGAGGGAAACATTACACACACACACACACACACACACACACACACACACACACATATATATATATATATATATATATATATATATAGACACACACTCCTGGAAATGGAAAAAAGAACACATTGACACCGGTGTGTCAGACCCACCATACTTGCTCCGGACACTGCGAGAGGGCTGTACAAGCAATGATCACACGCACGGCACAGCGGACACGCCAGGAACCGCGGTGTTGGCCGTCGAATGGCGCTAGCTGCGCAGCATTTGTGCACCGCCGCCGTCAGTGTCAGCCAGTTTGCCGTGGCATACGGAGCTCCATCGCAGTCTTTAACACTGGTAGCATGCCGCGACAGCGTGGACGTGAACCGTATGTGCAGTTGACGGACTTTGAGCGAGGGCGTATAGTGGGCATGCGGGAGGCCGGGTGGACGTACCGCCGAATTGCTCAACACGTGGGGCGTGAGGTCTCCACAGTACATCGATGTTGTCGCCAGTGGTCGGCGGAAGGTGCACGTGCCCGTCGACCTGGGACCGGACCGCAGCGACGCACGGATGCACGCCAAGACTGTAGGATCCTACGCAGTGCCGTAGGGGACCGCACCGCCACTTCCCAGCAAATTAGGGACACTGTTGCTCCTGGGGTATCGGCGAGGACCATTCGCAACCGTCTCCATGAAGCTGGGCTACGGTCCCGCACACCGTTAGGCCGTCTTCCGCTCACACCCCAACATCGTGCAGCCCGCCTCCAGTGGTGTCGCGACAGGCGTGAATGGAGGGACGAATGGAGACGTGTCGTCTTCAGCGATGAGAGTCGCTTCTGCCTTGGTGCCAATGATGGTCGTATGCGTGTTTGGCGCCGTGCAGGTGAGCGCCACAATCAGGACTGCATACGACCGAGGCACACAGGGCCAACACCCGGCATCATGGTGTGGGGAGCGATCTCCTACACTGGCCGTACACCACTGGTGATCGTCGAGGGGACACTGAATAGTGCATGGTACATCCAAACCGTCATCGAACCCATCGTTCTACCATTCCTAGACCGGCAAGGGAACTTGCTGTTCCAACAGGACAATGCACGTCCGCATGTATCCCGTGCCACCCAACGTGCTCTAGAAGGTGTAAGTCAACTACCCTGGCCAGCAAGATCTCCGGATCTGTCCCCCATTGAGCATGTTTGGGACTGGATGAAGCGTCGTCTCACGCGGTCTGCACGTCCAGCACGAACGCTGGTCCAACTGAGGCGCCAGGTGGAAATGGCACGGCAAGCCGTTCCACAGGACTACATCCAGCATCTCTACGATCGTCTCCATGGGAGAATAGCAGCCTGCATTGCTGCGAAAGGTGGATATACACTGTACTAGTGCCGACATTGTGCATGCTCTGTTGCCTGTGTCTATGTGCCTGTGGTTCTGTCAGTGTGATCATGTGATGTATCTGACCCCAGGAATGTGTCAATAAAGTTTCCCCTTCCTGGGACAATGAATTCACGGTGTTCTTATTTCAATTTCCAGGAGTATATATATATATATATATATATATATATATATATATATATATATATATATATATATATATATATATATATATATAATAGAGGGAAACATTACACATGGGGAAAAATATATCTAAAAACAACGATGCTGTAACTTACCAAAGCGTTGGTATGTTGATAGAGACAAAAAACACACACACACAAATTACAAGCTTTGGCAACCCATGGTTGCTTCATCAGGAAAGAGGGAAGGAGAGGGAAAGATGAGAGGATGTGGGTTTTAAGGGAGAGGGTAAGGAGTCATTCCAATCCCGGGAGCAGAAAGACTTACCTTAGGGGGAAAAAAGGACAGGTATACACTCACACACACACACACACACACACACATATCCATCCGCACATATACAGACACAGGCAGACATATGTTGTCAAGGCTCAGAGTAAGGCTCAAATGGTTTCTGCCACGAAATCACATCTTGTTTAGAGGTAGAAAACAGAAAACTGTCTACTTCTAGAGTCTGTGCAGTATCAGGCCAATAGCAAACAAGGGATTTAGGATGGTTATTCCCACTGCATAGGGAAAAGGAAATAGATCCCCACAAAACTGTTCTCAGACAGTACTTCCACTGTCACTGCCAGCAACAGCTCACATGTAGCTATACTTTTCCAATGATTTGTGGAATCCTATGAAGCTCTTAAGAAAACACTGTTTCCGACATCACTGCCGTAAGTGGATACTGGCCAAAGAAGAGAATATCTTATTCTGCATTGCATAGTCACATGGTTGCTACTGCCAGTGCCTCCTGACATGCTATTGCCAAGCAGTATGAACATTTCATTGTGTAAGTGAGGCCACATGTGGGCATCCAGCACTGGACAGTTGCTACCACAACCAATATCAGCTCATGCAGCTAGCACCTGCTGACTAACTTCAGCATGCTGTGTGTAGGTAGTTGCTCATCAAATTTAGATACAAAAAGATCTATAGGAAGATGCTGATTGCTGCAAAAAAGTCATTTAATGACAAAATAATATATAATGCAGAGAATATAAGCAAACCAGTCTGGGATGTTATAAAAAAGGAAACGGGGAGAGGCAAACAAACACAGAATAACATACTGCTAAGTGAGGGGGATTAAGTAATAAATGGTCCACAGCACTTAGCAAACTATGTAAACAAGCCCCAAACTAACTTTCATTACCAGATTTGCATACATCTCACAAATTCTTTCTTCCTTTACCTCCTTACTTCTATTACGGTTATTATTATTATTCCTGAAACAAACCTTGCTGTTCTCCCTGTAATTATTATCTTGTCTCTTGGTCCTAATTTTTGCATTGCTCCCTGCCCCAAAGTGGACCTCATTTGGAACAACTACTAGTTATCTGAACTCTGTCCCTTTTGTCCTCTATTATTCTGCTCCCCTCTCCTAATTCCACTTCTGTTCATGGCCTTGGTTCAATTCTGTTATCATTTTCCTCTTTGATACCCATCCTCACCACTAAACATACCCAATTCCTCTCCAACTTTCATCCATTTTACTCTCTCTACTATGACATTGTTGGCTTTTTTCACAGTTCCTGTTACTCCTATTATCATGTTGATCCCTCTGACTACTTATATTGTTATTTCCCCTAATACTTGGTTTATGGAACAGTGCTTGAATCATACTTTCAATAAAATCTACAATTTTTTTAAATAGAATCAGTTGGACAATATGACAACTCCCACTGCAAATTTTCCAGCAGTCTCCTCCTCAAAGTAGAAATCTCACTGAGTACCCCCAATGGTCTCTCTAAATGCACCAACTTCCTTAGTTCTTCCTGGCAAAATTCTCTCATGGTATATCTACCCCCCCCCCTCCCTTGTATACTAGACAATTCAGAAAATCATTTTGCAACCTACTTTGCTCTTCTTGGTTCCAATATCCATTCAAAAACAATTTTTCAAATGCTTCAAATGAAACAAACTGATCAGCACATTGATTTGCCCATTTTGATTAATGTTTCAGGTATTTCAGAGAAGTGACAGCAAAAATTCCCCCAAACAAATATAACATCTGTATATAATGTTGCACTAAATACAATGATGTTACTTCCAACCACAGAGAATGAAGTCAGTAAAACAATTCAAAAACTAAAAAATTAAAAAGTCAGTAGGCTTAGATGAAGTACCAATGTGTGTACTGAAACAATGCATAGGGGTCATACAGCCGGCCGCGGTGGTCTCGCGGTTCTAGGCGCGCAATCCGGAACCGTGCGACTGCTACAGTCGCAGGTTCGAATCCTGCCTCGGGCATGGATGTGTGTGATGTCCTTAGGTTAGTTAGGTTTAAGTAGTTCTAAATTCTAGGGGACTAATGACCACAGCAGTTGAGTCCCATAGTGCTCAGAGCCATTTGAACCATAGGGGTCATACAAGGCCCCTTAACAAATGTAATAAATGAATCCTTCACATCAGGGACATTTCCAGAGCAGTTAAAACAGGCAAGAGTAGTACCTTTGCTTAAGAAAGGTAATGCAGAAGACATAGAAAATTACTGGCCCATTTCCCTGCTGTCAGCATTCTCAACAATAATAGAAGCAATTATGAGAGACAGATTAAGGAATTACCTGAATAAATACAATCTTGTAAGTGAATCACAGTTTGGTTTCTGAAGTGGCAAAAATACGGAGTCAGCCATAGTAGAATTCACAAAAGTTGTACTTGATGCTCTTGATAAAGATGAGTGTGTCACAGGCATGTTTCTGGATCTTTCTAAGGCATTTGATACAGTCGACCACAAGATTCTATTAAATAAATTAGAAGCATTAGGAATAAGAGGGGTAGCTAATGACTGGTTTTGATCATACCTAACAGATAGGATACAAAGATTAGATATAACACATACTTCAAATAGATCTAAACATTTAGTAAAACACTTATCAGAACCAAAATACATTAATATAGGGGTTCTGCAAGGTAGCATATTAGGACCAATAATATTCCTGATATACATCAATGACTTTCCCAATAGTGTCACCCATGGTGAAAAAATCCTCTTCTCTGATGATTGTAGTATTATAGTCTTTGAGTAAACAAGAGAACTCCTTGCAGAGAAAGCAAATGAAACTCTCAAGGAAGTTTGTGATTGGTCAATAAGTAATAAAGTGACATTGAACATAAAGAAAACTAATGCCATGAATTTCAGTTTGAAGAGGAAAAATGACAAAGTTAAATTAAATGTAGATGCCACCTCTATACACTGTGTTACAAATGCAAAATTTCTAGGGATGAATATTGATTCTCAGTTGAAGTGGTGTGAACACACAAAGGTGCTTGCAAACAGAAACATCATCAGCATGTTATGCCCTTAGAATCCTATCATCAGTGTGTAGCATGCGGCGTCTTTTAGTTACATATTATTCATATGTAGACTCAAGTCTTAGCTATGGCATTCTTTTTTGGGGAACAAATGCACAAAATATGAACACAATTTTCAAACTCCAGAAAAGAGCCATCAGAATTACAATCAAAAAAACTAGTCAAGCTCATTGTAAAGATCTGTTCAGAACACTGGGGATTTTAACAGCTCCGTGTGAATACATTTACCAGTCAGTTGTACACATCAAAAATAACATTGGTAATTACTGCACAAACAGTTCTGTCCATGACCATGGAACAAGAGATAGACTCAACTTACATTTACCAAGAAAGAATAAACATAAAACTCAAAACAGCAATTTCGACCAAGGAATAAAAATGTACAATAAATAACCAAAAGAGATTAAAGAAATTGCAAAAATAGACTTATTTAAAAAGGCAGCTAAAAAGTACCTGTTATGCAATACATTTTATAAATTGAAGGATTACTTAGCTAAAACAGAGTAGGGGTTTGATAAAAAAAATGTTATACAAATAATTAATAATAATAATAATAATAATAATAATAATAATAATAATAATAATAATGATTATAAAATAGCCAACATTCCACATAACACCTTCACTTTATGTTTTTTCTTCTTTTTTTTTCCTTTCTAGAAATATTTACCCCCAAGCTATGCATGGCACAATACTAACACCTCTTCCTCTTTCTGAGCTCAACATCTGACTCATTGTGGAGGGATGCTGACTCAGTTTTTCAGGATAGCAAATGGGAAGTTGTGGTACAGAAAATGGCCCCATTACATTATTTAATAAGTTATTTGTAAAAAAAAGTATTGTATACCAGGAGTAAATCTAATGATTGTCTCTAACTAGAAGTCTGTAAATATATTTGTATATGAATTAGCTTACTTTAAATTGATCTAAATTTGTAGATACTTTGACATGTCCTATATCCTTGAAAAAGAGATCTACAAATGAATAAAGGTACTATTACTACTACTACTACTACTACTATTACTATTGCTACTACTACAAATGTACATTTCTCTGTTAGCGTAAATAGGACTGGAAGAGAGGTGATTTATCAAAAACATGCAGCAAGTATGGTTTGTGGGTCCTGAGTATAACTCTGCTTGCTCTACAACTGCCTGGGACTTTGTCTACTGAGTGGCTCAGATAGATACTTGGCAACAGATAGCAAGGAACCATTTTCATTTCCAAAGACATACAAAATAGTATCTAAAATTTTATCTCTTGTTGTCAATTAACTCCACAGGCAGTGTGTGTGGTCAAAAAGTCACACATCCATAACTTGTCAGTGATAGAGGGTGAAAGAAAAAATACAAAGTTTTTTATTTTAAAAACAATATCTCTGATATTGGTAAACCAGCTTAAAAGTAATTGTACATTATCTGAAAAACACACAAAACCATTCTTTCCTTCTTCACCATACATTTGTTTCAGTTGGCAAATAGCTAGACAATTGTATGATTTGAGGTTGTGAATAGATTTGTTCTTGTAACTTTCATGAATGCATGACACCTTCTCACAGCCTCTGGTGTAAATGATACATCTATGTAATCAAAGATCCTGAGCAGTGTCATCACATCTTCATAAACCTTTCCACTGTTTTACCAGAATTTTCTGTGTTGGAAACACATTAACCGTACTACAAGACTTGATCTTAATACACTTTAATGTTCTGAAAGGTCTGTGTGATACAACAACTGTGAAGGATGTCATTATTACATGTGCAGAATTTGTGAATGCAATGAATATGATATCCTTAAATACAAATTGCCATCACTCTTCACAGAAGCCCTATGTGTCTACAGCCATGCGTCATTGTCAAATGCCTCACATGTGATTTTACACTTTTAATTTATACAACTCACTGTACAATTTTTTGTGAGAAGTGACTAATTTATTATGTTATCATATAGCAATAACACAAATGTTAAAGTGCTTGGAGGGAATTGTCTGATGATTCAAATTCAGTACAGATGTCCATTGGTACCAGTTTTATAATTTCATTGTGTTTTGCGCAGTTATCATGGCAATTGGAGCTAGCTCTTTAGATTGCTGTGGACTAAGTATGCATCCAAATTCACTGACCTTACAGTAACAAGAGCGAAACCTCATGTATATCTCACACAGTAGGCTAAGAATGTTTTATGTTTTACACCGGTCAAGATATGCATTATTGTATGGGTAAAATTCAGAATTCAAGTACATTTTGCTGCTGGATAGTTTACAATTGTTGAATGTACTGGACTCCTCTTCCATATTTCTCTCCAGTCAATTTGCAGAGCCCATATCATCAATTGAGGCATTTCTGAATGAATTGCTATTCTAATGGCCTACGTCTGTCTGGATGTCATAGGTAGAACTGGATATTCAAACAGTTCCCATGAACAGGAACTTAAAAGTTGCCAAATATGTGAATTCAATACCTGAAAAATTTCAGGCACTGCTCATCCATTATGGAAGTTTGGAGCATTTTCCATACCAATTTCTCGAAGACAATTTTATTCTCTTCCTGCTCTCTTTAACTGCATGGATTATTACCCATTGTACACTGAAGCAACAAAGAAACTGGATAGGCATGCATATTCAAATACAGAGATAAGTAAACATGCAGAATACAGTGCTGCAATCAGCAATGCCTATATAAGATGAAAAGTGTCTGGCACAGTCATTAGATTGGTTACTGCCGCTACAAAGGCAAGTTATCAAATTTAAGTGAGTTTGAATGTGGTGTTATAGTTGGTGCATGAGCAATGGGACACAGCATCTCTGAGCTAGTGATAAAATGGGGATTTTCCCATATGACCATTTCATGAGTGTACCATGAACATCATAAATCCAGTAAAACATCAAATTTGTGACATCTCTGTGGCTGGAAAAAGATTCTGCATGAATTATTCAACGTGACAGAAGTGCAACCCTTCTGCAAGTTGCTGCAAGTTTCAGTGCTGGGCCATCAACAAGCATCAGTGTGCAAAACCATTCAACAAAACATCATCAATATGGGCTTTTGGAGCTGAAGGCCCATTTGTGTACCCTTGATGACTGCATGACACAAAGCTTTATGCCTCACCCGGGCCCATCAACAGTGACATTGGACTGTTGATGACTGGAAACATTGCCTGGTTGGTCAAGTTTTGTTTCAAATTGTGTCAAGCTGATGGACGTGTGTGGACCCTGTATGTCAGCAGGGGACTGCTCAAACAGTTGGAGGCTCTGTAATGGTGTGGAGCATGTGCAGTTGGAGTGATATGGGACCCCTGATATGTCTAGATATGACTCTGACAGCACTCCGTCTGATCACCTGCATCCATTCATATCCATTATGCATTCCAACAGACTTGAGAAATTCCAGCAGGACAATGCAACACCCCACAGAGTGGCTCCAGAAACACTTTTCTGAGTTTAAACACCTCTGCTGTCAACCAAACTCCCCAGACATGAACATTATTGAACATATCTGGGATGCTTTGCAATGTGCTGTTCAGAAGAAATCTCCACCCTCGTACTCTTACAGATTTATGGACAATCCTGCAGAATTCATGGTGTCAATTTTCTCCAGCACTACTTCAGAAATTAGTTGAGTCCATGCCACATCTTGTTGCGGCTCTTCTGCATGCTCTTGGGGGCCCTACACGATATTAGGCAGGTGTTCCAGTTTCTTTGACTCTTCAGTGTATTTTATACCAGAATTAGTTTTCATTTAGCATTCATGATTATGCATTTCATATCCTCAAAGTACCTCATAAACATTTTGAGTAGGATACACACACTAAAGCAATACTTATCAATCTATCTATGAACCATCCTTAATTTTTTTAAACCATATTTTGAGGTTTTATGTGATTCCAACATTTCTCGTGTAGTCAGTTTGTATGCCATTTAATTCATATCTTATTTCTTGAAACATAAAATTCAATGCATTATGTATAAGTCATGATGCTACTGCAGGGCTTCTACACTTCCTCTAAAATCTACCTTCCATACATAGGAAGGTGTTACTCAGAAATGTTAAATCATCTTGGTGTTGAATGAGAATCCTTCTCATTATTATTATCTAATGTCACTGATGCAAAAAATTAGTAAGAGAGATATTTCTTGTGAATGATTCACTCATCATATTGAACTGGGACTGTTATATCAAGTGACATCATTACATGGTGTCCATCCTATCATTTTAAGGAATGTGCTATTCTCCCATGTTATCACATTGTGCTTCCACTGTGAAGTGATGTACTGCTGACCATGTACACTGGTGTTGTACCTTATGCCCATGTTGCTGCTTCAAGTGAAGACATACCACTATTTCCCCTCCTTGAAAATCAATTAAATTCTTGTCCTTGTCCAAAACATTCAGCTCGAGGTTGTCTAATGTCTGAACAGTAACTGGTAAGTGTATGGCACTGTTTGGCACTTTACAAGTTTATATCCTGGTTGTAGAGTAGGGAAGGATCCATAGACTGTATGAATTAATCTGCCACACTGCAATACAAAGTTGTTGTGATATTACACCTGACACAAATTGTGCTAACTGGTGGTATATCAAATGTTTATTCCAATTCATAAATGTTATCAGAACTCTTCTCCAAAAATTGACTCCTTGAGAAGCCCAATACTGGTCATACTGAATTTTCCTGACTAAATTCTGTTGTCTGTTCCATCATTTTCACCTCTACTTTAAATGTATGCAATGTATTGGTAACTGAGGCGGCTAAGAGAGATAATCAGACATCTACAAAAACGTAACACATTACTAGGTTTATTTATAAGACCTACACTTAATAACAGAAATGTACATAAATTTGAGTATGTGAATTCTTCTATGGTTTTGGATTATGTACAAGAAGAGTAATGTTCTTGAAAGAAACAATGTTGATGCAATCCGATAAGCCTCTAACCAGTAATAACGCTTAGTAGCCTCATGCTAAATTGATGTATTTTTCTCACTTCAGTCTTCCAGACCAAGGTTGAGAAACGTTTAAAGATATACAGAGACGGGTAAAGCTCTGAGTGTGGCTGCTTAAAAAAAAAGAGTCTTTCAATGGGTGTCACAGTCAGTGATGTCATGTGAATTCAATGTTCTCTGACGGCATATATGCTTGTCACCACCCATCAGAGATGGGAAGCAATGAAAGACTAAGCCCACCAGCAGTGCATTGGTGGGAGGTTTAAATATACTGTCTTCCACATAACTGTGTGTGAGATGTGCATTGCACTAGGTGTGGTTGAACAAAGATGCCAGCAGTAGCACATACCTACCTCCAAAATTGGGCACTACCATTGCTTAGGGTGGGTGTGGAGGGTGATGAGGAGGAAGTCTGTGTTCTGGTGCTGGTGATGGGGTTTGCTGTGGCATGGTACAGATGGTGCCAACCAACCTACAGCCCAACATATGCCTTGCAAGCCACTGGGAACATCTGCTGGAAAATCGAAGATAGAACATCCATCTAGTGGCACCAGTGGCAGCAGGTTTGGCGGTGCTGAGGATGCAGAAGGCTGAAAGGTTGATTTAGGTTTGATGTTTGTAACTGCCCTCACTATTATGTTCTGTGATGGTCACAGTAGCTGTAGCAGTGGCTGCAGAGGCAGCAACAGCTGTGTAGGCAGGCAGGGGTCGAAAATCTTCATAGTAGAGTCTTCGAGAGAACCATGCACGTAGATGTCAGGCACCAGCAAGGGTTGCTCAGGAGGTAGCAGGTGGGGTTGCAGGCAGCATGCCTGAAAAATGAAAATCTTTGGTAGAACCACTATAACCATGCTGTGTATGAGCATGACCAGATGTCCAACTGATGATTCCAGGTTTCCAGTTGTGTGGTTTTGTCCTTCATGTGGTGTTTCATTGTGGAGTTAGCATAGGAAACAGAGTGGCAAGGGTGGAAGAGATGCAGTAGTGTGTGATGGTGCTGACCATGAAAAAATTCTGCTGCCAGAGTGTCATGTGCAGACGTAGCATGATAGGTGTTCAGAAACAACAGCAAACCATTTTCCCTTGAGTGTTAAGCATGAAGTTTGGACATCTGAACCTTGAGAATGCGAATGAAACATTCGACTTCACTCTTGAATTGAAGGGAGAATGGTGACATTCAGAAAAGTTGAATTCTATTTCGTTGGCAAAATTGTTGAAATTCTGCCAAAGAAAATCTTGGTAATTGCCCAAAACAGCTTTTAGTGGCAAAGCTTCTAAGCAGAAAACAGAAGTGGGTGCTTTGCTGGTACTAGTGCCAGTAGTCAAATGCATTGGAGGGACAAAATGATATCTGCTATATGCATTGATTACAATAAGCTATTGTATGTTTGAGGAATGACCAGCAAAATCAATATTAATATGATGCCAAGGACCATAAGGTCAAGGCCATCTGAAAAATTCTTGGTATGGTGCTGCCTGGTTATCACACATGTGTGACAATGGGCTGCTATATCTTCCATTTGTTTATCAAGTGGAGCCATGAATAATACTGGTGCACTAGCTGCTTAGTTCAAGTGATTCCCCAGTGTCCTCTAGGTAATTGTTTAAACACATCTTGTTGCAGTGATGTTGGTATCAAGACTCCCATCCATTTACTGGGAGAACACAATAAAATTACACCTTTCTGGAGAGGAAGGCTGATGTGTTGTGCATAGGATATGTGAAGTACTGCACCTGAGGTTGTTTTTGGATTATGAAGCCAATACATCTGAATGTAGTACTTGAGCAATCATAGTGATTGGTCATGTTTCAGTAGCCTGTGCAATCTACTGAGAATCAATGGGAAAAGCCTGCAGTGCTTGCAAATCAGACTTAACAAATTTGAAAACAAGAAACTTCTTAAGTGTCAAAATCCAGATTTCCCATAGGTGAGACACAGCATCTGCATTTGTACACTTTCCCATAGGGTGATAAAGAATTTCGTATTGATGATTGGAAGGAAGTGGTGATAAATTTGAAGCTTCTATGCTGCACGATCATATATCTTTCACTGGGTGGAAAAGAGCAGTCAGCAGTTTATGATCAGTCACAAGAAAAAAATTTTCTACAATGCAGATAATGATGAAATTTTGTGACACCATAAATTATGGCTAAAGCTTCCTTTTCCAACTGATTGCAGTTGTTCAATATCTTGGACATGAACGCTATGAGGCTTCTGTGTTGCCAATCTTGCGTGATGAAATTGCCACTATTCCACGTGATGATGTATCACCTGCAAGCATTACTGGTTTTTGTGGATTTAAATTCGTAATATGTGGTTGACTAAGCAATGCATGCTTCAGTTTCTGAAAAGACTGACTGTGTTCTCCAGTCAATTTAAAAGGAATATCTTTGTGCCCAAGACGATGCAAAGGAGTGGCAATTTGCACTGTGTTCAGAATGTATTAGACATAGTATGTCAATTTGCCAATAATATCTTTGAGTTCTCCTATATTTGTAGGAGAAGGTAATGTCAATGAGATCTCTAAATGCTTAGTTGTTGGATGAGTGCCATGGGCATTAAGGATGTGTCCCAAACAATCAATTTCAGTGTTAAAAATGATCATTTCTGCAAATTTTACATCATGCGTCGGTTAAAACTTGAAAAAGAGTTTACAACATTTTTACATGCTGTTCCAGTGTTTGACCTGATTCAGTGACGTCATCCAAATAAATTGAACAGGAAAGAACTTTCAAAGTCATTTGTTCAAGAAAGCATTGAAATAACGCCAGAACAGAGGCACTTCCAAAGGGAAGGGGCTGGTATTGATAAAAGGGCAGTCCAAATGCAGTGATCTGTCTGTGCTAATATTGGCACACATCACATCTGCACAAACAGATTGTTGCAAGTGAACAGTAGATTTGTGCAGATTTGGGATGTGCACAAACCTGGAAGTTGGAGTTGGAGGTTTGAGTGAAAGTGCTCAAATTTGTGGGTCAAATCACATCTGCACAGACAAGGTGGAGCACATGGACAAGAGATCACCACAAATCTGGTGCTAAATCCTGATTGAGTTAACTGTTAGTTCAGTTAGGTGTTTGTCATCTATGTGTGCATAGTAAATTTTAAAATGACAGATACACATCAGTGTACTAGACTGTTCATTGCCGAATTTCTCGAATGCACAAGTGTATACATGTTTGTGGAAAATTAAGTGGGGAATACAGTGATAGGGGTAAGAAGGCAGTTGCTTATAATTTTTTAACAGAGAAATTATGAGAGGTGGACATGACCGTGAACAAGAAAAACGTTCAATGCAGACTCTTTACCGCAATGAAGTAAACCAGTAATGAAATCTTTTTGATCCAGTGCCAGGGGGGTTTGCTAGCATACTTTCACTCAGTACTAGCCTATGCCATAATTTGAGAGTTGTGAGAGCATAGAAAAAAGTCTATTTGTATTATTACACTTCTTTTACTTCCTAATATAATATGTGGTTCTTAACAAGAGTGATTTAGAGATGAACTGCAGAATTCCCTACCACAATGCTAGAAGTAAAACTTTCCAGATATACGGAATGGAATTTTATATTCTGGTACAAAAGTTCCCTGTAGACTTCAGGCAGGGAACTCAACATAGAAACAACCTGAACTATAGCTCATTGGTTGTGTGAGTAACTTCTAAGAATATACTATATCTCAGGCACATCTAAAACTGTAAACATATTATCTGTAACTTGGCAGAATTGAGGTATAGTATTTTACTTGATTTCATGAAACCATCCTTCAGGCCAACATAAATAGCTTAATGTGCTTGTTTTTAATTTGCAGTAGTAAATTCTAGATCCTTGTAGCTTCTATTGCCAGTAATCTTAACTTCACTGCCAGTCGCTCATGAAGCAAAATTGCTATCCTCATACAAATTTTATATACTAGGAGTTATGAGCATCAAGAGATAATTACATGTTTTTAAGTCCATACTCAAATAATTATGTCATTTGTTGATTTTGCCCTGCAACTCCTGAAGTAAATTTATGTGTAAAAATGCCTTTGCTAGCAGGCACTGCATAGACCATTTTGATCTGTCTTTCTGTTTCATGTGTTTTGTTTGCATTTTTTTAGTAACACAGGTTGCAAACACAGACATTAATAAAATTTCCTTATTTCTGAATAAATGAAATAAACTTTGAGGTCACTGTATGAGAGTGTACTAACTTGCCGCTGAAATTTCTTTCCTATGTCATTAGAGGGTGAGTAGTAGATTGGAACTTGTGTCACATGAACATACCAAATTTGCAATGATCTACTGCATGCACAGACATTTGCACAGACTGTTGCATATGGATGGGTTGACATGCACATTAACCACCATACATTTTTTGGTTTTCTCATCCAGTGGAAGTTGAAGATAAGCATCAGTTACACCAATTTTTGAAAAGAGCTTCCCTCTGCTAGACAATCTGTACGTTCATCTACACATGGAAGCAGAAAGGAATCAATCACTGTATGAGCATTAACTGTAGCTTTAAAGTTGGCAAAAAGCTTTATCTTTCCATTTGCTTTTTGTGTGTTCACAAGGATAGATGCTCATCAACTTAAGAAACAAGTGTAAAAACTCTGATTTGTTATAATCTGTTGAGTTCAGAAGCAATTTCATCACAAATGACATGTGGTACCACACAAGCACAGTAGAACTTAGACTTTCAATAGTATTTTAGTGTAATTTGTACATGAAAATTCTTTCCAAGTCCCAGAGTACAAAGGTACAGAGAACAAATGTCCACATTTTTCATGCAGCTGATGAATACTGGCATGGGAAATTCACGTATCAATATCATGCATACTGTCATGAATATCTAAATCAAATAAACCAATAGTATCCATGCCAAAAATATTGGGACTAGAACATGACTGAACTACTGTGAACGGCACTGATGTCATATTTCTATATCTTGCTGACAAAGTGGACATTGCAAGAACTGAGATACTTTTGTCGTTGCAGTATGTGAGGAGTAAGACTGATGTTTTTGTAGTTGAAGGTGTTCCAATTGCTCATAAGCTTTTTTTATTAATCATTGTGACTGAATCGCCAGTATCTGAATGAAATGGCACAGATCAATTGAAAATCCACAGTGTGATGAACAGTTTATGATTTGCCCTCTGACTTTGACCATATGTTCTGGCTTGCAGAAGACTGTCTTTGCATTGTGGTTGATGACGCCTTTAGCTGTATGCTATTACAGGAGAGCTGATTACAATGAGGCAAATTGTGCACTATGTGTTTCATTGTACAATTCTGTCACTTTCATTCATTGTTCCAATGTGGATTGCCAGGAGGAGTGGGTACAGATTCAGAATGAGAGATCATATTTATTTCAATTGTTTCAAGTCAAAATTTGTGAAATAGAATTTACTCTGTGTTTCCTTTGCATACATACTTGCAGTGTTTGTCCTGATTTATGGCACCATTGGCAATCTGCATGTTGAAGACAGCAGCTTTTGTAGTCATGCATTACATAACGTTTCACACAAAACTTCAGAAGGCTTAGACTAGTGAAGGAATCAGCTGAGCATGACAGGAGTTGCAGTGCTTTAGAATCTCAGCCTGTATTCTGTTATCAGCAAGTTTTTGAATAATGGCATTATGAAGCATTTTGTCTTGAAATGAGGCTCCAAAACAGAAATTAAATTCATAGTTCCTAGACATGCCCTCAAGTTCAGGAATCCATTCCTTGTAAGACTGATTATAGTGATGAAAAATGCAAAAATATTTTAAACGAGCAGCAGCTATGTGCATCTGAGCTTCAAAGAAGTCATCCACTTCGCTAACACTGTCTTCATACAGTAGTTTTGCGGCTCTAACTGAAGGAACAACTTCCTACCAACCTAAAAATACACACACCTACACACAAACAAAAAGAAAGACCTTTGTGATGTTGCATGCACGAATTAAAGACTCTTTATAGATATATTCCACACAAAAATTATGAAAATTTTACAAATTGCTAACAACCTCCACAGTTAAGCATCAAACTCTTTGCCAATGAATATCTGTTGAGTCAGTAAATGAGGTGGCCAAGGAAGACAATCAGAGATCTACAGAAAAGTAACACATTAATTGGTTTATTTGCAATATGCACATAATTGTATGCGAGTTCTTCTGCAGTGCTGAGTTATATATAAGGAGAGTAATGTTCTTAATATAAATAAATAGTCTTGAACACTGATAAAATCTGATAAGCCCCTGACTAATAATAATGCTTAGTATTGTTGTGTTACAGTGATCAATTTTTTCACTGTGGTCTCTGTACAGAATTTGATACAAGTCTGAAGATCCACTGAATCTGGAGTGAAGCACATGTGTGGCTGCTTAAAAAGGCAGGCCAGTCAATCAGGCAGACGTCATATGAATTCAGAGTTCACTGGTGGCTTGTATGTGTGGTGCCAACCATCATAGACAGTGAATGATAAAATAGTGAGCTTGCCAGTGGCATGCTTGTGGAAGGTTTAAAAGTGCTGTTTCCCATGTAGATGTGTGCTACATGTGGTGTGCTGGGTGTGGTTAATGAAGACACCATTAATACCACAGTATTAATGTTTACACATAACTCAAACACTTTTATATACTGTTTTATAAATGCATTTAAATCATCAATATCATACTTCACCAGTTCCTAGGTGTAGTTTATTATTTGCCTCAGTGACATTGGGAATGCTGTTGTATGTTTCCAGACCAATCATTCCAGTACTCCAATCCTCCTTGGGCAGTTCTATTGGCAGTTCATGTTTCAAGATAGAGTGTATGACATAACATCTAAACCTCAACTGATGCTGTGATGTGCATGCTGCTTCTTTTTATGCATTTGTCAAGAGGCACATGAGGCCAAAATTTTCACACAGATGTGAATCAGAGTCTTGTAGTGTCAAAAACTGTAGAGTACATGGTTGTTGGTAAAGCAATGGTACAATTCTTTAGGTCAGTGTAAGTCACCACGTGAGTCACAGTAGAATACATCAGTCCAATTTTTTAACATATGCAACACAGTAGCGTCCACATCCTCCTCCAACGTCTAAATCTATAATCCAACATCCTTTAGCTTTCCAAAACATCTTTAACATCATATTCTCCACAAACTTTCTGCTAAATCTTGGAATGCCGAATTTTTTAACAAATTTAAGCTGATTTGTTTTTGTAAGCAGTCTGTCATGTATTACAGCTACGGTGTTTTTTTAAGAACAGTCCAAGTTCTTTCTTGTGCAGTTTTTAATATATTCCTTTCCCTATAGCAACAACTTCCACCAGGCTATTATGCCTTTTTGACTTCTGGAGTTGCTCTTCTTTGCTTTGTACATTCTTCATTGTTTAGTCCATGTTGCCGCCCCTCCAGCTAAAGCATCTGTAGCTGATAGTTCTGCAAGACAGGAATTAGGAATGGAGAATTTGAACAGATCTCTTAGGTACTGGTAGAATCCTAGGAATTTTAATCCATCTTATTCTTATTCCTTACTGTTTCAATGCACTTTTAGCCACTGACACTGCTGACTGGATGCAATGTCTTAAACATCCACATGTTTTTTTCTTCTGCTTCCTTAGTGTATGATGCACAGCATATATAAGTTGTCAAAAATTTATCCCAGCTCTCAATTTAAGTTTGGCATGTATTCCTTTATCAACTGTGAATGTTGCAATATTTACCTCCTTTCTTCTATGTATCTGCTTGGCTTTATCAGCTAAAACTTGATCTGCACTATGATATTCTGCCACTTTCTTTGCAGTGCACATTAAATCATGTTCCTTGAAGATATAGCCTTATCGCCATGAGCTAGAGGCTTTTTCATCTTCATTTCAGGTTCATATTAGTTGTATCCAGGGATATTCAATTCAGCTGGTAGCTTATCAAGAATATGTCACCACATCTGATGCGTTTCTTCACACACGTTAAGCTACAGCACTGTTTGTGGTTTATACACCCTGTTATACACCAAATTATGAGTATTCACCTACCTGTTGTGTGATGATAGGAAGCCAAGCCATTTAACTAAAGCATTGTTTGCCCAACATCTTATCACTCATTCTATGAGAAACACATCCAGTTCACAGTTTCTTTGTAATTTCTACACCTTTGCTGTCCTTTAAGGTGTAATTTCCGGGGTTTGTTTATTGCACTTTGGAAGCTGTAAATATCTCCATTGATTAGTTCAGTAGGTAAGAGTTTTTTTCAAATACAGTGCTATATTTTGAAATACACACAAAATCACCTGCATTAAATTTCTGCTTGTATAGATCTACCATTTTAATATGACTATACTTTATTTAGAAGCTTTTCTTTTCTCTCTCTCTCTCTCTCTCTTTTTTTTTTTTTTAATGATGTTTAATTCGATTATACTGCTTAGTTATTTGTGAGGGAATACCAGGCCATTTGTATGATCTTCAAAGATTAAATGCATCTAAATATGTGATTTTTTTATCATTCTGTTCAAATGTTCCACAATATTTGATTTCATGTGGGAGAATGTCCAGGAGTAGTGCATTCCATATTTCTCTTTTACAATCTTAGTATAGCTATTGTAAAATCCACATCCATGGTTAGTCTAAAGTGTGTCTGAGCAATGATTCTTCTCTGTTTGCAGCAGTTGTTGAAACACCCATGCAACTTGCTTCCCAGTCTTTGCTTTTACAAGCAGGGTCCCAGCAAACTTGGAACATGTTTCTATAACCATTAAAATACATTTGAAGTCTTTATCCACTCACGAATATTGTCTCATATCTATGAGATCTGCCTTCTGTAAATCACGCAAACCTCATATTATCACACATCTAAGCATCTTGCATGCTGGCTTGTGGAGTTCTTGTACTACCATCTCCATTATTGTTCAATAATTCATCTTCCTCAAAGCTCCATCATTATTGATATGATTGCATTCATATGAGCTGTATTCCCTGTGGCAGCTGATACCCTGAGTAGTCATACCCTTTCTGTTATTTTGTTGGGGTCATTATAATGTATATACTTTTGAGGTCTGTTGTTCAGTCTTATAAGCTGAATGTCAATACCTTCACCAGCACTAAATACACCACCTAATGCAGTTCCAATAATATCCCTGTACTTCTTATTGTTAGGTCCATTTGGGGAATTGCTTTGCTTATGTGCGTTAGTCATACGTAACATTTCAGTATACATTTGTATCTCTTTTCGTGAATATTCACCATGTTTCGAAGTGTTTAAGAATATTATTAAACCAGGGTAGTCTTTGAAACTCCTCATCCCCAATTTGTATTGTGTACTCAGTTAAACATAAAGGATGCTTTCCCAGTATATATGGTTGATCCTTGCTGACACCATACTTTACATCTATGTTGATAATACTGTGATGGTTAATGCAGTTGACAATAGTATATCCTTCTTCTTCTCCTGTAAGTTTCATCTATATTACTAAAGATTCGATTTTCTGTTTTATCAGTAACCAGAAACTTGTACTTTGTGACATTCCAGCAATTCCCATATATGATTATAAATTCATTGAACGTCACATCAGTGCCTACATCTGTTTCATAAATATGTTTTAAAAAATTCATATTGTCCTGTTTGAAGGCAATAATAAGGTTTGCATTTTCCCTCACCGACTGCTTTGATATCCTGGAATATGTTTGGCTCAAATAAAAAACATCACTCCCAATATGGCAGCTGAAAAAAAAAATCTGTATTTGATCCTGGTTTTCCACTACAACATAGTCAAATATGATAACACTGTTAGGCTCTACTTTTTCAGGTGGTGGGATATCACTGCCTTCACTGAAGGTCTGATAGATTACACCATCAATGCCATGCAAAATTGCCTGTAATAGATGGTATTTTGGCTGAAATAATATTTTTGAAAATATATGTACATGCCTGAAGCAATGACACAATGAAGCAATGACACAATGAATCAATGACACAGCAACATTTTTTACTGCATTCAGATGGCCTAACAATTATAGCCTGTATATTATCAGGAAGGAGTGATCCGTTCTTCTTCTTCTTCTTCTTCTTCTTCTTTCTGGTTTTCAGTATCATTGCAGGATCAGTCAGTTACTATGAGACCCTTGTGAATGGGGTGTTCATCCACTCAGTTATGGTGATGACTATGTTTTTACATTAAAATACAGTGAATTTTATAGAGAACTGAAAACATACTTGTACTTCTTTCGATGGGCGTAGAGTTTGGCGTGCTAACTCCAACAAAGTGGTCCATACTTTCTTGCAGAATGTGTGAACATACATTTGCCATCAAACCTACTGTCTAGAGCAGGGCTTAACAACTGGCCGGTTTTGAGCGCGAGTACTCGCGTCTGCTCAGGCACGTGCTCGCGAGCAGCTGCAAGGTCGCGGAGTAGGGAGGGAGGGGAGGGAGGGGAGGGAGGGGAAATGCGCGCGCACGTATGAATAGGACCGCAGTGTGTCTATTGAATTCGCGCCGACTGTGTAACGCTTAAAGTACTACGATCAGCTCTAACAGTCACTTCGCTGGTTAAGAATCATGTCAAGTCGCCGTTGTGTAACCCCAACCATGCTTTCGCAGTTCAACCCCCACTGGGAGGAATTGTATCTGTTTACAGAAAAAGATCGTGTTGCAAAATGTTTAGTATGTCACAAAACGCTGAATTCTTTTAGGAAATTTAATTTGCAGCAACATTATATGTCGTACCACGCGAAAGACTACGGACGTGGAAAATGTGATTGACCAGATTGTGCACAGGAAGTTATGAAACTTAAAAGGAAGCTATCCGAAGAAGATCTGGACGACGAAGAAAAATCAACTGAGGCAGCTCTCAGAGTGGGTTACAAAATTGCTTTGTTTTTAGCAAAATCCCTGCGCCCCTTTACTGATGGCGATTTAATAAAAGATGTTTGGTAGTTGCAGCGGAACATTTGTGTCCATCTCAAGTTGAACAGTTTCGGATTGTGCCATTATCTGACATGACCATTATGCATCGCATACAGGACATGGCAGACGACGTCCAGAGCCAGCTTGCAAATATCTATAAAGATTTTATGGCGTATTCTCTAGCTCTGGACGAAAGTGTTGATATCACTGGAACAGCGCAGCTTTCCATATTTATTAGAGGTGTTAATAGAGATCTTCAGGTGAGGAAGGAGCTCCTCGATGTAGTAGCCATGAAGAACACTACAACCGGAGGTGATATTTTAAGTAGTGTTGAAGAAAGTGTTGAAAATATAGGATTGTCATGGAATTCTTTAGTTTCAGTGTCTACAGACCGTGCTCCAGCGATGACAGGGAAAAAATTAGGTTTCGTTGCACTGTTGAAGGAGAAAATGCAAAAACTGACCGTGCCGAATGAAATAAGGGGCGTTCACTGTGTGATCCACCAGGAAAACTTATGTGCAAAGAGTATCACTCTAAAAAATGTGATGAGTGTTGTTGTTTGTACAACCAATTATATAAGGAAGCATGGGCTACAACACAGACAATTTAAAAGCTTTCTTGAGGATGTAGAAAGCCAGTATGGTAGCGTGCCTTATTACAGCGAGGTCCGCTGGCTTAGTCATGGCGAATTATTAAATCGAATTTTTGACTATTAGATGAGATAAATATGTTCATGGAAATAAATAACATGTGTGTTCCTGAATTGAAAGAGCCTTCATGGGAATGTGATCTCGCGTTCTTAGCAGATTTAACTAGCCATCTGAATGCTTTGAATATTTCACTACAAGGTAAAGATCTGCTAATTACTCATTTCATAGATCGAATACGAGATTTTAAAATGAAATTGACACTTTGGGTGAGTCAGCTGGAAACAGGAAATCTAGCTCATTTTCCTAAATTATCATCCATGCAAGATGTTCACAAAGACTGTGAACGTTAGTCACATAGTTTAGTTGCCCTTAAGGAAGAATTTGATCAAAGCTTTCAAGATCTGACAGCACTAGACAGTGATTCTGATCTGTTCTCCTCTCCATATTCAGCGAATATTGAAGAGATTCGTCCTGAGCTGCAACTAGAAATTATTGACCTGCAGTGTGACAGAGAATACAGAGACAAATTTCAGAACAAGAAAAAAAGCATTTTGGAATTTTACAGACACTTCCCTCAGGATAGATTTCCTCATTTGCACAAACTGGCGGCTACAATAATATCAATGTTCGGTTCCATGTATGTTTGTGAATAACTGTTCTCTGCAATGAAATGTAACAAGACGCGCCTGAGAAATGCATTGTCTGATCGAAATTTAAACTGCACGCTGCGCCTACGATGCACAAGAACAATTACTCCGAACATAGACGCAAGTGTAAAGGGCAAAAAGTACAAGATAACGGAGAATCCCACACTTCAGTGACACCTTTTATTGTGTAACAGTTAACAAATTAATACGAATGTAGAGGCATACACTAAGCTAATAAAATTATGTGGCACGTGTACATTCTCCTTTATTTGTTTCATTTGTCACAGTAATAATTCGTGAGTGATATCCCTGCAGGTGGCCGCGGATTTACATTGACTGGCGGCAGCTGTTGTGTGCCCCACGTGACTCTCCCCACTCTCCACTCTGGTCCGGTAGTGGGGGTAGCATGCTCGCGCTGCTCCGTGCTCGCGCCTTGCTGCTCACAGCCTGCTCCGCGAGCACGTATGTTGTGAAGCCCTGGTCTAGAGCATGCTAGATCATGTAACTGGCAAACACTAAGTTTTTAAATGTATGTTCTTGTTGATGATATGAGAAGTCCCCTGTAGAGATTTTGGATCACCTAGTATCACTGAGGGAGAGGAAGCAGTGCTGTAGAATGTGGCAGCTATTATCATTGAAGTATTGAATAGACAAATCCACTTGTCCTGGGATAATATGATTTTTGTATCTCTCTACTGGGGATTTTTGAAAGCCACCACTGGGAAGAACTCGTGTTGTGAGATCATTCCCACACTGATGTGTTTACTGCCTCTGCTGTTTACAAGTCGTATTAAATACCGTTATTTTCATGCCATCCAGTGGCTGTGATGACTTTGTCTCACCTGTGCAGAATAAAGAAAAAAAAATTATAGCTACATTCTTAATCATCATCATTGTTACTAATACTTTCATCATGGCTGTCTTGTGGTGGGGAGTGGTGCTACAAATTTCAACATGTTTACCCTTTGAGAGATCTCACATGACTGGGTGAAAAATTTATTAACCTCTGTAAATGTAAACCTGATAAATGCAGAGTTGTTAGCTTGTGTAAGGGAAGTGAATGTATATTGCAAGTTCTGAACACTAGAGCATCTGCCATTACTCTGAAAATATCCATTACATCATTCTTAAAGGAGAATGATGACTGCAGTATGATAGTGATTTTAAGATATCTACTAATCCTGGATGTCCTAAATATTCTGAAACTAATTACTCCTGAATAGTGATGCTGCTTCAACTAGAGGAATATAGACAATATGAGAAGGAAGAGGAACACAGTATACTTGTTACCTGTTTGAATGGCTTGGATCTAAAAATGTGTGTAATCTGCTTTTAGACATTTATAGGGAAACTGCCTATTGGCTTCTGTCTCGGGTTCTTCGGCCGACGTTCATCTAATGATTTTTCTGACGTTTCGCCAGCACGAGTGGCTGGCATTGTCAAAGCTTCACCCTCCATTGCCGGTGGTGAACTGGAGCCGAGCTCGCGGGCGCAGACTATATGT
Source organism: Schistocerca nitens (assembly GCF_023898315.1). Lineage (NCBI taxonomy): Eukaryota > Metazoa > Arthropoda > Insecta > Orthoptera > Acrididae > Schistocerca > Schistocerca nitens. The sequence goes on along the minus strand of NC_064614.1, from coordinate 482,047,646 downwards.
ACCTGGCGCGCCAACGTCCGAGGGCTTCTCCGCGGTCATTTCCGGTGCGGTTCTCCTCTTGCTACCTGCGACGGTCGTTCGCTGCAGTACGGGAAGCCAGGATCCGTTTACCTTAAGGCTTTCCTCTTTCTTGTTCAAACTGTTCGCGTGTTTTTGTATTTCTACAGCTTCTCTGAACAAGCGCGTGTGATAGTGCTTCTCTACAGCCAGAACTTCCGTGTCGGCGAATTTTATTACGTGGTCGGTCTCATTCAGTGCGTGCTCTGCCACGGCCGATTTCTCCACTTGCCCCAACTTGCAATGTCGCTTCTGCTCTTTGATCCTGGTGTTAATGGATCGTCCAGTCATTCCGACATAAACTTTTCCGCATGTGCATGGTATGCGGTATATTCCCGACATTGCAAGTGGGTCTCTTTTCTCCTTCGCCGATCTAAGACACTCTTTGATCTTCCTTGTCGGTTTGAAAATCGTCTTTACGCCATGTCTGCGCAATATACGGCCGATTCTGTCCGTCACTCTGGGAATGTATGGCAGAAAGGCCGTACCCGACAATTCTATTTCTGGTTCCTTACTTCGCCGAGTGTTTGGCTCTGTTACACTTCTAATATAATTTGTGGAGTACCCATTGCTCCTCAGGACAGTTTCCAGGTGTTGCATTTCTCGTTTGAGGTGTTGCGGCTCACATATTCGTCCTGCTCTCGTTACGAGAGTACTAATCATGCCTCTTTTCTGGCTTGGGTGGTGGTTTGACAGTTGGTGCAGGTATCGGTCCGTGTGAGTCGGTTTTCGATACACGCTGTGTCCCAGGTTTTCGCCGTCCCTTGTGACCAGAACATCTAGAAATGGCAGTTTCTTGTCCTTTTCTACTTCCATGGTAAATGTTATGTTGGCGTGGAGGCTGTTCAAGTGTCTTAGGAAGTCACCGAGCTGTTCTTCACCATGGCTCCACACCACAAAAGTATCATCGACGTACCTGTACCACACCTTAGGTTTGCAAGTCGCCGAGTCCAGTGCCTGTGCTTCGAATTGTTCCATGAAGAAGTTGGCCACCACTGGACTGAGAGGACTGCCCATGGCGACGCCTTCCAGCTGTTCGTAGAAATCGCCATTCCACGTGAAATAGCTCGTGGTGAGACATGCATGGAAGAGCTTTCTGATGTCTAGCGGGAAAATGGAACCGATGTGCTCCAGAGCGTCACTGAGTGGCACTTTCGTAAATAACGAAACAACATCAAAGCTGACCAGGATGTCGTTTGGTGCAAGTTTCAGTTTCTTCAGCTTCTCAATGAAATGTCCTGAGTCCTTAATGTATGTGTCGGTCTTCCCCACGTGTGGCTGGAACAATTCGAAGCACAGGCACTGGACTCGGCGACTTGCAAACCTAAGGTGTGGTACAGGTACGTCGATGATACTTTCGTGGTGTGGAGCCATGGTGAAGAACAGCTCGGTGACTTCCTAAGACACTTGAACAGCCTCCACGCCAACATAACATTTACCATGGAAGTAGAAAAGGACAAGAAACTGCCATTTCTAGATGTTCTGGTCACAAGGGACGGCGAAAATCTGGGACACAGCGTGTATCGAAAACCGACTCACACGGACCGATACCTGCACCAACTGTCAAACCACCACCCAAGCCAGAAAAGAGGCATGATTAGTACTCTCGTAACGAGAGCAGGACGAATATGTGAGCCGCAACACCTCAAACGAGAAATGCAACACCTGGAAACTGTCCTGAGGAGCAATGGGTACTCCACAAATTATATTAGAAGTGTAACAGAGCCAAACACTCGGCGAAGTAAGGAACCAGAAATAGAATTGTCGGGTACGGCCTTTCTGCCATACATTCCCAGAGTGACGGACAGAATCGGCCGTATATTGCGCAGACATGGCGTAAAGACGATTTTCAAACCGACAAGGAAGATCAAAGAGTGTCTTAGATCGGCGAAGGAGAAAAGAGACCCACTTGCAATGTCGGGAATATACCGCATACCATGCACATGCGGAAAAGTTTATGTCGGAATGACTGGACGATCCATTAACACCAGGATCAAAGAGCAGAAGCGACATTGCAAGTTGGGGCAAGTGGAGAAATCGGCCGTGGCAGAGCACGCACTGAATGAGACCGACCACGTAATAAAATTCGCCGACACGGAAGTTCTGGCTGTAGAGAAGCACTATCACACGCGCTTGTTCAGAGAAGCTGTAGAAATACAAAAACACGCGAACAGTTTGAACAAGAAAGAGGAAAGCCTTAAGGTAAACGGATCCTGGCTTCCCGTACTGCAGCGAACGACCGTCGCAGGTAGCAAGAGGAGAACCGCACCGGAAATGACCGCGGAGAAGCCCTCGGACGTTGGCGCGCCAGGTACATATAGTCTGCGCCCGCGAGCTCGGCTCCAGTTCACCACCGGCAATGGAGGGTGAAGCTTTGACAATGCCAGCCACTCGTGCTGGCGAAACGTCAGAAAAATCATTAGATGAACGTCGGCCGAAGAACCCGAGACAGAAGCCAATAGGCAGTTTGTCAACAAGTGGCCACGAAAGCCTCAACAATTTTGTATTTATAGGGAACTTAAAGAAAGGTGACACAGTGGGAACATAATTGACTATTAGTTGTTTTCTAAATAACTTATATCATTGTTATGTGATATTTCACATAGATTTCACTTGCTACCTCAAGTATGTAAGAGTGATGTGCTTATTTCTAAGTATTAACTTTGCTACAAGCATCATAATCTGAATACACAACGTAAAATTGATGGACCTCTCCCCATTTAACTACAATGTTAAGGTCCTAAAAATGAGCAAATAAAAAATGATTTCTCAATGTATTATTTTTTCTTAACAATGACAATAATATATGTAGTCATTGAAGCTCAGCTAGTTGTTTGGATTATAATAATGGGAACTATTTCTGTTTAAGTGTCAAATATCATACTCATTTAGCCATGATGGCTACAGGCCTTTGTTAACTTTTAATTCACATTTGAATCGTAACTGCTGCTGCTGTTGCTGTATGAGGAGGTGGTGTGACTATTACCTCAGTGCTGGGAAGAGGTAGCATCTCTCTCATATGTTAGGTTGCTGCAAGTTCCAGTTGGTCTTTAGCCAGAGTGACATAGAGCACTCATCTGTCAGGTGCATGGGATGGTCATTGGAGAAGGTTGACTTCTTATATGTGAGTAGCAGCAGCACATGATCACTGTGAGTTGAGTTCTGTCAGTTTACTGACACTGCTGACAGAGGCCAGATATCACTCCAGTGAGCTGTTATGAAGTATACAAGGCAGTGGTTGTCCAAAGTGGCTATACATCTTTATAAAACTTTTGAATAGCAGAAGGGGATGTGAGGAAATAAATCATGTTTGTGGGAAATATTATTTTTATTGTATTCTTATATATACATTGCTTATCATCATAAAATTACAGTCACATGGGAAAAATATATATAAAAACAAAGATGCTGTAACTTACCAAACGAAAGCATTGGTATGTTGATAGAGGTTTGTTTGTTTGTTTGTGTGTTTTTTATAGTCTCTATCAACATACCAACGCTTTCGTTTGGTAAGTTACAGCATCTTTGTTTTTATATATAAAATTACAGTCAATATTTTTCATGATATTTTGCAAATAATTGTTTTTTGCACACCTTAAATTTGGGCTGTATCATATCCAAAGCTATGGGGTAGTAATAAACTTAGGTATTCCATCCGTGAATTCTTCTATGTATTTTATACTTATGGGGAGGATAATGATGACTTTGGTGGACATTGTCTAAACTGTCCACATGCACTCTATGCTCAAGCAAATAGCTTACTGAGTCACTGAATAGGGAAAAGTCATATGGCTGCCAGGGACTTGGCCTGTCTGCTGCAATACATAATACATCTTCACCTATACAGGAATTTATAGAATACATGGTATCGGTTATTTCTATATACAAAAAAAAGGCTAATGTTAGAGGAGGGTGTCCTGTTACAATATCCCTTCTCACAAAATTTGGAAAGAGAATGTTTACAATATTTTGTGACAGACTTTCAGGTTTGCCAAACAGTATACAAAATGATGCCCAAGATAGAATATCGATGTATAGAAGTATCTGATACATAACATATTATAGAAAATGTAAGAGAAATATCTACTATACAAGTCATAATCTATACATATATCAGGATATGGCATTTAGATTTTCAGATCTGTGGAACAGTACAACTAATACAAGGTCAAAACTACAACATTACACCACTAAACTACAGAAATAAATACAGAGATGATATAAATTACTAGAATTATAAACTGTCATTTAACATCCATACAATTAAACCTTCAAAATCTTGGAAAGAGAAGAGAAAAATTTCAGAACATAAGTGTATGACAAGTGAGCCAACTCGAAAAACCACAACGAAGGGGGTACAGACTACAGGAATATACTCAATCATGAGTAGGAATCAATCAGCCACATAAACCATAGTATTTGAGGATATGTTGAATCATAAAAGGAAGAAATAATGGAAAAATATTAGGGCCTAAAAGTTTACAATGTGGGGATCGACCAATGAATCCAGACCACACCAGGTACAAACCAGCAAAAAAGTTTCAACACGACAGAATGAATAAAGCTCATAATCATATCAATAAGTTCAATTATATGCAAAGAGTAATGGTAAGAAGCATCTAGCCTCAATCAATGGTTGTACACACACACACACACACACACACACACATACAGAGAGAGAGAGAGAGAGAGAGAGAGAGAGTTGCGATGACCAGGGGTACTCAAAACAGAGTTAAGCATGAAAGTGAAGACAACTAAAGTTCCAATCAGATACAATAGGTAAACATAGTGATAAATAGCTTTGAATGATGACACAATCCAGCAGCCTGAGAACCAAAATCAGTGCATGAAAGCAGACATGTATTCTACATACATAAAAGTCTAGAAGATTCATTTACAATTGATAAAAAATACATAGTCATTTAAAGTTGCATAATGCATTATAAAGTCAATCCCCATACTTGAAAAAAAAAAACATGCATTTATGCAGAATTACACTGTCTTTAGCAGTCTTGGCTAACAATTCACAAATATCAGACACAACGCATTTGTAGTTGACAGGTGCTTGAGTATGTTACCCAGAACCTATGATCTCTTGTAATTCAATTGCCAGCAGGTCACAGCCATACAGCAGTGTGGGGACTGGATCCGCCCACATCTTTCAGTTTCCTCCTTAGAGTTCTCATCACACGCTCCAGCAGATAGGTAACTTCCTCTCTAGCATTCACATCAAATCCTGAAACATTGTTTTGTGAAATAAATATTCTGTTCAATACCTTCTTCACATCACACAAGATATGCTCTCCTTAGTCATTTTTCAAAGTCAATTATGTGGGATTTATGTCAGTTGAAATTAAAAAGTGTTCACACATGAAACATCAATAAACAGAGTTAAATGCAATAAAAATGGACTAATAAGCTATTACACACAGATATACTAAGAAAATATTCCTAATTTTTACAGCACAAATTATGAACAGTGTCCCATTTCAAAATTGTAAAAAGATCTTACTCATTTAGTCTCAGGGCATATATGTATCAAATTCTAAAGCATAAATCTATTACAGGACATAATTATATAGTGATCACAGATTTTTAACTAGTCAATAGATAAGATAGAACTTTAAAATTCACGTCATCTTACATTCTAAATTCCAGATGAACAAAACACAATTATGTAGTTTAATGAATCTACAGACACATTTAAACTCAGTCAATGGATAAGATAGAACTCTAGAAACTGCATGATCTTACATGCTATACCCATGGCAAACAAAACACAATTACATAGTTTTATAAATCTACAGACAAAGTGTATATCTTCTTCTAGACTAAGGATCATTATGCATCCATGTTCATAGGTCTTGTCCTCTATACTAACTGTTAAAAGTACTTGACGTTTTACACACTTGCTTTGCTTACCAATGGCTCCTCTTATCTTTACATGTGCAATGGACATTTCTACAAAATTCTTACTATACTTAATCCTATCTCTAAATTGTTCAGATATACCACAAATCAGGCTACCCGTATCAATCAAACAGTTCCCTTCCCACTGACCAGTCTTAATCTTAATGTAAGGACATTCAAAATTTGAATCATCATCTCCCTTATTACACACTTCATGTAAGAGATCACTTTCAATTTCATCAAATGCTTCATCCACACTGTTTTTGCAGGGTTTTATCAACTTAACTGGTATCATAGCACTACTTTGGTTACATATGTTGTCAGGTAAAGATTGAACACACTGAGTGGATTCCATAGTATAACTAACATCATTTATTATGGAAGGAACACAAAATATATTACTGTCAAAATTACATTTCCTACTTAGATCTTATTTCACTTTATTCCACCAACTTGGATACAAATTTTGACTAACTACAGCTAACTTATTCCAGAATGCACATTTATCTCTGTTATCATCAATCTGGTTGCAAACAAATTTCAAAACGTTTTCACCTTTATTCTCTAGGCTTACAGATAACTTACCTTTGCTGTTTGGATCATTACTCTGCACGACATTAATGAAAAACTGCTTTGACTGGGCTGGTATCCCATGACTCTCACTTACATCATCACATACATAACTTACCTTAACTGTATTCTCAAGTAACTATGAAACTTCATTATTCTTAAACTCCAAAAATACCTGATACTCATCATCACCATCATCATCATCATATTCTTCCAAAATTACTTCATCAATAACATCGTTAACAACGCAAGTCTCAACACTATCAAAGTCAGACACCTCATCTACATTCATTTGCAATAAGCTACGAGACTCAGATTTACCAACCTCAGCCATTTCACAGCTGCCATGCACATCTACATCAAAAATACCATCGGCAGATCCAGGATAGTCATCACCTGTTTTACATACATCAATAACACTGTGTGGGGGTTGAGATGTTATGTACGATAATATCGAACCCAAAATAAAGTATTCGCTCGTTTATAATGAATTAACTTTATTTTGATCATGTTGGTACAAACACATCCGCTCGAATACAGAGTTCGGAACACACTGAGATGAACAGTTTTCAAAGAAGTTCATTCTCAACTCTTGCAGTCGATAACTGCCACAGAGACCCGCGCCAGTAGTGCAGAGCACGGTAAGGATGATGAGAGGCGTGTGTGCATCTGGCCAGCTGATGGCACAGGTGCACATGACCAATCGTGTCATGGCAGGCGCTAGTGCGAGGCGCGATCGGACCGTTTCTCGATGTCTTGGTAGGCGTGACCAGCAGAGGGAAAGAGGCATGGAAGGCGTCCACGGGTTGACCATGCCATGCTGCTGATGGCATGGTGGAAGCAGAAGGCGGTGGTGTGTCGGTGGGGATAACATCGTCGTGCTGAGGACGTGCGGCGCAGCGGGGTTTTGATCCGATCAAGATGTGATGTGATGTATTGCCAAAGTATTTGCTGGCAAGTGCCGCGGTAAGTGCAACGTGTCCGGTAACAGTTTGTTACTGGCCGTATGACATAAAGGAGCAAGCATGCTGTGGCTTAACAGGTTGCATAAGAGATGCTGGATGAGCAACACTCACGGAAATGATGGAGTTATAGAGGCGCTTGATGTAGCAGCAGGGGAGAAAACAGCAAGCTGCACATGACTGACCTTGGTGGCGGATGACTTCGGTGTAGACAGAAGCGTCACTTCAGAGTTCGTGGACGGTGAATGTGTTACAGCAGGATGTTCTGAGCAGAGTTGACAGTGTCGGTGTTTTGATGTGCGAAACAGCCATGATCGATGGCTGGCGGACGTGGCCGTGAGCCCTGTGCACGAGGCATGGTGACAGCGAGAGATGGTGGAAGACGGATGTGGTCGGCGAAACCATGGTCAGAGCAGGAAGGCAATGAGACATAATGTGAACGTGAAGAAGTCGAATCAGTGGATGAACTACTGGTCTGTGGCGGAGAGGTGACACAGTTTGATGGAACTGGAGCTGTGTGTGTGCTGTTGCTGTAGGCGCTGCAGTCGAGTTGTAAGGCAGCAAGCTGCTCACATGAAACTGCTGCACAGTCGTGTGTCGTAGTGGAAAGATGCTCACACGTCAAAGCAGAAACGGGAGATGTGTTGGTCGTACATTGTGGAGGTAGTGAAGAGGGCAGCAAAGCAAGCAGCACTGGAATTCGGCCGGTTATGCCGTGGTACAGAAACAAAGTGTCTGGAACTACCAAGGAAAGGTTGCAGCGGTGTATATAAGTTGCTCGTATCACATCAGTAACGTAGAATTTCCACTTGAGGGGGCGTGATGATGACAGTTGTGACATCTGGGGCATAGATACATGTAGCATGATCATCAGGGTATTAGTTTAGCTGGTAGTAGCGGTGAAGGACCGTCAGCAGTCAGAGGCGGAACAATGACAGGAGCATCTCTTTGCATGTCGTGCTTGGTCGTTGTCGGCTGCAGCATGTGTAACTGATCTTGTACCAACAAGTTGTATGTTTGCAATTTGCTCACGTAGCCGTTGCAGTTGTTCAGGCGAAAATGTATGTCATGTGTGCGATCGTGAATGTGAAACTCAGTACTCGGTGGCGGCGGACTGAGAACACATTCACTGCTGTATGAAGCATTGATACGGCTGAAATCGTCTTCTGGGGTGGGTGAACAAGTTGCGGGCGTGATCGAGTAGTGAATGGCCGGGCGGTAAGCGTGCAGAGTGTCGGCGAGTTGTTGACAATATGTGGGTGCGGTAGCCGTGGCGGGATCTATGTCACGCAGCTGTTTGTTTTGACTGGGTCGAGGTCAGTGAGCCAGCAAGCGGCGGCTGTGACGTCACTGTCGGTAGCAGTCAAGCAGAGTTGGTGCAGCTCAGGTGCTGCATAGAGGGGGGCGTGGCACATCCAGTGTTGCACTGAGAAACAGCCGGCATTGTCGTCAGCGTAATTGGTGCATTGTCGTTGATCGGTAGGATGTCCTTGATGAAATTGTTCCTGTGATGTTGGTGACAGGCGCTGAATTAAAGCGGCTTTTGCTCTGGTGTACTTCTCATTCAAATTGTCACAGATAATGTCCGTAATTATATAATGATAGTCCTTTAGGTGCCTGAAGAGTACGAGGTATTTTTCACTTTCATTGGTGATTCCATAAGAGGAGAATATATACTCTGCAGCCATGAACCACATTGGAAGTTGGTCCAAGAGAAGTGTTGCTAGTTGAATGCTGTAAATGAGGGACAAGCATGGAGAAGCGGAGGAAAAGTTGGCGCGAACATTCGAACTCTGGAAGACAGGCTGTGCAGATACCAGGTCAAACGAATTTGCACGCAGCGTGTAAGACGCGGTAGCCATGACGGGCGTTTGTAAATTCGACCAGGCATGCGATTTAGCCATATTTTGGTGTTCGTGTGAACTGGGATTTGCAACATAGTCCCCGTTTGTTGCAGTCCATTGTTTGGCATGATTGTCCGGTGCCGAAGCACTGCACTGTCGAATGTCACTGTAATAATTACCACACAGTCAAGTCCTCTTTCAATTCATCTGGTCAGTCATTGTTGATATCATATGAAATTCTCATCATTGTTGATATGACTTTGGTGGTCAGCTCTCAGGTCTGCTTTCATTGAGTGATTGAATTCCACTAACATAAAAACTGCAAATACACAAATAATTGTCCTTTCCTCTTCTGCAACAGACAAAACTTCATTATCAGTCAACAGATCATGGCTAATGCCCACACTTGTAATCTTACCCTCCCACACATAACTATTAAACTTTTCTTAGTGTCTTCATTAGTTTCAAAGTCTTTAAGAGGCGTAAGATATAAAAAAGAAAAACTTTTTACTTATCATCATTTTCAGTTGTTGTTGTTGTTGTTGGCTACAGTTCTTGTGTCTAGGGGTACATTCTTGTGGCTGGAATTTTGACTTACGGGATTCCAGGTGACTAAATAACTGATGAAGTACTATCTGTTGTCATGATGTTCTTTTATTTTATCCCATTCTTCTATATCACACTGACTTCTAATCTCCATTTTCATACAACAATCAGTTAAAGTGTTTTTGACAAAATTAAAAAACATGTGCATTTCCAGCAGAGGCATGCTCACTATTCCCTTACATTCTGCAGTAATAACTATATTCCCAAAGAGTTAACAAAGCAAAAGAGTTTACAAATCTTCTTGACAAAAAAGAATCTTTACCAAGTTATATCATTATTTTATAAATGAATCCAGAAATAAATTTAATAATTAGCATTAGATTGTGCGATTAATAATATGAATTTTAAATAAGCCAGATATTTCATAATTTCAAATATTTTTAAAACAAGAGTAATTGTAACTGCATATACATATTAGTATGTAATGATTGCAACAAATTAATTTCTTTTTTATACATTTCAGCCTGAAATATAGTACATCATACACAAAATCATATGAAGTTCATTTAGTTAAACATCTGAGAATGTTCACCTATACAAGAATTGATAGTATACATGGAATAGGTAATTTCTATAAATAAAAAAAATAAAAATAAAAAATAAAATAAATTAATAAAAAAGAAAGGTAATGTTAGAGGAGGGTGTCCTATTACAATTGGTGACCCTGAATCTGGTGACTGAAGCATCACAATGGATGGGTACCCTTAATTTTGTGCAATTTTTACATTGTATGGTTGCCCGAGATGTGTGGACGGACACGACAGGTATCAGGTTTACACTCTGATCTTGAATGTACCACACATAATTCCCCAGAGGCATGGGCAGGGTATCAGTTTACACCATGACCTTGAATCTGGCACTTGAAAGCCCACTGATCCACTACTAAAACTAAATGACGACCGACTACCTGTCCCATCCTTTTCAAACTAAACCTGTAAGCACATAAATGCATGATATATGAATTAAACAATGACTTCAGCGGCCAGATACTTTTCATGTGTGTGCGAGTTGTGTTTGCATGAATGTGTGTGTGTATGCTGTCTATTTTCAATGAAGGCCTTGTTGGCCGAAAGCTAATTTTCTGACAGCCTTTTTGTTGTGCCTATCCATGACACAGCATCTCCGCTGTATGGAGAGTAGCAATGATCAAGTTCATAATATTGGTATATGAATTATGTATCTTTTCTTGTTCTTAAATTGTTATACCATGATGTGTTCAACATCCCTGTAAAAATGATTCATAGATCAGTGAAATTAATACTACCACTACTACTACTACTACTACTGCTACATGTACCAACTGTGCACTTTTAAGAAATCACTCGAAACAGTGGCCAATGGGAGTGGCATCGTCAACAAAGTCACAAAACAGAGTATGTCCTTGGACTGACATTGTTTCAGGTCAATATTAAAATTAGCTCAGAATACAATGTAGTTTACATTAGCATTGTTTTTGCCAATCACATTGTCTTTGCTGTGATTAGCTTTATTTAAATTAGATCAGATGTTCTTTTTGTTCCAGTAGATCCATAGTGAAGAGATCCTCCAGGATGTAGGACACACAGAAATCGTTAACTCCACCGACCAAGTTTGCTTTCACTTACAAAATAAATGGTATGCTAAACTCAGTGCTGTCTGCTAACACAGGCTGGCAGCAAAGAAAATCTGTCAGTTCCAGTCAAGTGCTTTTGATTTACATTGACTGATACAACCTGAATCAGCCATTGTGCTGAGTTTCTCCTCATTGAGTATGCATTTACAATATGTAACAATATTAGGGAAGGAAAGTTGCTACACACCACATAGAGGAGATGCTGAGTTACAGATAGGCACAAAAAAATATTCTCACAATTATAGCTTTCGGCCATTAAGGTCTTTGTCAGCAATATATGTATTTGTTGTTGTTGTTGTGGTCTTCAGTCCAGAGACTGGTTTGATGCAGCTCTCCATGCTTCTCTATCCTGTGCAAGCTTCTTCATCTCCCAGTACCTACTGCAACCTACATCCTTCTGAATCTGTTTAGTGTATTTATCTCTTGGTCTCCCTCTACGATTTTTACCTTCCACGCTGCCCTCCAATGCTAAATTTGTGATCCCTTGATGCCTCAAAACATGTCCTACCAACCGATCCCTTCTTCTAGTCAAGTTGTGCCACAAACTTCTCTTCTCCCCAATCCTATTCAACACCTCCTCATTAGTTATGTGATCTACCCATCTAATCTTCAGCATTCTTCTGTAGCACCACATTTCAAAAGCTTCTATTCCCTTCTTGTCTAAACTATTTATTGTCCACATTTCACTTCCATACATGGCTACACTCCATACAAATACTTTCAGAAATGACTTCCTGACACTTAAATCTATACTCGATGTTAACAAATTTCTCTTCTTCAGAAACGCTTTCCTTGCCATTGCCAGTCTACATTTTATATCCTCTCTACCTCGACCACCATCAGTTATTTTGCTCCCCAAATAACAAAACTCATTTACTACTTTAAGCGTCTCATTTCCTAATCTAATTCCCACAGCATCACCCGATTTAATTGACTACATTCTGCAGTATCGATAACTGCGATACTGCGCCTGCCATGAGAAGAAATGCAAGTTGGCAGCAGAGTTGCTGCAAGCCGCCATGAGGGTACCCCGCCACACGGCAGCCAATAGAAGAAGAGCACCGAGTCTTCCTGCTGAGAAGACAATGAGCCATACAGCGGACGTACACCAGCTAGCCAGCTGAGAAAAATAAATTATCTATGAACATTGTATCCTGTACTTTGCTTTGCTCAACATATCAGAAGTTATGTAATCTGTTTATTTCTCTTAATGCAAGTTGTTACTAATTGTTTACTTTGTGTTGCATATCCTCACATCCTGGAAAACTTCCTCGAACCGAATCCACATTTTTGCTCTGCTTATCCACTTTGGATACAGCACATTCCATTATCCTCATTTTGCTTTTGTTGATGTTCATCTTATACTCTCCTTTCAAGACACTGTCCATTCCATTCAGCTGCTCTTCCAGGGCCTTTGCTGTCTCTGACAGAATTACAATGTCATCGGCGAACCTCAAAGTTTTTAATTCATCTCCATGGATTTTGATTCCGACTCCAAATTTTTCTTTTGTTTCCTTTACTGCTTGCTCAATATACAGATTGAATAACACTGGGGATAGGCTACAACCCTGCCTCACTCCCTTCTCAACCACTGCTTCCCTTTCATGCCACTCAATTCTTACAACTGCCATCTGGTTTCTATACAAATTGTAAATAGCCTTTTGCTCCCTGTATTTTACCCCTGCCACCTTCAGAATTTGAAAGAGAGTATTCCAGTCAACATTGTCAAAAGCTTTCCCTAAGTCTACAAATGCTAGAAACGTAGGTTTGCCTTTCCTTAATCTATTTTCTAAGATAAGTCTTAGGGTTAGTATTGCCTCACGTGTTCCAACATTTCTATGGAATCCAAACTGATCTTCTCCGAGGTCGGCTTCAACCAGTTTTTCCATTTGTCTGTAAAGAGTTTGTGTTAGTATTTTGCAGCCGTGGCTTATTAAACTGATAGTTTGGTAATTTTCACATCTGTCAACACCTGCTTTCTCTGGGACTGGACTTATTATATTCTTCTTGAAGTCTGAGGGTATTTAGCCTGTCTCATATGTCTTTCTCACTAGATGGTAGAGTTTGAATAAGCCTGGCTCTCCCAAGGCTGTCAGTAGCTCTAATGGAATGTTGTCTACCCCCGGAGCCTTTTTTCGACTTAGGTCTTTCAGTGCTCTGTCAAACTCTTTACACAGTATTATATATCCTATTTCATCTTCATCTACATTCTCTTCCATTTCCATAATATTGTTCTCAAGAACATTGCCCTTGTATAGACCCTCTATATACTCCTTCCACCTTCCTGCTTTCCCTTCTTTGCTTAGAACTAGGTTTCCATCTGAGCTCTTGATATTCATGCAAGTGGTTCTCTTTCCTCCTAAGGTCTCTTTAATTTTCCTGTAGGAAGTATATGTGCCTCTACATCCTTACATCTGTCCTCTAGCCATTCCTGCTCAGCCATTTTGCACTTCCTGTCGATCGCATTTTTGAAACATTTGTATTCCTTTTTCCCTGCTTCATTTACTGCATTTTTGTATTTACTCCTTTCATCAATTAAATTCAATATCTCTTCTGTTACCCAAGGATTTCTATTAGCCCTCGTCTTTTTACCTACTTGATCCTCTGCTGCCTTCACCATTTCATCTCTCAAAGCTACCCATTCTTCTTCTACTTTATTTCTTTCCCCCATTCTTGTCAAACATTCCCTAATGCTCTCCCTGAAACTCTCTACGACTTCTAGTTCTGTCAGCTTATCCAGGTCCCATCTTTTCAAATTCCTACCTTTTTGCAGTTTCTTCAGTTTTAATCTACAGTTCATAACCAATAGATTGTGGTCCACATCTGCCCCTGGAAATGTCTTACAATTTAAAACCTGGTTCCTAAATCTCTGTCTTACCATTATATAATCTATCTGAAACCTTCTATTATCTCCAGGCCTCTCCCATGTATACAATCTTCTTTCATGATTCTTGAACCAAGTGTTAGCTATGATTAAGTTATGCTTCCTTCTCTTCCTTTTCCTGCTATCAAGTTCCAGTCACCCATGACTATTAAATATTCATCTCCCTTCACTATCTGAATAATTTCTTTTATCTCATCATACATTTCATCAATCTCTTCATCATCTGCGGACCTAGTTGGCATATAAACTTGTACTACTGTGGTAGGCTTGGGCTTTGTATCTATCTTGGCCACAATAACGCATTCATTATTAAACCTACTCCTGCATTACCCCTACTTTATTTTGTATTTATAACCCTGTATATTCACCTGACCAAAAGTCTTGTTCCTCCTGCCACCGAACTTCGCTAATTCCCACTATATCTAACTTTAACCTATCCATTTCCCTTTTTAGATTTTCTAACCTACCTGCCCGATTAAGGGATCTGACATTCCATGCTCCGGTCCGTAGAACACCAGTTTTCTTTCTCCTGATAACAATGTCCTCCTGAGTAGTCCCCACCCGGAGATCCAAATGGGGGACTATTTTACCTCCAGAATATTTTACCCAAGAGGACTCCATCATCATTTAAACATACAGTAAAGCTGCATGTCCCCGGGAAAAATTACGCCTGTAGTTTCCCCTTGCTTTCAGCCATTTGCAGTACCAGCATAGCAAGGCTGTTTTCGTTAGTGTTACAAGGCCAGATCAGTCAATCATACAGACTGTTGCCCCTGCAACTACTGAAAAGGCTGCTGTCCCTCTTCAGGAACCACACGTTTGTCTGGCCTCCATTGTGGTTGCACCTACAGCACGGCTATCTGTATCGCTGAGACAAGCAAGCCTCCTCACCAACGGCAAGGTCCATGGTTCATGGGGGGGATATATACACACGCAAATGCAACTCGCACACATGACTGTCATTTGTGGAAGGAAGTAATATTTCATTTGAGAGGTGAAGCTTTTTAAAAATACCAACATTTTGCTAATGCATTTTTTTTATATCAGGGCATTAAATTATAGGCAAAAGCTAGGGCATGATACAATCAGAAAGAAGTTGTGAATGGTCTTCGCTTTAAGAAAATATATTTTTATGTTTAAACTAGTGCTCCATTAGTGTGTCGTGCAGGTAACACTAAGTGCCTATGGCTGGATAATCTCTCTGGCACAGTGGTAATAGAGTATATACAAAAACATTTATATTCAACCAGACTATCAATTTTTGAAAACCATATCAAAATCCCTGCAGTAACTTCCTAGATCAGTCTTTACATATAGGCAGAAAAATGCAGTTGTGGACTTAACTTAGTGTTCTGAACATTATGCATTAATAAGGAAAATGAGAACCAAGCTTTAGAATTTGGTGTAGAACACTAGAGCATTTAGTCTGTTAATGAAGTATTAGAAATAACCAATGAATATTAGTTACCGTTTTGTATGGGGTTTACAAATTATGATAGAAGGTTTGATCGGGGGGGGGGGGGGGGGCAAAACTGCAGCAACTGAGGCTATGCCCTATGGCCCACAAGGACAAAGGGTCTCCTGGTGTCCAAAAGAAGGAAAAATAAGTAAATAAAGAGAAACTAATATGAAAACAAAACATGGTAAAATATAAAATGTGATATGCATCAATATTCAGTCACTATGGCCCATAGTATCTTGGAAGTCAATAGCTGTGATCACCTACAAAGACACTCGTTGGAAAATGAAAAGAGTAGGAAACCGACTGTTGAAGGGAGGAAATGGATAAACTAACTTAACGGGCACAGTTTGCTGCAATGAAGCCACAAAATTCTGTTTGCCAAGGCCCAGGTTTGGCAGCAACATGCTGGTATCACAGTAATTTGCTTGGAGAAGCTGCTACATATGCCAATAATTTTAATCAGAAAGAGGGAGATGTGAAGCTTCAGAGTCCATGTTAGTAGGCATGAAGGAGGTCAGTTTATTCAAGATGCCTCACTATGTTTGAGCTCAGAATATGTTCTAGTATTCTACAACAAATCAGTGTCAAGGATATTGGATGGTAGTTTTGTAAATCTGCTGCCCTTCTTATAGACAGGTGTGACCTGCGTGTTCTTCCAAGTACTGGGCATGGTTTTTTGTTCAAGGCAGCTATTATATATTTTAGTTAAAAGAGGGGCTAACTCAGCCACAAATCCAGTTTAGGATCTGATAGGGATTCCACCAGGCCCCAGAGCTTTCTTTAATTTTTAAAGGTTTCAGCTGTTTCTCAAAGTCACTGACACTAACATTTATTTCACTAATCTTTTCAGTGGTACAAGCATTAAATTGGGGCAACTCTCCAGGATTTTCCTTTGTAAAGGAACATTTGAAAATGAAGTTAAGCATTTACACTTTGCTTTGCCACCCTCAAATTCAGTTTCTGTTTCATTCACAAGTGGCTGGACACTAACTTTAATGCCACTAAGGGCCTTTACATATGACCAGAATTTCTTTGTCATTTTATGAATGATGATTTGAGTATATTCTGCTATGGTAGTTGCTGAAGGCTTAAAAAATTGCTCTCTTGACAGCCAAGTACATTTCATTCAACACATCTCATATGTAGTACTATGCTTTGTTTTACATCTATTATGAAGTAAGTAGTCTCTGTTTCTTTAGATGCTTCTTTACAGTGACTGTATACCATGGAGGATCCCTCTCATCATGAACTGTTCTACTGTGTACATACCTGTCTAATGCATGGCTGATATTCTTTTAATCTTGAGCCATAGTTCCTCTACATGCTCCTGTCCTGTGCTAAAAGTTTAGAGTTCTCATTAATATATGACACAACTGTTTCTTTACATGGTTTACTGAACATATAAAACTTTCTACAGGATAAGTAATTTAAGTAGTAATAAACTGTTTTTAACACTTTAAACTAGTTAATTACGTTAATTATAGTGCTCTTCAAGCATACCATTAAAGGTTTTTGTCTTACTCGCGTATTTTCACAGTAATCACGTAAAGTTCGTTTTGTTTACATATCGCGGCCAGGCCGAACTTTTGAGCTTTCAGATTAAACTTCATACCGCAATTTTAAGTGCATTTACTGATCGTTTAGTGTGCTAAATACATTTGCTGCCCCTTTATATCTGCAGAGTATAGTCATCTCTTAAGTAATTTCCAGTAAAAAACGTCTGAACCACTGTTTACATAGTCGCGAGTAGGCCTAATTTTTCGTACACATATTTTCATTGTTTTCCGGTAACTTGTCTTTCTGTCACTAAAATCGATTTGTACCATGAGTGTAAAGTGCCTGACGTGCCGTAGAACCGTTAACTCCGGGGTCTGGTGTGATGGATGTAGTAACTTTTTTCATTGGGGCGATTGTAGTGGCGTGGGAATTGGGAAAATGAGCGAGACTCATCAGTGGTTCTGTAGGCTATGCAGTAGAGATAGAAAGATTGTGGAACAGGAGGGGAAAATTTCTGCCCTTCAGGCTGAGTTAGATGAGGCTAGGCGAGAACTGGGCAGGTTAAGGGGGAGAAGGATAAACAGGGGTGGGAGGTGGCAACAGGCATGAGGAACAGGCCAAGAAATTCTTCTGACAGCTTTGTTATTAATGTACAAAATAGGTTTGACCTGTTGCCTCAGTCAGAAACTGATGAGCCTCTCACAGAAGTAGATGTAGACAGGGCTCAACAAGCTTTCAGCAGCAAATTGAATAAGAATGTAGGGAAGTCTGCAAAGAGAAAGAAAGTCTTGTTGCTAGGTAGTTCACATGCTAGGGGTGTGGGCCAACTTCTGCAGGATGAATTAGGGTCAGAATACCAGGTCATAAGTTTTTTCAAACCTAGTGCTGGACTGAGGCAGGTTACAGAGGATTTAGGTTCACTATGTAGAGGCTTTACTAAGGAAGATTCCGTTGTTATTGTGGGTGGGCCGGGCAACAATATTGACAGAGATATGGGATACAGCATAGAGTGTGACCTGGCAAAGATTGCATCAACATCGAGTCATGCCAGTGTTGAGTTTGTGTCGGTTCTGGAGCACCACAACCGACCTCATTTGAGCTCTTCTGTCAAGAGAGTTAATTTGGAGTTGGAACGGCTACTTGGATCTGGTGCAGGGTCACACATTGGTGTGGTTCCTGTTGATTCACTCTGTGGGTGAGACTATGCTAGACATGGCCTACACCTCAACAAGAAAGGGAAGGGTAAACTGGCTGGGCTGATAGCAGGAAACTTAAAGGGGAAGGAACTACATCTCATAGTGGAAACTCTTTTTTAGTGTAAGATCAGTGTCCAGTGGGAAACACAGCCAGGCAAGTACTAAAGATGTTAAAAAAGTTCAAGATACTCACAAAAGTAAAGTGAAAAATAATGTTAGTATATTTCATCAAAATATTGGGGGATTGAAGAATAAAATTGATGAGCTTCTGCTTTGTTTAGATGATATAGAAACTGAGAATGTAATAGATGTACTATGCCTGACTGAGCGTCACATTGTCACTGATATGCAAAAGGTTAGCATCAATGGGTACAAATTAGCTGCACATGTAAGTAGAGATAATATGATGAGAGGAGGAGTTGCCATATATGTCAAAAGCTTCCACAGTGTAAAAAATTTAGAAACTAAAACAATTTGTGTAGAGCAACATATGGAAGCATGTGCCACTGAACTTAAACTAAATGATGGCACTTTCATAATTGTAACAGTGTATAGGTCCCCCTCAGGGAACTCCCAGCTATTTCTAGAAAACTTGGATGCTTTGTTGTGCTATCTGTCAGACAGGGGGAAGCAAATTATCATTTGTGGGGATTTCAATGTTGACTCCCTGAAAGAGTGTAATAGGAAGAATGACGTTGTAGTATTACTCAGTTCTTTCAATTTGAGCTCCGTCATTGATTTTCCTACTCGGATAACAAAGAACAGCAGTACATTAATAGATAACTTTTTTATAGACCAAGATAAGTTTAAGGACATAAATGCTTATCCTGTTGAGAATGGTCTTTCAGATCATGGTGCACAGCTAGTTACAGTACATGACATAGCTCCATGCAGTATATCAAATCAGACTTTCAAAGCAGTGCGTTCAATTAACAATATAAATATTGCAAACTTTAGGGAAAGCCTACAGCAACTAGACTGGGATGAAGTGTATAAGGAACCTGATGCAAACTTGAAATATAACTTATTTCACGATACATTTTTAAGGGTATTTGAAAATTGTTTTCCCAAGAAAATGGTTACACATAATTCCAAGAAAACATATAAAAAACCATGGCTAACTAAAGGAATAAGAATATCTTGCAACCGTAAAAGAGAACTGTATCTAACAGCAAGAGGGAGTACTGACCCCGAAATTGTTCAATATTATAAAAACTATTGTGCGGTACTAAGAAAAGTTATTAAGAAGTCCAGAAGCATGTGTATCATGTCTGAGATCAGTAACTCTGATAATAAAATTAAAGCAATTTGGAATATTATTGAAAGGGAAACAGGGCAACCAAGAGCACAGGAAGAATTTAGTGCCATAGAACTGAATGACAAGTGTACTAACAAACAATCAAAAATTGAAAATATTTTCAATAATCATGTTTTAAATGTTGTGGAGAAAATAGGATATAGATCTTCACTAGAAGAGGCAAGGCTACTAATAGAAGAGGCCATACCTGTGCAGTTTGAAACAACTGTAATTCCACCAACCTCTCCCTCTGAAATCAGTAAAATAATAAACTCACTGAAAAGTAAAAGCTCTTACGGAATTGATGGCATTTCCAGCAAGGTTCTTAAAGCTTGTTCCCCACAGATAAGTAGGATTCTCAGCCACGTATGTAATAGCTCTTTGGAGCAGGGTGTTTTCCCCGATAGACTCAAATATGCCATTGTAAAACCATTGCATAAAAAGGGGGATACGTCGGATGTGAGCAACTACCGCCCAATCACTCTTCTGACAGCTCTATCAAAATTTTTTGAGAAAGTAATGTATTCAAGAGTAGCCTCCGATATTTGTAAAAATAAACTACTAACAAAATGTCAGCTCGGTTTTCAGAAAGGCTTTTCAACATAAAATGCTATATCCGCTTCCACTGATCAAATATTAAATGCTCTGAATAACCGGACATCACCCATTGGTATTTTTTGTGATCTCTCAAAGGCCTTTGATTGTGTAAATCATGGAATTCTTTTAGATAAGCTAAATCATTATGGTTTGAGGGGGCCAGTGCACAAATGACACTTAACTGGAAGAATGCAGAAAGTTGAAATAAGTGGTTCATGTAATGTTAAAACAACAGCTGATTCCTCAAACTGGGGGGCTATCAAGTACGGGGTCCCACAGGGTTCGGTCTTAGGTCCTTTACTGTTCTTGATATACATTAATGACTTACCATTCCACATTGATGAAGATGCAAAGTTAGTTCTCTTTGCTGATGATACAAGTATGGTAATAACATCCAAAAACCAAGAACTAAGTGATGTAATTGTAAATGATGTTTTTCACAAAATTATTCAGTGGTTCTCAGCAAACGGATTCTCTTTAAATTTTGATAAAAGACAGTGTATACAGTTCCGTACAGTAAATGGCACAACTCCAATAATAAATATAGACTTTGAACAGAAGTCTGTAGCTAAGGTAGAATTTTCAAAATTTTTAGGTGTGTCCATTGATGAGAGGTTAAACTGGAAGCAACACATTGATGGTCTGCTGAAACGTCTGAGTTCAGCTACGTATGCTATTAGGGTTATTGCAAATTTTGGTGATAAGAATCTCAGTAAATTAGCTTACTATGCCTACTTTCATTCACTGCTTTTGTATGGCATCATATTCTGGGGTAATTCATCGTTGAGTAGAAAAGTATTCATTGCTCAAAAATGTGTAATCAGAATAATTGCTGGAGCCCACCCACAGTCATCCTGCAGACATCTATTTAAGGATCTAGGGATCCTCACAGTAACCTCACAGTATATACACTCCTGGAAATTGAAATAAGAACACCGTGAATTCATTATCCCAGGAAGGGGAAACTTTATTGACACATTCCTGGGGTCAGATACATCACATGATCACACTGACAGAACCACAGGCACATAGACACAGGCAACAGAGCATGCACAATGTCGGCACAAGTACAGTGTATATCCACCTTTCGCAGCAATGCAGGCTGCTATTCTCCCATGGAGACGATCGTAGAGATGCTGGATGTAGTCCTGTGGAACGGCTTGCCATGCCATTTCCACCTGGCGCCTCAGTTGGACCAGCGTTCGTGCTGGACGTGCAGACCGCGTGAGACGACGCTTCATCCAGTCCCAAACATGCTCAATGGGGGACAGATCCGGAGATCTTGCTGGCCAGGGTAGTTGACTTACACCTTCTAGAGCACGTTGGGTGGCACGGGATACATGCGGACGTGCATTGTCCTGTTGGAACAGCAAGTTCCCTTGCCGGTCTAGGAATGGTAGAACGATGGGTTCGATGACGGTTTGGATGTACCGTGCACTATTCAGTGTCCCCTCGACGATCACCAGTGGTGTACGGCCAGTGTAGGAGATCGCTCCCCACACCATGATGCCGGGTGTTGGCCCTGTGTGCCTTGGTCGTATGCAGTCCTGATTGTGGCGCTCACCTGCACGGCGCCAAACACGCATACGACCATCATTGGCACCAAGGCAGAAGTGACTCTCATCGCTGAAGACGACACGTCTCCATTCGTCCCTCCATTCACGCCTGTCGCGACACCACTGGAGGCGGGCTGCACGATGTTGGGGCGTGAGCGGAAGACGGCCTAACGGTGTGCGGGACCGTAGCCCAGCTTCAGGGAGACGGTTGCGAATGGTCCTCGCCGATACCCCAGGAGCAACAGTGTCCCTAATTTGCTGGGAAGTGGCGGTGCGGTCCCCTACAGCACTGCGTAGGATCCTACGGTCTTGGCGTGCATCCGTGCGTCGCTGCGGTCCGGTCCCAGGTCGACGGGCACGTGCACCTTCCGCCGACCACTGGCGACAACATCGATGTACTGTGGAGACCTCACGCCCCATGTGTAGAGCAATTCGGCGGTACGTCCACCCGGCCTCCCGCATGCCCACTATACGCCCTCGCTCAAAGTCCGTCAACTGCACATACGGTTCACGTCCACGCTGTCGCGGCATGCTACCAGTGTTAAAGACTGCGATGGAGCTCTGTATGCCACGGCAAACTGGCTGACACTGACGGCGGCGGTGCACAAATGCTGCGCAGCTAGCGCCATTCAACGGCCAACACTGCGGTTCCTGGTGTGTCCGCTGTGCCGTGCATGTGATCATTGCTTGTACAGCCCTCTCGCAGTGTCCGGAGCAAGTATGGTGGGTCTGACACACTGGTGTCAATGTGTTCTTTTTTCCATTTCCAGGAGTGTATATTCACTTATGAAATTTGTTGTTAATAATCCAGCCCAGTTCAAAAGTAATAGCAGTGTGCATAGCTATAACACCAGGAGAAAGGATGATCATCACTATGCAGGGTTAAATCTGACTTTGGCACAGAAAGGGGTAAATTATGCTGCCACAAAAGTCTTTGGTCACCTACCAAACAGCATCAAAAGCCTGACAGATAGCCAACTAACATTTAAAAATAAGTTAAAAGAATTTCTAGGTGACAACTCCTTCTACTCATTGGCTGAATTTTTAGATATAAATTAAGGGGGGGAAAAAAAGAAAAAAAAAAAAAAAAGACGACTTAAACATTAGTGTCATGCAATATTTTGTGTAATGTAATATCTTGTACAGATGTCTTTTATTAACCGACATGTTCCACATCATTACGAAGTGTCGTATTCATGATCTATGGAATCTAATCTAATCTAATTGTTTTAGTTGCCCTCTTTACTTTAGTATTCATTGCTGCTACAACTGGATCATGATCACTGATATCAGTTTCAATGTGAACATCCTCAAAAAGGTCTGATCTATTAGCTGCCATTACATTTAATATATTTCCATCGTCAGCGGAGTTATAAACTTTCTGTACTAGGTAGTTTTCAGAGAAGGCATTTGCTAATGTTTAACAGGACATGTTCTCATGCCCACCAGTAACAAAACTAATTATTCAATTGACTGTTGGATGATTATAGTATGATTGGAGAGCTTACATACAAGGGAACTGATATTTTCTCTAAAGTTTTTAGTTACATCAGGAGGTGAGTCTGGTGGTTGACAGCAGAATCAAATTACAGTTTTACATCCAGACCTGATACTGGGTCCTGCCCAAACAGTCTTACATGCAGTTTCTATCTCAATAGACTTCATATTCTTGCTTACTGTGATAAAAACACCACCTCCATTTCTCATTAGCCTATCCTTTTGATAAATGATTAAATTTTGCTCCCAAAACTTCAGGTTTTAACCAGCTTTCTGTACCTAGTATTATGTTAACTTCACTTCTTTTTAGGGAAATTTCAAAGTCTGATAGTTTGTTGTGAATAACTTCAACAGTTAAACACTAGGATTTTAAAACTCTCACCTGTGAGGAACATTTCTTTGGATCTTACACTGATACTGGGTTTCCTATAGCTAACATTAATTGGATTGTATGGAGAGTCATCTAACCTATAAAAGATTGGTGTGTGACCCACACAGAATCAGCCTCTGAAGTGTGGAGCAACCTGACCCATTTTTGGGGATAATGTTGCAGATTATGAGCTTCACTGAAACTCTGCGCAAAGCTGGTATTCTCAACATTCTCTACCAGTCATCAGAATGATCCATGTTTGACCTCAGAGCACCAATGAAAGGCATCATTTGTCCCAACAAGTGGCAAAATTTGCAGTTGGTTACAACAAGTGCCTTAATGACTGTCAGAATAGCCTCTTCAATATGTTAAATGAGCCCCCCAGGTATACACACTGAGGGCACATGATGTTCCTTCCCATTCCTTGTTGCCGTTTTCCTAATGGGGTATCATATGTTTAAGTGCCAAAATTAATATATCCCTACTCTTTTATGTTTGCCTTTCCTAGAGAGAGGAAGCAGCATATTTCCCAACAGGTTAAGTGAGTCTCATTGGCTCAGTTCTGGTTTCAGTGGAAGACAACACCTCAAAGTTGTTGGTTAGAGGGATGGATGTAACAACCTGAATTCTTCCTGGTTCCTATTCCTTTGCGCAGGACACCTAGACATACTACTGGCATGCCACTCACAGTCAAGTGGAAGAAGAAGTTGTGGTAAATAAGAAAGAAGAAATTGTCAACATAATTCAAAGGAGCGGATGTGAAAGACAAATTGTGTAATATGCAGTTCATGTATGAAGATCTGTTTTTGAAGTTACCAGGCAATATCAACAGGTATAAAAGAATACAATGACAGTCAAACCAGCATCCATGATGAAAACAATGACCATATTTGGCGATTTGAGTCATGAACACTCATGAACTGCATTTAAATACAAGCAGCAATTCCCAGGCTGTGTCTACAAAATGGTAGTACCCCTAAATAAAGATGTACAGTAATGTAGGGCTGAAATTTTTGTCTGTTCAAGTATCATTTGTGTGCACTGCATGGGATACTTCATAAGAAGTTGTGCTGAGATCTCGCATGTGTGGTGATGAATGGCTAGATGGCGGTTGAGTGCAAACAATGGGACTGCACTGGTGAGAGACGTAGATGATGTGCTGCAGATTCAAGGTTGACGTATGACACATATGGAGAGGGTAGTCCAGGGATGGAAGCAGTGGTGAATTGGATCAACACATCTGGTCAGGTGGTGAGGTCTTTTGAACTGAGAACTCCACTGACGGGGCATCTTCATAATGATGTGACAGCATGTAAGGGTGTTTGTGACATGTTTTAGTTTAAAATGATTAAGAGCTTGTTTAAGATGCTCAAAAGGCCAACATCATGTTAAGTAAGAGTGCACAGTGCTACTTATTTGCTACAGTGTGTTTTATTTCAGCACACTTTAATATTTGATAACACGTCTTGCTGTTTTAAAACACTCTTTCTTAATATTTTGTGGTGTCTTATTTAGGATCAACATTGAATGGTTTTGTGAATATCCAACAACAGAAATGAGTAGATCTAAAGAACAAAATTTTCATCCTTTTTTTCTTATCTATATAAGCAGTTGGTTTTTAAGCCTAATTTGCATAATGCATTTGATGTTTGATTAAAGTAAAGGGTTTTCAAATAGATAAATCTGATGCCAATGAATCTGACTAAAGGTACTCAAATCAATATTATGTTCAGCATTCTTTACGCTTGAATAACTTCATATTTCAGTGACTTCTTGGTTGTTTCTAGGCTTTTAATCCAATTAACATTGTCAAAATTTAGAGTGTGACTGTGTTGCTGAGACTGTATTGCTCCAAGAATTGTAAAGTGTAAACTGACCAATGAGAATCCAGCCACTTAATAATAGCCAAGGTCATTTGAATTTGGAGGCTTGAGTTCTATTATTTTGACAGAATTTAACAGTTTTGCAAAACAAAGAAGTGTGGAGGTTTAAGGGTACCATTGTCATGTACCCTTACAAAGTAATGGATTACAAACATCTGCTTCAGGTGGATATTATATCACTGGCCTTCTCAAAGGTTCCAGTACTTAACTGTTTGCACCAACAGATGGGGAGTTCCCTTATTATATCACACACGCCTATGCAGAAGCAGAAGAAGCAGTTCACTCTGGGATGATCAACCAATGATAATGGTTGGGATGCGGCCTCAGTGTTGGTTGAGAACAAGATCTCATGGGTTTGGCAGCTGGTGAGTACAGCACCCTGAGCTGCAGTAATGTAGTTTCCAGATTCTGATTTCTGTGCTGTTACCTACTCTTCTACTACACTATACACTTGTTAATAAACATTGTTATACCATAGATTCTATCATGTAGGAAGAAGATTTCAATTAATATGGAAAGTAAACAGGTGTGTATGGGAAATCTCAACTACAGATAGAAATGGATGAATTAAGTATCAGAAATTATGATAAATGATACTGAACGAACAAAATGCTTGAGTTTATAACAAAAATATTAGTCTTTAAGTAAGTACCCCAATGTTTGGGAAAAATATAAGAATGATATAATACAGATCTATAAATAGTGAATTTGAATTGTCTCTTGTCTACACGTAGTATTGACTGATTCGAATACATTATATTATAACAATGTGTTTTATTAAGAAAAATTGTAGATTATAACTGCAAAATGATACATGTCAATATTGTGAACCTGCTCGAAGCTCACTAATAACACAGTGTTTCCAGAGCAGGAAGTGAGCCCATTTTGGAGTAATACTTAGTGTTTGAAAATAAATGAACTTGACAGGAAGACTTTACTCAGTAGAGTAACTGTTGTGACTCGCCGATCATTTAAAGTGCCGCCGCGCAATTACGCATGTCCTCTACGTGCGGCGCTGTCTGCCTGCCAGCCATGCAGCAGCGGCGCCACCTAAGCGGCCAGCCGAGCAGCGGCCGCTAGACTGAGACTCAGTGCTTATCTGAACGCTAACGTGTACACATGTCAACTTACTCTGTGACATATATGTGTTGTTGTGTCGTTCCTGAATATACTTGTTAAACTAGAAGTTCTAACAATTGGCGACAAGGTAGTGGATTTTTCCTTTTCACCGTTGACTCACAGGGTTCCATGGCTACTGTCGAGCAACTCTTGCAAAATCTCCTTGAACAGCAAACGCTTCTAACGGCGGCGATTCGCGATTTCGTCGCGGCGTCAAATGCGGGCCGTTTCTCGTCGTTGGCTGTACCTCCTTTTCCTCCTTACGACGAGACGGCAGAAGACTGGTCGGATTATGAAAAACGTCTTCGACAGCACTTCTTGGCATTTTATGTCTCGGACGAACAAGCATGTAAGTCTCTGTTCCTTTCCTGGATTTCGCCTCAAATGTATCGGTTGTTGTCGCAATTGGCCCCTTTGAAGGATCCTGCGTCTTTGTCCTTTGCTGAAATGTGTTCCCTTCTGTCGGTCTATTTTCAAAAGCAAACGCATGTGGTAGCCTCTCGTGTTGCTTTTTATCGTTGTCACAAACAACCCAATCAATCTTATCGCGCTTGGGCTGCTGAACTTCACGGCCTCAGTCGAAAGTGTCACTTTGTTACTGATGTTCACAAAGAATCCTATGCCGATTCCATGGTACGGG
Organism: Schistocerca nitens; assembly: GCF_023898315.1. Lineage (NCBI taxonomy): Eukaryota > Metazoa > Arthropoda > Insecta > Orthoptera > Acrididae > Schistocerca > Schistocerca nitens. The sequence goes on along the minus strand of NC_064614.1, from coordinate 482,020,087 downwards.
ATGCTATTATCCGGTCGGCGCCCGACAAAGAAGTTCGGCAACGTGCCCTTCAGTTGGCGAATCCGACTTTAGATGAAGTTCTCTCCATTGCGCAGTCTTTTGAAATTTCTCGCGCCGCTGGGGCACAAATAGAAGCGTGGGGTGACGTCGGGGAAATACAACCTCTGTGCGCTGTTGACGACGCGCGCGGCGCGTCCCCGCCGGCCGACGTGGCCGCAGTGCGCTCCCACGCACAGCCTCGGCCAAGCCGTAAACAAACCCCTAAGAAACTGCAGCAAAATCCCCGGCAACTTCCTTCATGTCCACGGTGTTTTACGAAACATTCACGCGAGGATTGTCCACAACGTTGGGCTGTGTGTCACAATTGCAAAAAGAAAGGTCATGTGTCTTCCGTTTGTAAATCCGACCGCATATATGACGTTCATGAACATGACGCTGATTCTGATTCTGTGTTGTCTGTCAATTGCACTTCTTCCCTTTCAGGGAAGTTATTCCTCACTGTCCAAATCCTTGGTCGAGACGTTCGCATGCAAGTGGATACCGGTTCTGCCGCCACTATAATTAATTCTCAGACGTATCTTCAGCTGGGTTCTCCACTCCTGTCCCCTGTCACTCGGCAATTACGGACGTACAATAAACAGAAGATTTCTCTCTTGGGACAATTTAATGCTGAGGTATCTTACAAATCCGTCGTTCGCACTGTTCCCATATTTGTGGTCGACCAGGGCAACGCAGAAAATCTTTTTGGTTTCGATGCCTTCCGCGTTTTTGAGTTCTCCATAGATGACACTGTCAATATTGTCTCTGACGCTATTCCTTATGCTCAACTGGATTCTTTGTCGACGACCTTTTCGTCCATTTTTTCTCCTGGGTTAGGCCGTGCACACGACTTTGAAGCTCATATCACGCTCAAACCCACTGCTCGGCCTAAGTTTTTTCGGGCTTGGCCCATTCCTGTGGCCCTTCGTGATCGGGTCAAACAGGAGTTGGATCGTCTCACTACTTCAGGGGTCTTGCTTCCTGTCACTTCCAGTGAGTGGTCCTCTCCTGTCGTTGTAGTTGCCAAGCCCAATGGTGCTATTCGTCTCTGTGGCGATTTCAAAGCCACGGTAAATGCTCAATGCCTCATCGACACTTACCCTATGCCCCGTCCTGAAGAACTGTTCACTAAACTCGCTGGAGGCCAGTATTTTTCTAAAATTGACCTGTCAGAAGCTTATCATCAACTTCCTCTCGACGCTGCTTCCCGGCAGTTTCTGGTTCTTAACACGCCTTTCGGTCTCTATCAATACCAACGCTTGCCATTCGGGGTTGCTAGCGCCCCTGCTCTCTTTCAGCGATTCTTGGAACAATTATTGCTCCCTGTCCCTGGGTGTATCAATTACATGGACGACATTGTTGTCATGGGCTCCACCACTGACGAACATCTTCAAAATCTCCACACACTTTTTAATGTCTTACAGACTGCAGGTCTTAAGTGTAATCTTCAGAAATCACAATTTTTTCAGGCGTCTATCACGTACTTGGGGTTTCAACTCTCTCGGGATGGTATTCGTCCGCTTCAACAAACTGTCGCTGCGATCGATGCCCTTCCTCGCCCTACGTCTGTTAAGGAACTGCAGGCCTTCTTGGGGAAAATCGCCTACTATCACAAGTTTTTACCGTCTGCAGTGTCGGTGGCTCAGCCGTTGCATCGCCTGTTGCATAAAAACGTGCCTTTTCACTGGTCCGCGTCATGTGACGCGGCTTTCCAGAAATTGAAGACTATGCTGATACAGGCCCCGTGCCTAGCTACTTATCGACCTGGCCAACATCTTGTCCTTGCTACAGACGCCTCTCAATACGGGGTTGGGGCAGTCCTTGCGCACCGTTTTTCTGACGGTTCGGAACAACCCATTGCTTATGCCTCCAAAACGCTCACGGATGCCCAACAAAAGTATTCTCAGATTGAGAAAGAAGCTTTGGCCATCATTTATGCTCTTCATAAGTTTGGTGTTTTTCTCTATGGCACAAAATTTCATCTTGTTACGGATCACAAACCACTTGTTTCCTTGTTTCACCCATCAACGTCCCTTCCCGACAAGGCTGCACACCGCCTCCAGCGTTGGGCTCTTTACTTGTCCCGTTTCAACTATGAGATTCATTTCCGGCCAACGGCTCAACATGCGAATGCTGATGCTTTGTCTCGCCTCCCCATGGGCCCTGATCAGGCATTCGATAGGGACGAACTTTTGTGTTTCCACCTGGATGTTGCCGAGCAGCGGGTTGTGGACGGGTTCCCCATCACTGGGGACAGGCTGGCGGCTGCTACGGGTTCTGACCCTACCCTCTCCCGGGTTTTACGCTGTATTCAGACGGGTTGGCCTGATCGCCCGTCCACTAAGACTTCTGATTTTGCGGAACTACTACCCTTTGCGCTACCGCCTCACGGCTAGGGATGGTGTTATCCTCCTCTCCACTGACAATGTTTCGCCGCGTGTTGTGGTCCCCGCGTCTTTGCGTGCTTCGGTCTTGCGCCTCCTTCACCAGGGGCACTGGGGTGTGTCGCGCACCAAATCTCTGGCGCGCCGTCATGTGTACTGGCCTGGCATCGACTCTGAAATCGTACACATGGTCGCTGCCTGCGGCCCTTGTGCGTCACAGGCCGCTGCCCCGAAGTCATCTTTGTCACCGTGGCCTTCGCCTGAGAAGCCCTGGGAGCGCATTCATGCTGATTTTGCGGGACCTTTTTTAGGTACTTATTGGCTCCTCGTAATTGACGCCTACTCTAACTTTCCTTTCATTGTCCGTTGCACGTCACCTACCACCGCGGCAACCACCAGTGCTCTCGCCCGCATTTTTTCTTTGGAAGGCCTCCCCTCTACTCTTGTTACTGATAATGGTCCGCAATTTGCCTCTTCTGACTTTGCGGATTTTTGTGCTCGTCATGGTGTTACGCATGTCACGGCCCCGCCGTTCCATCCACAATCCAACGGTGAGGCTGAACGACTGGTCCGCACGTTTAAGGCTCAAATGTGGAAACTTCTGACTTCTTCTGCTGCTGATGAGGCGCTTCTCCAGTTCCTGGCGTCTTACCGTTTCACCCCCATGGGCGATCACAGCCCGGCTGAGCTCTTACATGGCCGACAGCCCCGCACTCTACTTCATCTTCTGCGGCCTCCCACCTCCCGGCCGCGGGTGCCGTCACTTGGCCGGTTCACCGCCGACGACCTCGTCTGGGTACGGGGATATGGCAGGCGGCCAAAATGGAGCCCGGGCCGCATCTTAAGACACCTTGGCAGACGCCTGTATGAAATCCAGACGGACACAGGTGTTGCAGTGCGTCATTCGGACCAGCTTCGGCCTCGGATGCCAACAACACCTGTTCCGAATGCCGCCACACCACTCTTGACTCTCCCTGATGCTCGGGATCTTGGCACATCTCCATACTCACAACGCCGCCCTCTACCCGTCATCGCGATGCCAGCACCAGAACGGATGCCACCAGACGACGTGCCCATGCGGGAACCGGAGGACCAACCAGTGTCAGAGTACATCTACTCGCCTCCTCCTCCAACAGACACTGACACATCGCCCATGTCTCCTGTCATATCAACTGGACTTGCCGCAACGGGCAGATTGGTGCGTGGGGCCCCAGCAGATTCGACCCCTACATCTCCTGTCATCTCGACCCGTTATCATCGGGGACACTTCCGTCCGTACGGGAAGCCTCCTCCTCGAGACTTTACGTCGAGTCACACAACGCCTATGGACGTCAGCCATCTCCAGGACACATCCATCAAGACCAGTGCAACAATTTCAAAGGGGGGAAAAGTGTTGTGACTCGCCGATCATTTAAAGTGCCGCCGTGCAATTACGCACGTCCTCTACGTGCGGCGCTGTCTGCCTGCCAGCCATGCAGCAGCGGCGCCACCTAAGCGGCCAGCCGAGCAGCGGCCGCTAGACTGAGACTCAGTGCTTATCTGAACGCTAACGTATACACATGTCAACTTACTCTGTGACATATATGTGTTGTTGTGTCATTCCTGAATATACTTGTTAAACTAGAAGTTCTAACAGTAACTACAAAATCTTTGTCTGTTTGGTCAAAGTAGAAGTTTGGACAGTCATATGGCTTCATTGTCAATGCACGAAAAGTGATGAAATAAAGAGCCAGAAACCAGTAGACACAGCTGTTTGCAATCCAGCCAGATATGTTTACAAGTTTACATAAAAAAGTCTTTCCTGCTTTCGTAGGCAAATATCATCAATAGCGAAAGCATCAGCATGAGGAGTGAGTAGCCAGCTCAGTTGCCTAACATGGGTCTTGAAGATAATGTTTGGATTACTATTTGGGAGAGGTTTGTTACCACCAGTCATTCGCTCACTCTCTTGCCATACTGACAGAAGCTCTGAAAAAAAAAGAAAGACATACACTTCCTATGAATATCACAAAATAGAACTTTTTTTTAAATTACAAAGCTTACAAAGAATACCTGACATTTTGCTTTTAAGTGAAAAAGTTGCTGTAGTATGTTGGTAGGATAGGTCCACACTGATGATCACTGATAATCATCATCATCATCATCATCATCATCATCATCACAACTATTTATCATCCACTTCTGTTCAAGGACCAATCCCAGACTCTTCCATATATTACAGCATTTCATGTTCAGGTTAAATGAGTTGTTTCTTTATGCTGTCAATCCATCTTCTAAGAGGTCATCCCATAGACATTCCCTTATCAATAACAATAACACAGTCACTCATCTGGCCACCCCCCATCATTTTATCTTTTTGTATGCCCAGCCCATCTCCATTTCAGTTTTCTAACAGTCACTATCACATCCTCTACTCTAGTCTCTTCTCTTGTTCATTATATATATATATTTCCACCGTTCATATGACAAACTGAAAATTTTGAACTGTTTCCACCTGCACATCCTTTCTCACCTCTGTTAGTAAGTATTGGTCACATACAGCAGTTATAGACTTTCCATTTACATCAGATTTGAGACTTACAATAGAGTTTATTTATTTATTTATTTTGTTGCAAGTTCCATTGATCCCAATAGCAGATTTGAGACTTACAATAGAGTTTATTTATTTATTTATTTTGTTGCGAGTTCCATTGATCCCAATAGCAATGGAGTTGCAAGGATATGGAACAAGTCAGTATTTTTATAATGTTAACAATACAGCAGCACATACTATGCTTAATTCTGACAAGACTCATAATAACAACGTGGAACACTAGAAGAAATAAAAACATATTACACACATCAGAATTACTGCATATGTGTACACATTCAAATTAACAGTATCAAAGTACTTGAGCAACAATATTTCACTACAGCAACAAATACTTTACATTTATGCTTGCATTGAATAGCTAACTCATTTTTATAATAAAACTTCTTCCTATGCACTGAAAAATTCACTGATTGAATAGAATAACTTTTGTATAAGGTATTCCTTCAGTTTGCTCTTTAACTTTGGTCTTTCAGGAACAAGACTTTTTACAACACTGAGTAGAGCATTGTAAATTTCGATGCCTGTATAATTTACTTCTTTCTGTGCAAGGGTGTAGTTTGACAGGTTACTATGAACGTCCTCTTTTGACCTTGTCTTGTGACCATGATACTCACTATTGGTTTTGAAGAGAGTGGTTTTTACTAATGAAACATGGGAGGGAGTATATGTACTGAGATACCATTGTAAATACCTGTAGCTTCCTAAAAAGATTCCTGCATGAGTGCCTTGGTTGTAAACCACTCATGATGCATATAGCTCTCATCTGAGCAATAAAAACGTTTTTTTCCAAGGGCTGGTTGCCCCAATAGATAATTCCGTAAGACAAAAGTGCATGGAAATATCCAAAATAAGTAGCTCTTATGGCACCGTTATGTGTGGTTGATGCAGTTATGTGTAAGGCAAATGTTGCAGAATGTAGCCTTTATTCTAGATCTAGGATATGTTGGCCCAATTTAGTTTGCTATCTACGTACACATCCAGGAACTTAGCTGAGTCGACTTGCTTTATTTGTCATCCATTACATTCAGTATTCATATCCTACAGTTCTTTATGAGCCATATGAAACTGTACAAAAAGAGTTTTTTTTATATTCAGAGAGAGGCCATTACAGTTAAACCATTTCAGAAAGTCATCAAATGCATTGTTCACAGATGTTTCCCGATTGTTCCCTGTTCCTTTATCAACTAGAAGAGAAGTATCGTCAGGGTGAACTTGCTCACTGATGTAGTGTAGTGTGGGAGGTCATTTATAAATACAAGAAACAGTAAGGGTCCCAATACCGAGTTTTGAGGCACTCCAGTGTCGACTGTGCCCCACTTGGATAAAGCTGGGATTTCATTACTGTTAGTGTCCGCCCCTGGTGGCTGAGTGGTCAGCATGACGGAATGTCATACCTAACGGCCCAGGTTCGATTCCCGGCTGAGTCGGAGATTTTCTCCACTCAGGTACTGAGAGTTGTGTTGTCCTTATCATCATCATTTCATCCGACTTGCAAGTCACTGAAGTGGTGTCAACTCGAAAGACTTGCACCAGGCGAATGGTCTACCCGACGGGAGGCCCTCGCCACACGGCATTTCCATTACTGTTAGTGATTATTACCCTTTGTTTCCTATCTGTAAGGTAGGATTTAATACATGTCCCCATTATTCCACTTAATCCATAGTAGTCTGCTTTATTTAGCAGAATTTCATGGTTATCACAGTCAAAAGCCTTGGATAAGTCACATAGGATTACGATTGGTGCCAATTTTCTGTTTAGAGATTCGAGAATTTGATCAGTGAAAGAGAAAATAGCATCATCAATTGATAGGCCTTGCTGGAAACCAAACTGACACTGACTGAGAATGTTATGGTTGTTCAGGTGATTAACAATTCTCCAAATAACAGTTTCTAAAGGACCTTTGCAAAACTTGTTAGTAGGGATATTGGGCAGAAGTTTGTTACATCAGTTTTTTCACCTTTCTTGAAAAATGGTTTCCCAAAGGCATATTTTAATCTAAGTAGAACAATACCTTGTTTTAGGGATTCATTTAAAATGCGACACAAGACTGCATTTACACAACCATGACAGTGCTTAAGTATCTTAGTTGAAATATTATCAAGCCCACAAGAGTTTTTTTGACTTCCTCTCTCTGATAGTCTTACTGATCTCACTAATTGTTATGGGGGTTATCTGCATCTGGCAAACTCTGGCATTGTTAGCTTTACATAGAAGGGCTATCGCATCACTCACCGAGCCTTCACAGTCAATTCTGTTGATCATCAGACCTAATTGGGGCTCATGGGTGTTCGGAAAACTGGTTTAATCAGATATTTGAACAGTATATTATTATTCACCAACTATATATATATATATATATATATATATATATATATATATATATATATATATATATATATATATATAACAACAGGAATCTCTTTCATTATTACAAAGACAGGTACAGCAGGAATATATGTAGTACAGCCTACTAAAGGAAAAATATGTAATGCATCTGCATTTTGCATGTACAGTACATATGCATAGAATTACCACTTACAAAATTCTTAATTTTGTCTATCTCAGCAAGCTTACCTGTTTTTGAGCAGCTTATTCACTCACTTTCTTCAGGGCAGATATTCGATACTGGTTGCTTTGAACTGGAGCTTCAAACCATAGCCAGACAAGGCAATATCCAAACATGCAAATGCTTCAGAAGCAGCTGGTATATTTTCATCTTCATTTTCTGACCACTACTTGATGAGATGTTGCCAGCATTAAGCTTTATCTGTGATGAGGTTTACAATTTCATTATCCTGGCATGATCTGGTGCCATGCATCTGCATTCATTCTTGAGTGTCTTCATCACATTCATGGCAACTGAGTTCTTTTAGTATATTGGGCATTTTAGACATGTCATTGTGTTTGTCACTTTCAATTAGACTTAGATAACTTTCTGCCATACTAAAAGTTTTATTACAAGTTTTATTCAAAACTCTCCACGATACTCAAAATTTTATTCCAAGTTTTATTCAAATTCTGTTCCTCTATACTATCCCATGCTGGTCCAGTCATATAGGATGCATCTTTCAATTCAATATTTTTATGATTTCTTTATAGACTTTCTTCACCCATCTCTTATCTTTTTAATAACAACTTGCATAACAATTGTTATCTGTAATACCATCTGAAAGTCTCAATAACACCTTGATCCATGCGCAGTAATAGGAAGGTTATATTACCGTATTTACTCGAATCTAAGCCGCACTCGAATCTAAGCTGCACCTGAAAAATGAGACTCGAAATCAAGGAAAAAATTTTTTCCCGAATCTAAGCCGCACCTGAAATTTGAGGCTCGAAATTCAAGGGGAGAGAAAAGTTTTAGGTCGCACCTCCAAATCGAAACAAAGTTCGTCTAGTTGTAATATGAGACACAATTTAGGTCGAATGAATGACGATACAGCTGCAGTAGTTTGGTTCGAGTCGTAAGCTTAGCAGTTACAGTTTACCAGGTAGCCATTGCTACGCGTAACGCGCTCCGTCCGTATTTATACGGATATCATTCCTTTTTCACGTGCTTCGTCTGGTTTGAATTGATTGCTTATTTTTCTTTGATCTGATAAGTGCCGTTCTCTTTGTTATAGGTGTTCACGTCACTCCAAGCTGAAAATGCATTACTGCACTGTGTCATGCATTGTTTGTCGCATTCTGATAGTGCGTGTTTACGGCCTGTCGCCGCTCGCGGCGTGGCTTGCTTTTGTGCGCGCTACCGCCGCTTACAAATAAAAAATAGTGAGGAGTCGTCTCATTAGCGAAACATTTGTTGTTACTTAACACAACTGCTTTCTTTGATAATGATCAACAAGAGCCAAATAACAGACTGCGTATGATAGATGATGTTCTGAACGAAATTTTAGCGAAAATTTTTCTCCGTTCCAAAATCTTTGCAGGCGCCTCTTTAGTTCATTACATTCTGCACAGAAATTAGAGTCATCTTAGATTTAAAAATCTAGTCAGTTGCCGTGCTTCATTTCTGACTGTATCACTATCAGGCATAAGAATAATACGAATATAAACATGACTTGATATGTATATTCTTCCGCGTTTGCTGTTGTCTCACTCTAGTTTCGTAGTTTATTAGGCAGACAGGATTTAAATGAGATAGTAGCAAACACGAAACAATACATGGCAAAATGTTTATATTCATATGAATCTTATGGCGAAGAGAATACATGTGATTCACAATTCATAAAAGCTCCTATTAGCAACCATCTCTTCTCACAGGTAGGAAAAAATCCAGAACGTAGAGTTGGCCATATTGACAAACATCCCAAACAGTTTTGCCAGTCGGATTTTCGTAGTACATTGAAATGCTGCTACATTCGAAGATCAACAATATAGAATTTGTATTTACTTCGTTGGATAATGTACCAAAATGCAGTTGTCGAAACTCTTGGCGGAGGAAAAAGGCTCGTCTTCCACTATTTTTTTAATTTTATTTACTGACGCAGAGATTTTGGTGCCAGTATTTATCTTTGTGCCTACAAAGCATGCCTGTGTGGCGCTACATATATTCGACGGCAGAAGTTAGTTGTGGCAAAAAAAAAAAAAAAAAAAAAAAAAAAAAAAAAAAAAAAAAAAAATATGTTTTAAGTTCTAGAATTTTCTGCCATTTTACCTTTAAGTCACCGATTTTCTCGCCAACTGTTGTTTTTTTTTTCTTATCTTCATCTTTTTAACACAAATTCTGTAGGCTGAAGAGCGGCGTAGTAAGCTGCTGCCAGCCCGCCCCCTTCGGGGGGAATTGAAATTCAATAAAGAAAAAAAAAAAAAAAAAAATTAGTTGTGGCGGCACCCACCAACATTTTTCAGAACTCCCGCTTGCTTTGCACTCGATTCTAAGCCGCAGGCGGTTTTTTGGATTACAAAAACCGGAAAAAAAGTGCGGCTTAGATTCGAGTAAATACGGTAGATGGAAGAATCATCATTTTTATGAACTTTAACGTATCACATAATGGATGCGTTGGTGTGTTGTCAAGGACAAGTTCTCTCTTCTCCTTTTTGTCATTCTTAAATTGATAATCTTTTACAGGGGGTAAAAAACTTCCAAAAACCATTCCATGAAAATCCGACCGGCATTCTTTTGTGTGGTGTAAACAATAGGCATCACCGACATATTAACATATCTGGAACAACAAGCATAGGCAGTCGGAGGGTATCAGTAGTATTAGCACAAGCTAAAGCAGTAATATGATCTTTGTTTATCTTAGGACAAGATTCTGCTTATTCACAACATGAAGCAAGATTTTTTGTGGCAAAGCTTTCCAATTGAGCCCAGTTTTGGCAGCATTGTAAACATTTCTGATAGCATAATCTTCTTCCCTCAATAAGTCCCTTAGTTTGATTCTGAAGTAATCAGTTGCTGAAGGATCATCAGGTAATTTTATCCTTGTACTTGTAACTCACTAATGCCATGTCTTCACTTCACAGTGTGTTTGTTTTAACAGTCCATGTTCGGTTTAAAAATCAATGGCCCTCCAAGATTTTCACTAAATTGGATTGCTTTTTCGCATAGAGTGGGACCAGAGATAGATTCTCCCTGTGGTCTTTTGATTGTGTAAACCACTTGTACATAACATCTACATCCATGTTCGTGGTGAGCTTCACAGTTTTACAATTTTACAATCCATCAGAAGAATCAAGCTTGGATATAAAATTTGAGAGGCTTGTCTTTGGTTTTTTATTTCCACAATTGTCGATTTACGAACCTTCTAGTCATTAAATAATTTGGTTGCCGATTCACCTTCCTCTAATCTTTTACTAATCGTATATTTACTCTCAAAGAAAGGACAACATGTTTATGTTTAGGCATTTTACCTTGCATGTTCACTTAACATGGTAAATTTGACACAAGTAATTGTAAAAGAGTGGGGTGCAACCTGTAAATGTTTGTTACTGTTGACAACTCAGCATTAGCATGGGGTGAGGGGAGAGGTGGAGTGACATGTGCAAGCAAGTAACAGTTCAATTAAGTGCTCATTTGGTTGACCAAAAACAACATTCCATTTACCAAATGAACTATGAGTAATTTGTACCCAAATGTTTATTTCTTTAAGTCCAGCCTCAAGATTTTCAGTTGTTCTAAGACAGTAATTCATTAACTATTTCTAAAACTTCATCATTAATTTTTACTGTTTTTCTGTTGGCATACTGACTGATTATTATTTGTTCTTACTGTAATTAATCATCAGGAATACTGTCATGCTTGCTCTGTTCTTTTGCTGATACTCTTCTGGATCCAAAGTAAATAAAACAGTGTCTTTAAAAGATGATATGTCATTCAAAGTCACTTACACCTTTATGGTCCACATAATGTAAAAATTACAAATAATACTTTCTTCAGTTTTATCCAACCTGTTCTTAAGAGATGCACATTTGTGTAGTAATTCATCGCAAAATTCACACTCCCTTTTACTTTCTTCACTATTCTTTGTCAAAACAAATGATGTATTTACTTAGAAATCAAACAATGGACAATCCAAGATGGAATGTAACAATATTACGAAAAGGAAAGTTGCTACTCATCATATAGCGGAGATGCTGAGTCGCAGATAGGCACAAGAAGAAGACTGTCACAAATACACTTTTGACCGGTATGCAGAGACTGCAGTCGTGTGTGTGTGTGTGTGTGTGTGTGTGTGTGTGTGTGTGTGTGTGTGGGTGGGTGTGTTGTTGTCTATTTTTCACGAAGGCTGCCCTGGCTGAAAGCTTATTTGTGACAGTCTTTTCGTTGTTGTGCCTATCTGTGACACAGCATCTCTGCTATATGGTGAGTAGCAACTTTCCTTTTCATAATTTACTTATATATCATAGATAGATAATTAACTAAATATAATGAACAAAGTGTTTATGCCACTCCGCATATAAAAAGTGTGTTCTTGTTTCATAAAAGCCATTTAAGCAATGGCCCACTTCTGTTACAAACTCTTAGTGTTACTAACAATAATTATCATTACAAAACTATCAATTTCATGAAAATCAAAATCCTTAGTATTGATTATTATTACCCCTTAGTATTGATTATTGACACATAACTATTGTTTGAATACTTATCCAAGAGGAGATTTCAGTACATGACTGAGTTTTCCTAAACAGAATTTCGGCAAATCATTCTCAAAATAATGACAAGAAAAAAATTCCTGACATTTCATGAAAAATAAAAATGTCTGCTGGACATAAACAGACATACTGAAATGCAGAGTTTGTCTGGCAAAATCTGGACAAATGGCAACCTTACTTGCTACAGAATTCATAGCTTCATTAATAACTTCACCCATCAGTGTAAGTGTTGTATCACAGCTTGGGATTATCGCACATAGTACTGTGGTTACTACTACTGTACCACACACACACATTTTAATACTGATATAATTTTAAATATATTTCCTTACATTTAATTATGTTTTATTTATGTTTTGTCCTGTGTTCTACACACTTACTTTTCATATCATTTGGCACATAATTTTTAAGTTTTTAATTTTGGGATTTTTGTTTACTAATGGAAATATGTGACCGTGTATCTTTAATCTTGCAACATGATCTGCTTATATGTTGCAAGAAAGTATATCATTGCCAAGCTACATTTTGTAGAACTGTTGTATATGATCCTGGTATCTTTTGATTGTCAAATTAACTACATCAGTTAATCACTGATGAAGAATGAAGAATACTCAACAGAGACAGCATTGCTTGATAGCTAAAACAGCAACTCAATTTTTAAGAGTAGTATTACTCATTTATACAACTATTGTGGCTGTGGGGACTCTTACAGATATGATGAGTTTTCTGAGAAGTTCTATAGGGGATCTATGCCATTTTTCAGACAGGGCAGTGACAAAAGTCTTTTGAGAATGCAATGCTGAACTTTGGAGTCTGAGCAGTAAAGAGACTCGTATAATTGGTGCTGAGGGTAGCAAAATGAGCCAAGAGAGGAATATAGTGAAGTGAAATTTGTTCATATCAAAGTTTAAAAAGAATCTTACTATTGAGAGGCGTGTAACAAAAAATGGGTTACTAGTGATGCATGATGCAGACATGTTAAATCAGTGAGTATCTTTAATCATTTTAACTGTATCAAAAGAAATCAGAGTATTCAATTGTCTTATGAACTTTAACATGCTGGGGTGAGAGTATAGGTCTACACCCATTATGTTTATTTAGCTCGTCACTAGAAATACATAGTCACAAGATAATTAACAAAATTTGAATCAATGGTAAAATCATCAAATCAACATTTGTAATATACTTTTATTCCCACACTTAATAAAAGCAAAGATGTAGCAGACAAACACCACAAGTTTTGGTTCTATTCTTACTTGTTTTAAGAGCACCTGAATCTCCTTGCATTAGCCTTAAATTTGGGAAGCACTTTGATAGCTTGTGTTGCACTAGTCATCACACAATTAACAACATTCCCAGCAGCAAGAGTCAGAACTGTATGTGATCATGCTAACATCTGGGGATGTGGGTGATGTTAAAATAAGTACAAATAGATCCAAAATTCATGGTTCAAATAACATAAGCTACAACTTTTTTTTTTGAAGAAATACTTCTGAAGTTGAACATACTGCAGCTTAACAATTTAAACCAAAGGAAATGCAAGAACTTTATATCACCCATCCGATGATGACAGTCTGCTGAAAAAGTGTTATCCATCTGAAGAAATAAAGTGCGATCAAGACAGACAATTTTTTTGTTTCATAGTTGCAGACTTTTATGAAGTCATCTCGTTTTCCATTCGTAGGCAATATGAAACTTGCAGATTTTGTGATTGTTATTAATTTAGAGCAGAAGAGTTATTACAGATGATGGCAAATGTATTACACGGCTTCAAAGCATGTCATATTTGGCATGGAAAAATAAGTTTACTATGATTCACAGGCCAGTCTTTCAATGTGAACTGTGTAACAGAGAAGGTTGTGAGCCAGTAAGGTTCCGTATCTTGTGTCTGAACTCAAGACTGATTGTCTCGAGTAGAAGGTGCTTTATGCCAAAACACTGAAACTTTACATTTCATGAGTGTCATGCAGCACTTTAAGTGTGAACTGCACCTGAGAAATACTTGTGCTGCCCATGTGACTAATGAGAAAGTATTTCAACTGTTTCATTTATATCTATCTGCTTAGCTGTGTCTCAACTAATGAGTGCCTACTTTGCACCTGCAAAGGAGTTTGCACTTTGTATCCATCCACATTCAATGTAGTGTTCCATTCCTTAGGTCTTGGTCTTCCAGGATTTAAGACAGCATCACAAACAACTACCCAATGATAACTGAACTGGACTGTACATCCCAATAAACACCTAAATGGTAAAATACTATATGTAGTGACTTGTCTGTCAGTTCTCAGGTGGCAACTGAAAAATTTCAGTGTCTTGCAGAGCTCCCCAATTCTTAGAAAAAAATATTTTAATAGCCACTTTCTGGTTAATGGTTTAGTTCATATTGTCTACTCACAAGAGATTATTTCCATTACCCATTATGTCAGTTATGAATATCTGCCTTAATGGAGCAATTTATGTTGGAGCTGTATTTTTGCCCCAGTAATTTTCTACTAGGTACAATGTTGAAGTAGCCATTAAGTGTGTTCTTTGTTGGCGGACTCTCCAGAATTGCTCTAAAACTTTCTCACCTCATTACAATATAGTCAACATGAAACTGCACTATAAACAATGAAGATTTGCTCTCCCCTGTGGCAGCCTATATATAATGTTGCTTAAATTAAAGATTAAACAATGGAAAAATCCAGGATGGAATTTAACAGTATTATGAAAAGAAAGAGTCGCTACTCACCAGCCAGGCTTCAGCTGCCAGAGACTGCATATGTGTGTGTGTGTAGGGGGGGGGGGGGGGGGAGTGTCTGTCATCTATTTTTGAGAAAGGACTTATTGACCGAAAGCTTATTTGTGACAGTCTTTTTGTTGTGCTTATCTGCAACTCAGCATCTCCACTACATGGTGAGTAGCAACTTTCCTTTTCACAATATTGTTAAATTAAAGATTCCTTTTCCTGAGGAAAAAAGGAAGTAGCTAAGAATGACAAGTAATTATCCAAGACACAAATAACAAATGATCTTTAAATAAAAATTATTTTTAATGAAGCAACTAATTAAGCTTTTGGTTCCAGACAGTATTTGGCAGTGTTGCGAACATAATAAGGTGGCACCATCCGAGATAGCCAATGTCAAAACTTCTTCAATGCAGCATTTCCATGAGCACAGATTACTGTAATTTGCTGCTTAGTGGCAATGGAGAACCCACACAGAACTGAAAGTAAGCAGTGCTGACAAAATCTCTGACATTCTTATCTGATGGCCATCCCCCCCCCCCCCCCCTCCTGCACATCCTGAAAAAAAAAAAAGGAAGCAATGAGAGAGAATGCAAGACATAGCACAATAGTATCCCAAATTGGAATGCTTGTACAAAATATCTTGTTTGATGTTTGATTATCATCTTGTCCAATGTGGCGCCAAATCCTGGAATGACTCTCATACGAATCAAGATACAAGTAGCATCAGTTGGAGAATTCATTGCTATTCTGTACCCAACTGCAATGTTTGTTTCACTAATTGAAACTCGTTGCACTATGGGGAGAGATTAAATGTGAAGTGAATGGCAGCCTGTATCCAGAACCAGACTGCTTTTGAGCAGTTATGGGACATCCTTCTGGGAAAGAAAGGTAGCTTATGCTTTAATGTCAAACCAGTAGTGCGGTCATCAGAGACTGAGCACAAATATGCTTGCTGAAGGATCAGGAAGGAAATTGGAACCATGTCGGCATTTGCCTTATGAAATTTAGTAAAATCATGTCTTCCTAATGTCCGGCAAATTTAGTACTTACTCAACGATCCGTAGTTTCTCTCAGATCACTAAGTTGCTGGGACTGATAAATGTGGCAGTCTTTCCTAGCCATAGCATTTCTCAGGCTATCTGCTGGAACAGGGTGGGAGGAAACAATATCAGTGTAGTAAGTGGAAATTGAGAAATCCTTCAGGTCTATCAAACTTTGTTTTTTAAACTAAACTACCAATCAACATGACTTGGAAATTGCGTCTATTGTTTTCAATCCGCAGCAACAGCAACTTGGCCCACTGTGCAGTCATGCGTACAATCAAGGGAAGTGGAGGAATGCTGTGCACATCAAATTTCCTTGGCACCATCATTCTTTGTATCAAAAGAAAGTAAAAAAGATACAAACAGTTTTAACTAAGTGATGAAAATTCACAGGTTTTATTACCTTCGTGAGATGCCATCAACTTTCAAAATCTGTCACTGTGACACTAAAGGATTGTAAAGAGTTTGATCACCCTTAGAAACAGTGAAGCTGAAGAAGAATTTTGTCTGTCAGTTTCCAGTGTAGTGGGAAGAAGCTGTTTTATAACCAATTCTCTTAGATATTTTCCTTCCAGTTTCATCAGAATATTAGAGAACTGAATAATAAGGTACAAGAGTTTTTTGTCTCCTTGGAAAACTTAAGAGCTCCTGAAAAGATACACATCTTATGCCTATCTGAGCACCACACAACCACAGGGTTTGAGAAGTTAAATACGAAAAAATACACTTTAGTATGTCACTCGTGTAGAACGAAGATGGCAAAAGGGGAGCTGTTACACACATTAAGACAGAACCCAAGCTTAAAAACATTGAGACAAGCAGATTTTGTAGTGATCATCATATGGAAGCAAGTACTTCTCAATATTAATGCCTTGAAATCATTCCCACTTAATTGTAACTGTCCCCCATTGCAAATTTTAAACTGTTCACGTGGAATATGGATTCCTTACTAGATGTTTGTCAGATAGCAATTAATAATCTATGGTGATTTCAAGGTGATTCTCTAGAGTTATTTGATAGGAAAAATAATCTGGAAGTCTCATTAGGATCTTACAATTTGGTCTACGTCTACATGGTTACTATGCAATTCACACTTAAGTGCCTGGCAGAGGGTTCATCGAACCATTTTCATACTACTACTCTACCATTCCACTCTCGAATGGCACATGAGAAAAAGGAACACCTAAATCTTTCCGTTCGAGCTCTGATTTCTCTTATTTTATTATGATGATCATTTCTCCCTGCACAGGTGGGTGTCAACAAAATATTTTCGCTTTCAGAAGAGAAAGTTGGTGACTGAAATTTCATAAATAGATCTCGTCGCAAAGAAAACCACCTTTGTTTCAGTGACTGCCACCCCAACTCGCGTATCATATCAGTGACACTCTCGCCCCCATTTGTGCGATAACACGAAATGAGCTGCCCTTCTTTTCACTTTTGCGATGTTCTCCGTCAATCCTATCTGGTAAGGATCCCACACCGTGCAGCAATATTCCAGCAGAAGATGGACAAGTGTAACGTAGGCTGTCTCTTTAGTGGATTTTGTCATATCTTCTAAGTGTTCTGCCAACAAAGCACAGTCTTTGTTTCGCCTTCCCCTCAATATTATCTATGTGGTCTTTCCAATTTAAGTTGCTCATAATTGTAACTCCTGGATATTTAGTCAAATTGACAGCCCTTAGGTAAGTGTGATTTATCGTATACCCAAAATTTAATGGATTTCTTTTAGTACCCATGTGGATGACCTCACATTTTTCTCTGTTTAGTGCCAATTGCCACTTTTCGCACCATACAGAAATTCTCTCTAGATCATTTTGTAGTTGGAATTGATTGTCTGATGATTTTATTAGACAGTAAATTACAGCGTCATCTGCAAACAATCAAAGGGGACTGCTCACATTATCACCTACATCATTTATGTAAATCAGGAACAGCAGAGGGCCAATGACACTACCTTGCGGAATTCCAGATATCACTTCTGTTGTGCTCGATGATTTACTGTCTATCACTACGAACCGTGACCTCTTTGAGAGGAAATCATGAATCCAGTCACACAACTGAGACGATACTCCATATGCACGCAATTTGATTAATAGTCGCTTGTATGGGAACGGTATCAAAAGCCTTCTTGAAATCTAGGAATATGGAATGGATCTGAAATCCCATGTCGACAGCACTCATTACTTCGTGGGAATAAAGAGCTAGCTGTGTTGCACAAGAACAATATTTTCTGAATCTGTGTTGGTTATGCATCAATAAGTCATTTTCTTCAAGGTGATTCATAATGTTCGAGTACAGTATATGCTCCAAAATCCTACTGCAAGTTGAGGTCAGTGATACGGGTCTGTAATTCAATGGGTTACTCCTATTTCCTTTCTTGAATATCGGTGTGACCTGTGCTACTTACCAGTCTTCAGGAACAGGCCTTTCATCAAGTGAGCGGTTGTATATGATTGCTAAGAAAGACGCTATTGTGACTGCATACTCTGAAAGGAACCCGATTGGTATACCATCTGGACTGGAAGACTTGCCTTTCTTAAGTGATTTGAGTTGTTTCGCAACACCTAAGATATCTACTTTTATGTCACTCATGCTAACAGCAGTTTTGGTTTCGAATTCTGGAATATTTACTTCGTTTTCTTTCGTGAAGGAATTACATAAAACTGTATTTAGTAACTCCGCTTTAGTGACTCCATCATCGGTAACATTTCCATCGCTATCACACAGTGACGGTATTGACTGTTTTTTGCCACTGGTGTACTTTACATACGACCAGAATCTCTTTGGGTTTTCTACCATATTTTGAGACAATGTTTCATTCTGGAAACCATTAAAAGCATCTCGCATTGACGTCCGCACTAAATTTCGAGCTTCCATGAAACTTAGCCGGTCTTGGGGATTTTGCATTCTTCTGAATTTGGCAGGCTTTTTTCGTTGTTTCTGCAGCAGTATTCTGACGTGTTTTGTGTACCATGGTGGATCAGTCCCGTCTCTTATTAACTTACGTGGTATGTATATATATTGCTGTCGATGCTGTATCTTTGAATTTGAGCCATATCTGGTCTACACTTACATAATTCGCTTGAAAGGAATGGAGACACTCTCTTAGGAAGGCATCAAGCGAGTTTTTATCTGCTGTTTTAAATAGATATATTTTGCATTTATTTTTAGTGGTTTTAGTTGATATGGTTTTGAGCCTCACTACAATAAACTTGGGTTCACTAATTCCTGTATCCATCATGACGCTCTCTATTAGATCAGGATTATTTGTGGCTAAGAGGTCAAGTGTGTTTTCACAACCATTTACAATTCATGTGGGCTCATGAACTAATTGTTCAAAATAATTATCACAGAAAGCATTTAGTACAATTTTGGAAGATATTTTCTATCTACCACCGGCTTTGAACATGTATTTTCACCAACAAATCGAGGGTAGATTGAAGTTTCCACCAATTATAACTGTACGAGTGGGGTACTTATTTGTAATGAGATTCAAGTTTTCTTTGAACTGTTCAGCTATTATATCATCTGAGTCGGGTGGTCGGTAGAAGGAGCCAATTATTATCTTGGTACGACTGTTGAGTATAACCTCTACCCATAGTAATTCGCAGAAACTATCTATTTCAACTTCACTACAAGAGAAACTACTATCAACAGACACAAACACACCACCACCTACTTTATTTAATCTATCCTTTCTGAACACGGTTTGCACCTCTGTAAAAATTTCGGCAGAAATTATCTCCGGCATTAGCCAGCTTTCTGTTCCTATAGCAATTTCAGCTTCAGTGCTTTCTATCAGCACTTGAAGCTCTGGTACTTGTCCAACACAGCTACAACAATTTACAACTACAATACCAACTGTTGCTTGGTCAATTCTTGTCATTTCTTTGCCCTGTACCCTTTGAGACTGGAGCCCTTTTTGGTCGTTCCTGAGACTGTCTGACCTAAAAAACTGCCCAGTCCACACCACACAGCACCCATGTAGCCACCTCCTGTGTGTAGTGGACACCTGACCTATTTAGCAGAACCCGAAACCCCACCACGCTATGGCGCAAGTCGAGGAATCTGCAGCCTACACAGTCGCAGAACCGTCTGAGCGTCTGATTCAGACCCTCCACTCAACTCTGTACCAAAGGTCCACAATAGGTCCTGTCAACGATGCTGCAGATGGTGAGCTCTGCCTTCATCTCGCTAGCAAGACTGGCAGTCTTCACCAACTCAAATAGCCACCGGAAACCAGAGAGAATCTCTTCCGATCCATAGGGACACACATCATTAGTGCCAACATGAGCCACTACGTGCACCCTGTACCCTTCATGGCATCTGGAACGAGCCTTTCCACATCTCGGATGACTCCCCATGGCATACACATGGAGTGCACATTGGCTTTCTTCCCATCCTTAGCTGCCATACCCCTAAGGGGCTCCATCACCTGCCTAACATTGGAGCTCCCAATGACAAGCAATCCCACCCTCTGCATTTGTCCAGACCTCTCAGAAAGACTGGCCACTGCCACAACAGGCGAGGCCACCCTTGCTGGCTCATAAGTAACTTTGAGCAGTGGGCAGTACCTCAAACCTGTTATGGAGGCGTAAAGGTACAGCCTTGCGGCTAGCACCAACTTTCGCCTTCCAACCAGGGATTCGCGACCCCGCCACAGTTCGCCAATCACCATCAGGCAAGTGTAGACGTCCAAATCCGAGGGTGCAGTGGCACCAGAGATTCCAGGTGATTCTACAGGTTCCACAGAAACCAAAGCGCTCGCCTCCTGTGTCCCAGTGTCACCACAGCCCAGGGCAACAGTCTGGAGCCTGTTGACCACAGCTTCCAGCTGTTTACAGATGGTGGCCAATTCCCCCTGAATCCATACACAACAGGCGCAGTCCCTATCCATCCGTAACAATTTTTTTCCCTCTCTTTTATCCCACAAGCCGTTCAAAACAAACAGATGACTGGCGACTACGCGAATTTACACTATTCAGGTACTAAAACGCGATTCTGCAACTCTGAAATACTATAATACGCCTGAAATTTGTGAAATTGAACTATGTAAGTACACAAAAACACGCAGAGAAATTAAGAATTAAATTATGAAACAAATAAGTGAGCTAAGAGTACGACTTACTGCTGGCTGCTGTTTATCCAATGGTGGCAGGGAGCTCACTGGCTGCGATCAACCAACATTGGCCGTTCAAAACAAAAACAGATGACTGTCGGCTAGTACTAAAACACGATGCTACAACTCTCAAATACTATAATACACCCAAAATTTGTGAAATTAAACTATGCAAGTACCCAAAAACACGCAAAGAAATTAAGAATTAAACTATGAAACAAATAAGTGAGCTTAGAGTACAACTTGTTGCTGGCTGCTGCTTATCCAACGGTGGCAGGGAGCTCAGTAATTAATTTTCCAATAAAAGTGGGTAAAGACAGTAGGGTCTTAATTGATAATGTTTTCTCTGATGAAACTCAAAGCAAAGAAATACATGTGTGCCCAGTAGCAAATGCTCCCTCTGATTATGATGTACGGCTAGTTAGAATAAATAAGATAATGTCTTACAAAATAGATGCTCCTCAGTGTAAATCAGTTAGAATAATTCATGTCTCTGGAACAAATGTTTTTGTGACTAGTTTACAAGAGGAATGTATCTGTTGGCAACAACACGTAAAGGCCCTGCTGTAGTTACAAACTACTCAAAATTACTAAGGAAAGTTATTAAAACTCAATGAATATGCACATTATGCCACATCCCAACACCACACATAAGCCTACATGGAGACACGGCAAATGGCCACAGAACAGGGTAACATCACTGTTAATATAAATAGAAGAAATATTTAATAATCATTTCTTAAATGCAGTACAAAATATGGGGACAAACAGTTCAAGCGAAAAATCAAAGCAATATGTTGAAAAAGCAGCTCACATGAAATTCAGTTGCACAAATGTCTCACTAACTTCTCCTTCTGAAATCAAGAAAGTTATATATTCCCTCAAAAATAAAAGCTCATCCAGATTTGGTAGTGTTTATAACAGAGTACTAAAGACTTGTTTCACACACAGTAGGTGCTATCTTTCCTGAAATACATGATGCATCACTGACTCTGGGCATTTTTCCTTAGTTTGTTTGTTAAACCCCTCTAAACGAAAGGTGAGAGGAGAGATATCAATACCTATCAACCCATTTCCCTACTGACATCATTTTCCAAAATTTTTGAGAATGTGGCGTACTCTAGAAGAGAATCCCGTCACAGTTTGGATTTCAGAAGAATAGCTGAATGGAAAATGCCATGTACATGTTCACCTGCCAAATTTTACAAGCATTAAATAATAAAACAGCACTAGATGGTATTCTCTGTGATATATCTATGGCATTTGACTGTGTGAATCACCGTATTCTCCCAGGTAAACTGAAGTTTTACGTTTGGCAGAAGATCTTATTAACCATGATGGTGCTTTTCAACTGGGTAAGACATGGGATGTGTTGATTTCTTGAATATCTACAGAAAGAAAACATTTGTGATTACTGACATATCTCGCAACAATTAATTTTATTAATCTGACAACTACATTTTAACTCTACAAGCCCGCATTCTGACAGAAAGCACACATGTGATATCACTATTATGCACAAGCCTGAACACCACAGATGAAGCAATATTCAAAAAGTACACAAAACTCAACAGATGTCGCTCATGTAGCGGATGCCTTTGTGCATGAATCTCTGCAGAATTTTTTGGTATAAAGTTTGTGATGTGAACTAGCAATCTACAGTGCTAAAAACTCACATGAAGATGGGTGAATGGCTGTCAGCTGAAATGTTATGGCAAGAAATCAACAGCAATCAGCTTCCAGCAACAGAAGAAATTGTAAATAATGCTCAGTATTAGAAGTCCATGGTGAGACCAACATTGGCTTCTAGTACTGAGCCACACACAATTGATTTCATCAAAGTGTGCAGGACTGAAAATGGCATTGACGCAACGTCGAAACTAGTAGCCAAATAAATATAAAATCTTAAGTAAGCTGGAGGAGTTTCATTTTTAACAAAAAAAATAAAACAACTTAGTTCTGTCAAATTTGCATGTTGAATCATTGCAACTCTTGGGGGGAGATAAATCAGAAAGTCGACATTTTTGTGTATTTTCATGCAATAACATCATCTGGAATAGTATTCTGGAAAAAATTCACACTGGCATCCATATTTAAAAAATAAAAATACATTAAACTTGTAAATGGTCAGCATGTCGTCATATTCAGAAATGAATATGTAATGTAAATGTAAAATGACTTGTTCCACATCATTACAGTTAACTGTATAAGTGATCCAAGAAATATGAAATTAATTAACTAGCTGGATAACAAAAAATTGCAATCAGTTTTACAAAATTCAGTTTATTTCAATCATTTTGTTCAGATACACAGCTTAAGAAGGGTAGACTTTAAATGTAATGGTGACCCAACTGTATCATTATAAAACACATCTCGCTGTTCCTGCAGTACAACATAAAAAAACTGATGTTGTCAAAGTATCACTGAAAACTATAGGAATAATATACAAAGAAAAAAATACAAATTATTTTTAGGAAAACTGCACCAATTGAAATGCAAAAATGTTCAGGTGCAAGAAAGCTGTAAATAATTACATTAGTTGTCTGCACAAAAAGGCAAGAAAATACGATTTTCTTCCATTACATTTTTTCAGTCTCTTATGGCAGTATGGCACAACCTTTTTCAATTTGTAGGCTCTGTTGCAGATCTGAAGCTACTGCCAAGACTTAACTGATTTAAAAAGCGAACAAAACATACATTTCAAATTCCTGAATTAGTGCCCCACAATGGCCACATTGTTAATAAACGAGTTGCACAATATTTTTCACATTCCAGCCTTTTTACTGAAAGGGTGCTGGATATTAAACATAAACAAAATATTATTAATCCCCAGATATGAAATTAAATTATGACAGTGCAGAAACTATAACAAATAATAACTCTGACTATTCTCCAATGTAGGCTTTCATGGCCAGTTGCGTTTGTTTTATTGGCATTAAGCCGTGTTCGAAAGCATTTTTCTCTGTCGAAAGGTTCATTTTCCAATGCTGTTGGCGTCATCAGAGACCATAA
This sequence comes from Schistocerca nitens, assembly GCF_023898315.1. Lineage (NCBI taxonomy): Eukaryota > Metazoa > Arthropoda > Insecta > Orthoptera > Acrididae > Schistocerca > Schistocerca nitens. The sequence continues at coordinate 481,996,071 of NC_064614.1, read as the reverse complement.
CAATTCAGAAAGCAGTTACAATATTGTTTGTTCCGAGCTCTTACAGCTTCCGATAATGTCTCCAGCACTCCAAGATAAAACTTTAGGCAGAGAAATGTGCATTGGAACATGGACTAATGACAATAAAACATACGTCAACAAAAATGCTGATTATTTTTTCTACCATATCCCACCTTTTCTTCCAATTTATAAAAAGTAATTCATGCAAGAACAGTAGGCCTACTAACTTCCAACAATGACGTGGTCACTCAATCTACCAACGATGTGGCCATTGAAAGCATGATAAGTATGCTTTGAGTTGACATCAGTCATATTATCACTACAACAACAAGTCAACCATGTCTTTCTTTGATGTAAAATTGTAATGTTTGTGTGTCTGTAACATATTTATACTTTGACATGTGTTTATATAGAAGGCAAAGAGTTGATCTGCAATACAACCACCAGTTTAGCAGAATCTTTTATCACTAACAACCACTATGTCTTGGTAAAAGGACTGTACCTCTGTTTTCTTTCCATCTCCCATAGTCAAAACTTAGTGGGTTAAAATTTCTTATTTGCTTTCAGTAAATCATGTCAAGCAGTCTTAAATCCTTCATTTCTTAATTTCAACCCTCTCCCTGTTAACTCCACTTTGTCATTTCTTCCTTGTTTTCTGGCATTCTAGTGTGCATTATGCTGACACACTTATATGTGGCTGTGTGTGTTCCAGCTCCTATCATTTGATAACCAACTCAAGTAGCTTGTCCTTACAGCAAAAATGAAAAGAGTGTTTGGCGTCATTGGCCGGGAGGTTACAGGGCAGGTCCAGCCACCTTGGTGCAGGTCCTATTACATTTGATGCCACATTGGGCGACCTGCACACCGGATGGGGATGAAATGATGAAGACAACATAACACCCAGTCCCTGAGTGGAGAAAATCCCCGACCCAGCCGGGAATCAAACCCGGGCCCCTTAGGATGGCAGACTGTCATGCTGACCATTCAGTTATTGGGGCAGACGTTCTTACAGCAGTTGCTGACAGCTATGCCAAGGAACACTGATCATTAACAGTAATGATCTTCTGCATATCTATAACATTTTGTTGATAACAGTATGAATACTATGAACTTTTCATTGAAATCCAATCCACAAAATGTGTTATTTTATGGCGCTTCTATTTATTCGTGCACGATTATTTCATTCATGATAAGCTACAAGATGATTAACAATATAAATTCAATAGAGCAAATAGACCAATGACTCATGAAAGAGGAGATTAATGGTTGTGTGGTATTAAATTGATGCCAAATGCATTGTTGTCTTTAGTAAAATTGACAAATTGATATTCTGTGTGTTGCAAGATTTGACATAGGCACAATTCAGACTCCTTTCACAACACATAATGAGTTGGCTACATAAATACTGCATGCTGTTCTAATACACCACAAAGCATATACAATATGTTCTTAATCACAGATAGTAGGGCTTTCATGAATTTTATAGTTTCTAAGATCTTTCACTGTAAGCAACACATTTACCACAGACAAAAATCCATTATTGTCAACCATTATATCTGTACCCCAATATAAAACAATTGTGGACATCTTAGTACCATTTAACAGGAAACACAATGATGCCTGTGCCATCTATACAGGATGAAACCCATTACTGTTCTTAAATTAAAATCAATTACACTTACTCAAATGAATGGACTGCAACTCTTATAGCTCTATGCTTAGTTTCTTTTCTCTGCATTCTTTAAAACAATAAAAATCTGTGACAACTCCTCTATATGGCTTTACACAGTTTACCAAATGAATAGAAGATGATCTAATTACATATATGAATTACAATAAATGCAGAACAGTATATCCACAATAATAATGTGTTACTATTTGTGTATTCACGTCAGCAACTTGTACACATACACTCAATACATGATTATTGGTACAATCTTAAAAGTAGCATACAAATTTTGTAACCAAGAATGCTAAAGATTTTTTCTTACAGCATTGCAATCTGTCATTAACTGAAGGTGTAAATGCATTCTGAGCATCTGCAACTAAAAATGGGTTTTACACATAAAAAGGTTTATTATCTTATCTTGTGGAGAATGACAGGTAATTTGATATTAGAATGTTGTCATAGGTATTAGCACAAGCCTAATTCTTGGCAGTCTTATCAAAAACTTTGTACTTCAGTGTACACAGTGCAGAGCATGCTAAATGATTGCTAAGAATTTAAATTTTTTTAAGAACAAAAAAATATATACATAGAATTAACATATGAACTAACCCTCCTCCAAAATGCAAGTTAACATGGGTAGACTTAACAAGACATGATTACAACAGCATTCTGAAAGAGGGTAGTTTGTACATTATTTCTACACAATCTGCGTAGTACATATGTTTCTGTCTGTTGCTGCAGCTTCCACAATTTATTTCTTTATGCATCCCTCATACAAGTACATCTACACTAATTTTACTAAGATAACTCTACAATATAAATAAAATTAAATGTAAATCATCATAACACAAACGTTATACAGGCACATACACTGTCAAAATAAAAATATTAACAATTTACAGAACAGATAAAGAGATGGCAATAAAAATTAGAATATTCAAAATTGTATCACTCTTTAAAATTGCAGTATCAAAAAATTAAATTGGGAACATGAAAATAACATCATTTGAAAAACAGTGATTATGACTTGCAGATAGATTTATACAAGAGAAAGTAATATTCCTACACACAGGCATAAGCTTCATCTTGAGTATCTATGAAACATCTAATGCTACAAGCACATAATACTGCATCCTACTGCACAGAAGTGCAAGGAGAATTCTGCATGATACTGAACACTTATTATAATATTTTCCAATAGGATATGAAAGGACGGTTATAAAGTACAGTTAAATAAAGACACAGTTGCACAGTACAATAAGGAACTGTCAACTAACAGCAGCATAAGCAAAATTTACACTGTCCAACAAAAAATAAAAAATCATTTGGAACTCAACAAGTTGCTAATTGCATGTCTACTTCTGCCAGCCTGCACACACATTGTGCAGATAACATAACTGCTACACTTGTACAATCTTCACACTTTCTGTAAATAGCTCCAAAATTGCGAGCAACAATTCCCATTTCCAGGTACAGAAAAACAAGAAATTATCAAGAGGTGCCTTCTACAACAGAAGCTTTATTCAGGATGATGTGACAGGTACACTAACTCGAACAGGCCGGCCAGGAAGAGTCAGGGACGGTGGCACATCTGGTAGTGAAATCATGGGTACTGCCTGCCACTTGCCAAGCTCTTGTACCTCTGCCACTGCTGTAGTAGTTGTCCGGTGTCGAGTAGGCCTTCTGCCTACGATATCACTCTCATCATCCTCAGATGTTTCGCAGTAGGCTGTCAATGGCGGTGTGATGAAACTCACATGGTCATCAAAACGTACACGCTCCGAGCTGCAGTCATCGCCACCAGTCATTCGTCCACTGCTGTCACTTGCCTGGTAACATTAATTTCATTTACTGCTATTGCTGCAGTTAGACACAAAGAAATTAATTTGTTTAGCAGGATTCAATTACTTATATGCTGAACCTACAACTAAGACAGTTCTTTTTTCTTATCTTCATAATCTCACATGAAACACAGCTAAGCTGATTCAGTAATTTTCCATTGTACAACAGTATTGGTTTATATAAATGAAATGTGAGAGAAATGAAAATATTTCTCCATCATATTCAACCATTACTTCATCAGGTTCACTGACCATGAAATGGTGGCTAGGTGATTGATATAAAATTTATCATAATCCTCATCAAAAGAAGTTTCAATATTCCTCACTTTATAAGTGAGTAGCTCAGCTGCAAGTGAGTGACTATTTTCATGTTTGTTTTTATGAGTGAGTCAAGTATTCAACTGTAATATCCCATTGTTTTAAGAACACACCCTGCACAGATGAGTGTAAATATACTGCTGGTCATTAAAACTGCAACTTTAGGAAGGACAGAAAATGACGAAATTTTACTTATTATACGTAAAAAACCCAGCAGCAAGAATACTCGATTTCAGGTACAGGTGATTTAACGATACACAGGATGCAAAATTGAGACTCTAAACTAGCAGTTCTGGCAGCAACTACAGCTGCAATCCAGCTGGACAAGTTGAAATGAGCTTGGGTGACAGATACATGTATCTCATGTGATGCTGCTTTAACTCTGTGCCAAAGCACATAAATCACACTGTCTAGTGACCAGTGGTGTGTCAGTCTCATGGCAAACTATACCCAGATGTTTTCAATGTGTGAGACACGTGAAGAACATGCTGGCCAGGGCAGCAGCTGATACACTCTGTTTTGAGGTAGGTCAGGATAGCACAGGCAACACACAGCCTTGTGTTATCTTGTTGATAGATAATGTCAAAGAGACCACAAAGATAGGGCACAGCCACCATGAGGGTAGCTAATCATACTTGAAAAAAATTTACCTGAGAATTCCAGGTATGGGGAGCAAGATGGCATCATAAGAAGTTCTTGATAATTAATGATGAGCGGGGGACAGGAGGAACATCTCAATAACAACTTTTCTTTCCTTTCGGTTGATATATCTTGACACAGTGTAATAATTTGTATAGAATAACAGTCATATAATTAACATACTTGGAAATATTAAGTGCTTTAAAACTTGTGATTTATGAAACTCAATAAAATTAAATTCTAATGTTAGATTAGAAACACAGAATTCCCTGAGGTTTTATGAAAATCCTGAAATTCCTTAAGATTTTCTTGATTTTTCCAGGTAAAATGCAATTTCCTGAGGATTCCAGGTTTTCCAGAAGAATTGCCATCCTGACTATCCTGAAGAAATCAGAATGTATGGCTGTTGTGCAAATTATTGGCCATGCATATGAGAGAGAGGTTATCATGTAGTGGACACAATGTAATCCAGTATCATCAAGGCAGGCACTGGGCTCATATGACAATGATGAAAGCAATCTAGCAAAGCCTGTCCTCCTTGGAGCTTCCATAAAGATGTGTCCATTATAATGCCATATGCAGAAACAGGACTTGTCTGGAGAAAAAAAAAAAAAAAAAAAACAGTGTCGTGTCATTACTATGCCCTGTGTTGGTGCTGGTGCTGGGAGCACCGCTGCCCGTACACCTCTCTCTGCTGTCACATCAGGAAAGCCACAACAAAGGTCTCTACGTTGACAGACCGTAGTGTTCCAGGCGTAATTGCACTGTTTTTGTGGATACTTGTTTTGCTGCGAACAAGCCGATTTCCTGACTTCAGATAGATAATGTGGCTGTACAATTCTGCATGGCTGGATGAACAATATGACTGTCTTCTTGGGCACTAGTCACGCAGAGCCATTAAGATCACATATGGTAATGAACATGGTATTCCTGAATCCATTAACTCAATATCTGCTTGACAGTAATGGGATCTCAACCAACATGGGCAGCAATATCGCAGAACATAAACTGCAATCCTACTGCCTCTGTTGAATTCTGACATGTGCTAGTAGCCATTGCTCCTCCTTACCTGAGGAATAACATGATCTCACAAACAAGCTACATTTAAATGTGATTTCTGGTTGAGAAACAAGGTGTGTAATCTTATTTATGTACACACGAAGTAGACTGCATTGCCTCTACTTAATTTATGTGGTTGTGCTGAAATGCTTATCGTTATCATATTAAAGCATGTAGAGCATTGCATGCTGCCTTCATAGTGTCACCGTTTTAATGACACCAGTGTAGTTTCTGGCTAGCTTTTCATGCAAATCACCAGTTTAATGATATCAATGAAGACATATTTGCTATGAGAAGGTAATGACACATACGTTGTGCAAAAACCCAGCACATAAAGAGTCAAGTTAATGGCAAGAAATTGTAGCCTCGTTTTGTGTAAAGTTCATTCAAGAATCAAATCTTCCGTTCAAAACAATTTTTACTGCAAGTCATCTGACCAATTCCTACAAGGCCTAACGAAGAGACCTCATGATAGCACGAAAAGCAGTACCATGATTTTTCAAAAAGAAGATGTTAAGATGTTGGATTTTATTTAACAGAAATTGCTCTTGAATGTGAAGGACATTCATATACAAATAAAGATATTACTAAGCAAATCAGATAAATGTTGTTATATGTCACCAGAAAGAAAATGTTTTGATGGACAACCGGGATTTAAGGGGCATAAAAGTTCCCCCCCCCCCCCTTAATCGTGGGCATAAAAGGTCATTTTTTTCCCTTCCTCAATCATGTCACAACTATTGGAGCCTGTGATAAAACTGTCAATAGTAAAGCAGAAAAGAGTAATCTTACTACAGGACAAACATCACTAATATAAAGTCAATGCTTGAAAATTACAATTAAAACAGGTTTTGAAACTACTGCTGCTTATGCCCTGTGGCTTCAATATTGCATCATCATATTTCTCTCATTTGGTCCATTGACCGAGTCATTCTGTAGCATTCAGTTTCACACTTACCAGGTAGAAATACACACTCATGAGTCAAAACATTATGACCATCTGCTTAGTAGTGTGTTGGTCCATATTTCCAGTCATGATGTCTTTGATTACTACCACATGTCTCATGGAAACCCAGAGAAATGTCTCCCGTAGCATAATACTGCCTCCTCCAGCCCTTCATCCACGACACAGTGCCTGTTTTGAGCAGTCATTCACCAGAATGATGACAAACCCAGACACAATCATCGACACTGTGTAACAAGAAATGTGATTCATCTGACCAGGTGATGCATTTCACTAACTCATCATCCAGTCTCGATGATCCTGTGTCCATTACAATTGTAAATCATGAAATTGTTGGGTCACACAGAATAAGTATTTGTCTTCTGTAGTGGAGCCCCACATTCAACAAAGTGCACCGAACAGTGTGCTGCATAATCAGATCACCACCTATCCTTCTTTACAGAGTGGACAAGCCTCCAACTTCCATGTTCTGTAATGAGGAATGGACACCCAAACCTTTTCGCCTACTCATTGTTTCAGCATACTTCAACCACCTCCAACAGTTGCTCATGACAGCAGCACACAAACAGCCGATCAGGTTTGCCATTTCCAAGATGCTCTTATGTGCCTGGCCATAGAAATCTACCCTTCGCCATAGTAGTTTACATCAGTGGCTTTCTCAATTTGCAGCATATGTCATCACTAGAACGACTCCCTATTCGTTTCAGCTCCACTTACAACACTTCCTTAACTGCATCACGTACCAGCAACACCACCGGACAGCACAGAATCTCACGTCTGGCAGTTGTCATAATGTTTCGACCTATAAGTGTGCTTTATTAAAAAGTTATGCTTATGCTATATCCATCAAACTGAATGACTGGCACAGACAGACTTACCTGTCTGTCAAGTGGTGGACGTGACCGTCTGTACGTGTGACGTCGACTCACACTTTCCTCTGGAGAAGGAGGTGGCAGAACGGCTCCTTGTAGTGAAGTTGACTCAGCCCCTGCATGTACTTCGACAGGTACTGGTGCTGTGACTTCTGAACGTGGAACTGTACCATCAGATAATGCCAGGGACTGAGACTGCTCAGATAAGCTCGCAGTCTCACTGCTTGTGCTCAGGCGCTGTGTAGATGCTACATCTGCCTGTATCTCTAGCCTGACAACATAGATCATTACGTAAACCAAAACTGGAAATGATTATAACAACGTTAGATCATTAATGGACAGAAATATAATATTAGCAATATGTCAAATAGCAAGTGAGTGTAAATAATGAGGGGCATCTACAGATAAAAATAAGTTATAATTGTCACAGGGAAAAAACATACAGTTTAAAACTACAACATTAAATTTCAAATTTCAGGAGTGAAAATTAATTTCTAATATATTCCCGTGGTTGTGCTCCTCAGCTTAGCTGGACAAACAGTGTCAGTGCTGCATTTTGACAGGTACATTAGACTGTGCTGGAGGATGTCACACATGGGATGGGTAGAGGCAGAGAAAGGTGGGAGGCAGGGATAGGGATTGGTGGCAGCCAGTTTGCCAAGTAGGAGTGTGGGGAGCAAGGGATGGCAGGTACACAAGTTAGGCAAGTGATGCACGGTTGTTGGAGCCGGTGGGGAGTGGCACACACCACAGGCAACATGGAGACATGAATTGAGAGAGGGTGACAGGACAGAAGGAGATGCAACAGTTAGGTGAAGAGTTTGGGGCTACTGGAGACTGGAGCCAGGACGATAACCGAGCAGGGACTGTGTCATAAGGATAAATTTCATCTGCATAGTTTGGAGAAGCTGGTGGAGAAGGAGAGGATCCAGACAGCCCCAGTTGTGAAGCAGCCACTGAAACTGAGCTTCTTCTGCTTCACTACATGGTGTGCTACTGACTGGGTGATCAACTTTGTTCTTGGTAACAGTTTGGCAGTGACCACTCATCATGGTGGACAGCTGGTAGTTATCATACCGAAGTGTTTCCACTGTAGGGATCAACAGAAGGAGAGTATGTCTTTCAGAAGCCCAACATGGTTACACTTGAGAGTTAGGGCTGAAAATCAGGTCTTTGGGTAGGACTGAGGTTTTTTGTGAAAGGTTAACAACAGGGTTTTGGATATGCTTGGGTTCTTTCTTTTGTTTAAAGTGTTGGAAGGGAATTTTTGGAGAATTTAGTAATTTGAAAAAGCCAGACAGGTGGGATATGGATGCTATGAGGGATCGTTGAAGGGGTTTACTGAGAGTAGGATGGGTGATGATAGGTAGTGGTACTCCGTGGGAGAAGTAGGGTGTCAACAGGTTGGACAATTTATGGAGGTAGTGTCTGGAATGCTCCTCCAGGAGTTGGAGTGCAAGCATTTCAATTTCGGAGATGCAGTGTACATAGTCAGGATTGCACAGAAACAGTATCTTGCGGAGGGAGTAGAGGTGGTTCTCTGCTACCTGTGCCATGGAGAGGTATTTCTGCAGAATCACGTTTTTGAGAGTTAGGGATTGGCGGACTTTGAAAAGGTGAAGGTTATTGTGAAGGTTATTGTGAAGGGAATGGTGAGGTCCAGAGGAGGGGATTTTTTTCATGGTTGGACAGTTGGAGGGAGGAATTCCATAGCTTAGACAGCAACAGCATTTACGGAACAGGATTCGGGACTGGGTTTTACCACAGAAAGGCATACTTTCCTAAACTGGTGCAGATAGATGGAGTAGGGGTTCACTGGGGTATGAATGGTGTTAGAAAATGGGAAATGACACAGGAAATAGACAAGTGAAAGCTTTAAGTAGTTATAAATGAACTGAATAACAAAGTGGGAGTTGGGGAAGTGAGAAGGGTGGAGAAAATTGTGCTGGGTTAAATAGTATACCTTTGTATGTGAAAATATTTCATTGTGTGTAAGTTAGACTCGTGTGGTAAAGAAGAAGGAAAGGCATGAAATTCAGATGGGAGTGATATATGAGGAGGTGTGGGTGGATTTGGAGCTGAAATGTAGCAATTAATTGCTGGATAGTGTTATATCAGTGATCTTGTGGATGTATGGTACGTAGAACAGCAGGCGATGCATTCATAACAGCTGCAAGTGGTGCTACAGCATGTCCCAAAAGATGCATGCTACCAAGTTGATCGGATCTGATGAACTGTGCAGATAAAAAGGGCAAGAAGGAAAACATGGGAAAAGATGTGGTCAGAAAACACAAAAGACAGAAAATAGATGTAGATTACAAGACAGTAACAAACAAGAGACCCAGTATAAGTGTTGTAGGGAAGTTTTGGTAGAATGTAAATACATTTCCACTGAAAGAATTTCTGCTCCTGTTGATCAATGCCTCCAAACTGCCAAAAACCTAGCCTCCCACATCAAAGATACTAACTACTTCACTGTCCCTCCACCATCCCCACTCCTTTCCTTCCTGAATCACTGTTGTTGCTACCTCCCTATACACCAACATCCCTCATGCTCATGGCTTTGCCACTATAGATCCAACCCTCCCAACATCTTTCAGACTCCAAACCCACCACCTCTTTCATATACACCTTACCAACTATATCACTACTCACAACTACTTAGGGAAAGTACACAAACAAACCCGCAGCACAGCCATGGGCACCCAGATGGCACCCTCCAATGCCAATCTGTTTATGGTTCATGTAGAGGAAACCTTCCTAGCCTCCCAAAACTCCCAGTCCCTAATCTGGTTCAGGTTCATTGATGATATCTTCATAGTCTGGACTTAGGGCCAAGACACCCTATCTTTCTGGCCACCTTTCTGATGGCCCCATTCTCAGCTCTGTCTACATTAAACCCACTCTCTCCTCGCATTTCTAGACACCCGCCCCCCAGTTGCTAGTTTCCCATTCACAAACTCTCTCCCTGCCTCGCACCTCTCTCCCTCTCTACCCACACCACCCAACACATCCCCTGTGTGTGTGTGTGTGTGTGTGTGTGTGTGTGTGTGTTTTTTCCACTCTAGTTGGGAAAAGGATTACTTCAAAAAGCTAGCAAGTTTTCTTTCTTTTTGTGTGTGTGTGTGTCTACTGACAAGTTAACGCTTCTGCTTTTCAATTAGCTGACCCCTTTACTTCAAAAGAATTCAGAATTTAAGATCGTATATACCACACTTCCATTATATTAAAATAAATTGCCTATCTATAGTTAGTGCTGTCAGTGAGATAGATGATGTCGTGCAGTACTCCAGGAAACTTGCTTCCACAAGATATGCATCATATTTGAAAATAATCGATAGCTGGCAAACGCCATTTAAAACTCTGAAGTCTGCCAATCAATGGCTCAAATTACTGGAACAAGTCAGAGATTTCAGCAGCTCTGTGGTGGTATACATTACAATGGCATTCTTAATTAAGCTAAAGCATAATGAACACAGGAAAACTTACATCAAGTTTGGAATGTTTAAATATGTGAAATTATCTACCACAACTACTTGTCAAGAGAGGCCAGCCATCCACGAGACACTACGGAGAACTAAATACACCTCAACAAAGATTCCACAGGCTTATTAAATAAAGCACTGCATCACAGCAAAACAAGAATGATTTGGAAGATATCATCAAAAATGACATGGACTCCCTGTAAACCATTTACTGGCATTAAGTTCCAGTGTACTGCTAACACTTCTCCTCAAAACCATTGAAGCGACCAGCTGTGTCCATCTAATTGTGTCTCATATGGCTAGAGAAGTAATAAATATCAGTGGTAAAAACTAACTGTCACAGCCAGTTGCTAATAAACATATTGTAGTTAGCTATTTTCGAAAGATTTCAGTGCATAAGTGAGTGTGGCTTCAGTTGCCAGAGACTGCAGTCATGTGTGTGCTAGTTGTGTCTGCGTGAGGGTGTTTTTGTGTGTCTGTTGACTATTTTGTGACAGACCTTTTGTTGTGCTTATCTGCGACTCAACATCTCCGCTATATGGTGAGTAGCAACTTTCATTATCATAATATTGTTACATTCCATCCTGGATTTTTGATTGTTTGGTAAGTGCATAATTTGTTATAGTTAGAGTAAAGATGTGCCTCCTTCCATTTCATCTTCCCATCTATATTTTTCTTTTTTCTTGCTAATGTGTGAGGAACACATTCACAATTCTTGCATATTTGTTATAGTTAGATTCGTAAAACTATGTTATTCATTATTGTTGACAGAATGAGAAAACATACAAGTAGGGACACTTTTTCCAGTATTTACTTGACATAAATATCAGGGATATCACGAATCTTTTTTGCCTTTACTACAATTTGAATGTTCCACTGTAGTTCGCACACTTATCATTGAACGCAGTACAATGGAGACTTGATTATCTGGACTTCAGTTATATGGATTAGGGATTATCTGGATTGTCCACCACAAGTAGTGGTCTGGTCAGTGCATGCAAGGACATGTCATACTGGTACTACCAGCCCAAGACCTGTGTAATCTCTGCCCCCAGGCGTTTTTTTTTTATTGTTCGAGTAAGATGGCGCACCTTTCATTATTGTTTGAGTTAGACAATTGCCAATTACTACACTGCTGCACCGTATCGTGTCGGTGCTTAAAAATATCAAAGCGCAGTGTGAGATCTTATCGCTTAAAAATAAAATAAAAATTATTGATTGATTTAAAAAAATTAAAAAAAGGAAAAACTGGTCACAGGTTAGCCAATAAGTATGGTGTACGTACGTCTATGATAAGTAATATTAAGAGGAGTACCAATTCAACTTTGAAGTATACATGCAAATTTGATAGTGAAGACAGAAGTAAGCACCAAAAAGTGATGAAGAAACTGAAAAATGAACTTCTGCAAGAAACTTTGTATTGTCGTTTATTACAAAAATGATGGACTGAACAACCAATATCTGGTCCTTTGCTCTGTGAAAAGGCATCACAGTTACAAAAAGGTAACAAATCATTAGTGGCAAGTGATGGATGATTGTACAGATTTATATCTCATCAAGGAATTCACGAACTGGAGATACGAGGTGAAAAGATGTCAGCTGATGTAGAGGCGGCAAATTCTTTTAAAGATGATTTTAAAAATGAAAAATGGCTGATCTGAACTTTGTTTTCAATGCTTATGAAATGGAACTAAATTGGAAATCATTACCATCAAAATCTTTAGCTTCTCGGTGAAAAAGTTCATCTCTGGGATATAAAGCTAGTATAGAGTGAGTAACAATATTAGTTTGCGCTAACGCTACTGGGACCCAGGCCTTCGCTCCTCAATGGAAAGTCCAAAAACCCAGATGCTCAAGAAATATCAGGGTTCCCTTCACTTATAAAAAACAAAATAGTTCATGGATGAACACCAAAACATCCATTGACTGGTATGACAACAAAGCAAAAAATTTCAAAACAAAATTAGTAAACAAGGAAATGTCCTAATTTTACTGGATAATGCATAAATTTATCTTTCGGCTGAGCTGTTAGAGAGACAAAATCAAATGTTTGTACTAAAAGCTTTGCCTCCTAATGTGACAACCTTGCGACGACCAGTGGATCAGTGTTTTTGAACAATTATAAAACAACTTTAATGTAGATTGTTATCTGCAGCAGAAGTCATTTTGTCATACTTCAAGCAAATGAATTAAAAGCAGCTTTGTTATCTGGCTGAAGATGCATGGGATTTGACTAAAAGGAAAACTTTGAACAAAGCTCGAAACGGAATACTAAAATTGGATCTTGTAAATTAAATAATTAAGAGAGATGAACAGCAGAAAATGCAAAAAGATTAAACAGAAGAAAACATAGATGTTGAAAATTATGCCAGACCATCTCATGTGGAATCATTTCAAGCCCTGGAAACAGCTTTTGAATGGTTCAAAAAACAGAGTGTGATATTCTGAGCTTACAGCAGTCAAAATGAATATGTAATGTAGCAGCGATGAAGAGAGAAAACTGTTAACTTCAGGTGACGATTACCAAATATTTTAAACAAAATCAAACTACAGTGACTGTCCTCTGTGACTTTAGTTGGTTACTTCATGATTAAGATTTAGTATTTTATTTTTTTTTAAATTTAGATTTATTAATTTTAAGAAAATATGTATGTATGTACAAAAATGTGTCTCTAATCTCTTAATAAACATTGATTTTTATTGATCTAAATAAATTTAATTTGTTTTTGTTGTTTTTAATGAATGCCTGACATAATGTTTTAACTCTAGAAAGATGACCATACGCCAACATACCTAAGAGGTTACGACATATGGGTGATGTATGTTTATTTCTACAGTTAACAATACAAAAAACACTTTGTTTTGTACATTCCATTGTATGAATTTTCAATTATCTGAATGACTTGTGAGAACAATTAGTCCAGTTAAATAAGTCCCCACTTTATTATGAGGGGCATTCAATAAGTAATGCCATACTTTTTTTTGTTCAGTCAATTTCAGTTGAATGTGGAATTTGTTGTAAGCCACTGTGGTATATTCCTGCTTTGTGGTACAGTCCTGCTTCAGTCCCTATAGTTTCATGAAGTTCCAGTAGGTTATGGTGCTATATGTAGCCTTCAAAATAATGGCTGAGGTGCGTTCCAGGCAAAGAGCTGTCACTGAGTTTCTTTCCGTGGAAAACCAGAGAACTCTAGATAGGTGCTTGTAAAATGTGTACGGAGACTTGGCAGTGAACAAAAGCATAGCGAGTCATTGGGTGAGTCATCTGTCACTATTGCAAGTTGGGCAAACCAGACAGTCCTCCCGTGTTCCAGCGAGTGGGCCACAAACAGCAGAGACTTCTGCAATATTCGGATGTGCAGACACACTCATTTGAGGTGATTGATGGATCACAATCAAACACCTCACTCCTCAACAGGATGTGTCTGTTGGTAGTGCTGATACACTCATCCACCAGTTGACATACTCAAAGATCTGTGCTCTCTTGGTTCCGGCTGCCTAGCAGGCAACCATAAAGAGCAACGAAGGACCATCTGTGTGGAATTGCTTACATATTATGAGGCTGATTGGGAAAATATTTTGTGAAACATTATCACAAGTCATGAAACATGGGTTCATCACTTTGAACTGGCTACAAAACTGCAATCCAAGGAGCGGAGCCACATCATCTCTCCTCTGAAGAAAAAGTTCAAAGTCGCACCCTCAGCTGGTAATGTGATGGCAACCGTACACTGGGTGTCTGAAGGGGTTATTTTCTTTGCTGACCTCCCACATGGTGCTACAATAAACTCTGTAGTTTATTGAGCTATGCTAAATAAATTGAAGAAATTCTTCAGTGTGTTCATTGCTACAAAAATCCAAACTATCTTCTCCTTTTCCATGACAACACAAGGCCTCACAGAAGTCTGCACACCTGAGAGGAGCCCACAAAACTCCAATGGAATGTTCTTTGCCATACCCTGTACAGCCCAGATCTCACTCCTTGCAACTTTTCTCTCTTTGCCCAATGAAGGATGTAATCTGTGGGATGCAGTTCATGGTTGATGGAGAGCTTATTGATACAGCACAACACTGGCTGCAAAGTCCACCTGTAGAGTGGTACCGTGTGGGCATACAGGCCCTTCCAGTAAGATGGTGTAAGGCCATCACATTGATTGGAGATTTAGTTGAAAAATAGGGTTTTGTAACCAAAAGAGTGGGAAATAACATGATGTATTGGAATACTGAATAAAACCAACTTGCTCTCAGAGAGGGGCGGGGGGATAACACACCCCTTGTACAT
Organism: Schistocerca nitens; assembly: GCF_023898315.1. Taxonomy (NCBI): domain Eukaryota; kingdom Metazoa; phylum Arthropoda; class Insecta; order Orthoptera; family Acrididae; genus Schistocerca; species Schistocerca nitens. Next base: position 481,980,942 of record NC_064614.1, on the reverse strand, counting down.
TAATTTAGTACCTTCTTCTTACAATCCAGCTACAGAAATGTAAGTGAAATAAGTGTACTTAAAATGCTTAAAGTGACTGTGAGTTACTCTTCTTCGGATATAATACAGCAAAAATTAATATTGGCATATATATCTATATTCTGCAAGCCAGCTTTTGATTTGTGGCTGCGGGTACTTCTGGTAAAATTATTTTTGTCCCTTACTTTCTTTGCAAATGGTGTGAGGGAAGAGTGCTGCTTTATTTCCATATGAGCTCTAATTTTTTCTGATTTTCTCATTGTTCTCATTTTGCAAGATATAGGTGAGAGAAAGTAATAGATCGCTCAATTCTTCCAGAATGTAAGCTCCTGGAATTAAGGCACCTCTTTTGTGGATGAATTACATTTCCTTAAGATTCTTCTAATGAACCTCTGCAATTTTTTTTATGTGATCATTCCACTTTACGTCACCCCGGATGTTACCCATAGATATGTTATAGAAGTTATTGTTTCCACCGACTTCTTGTCAACAGCATCATCAAGCAGTAGTTCATTGTTCACTATGTATGTACAATATATAACAACTATAAACATTCAAGGGCCAGTGAAAGTCTCTGCACCAATCTTTGATCCTTTGAAGGTTTTCCTGCAATTCACTAGTCTTAAGAGTACTGCTACCTATGTGTACATGACAATTGTCTGAAAACAGTTTATTGGAATGTACACCATTATCCATAACATCATTATATATACCTGTATGTTTGCACCTACCACTCTCCTGAAATTAGCTTCACTTCTGATGATTCCGTTCAGCTAAGGAAGCCGTAAATCAGATCGAAAATCTGTTCCAATAGCTGATAACTTCATATTTTGTTCTGCAAATGACAGTGGGGAACTGCACCAAATGCACTCCTGAAATCAAGTAACAGTGTGCCAACCTGTGTGTAATTGTCTGTGACACTCTGGTTCTCATGGACAAACAAACATCTATGTTTCTAATTATAGATGAGATTTTCGTTCTTCAAAAATGTCGCAATATGCGACCATAAAATATGATGATAATTCTCCAACTGATTGAAGTCGGCTGTATATGCTTATAATTATGTTCATCTGTCCTATAACACTTTTTGTATATGGAAATGACATGGCTTTATACAAGTTCTTAGGAACCCTTTGTTGCTCCAGTGAGTTACAGTAAATTACCGCTACAACAGGAGCAATTTCTTTCACATAATCTCTGTAGAATCTTACAGGTATCTGATCCAATACAGATACCTTTCCACTGCTCAGTAATTTTAGGTGATTTTCTGTTCTGCAGTCATTTCGAGGTACAAATATCCTTGGCTTCTAATGCTATTTCATCTTTTATAATTTTAACAATTGGTCAAAAGGACCACATTCATTCTTTTTCTGTAAAATGGGACCAAAAAGTAATTTTTGATACATTCCAGAAACATGGTACCATAAGAGTATCTTCAATTTCAAGTTTACTTTTTTTTTTCAAGAATAAACACTATGAAAGGAAAGTATTGTCTTCCCTTCAGCCTCCATTAATAAACCAATATAACTCTTGACATGCATATTTAGATGTTAATCACTGTCCTCATCACACCTTTTCTGAACTTGGGTACTAAATTTAATCAGATTGTTTCAGAACTGTTGAAATAGCACTCTCTTCACAATCTACTAATTTTGTTTCCACTTAAACAGAGTTTTCTTTAAGATATCTTACTCATGTTTCTTATCTTCTTTTCTTTCCTTCACATACTTCACTCCCAAATAGTTTGCTCCTATTGATGTTCTACTTCTTATAAATTCTGGCCTCAGTAACTGCAGTCATCATTGTTGTAATTTTTGCTGTTCTACACCAGGTAGTACCTAAGACTCAGATTGTAGTTTTATGTTCTGTGCTTACTTCTCAGCATTTCAAATTTTTTAAGAACTGGCCACACTGCAGTGAGCTATGGCAGACCTACTGGGTAAAGATTTTCAATATATGCATAAAACTCCAAGTAATTTGATGAAGTAGAAGAACAAATGACAACAGAAATTCATCACTAACAAATGTGCACTGCCTTAACTCCATGCTAAAATGTAAATGGGAGAATTCTGCAAGAAACACCACGTCAGAAAAGGAAATCTGTAGCAATGGACAACTTTTTGTTCATTAGATTCAGGTTCAACCCAACAAAGCATCTATTCACAAATTTACATCTACTGGACGACTTAAGTTTCAGTGCTGCATCACTGTGGAGAATCTCAGTTACAGCAAAGTACATGTGCAAAGAGAGTTCTGAAGATGCTTGTAACTCGGCAATGGATACAGTAAATGGATGCACCCTAAATGTTTCTCCTCTGTTAACAAGATGAAGATTAGGACTTTCCCCAATAAGATCAAATTAGGGAATGAAAGATGGACCCAGCACTACAATTACTACACCAATTAATGACAGCTTTGATTAATGTGAATAAGTGAGATGCCGTAGATTTCTGTTTGAGCACTCATCAATATTTTTCACACGGAAAAGTTTGTCAACAACCAGTCACTATTTATGTTTCAGTTCCTTTCTGTTAGAACTTTCACATTTTTTCACACCCATCTTTGGAAAGTGCTAACAGTAACTTGATACAACTATAAAATATGAATAAGAGCTTTGATGTTCCTGCCACTTACCCAAGACTTCACAATGTTGGTTTGCTTATAGAATTAGTATCAGAAGCATATTGTTCACATTTTGTGTTTACTATATACAGAATGAAGATGAACTCCACAGGTTGTTCAGAGGGATTTTCTGAGGATTCTGGGACAAGGGACCCATTGTTTCCAGTGATTCATTACAGAGTAATTTCATTTGATTTGATTTCTTATTCCTATTTATCTTTGTATCTGTATTGCACTGATACTATATGCACACTGAATATCTTGTTTGGAAACAAACTTGTTCCATTCACTCAAGGTACTTTCGGTCAATAAGAATAGTGCCACTATACTAACCACCCTAAAGCTTGCATTCAGTATTGCTCAATTCAGTCACAGGTTTGTTTTACCAGCAGTGTCAGTTAACAGTGACATACAATGCTATGAATAGGTTTACAGATAACAGTTGGCTGATGCACATCTTATGTGTAGTCTACTGAATGCAATGGAAGGGTGGCACAACACTAGGCTTAGGTTTCCTTGCAGTGATAGCAACCAGTGCACAGTACTTTTGCATCCAAGTGCTGTTGCATTACACAGTTTTATGCTGTGTGTTTTGGTGAGTGCATATTACTAGAATTTTCACCGGGAAGGTATCTTTGCAATCACACAGGTAACTGAATAAATAATGAACTGAATAAATCTTAATAACATTATTACACTGTAATGACCCAACAGTGACTAAGTATCTGTATTTATATAAAAAAATAAAAAACCTAAGAAAATTTCCTGAACAACCTCCTAAATTTGGGTGTACGCTGTAATCGCAATGTGCAGCAATCTAGCACTTCAGCTTCCCCCAGCAAACTAAACGTTCAAATGACCTAAAGGAATCCTTTACAGAACACAAAAGGGCCCTAATCTTAGCTGGTGTCTGAAAAATCATATTTCCTCAAAATATGATCAATTCCATCCAAAATATAACCTGCGTAGGGCAAGAAAGTTTCTGGCTTAGATGCCACACAGCTATTTCCATCACCCACTCAATTGATGGTTGATCAATAGTAACATGCGTGTGATTTTTTCCTCGCTATATTCTTTCTGGTGAAAAGTGACTTCAAGGTGGGCTAATCTGGTTAGCAAATTTTCACAGTATGAGATTACACAAGCATATGTACAAAGCAACCCTTAATTTTGTTCATCATATTAGATGTTTCACAAAGTAACCCTTCTGCGATTGCAGGAAATTGTCTTGCCACTGGTCATTCAACGCTGTGAAACAATACAAAGATTCTGGCATTCACTTTTAGTTAGTGGTATGATGTTATTAAGGAAGCTTTTGAAATTAAATCAGCAAGTTATTTTCCAAATGAGAAAGAGGTTCTTACGTTAAGTTCTGCCTGAAATCCTGCTCTGTTCCTGGTCAAACAACAGATGGACAGAGTTAACTCTACTTGCTCACACATTGGTAATCAGTATTTATTTATCGATATCATTTGATGTTGATTAACCTTCTTTGTGTGCTGGAGCTAATTGGTTATTATGGTGTTGTTCATAGGGCTTTCTCATTTCATTTGTGTCTAAAAAATAATGTGGCTTTCACATATCAAAATACTGGTGGTTGTTGGGGACATTACCTGGCCGCACTCCTGTACAGCATTTATTGATATTTACAGTGATATGTCTACATTTTTTACTAATAGTGACTGTATAAACACTGTAAGCTGAATGACAAGTAATGTTTACCTGTTTAGATCACTTATTCTTAGTATATTCTTAGGTCTTATTTCTTGTATAAAAATTTGACAATGTATCACTCGTACTCCTATGCAATTCTGCCCTACTGCATGATTTTCCACCATCAGCAAAACTGAAAACACAATTTCTCTCCTTAAACTCTCATTACTTGTTAATAAATTAATTCTCAAACTTAAGTCTTGCATATGATCCTGTCTTCCACCTTTAAGCTCTCAGGTTTTTAAATCTCGTCTGGTACAGTCCCAACATCAGTCTTTCCTTATCATCCCATCTGGTAAGTCTCCTCTGACCCACTGTTCTGGGTGACTTTTCTGAATTCTACCCTTTTTCCTAATCTCTCCAGTCCTTTTCCTTCGCCCCTCTTCCTTCCTCTTCAACCTTTCTGCCAGAAGGAACCACTGGCTCAAAAAGCTTGCATAATTATAACCTCCTTTTATGGATTTTTTTATCCATCCTGTTGCGTTATACAAGTATCTTCAACACACAATATTAAACCTGAAGCACATGAGCATAGTTTCATTTTTTTCCTTGCAATTTGGGGATAAAAGCACGATACAAAGAGAGTAACAAGTTTCCCACTCTCTTAGAAGAAGACTCTACAGTTCTTAAATAAGTAGGAGATGATTTTTTTAACTGGAAGGCAAGCACGTTTTCATTTATACAACATCCAGAACTATTCACAACACTTTTTGCTACACTTTATCACTTGCACATGAAATTTTCAGCTATCATATACTACTTCTTTCTCTATGGAAAGAGAATTTCCACTTTCATTGCAGCTTTCTGTTGTGAGTTATCCTTCAGCCATACCCCAACAACTGCTGTGTTCTTATTGTGTCAATCATAATCCTGTCCATACGCAAAATTCTTCTTACTCTGTTCCTTCCGTGCAGTTCATCTTATAAATGGGAAGTTGTTTTACAAAAAATTTCCAGAGCCAGGAACCCCCCACCTTATGTAACCACCAGGTCTCTGCACTGTGTGTGGTAAGATCTTCTACAACATACTTACCCAAATCATTCCACAATTTATTTTTCAATTTGAGTGAACACATGTACAGCACTCAGTTTTGCTAGATTCATATTTGCATATGTATCAACTGAAATCACACAATTAGCGATCATTTTTGGATGTCATATGACAAAAATAATATGACTAATCCACTTGAAAACTGCCATATGGCTCGGCCAATTGTGGTTTAAATAAACACTCATCTACACAAATACACATTCCCAATGGAAATAAGGCCAGCTTTCAAGAAAGTTCATGGAAGTGTCATACCAAACACTGCCGGGTATCAAACTTTCAACTTTTTCCCATTAGTTTATGTACACATTTTTCAATTTGCTACTTAGGTATTACGCTTCTCATATAAAAGCCAGTCCCCATTCTTTGTACTTTATCCTAAAACTTCAGTAAAATGTAGCCTCCACATTCCCTATACCAGCTGTGACGAACTGGTACTGGCAGAGAAAAAGAGTCTCTTAAATTTGTCGTTTACAAGAACTGATTAATGGTTACAAGCTGCTCTACGATGTATTTTGTTTAATGGTATTGTAAACCTCACTACAGGGTAAAAATCAAACAATGGAAAATCCAGGATGGAATGTAACAAAACCAGAGAAGGAAAGTTGCCCCTCACCATATAGCGGAGATGCTGAGTCGTGATAGGCACAAAGAAAGATTCACACAATTATAGCTTTCGGCCATTAAGGCCTTTGTCAACAGCACACACACACACACACACACACACACACACACACACACACACACACACACACACACACACACACACACACCTGCAGTCTCAGAACAGAGTGTGTGTGTGTGTGGGGGGGGGGGGGGGGGGGGGGGCTACTGCTGACAAAGGCCTTAATGGCCAAAAGCTATAATTGTGTGAATCTTTTTGTTCTGCCTATCGCGACTCAGTATCTCCGTTATGTGGTGAGTGGCAACTTTCCTTCTGTGCTATCACTACAGGGTAAGGGAAGACATTTTTAGAGTGCAGTATTTTATATCAACTTCAAACTAATCATGCAATAACACAATGTCACTCTGTCTCTCTGGATTTTGGAACATTTCCAATTTTAATGTCTGAATAATTCCTATCCTGTGACTGATTCCTTTCCTCCACTGGAATTCTGAAAGTTAGTATTTGTGTTACTTTTTGTGACCACACCTGTTACTGCTCAGCAAGTAGTTTTTCTGTTTATATCTGATTGTATGTTCACTTTGGAGCTTCACTGCCACATACATTACATATGTATCATACAATGGAGATCGATTTCTCTTTCAATGAAGTGTCTGATATGCAGAGAGTGATGTACGTATTGGTCATTTCACTTGCAACAATGGAATGGCGATGGTCAATAAAAAAGTTCACTTGATTGAAAACACCCACTGTAAACACTGATGAGTTTGAAGTAATTATACCTAAATTAGAAAAATAACGTGACTGGCAACCGGTTGTTTACAAAAGAGCTACCACTGCAACAACCAACCAGAGAACGAAATTTGTGGTACCCTCTCATTCGGTGGTTGATTTGGGGGGAGGGGACGGAAAGGTGTTATCATACTACTCTGCGGATGACAATTATGGCCAATAATGTAACTGTTGTATTCATTTTCATCATAATATGCTTTCTTCCTTTGTGCCAATTCGCTTTTAGTGATGCGCAGAAGAAGCTTAATAGCACAGGTAAGCAAAAAATAATAAGATGGCTCAGCACTGAAAGTTAATGGGAAACATTGAAGCATTTTACAGCTAATGTTGCTGCAGCCATACTGCTTACAGGTAGAATGTGTAAGATAATTTTAAAATTTTAAAATAAACTTGTTCAAAGTGCTTTACAGGACCTGGTCATATTGGGGGTGAAACAAGTTACTACAATTTCAGCATTTTAAAGAAAGATATTTTTTAAATCACATTTTAGACCTGCCGAAATATTTTTGTCATTTCTGTCAGTTCCTTCAAGTCACATGAACTTACTTCTTCTGGCTGTAGTGAGCGAGACTACACAACTAAGTTTTTGGTCTAATGTCCACCTTGTATTTTTCAAAGTAGGATAGATATGCTGTTAATTTAAAGATTAGACCAGATAATTGATGTTTACAAAAGTAAATACAACTACTTTGATGTTTCAAATAATACATAGTTTGCAAATCTGTGTTAGCAAATTTCAGCCACCACACATTCTGCCTCTTTACAGTTCACATTAATATTTAAAACTGGCTGCTTCATTCCGAGTAGCAATCCACACTAAAAGGTAGCAGTTTCTGTAATTTTAACTTTTTGATTGTCTCCCCCAGATTAAGGAAACATAAAACAGTTCAAAAAATTTTAAAAAATAGCAGTGCTGTCATTTTAGCGAGAAAATTAAAACCATGTATGTGAATGATTCTTTGGCTCCTTCGTTCTCACATATCCAAGATATTTCTTAGCATCATCACATAGTGTATGGATGTAAAATAAGCTGTTAGGTGTGGGTATCATTCATGCGAAAATGTGCTACACATCTGTCTACAACACATGAGTACATACTTCATGAATTATTGTGGTCAACATTACATATTGCTGCGAACTGTGTTGCATGCAGTGTGGGTTAATGGGTATTGTCACTGGCTACTCTCAATTATTCAAAAAATACATTTACATAACTGTCTACACAAAGTAAAATTAACAAGAACATCATTACTCATTGTAGACTGATCAACATAAAAAAATAAATTTTATTAATCAAATAATCCACATAGAATGCAGAAAAGAAAATATCTATAGTGAGACATGTTCACTCACAATAAATAAAATACCCTTTTCTGATCATTTGACAAAGTGAAAAAAATGTGTTTTACATTCTGACTGTAGTATAGCTACTGTAAAAATCATAAATTGTAGTCAGGTAAATGCTTTCATCATTTTATGGAAACAAACAAATGAAGCTAAATTCTGCCATCTTTGACAGAAAAAATAAAAAATTAACTTCAGACATTGAAACAAATTTAAGTAAATATATACATAATCCCAAGGAACTCTAGTACTGAACTGGCATATATTTACAAGACATTTCTGTTAGCTTTCGAAAGAAAGCTATGCTTGAGAAATTCTTGAGCCACTGTCATTGTTAGCAACAAATTCATTTTTTTTTCCTCAAAGAAAATTATCATAAATAAAAATATTAAGCCATCTAGCCGATACAGGTTTTATTAAGACAATATTTTTAAAAAAAGACAGTTAATATTATGCAAACAATTGGAGACAAACAAGTCAATGTATCTACTCAATAATAAGGAAATGCAAGGTCAGATTCAAGGAATCATATTTATTAAACAAATCATGCAACAGCTCTGCAATTTTTCTCACAAACATCCACTTCTGCATTATGTACAAAGACTGAAATATTGTAAATAGAAAATAGTACATCAGTTACAAACTGATTAACTCTACACAAGATGTGAATTTATTGTTTGCCCTCCACAGTACAATTTGCAGCTTACTGTTCACACAATGCTCATATCAATATCAAAGATGTGCACACAGGGACATAGTGCATGTTACTCTTGTTAACAATAGTTAACAATCATGTCACTGCAATTTCTCAAAAGTGAAGAGATTTTAAAATTTCTTAACGTAGTTAGAGAAGTTTCTTCATATGAGAGTCACACCCTTGGCAGCAAAATGGAATAAAGATGTGCCAGAATAATGTTAATGACAACTGCACAAAGCAAATGGATTGCAGAAGAAAAGAAATCTCGTCTACCTCTGCACAGGCCCTGATGCTATACTCCCAGCAATGGATGCACCTGCAAGAGCAGCATTGCTGCCACACTCTCCGCCACTGAGACCTCCACCAACTCTTTCCAACTGGCTGCCACTGCCGCTACCAAGTGACAGAGAAGCTTCACCAATCGAAGGATTGGCTCCTCGATGTGACACAGCATCCATAGAGACGGCATCTGTAATCACACATAGTCGCTATTAAAGGATCAGCTCATTTCGCTTATGTAGATCACCAGACACCACCAATTACAGTAATTTACCACAATCTCAATTGTCTTTAATCATATCTAGAAAATTCTTATCTTAAACCTATGATTAAAATGCATTCTCATTTAGGTGCACCCACACAAACTCCCGAAGCTACTGTACAACACATGGTTCTTGGTTCTTTGTACCAACATTAGAACACTTTCTGCCTTATTCATTACTTGTATAGATTCATATAAAGGGAAAATAACCATTTCCTGTGTCTTGGTATGTATCCTAATCACTCTTTACATTATCACCACCTTGATTGCTCGAAGCAGTGAAATTGTTGCATAGTCTTCCTCTAATATTGAGTTTCTGAACTTAGCCAACCCAATTTCATGAGAACAATGTTACCTTTCTTTATTTCTATACAATGTGTGTCTATCATATCACCACTGAATTCTCAGAATTTAATTCATAATTTTATGTTATTAATCAGTATGTACAATATCAAATCACACTTTCTTACTGAACGGTAGAAATCATACCAGACATTTAAGTTAAAACTGGTGCATAATTCTTCAAGACAACACGTTAACTGCATAATCTGACCTGAATTGAATTTAGTGCACAGATCTTAAAATTTTCTCTTGGACAACAAACATTCTGAAACTGTACAACAGATACATGGACAGGGAAAAAAATAAAACAACAAAAATTTTCAACATTAAGCACTTATTCCATCATGCACTGACAGTGAATGCTGCAATAGAACCTTTTATATATCATAACCATACAGCCTCTTTCCACACCATTATTGCAGCCCGGCTGCTTGATAGTGATAACAGTGACTTCGCCTATACTTCAAATGCGCAAAACAATGTCTTGATTTGGCTATATCTGGCATAATAATTTCTACAACAGCCAATAGAAACAAGAAGTACAATACACTGCCTCTGCCAACCAAACCTTCTGCTGCTGCTTAAAATAATCTACCTTTCAGCCCATTTAGTATAATTCTCCTATCAGCCAGCCATGAAGGAATCTCTGACTTCCAAAAACCACCCTCCCCAAGTGTTCCCACAGTTTCTCACTTAACAGCAACACCCCTAAATCCTTCCTGGAAAAATATCACATAAGCCTCAACTTAACTCCAACTGAGTCCCAAGCTATTTGTGGTCTGAAGGCAGCCCACTTTATCTTCACTGTGGACAAAAGCTCCACTACTGGAGTACATTACCACACAGAGTAAGTAGAAGACACACTTCATCAGCTTTCAGACATATCAACATACACACAGTTCCTAGTAACCTCAGGCATTCCATTCAGACTGAGGTGGGGAAAATCCTAAAAACTTTAGGTGACTCACCATTGCCTTCATAAAGCCCCTGATCCACACCCCCCAACTCACTACCTAAAATATACAAAAACCTATCCCAGGCATCCTAATGTGGATTTCAAAGCTCCATCCAAAAGTATTTCAGCTTTGGTACAACAGCATCTGCACTCCATCTCTAAGAGCCTCACCCTTCACAAAAGGCAACAACCACATACACACTGCTTCTTGGCCTTGTTACAGTACCTCTTACAGTGTCTAACATAGTCTCACAGAAACTTCATCTACTGTCAGAATAATGAACTATATCTACACTCATAAGAACTTCACCTTTAAGAACTGGATAAGATTTTATTAAACTAAAATAAAAAATAAAATAAAATAACACAAAGGCAATGGCTCTGTGGATCTTAATGGGCTTGGAATTTTCCTGTTGGCTTGGTACAAAATACAGATATGTTTGTGGTCTCATCTCCTAGTGAAGAAGAAATCCTCTACTCCCTTTAACAGCAGAACTCGTTTCCCAACTAAAATTCATCTGGCCCTCCAAATCCAAACCAAGCAGGATGCACAGTGGTTAGCACACTGGGCTCGCATTTGGGAGGACAATGGTTCAAACCAGTATCAGGCCACCCTGATTTAAGTTTTCGGTGATTTCCTTACATTGCTTAGGGCAAATGCCAGGACGGCTCCTTCGAAAGGACATGGCCAATTTCCTTTTCCATCCTTCCCTAATCCGGGCTTGTGTGCCATCTCTAATGACCTCATTGTTGATGGGGTATTAAACACTGATCTCCTCCTCCTCCTCCTCCTCCTCCTCCTCCTCCTCCTCTCCAAATCCAAAATCACTTTCCCAAAAGCTTGACCTCTCATTTAGACTAGCATTCTAACCTCAGTCTTTATCAAATCAGGCAACAATATTTCTTCAGTCAGTTGCCACTATCTCCACACCAAATGTTCCACTCCCTACAGCCTAAACAATGACAAGACACATCTCTTCAAACACGAAAATCCTGAACACCTATACCATTAACCTCTTCCTGGGTTTCCTTTCCCAAAACTACAAGACAGATCTGGTCCATGCACAAATTTCCTAGGCAGTTTCCTCTCCCTACACTCCTGAGAACATAGCTATCATTTTTTTTTTTACACAAAAAAGAGGGAAATGCACTCCTTATCTTCTGGTATCATCCAGGCCTCTAACACCTCAATAGACTATGCCACCTCCGTTATGATTTGTTTAAGTCAAGCCCTTGAAATATCTCTCGTCACTCTCCCACCCACTGTCCCCATCTATCAACCTGCTAACATCTGAAACATCCTTATCAAATCATGACATTCCCAGGCCATTATGCTTATCCCAGCAACCATAATAATCAAACAACCTAGCCACGCAACCATCCATTATGATTTACTACAGTCCCACTAATGGAACATAGTGTAATGTTTTTTTAAGAGGATTATCTTGGAGAAAGAAAGTATAGCTACAAAGGCAAGGATTATAATTTTCTACTTTCAATGCTTCTATTGTTTGCACTGTAAGGAATTGCATTTCTTAAAGATAAGTACTTGACCAGCCATTCAGTCAGTGTAATTTAACAATTCCTAAGCTGAATTTTCTGTTTAATATAAATTAAAGTGTTTGTTTCAGTACTCAAAAAGGAATACCTGTGCCTCTTGGTCCGAAGCCACCCAATCCACTCAGGATGTCATTCTCATCATCAAATTCAAAACGAACTCCTGCTCCGGATGTAGAAACACCACAGCCTCCAGAGCGACAAAGTGATACTGGGACTACACCATATACATAGAACAACAGTATTGGTACACCAATTCCTACTGCCAATCCTGCCAAAACAGGGGAGACCAACACCTGTAATTTCAAAAGCAAACAAAATTTTCAATGATTAACATCTGTTAAGCATTTCTTGAGATTAATTTAGTGCAAGAATGTATGTTGTCACTTCTATTTTGCCTGCATGTTTGCACAAATACTGACGTACATGAACTTTCAACACAATAACATAAACATTAGGAATTTAAGAAACATTAGGAATTTAAGCGAAATGAAACAAACCCACTTGTAGGTCACTCATATCCATTTTTTACCCTTAAAGATAATGTGTTTATATATTGAATTATTTAATGAAAAGATTACGACCTCTCAGAAAGACTGTACCAGTTTCATAAAAATGGAAAACTCCAGCAGTGTTCACTACAACAGAACTATGAAATCTATTTAATACAATTATCAAAAAACAAAGATGATGTGACTTACCGAACGAAAGCGCTGGCAGGTCGATAGACACACAAACAAACACAAACACACACACAAAATTCAAGCTTTCGCAACAAACTGTTGCCTCATCAGGAAAGAGGGGAAGGAGAGGGAAAGACGGAAGGATGTGGGTTTTAAGGGAGATGGTAAGGAGTCATTCCAATCCCGTGAGCGGAAAGACTTACCTTAGGGGGAAAAAAGGACAGGTATACACTCGCGCGCACACACACACACACACACACACACACACACATATCCATCCACACATATACAGACACAAAAGGAATATGTGTGTGTGTGTGGGGGGGGGGGGGGGGGCGCGCGCGCGCGCGCGCACACGCGAGAGTGTATACCTGTCCTTTTTCCCCCCTAAGGTAAGTCTTTCCGCTCCCGGGATTGGAATGACTCCTTACCATCTCCCTTAAAACCCACATCCTTCCGTCTTTCCCTCTCCTTCCCCTCTTTCCTGATGAGGCAACAGTTTGTTGCGAAAGCTTGAATTTTGTGTGTGTGTGTTTGTGTGTCTATTGACCTGCCAGCGCTTTCGTTCGGTAAGTCACATCATCTTTGTTTTTAGATATATTTTTCCCACGTGGAATGTTTCCCTCTATTATATTAATACAATTATCAAGTTGTCAAGCATGCTGCAGTAATATTTACTGTCAGTTTAGAGAGCTAATCTGTATTAGCCGACATATTTGAAGCATATATTTATTTACTTCTGGGCACTAATTAAAGTGTGCACAATAATGTCACTTCTTACACAGGTTTCTGGAAGCACAGGATTGTGCATTAGACTGCTAGTATTTACTTGTCTCCAGTCAATGACAATCTTAGTTACCAAACTATATTGTTCATAATAGCATTTCACATAATATTTTGCAATTAGGGATACTAATACTAAAGTTCTGATTATTCAAAAAAATTTAAGAGGCCTGCCTTTGTGCAAGTGGAACACACAAGTACAAATTTATTCCTTTTATGTGTTACCTGTACTGTAGACTGCTTGTGAGGCAGGGTTCAATTACACTCAACTCCTACCCACATAACAAAATTGGCCTTCTAAACAAGGATTTGAATCTAAGTTCTACTAATATTTAATGTGAAATTGATGGAAACTGTCTAGCACGTTACTGTTGCCTGTCAGTAAGCATAACATGCACAGAATGACATCAACAAGTGTCTCTGAAGTAGGGCAATCAGAGTAGATGTTTAAATTTTAGAAAATTTAAAATACAGCCTCAAACTGAATTAATAAAGGAAAGATCTCAGATAAATTTACAAACCTCAAACAGATCAGCCTGGAAAACCAGAAGGATTTATTCCAATACTGCAGACTGTACAATATGTGTGAGCTGGTTTATTCTCAGAAAGGAAATAATGGATGACTTAAGGCTGTGTGGACAAAATTTGAGTTCCAACAACAAATAATAACTTGTGATAATCAGAGGTTTATGATATTTCTCTTCTAGTCAGACAGTTGTTAGTAGAGGCAGTGTCCAGCACAAGACAGGCCATATGTGTAATGGGCCACTTATGTAATATTGGTAGACAAAGTGTCAATTATGGCGAACAGTTATATAAAGTGGAAGTCTGAGAGGGATATAATGTGAGGCAGTAGATGAAGTGAATATTACATGGACAATAAGATTACATATTTGTCAACCATGGCAAACTCTTATCTAAATATCTCTATTGAAACCCAAAGGAATTGTGGTCATGAGTAAAGATTGTAAGTGGCACCAAAGTTACTGTCCAAACACTCACTGAAAGATGAAAGACAATCTGAAATGAGGAACAGCAAAGTGAAAGCAGAAATGTTATACAAATTTCTCGGTAGAGAAAATGCAGCATGATATGATATATGGAGGTTCATGAAGTGAAGCAGAAGTGACTATTTGAAAAATCTTGTCTCTGATCAAGCCATATTTCAATAACATTTCAAAGTGCTTGAAAGATTCTAAACTTGCCTTAAATGAACTGAATGTAAAACTGTGCAAATTACTAAACACTGAATAGTAGTAACATGTAATAAAAATAATTATTAGTTATAACTAATTCTGTCAATTTGCATAAATGTCTCTGTGTAATAATTTGTATGCATAGAAAATTGAATGATCAGAGTGCTCAAGTTAGATCTACATTAACACGATTACTCCACAATTCACAATTAAGTGACTGGCAGAGGGTTCATCAAACTGCCTTCAAACTATTTCTCTATCATTCCACCCTCGAACAGTGTTTGAGGAAAAACACACACTTAAATCTTTCCGTTCGTGCTCAGATTTTTCTTATTCTATAATGGTAATCATTTCTTCCTATGTAGGTGGGAGTGAACAAAATATTGTTAAGTCTAAGGAGAAAGTTTCTGTTTGAAATTTCTTGAGAAGGCCCTGTTTTAATGATTGCCACCCCAGTTTGTGTATTACATCCGTGTCACTCTCTCCCCTGTTTCATGATAATACAAAATTAGTTGCCCTTCTCTGAACTTTATTGATGTCCTATGCCAGTACTATCTGATACGGAGTCCACAATGCATAGCAATATCCCAGAAGAGAGCAGAAAAGCATGGTATAAGCAGTCTCTCTGGTAGACCTGATGCGTTTTCTAAGTGTTCTGATAGTGAATCACAGTCTTCTGTTTGTTTTCCCCACAACATTACCTATGTGATCAATGCAATTTAATTTATTTGTAATTGTAATCCCTAAGAATTTAGTTGAATTTATCACCTTTAGATTTGTGTGGTTTATCGTATAAGCAAAATTTAGCAGATTCCTTTTAGTACGCATGTAGATGACTTCACACTTTTCATTATTTAGGGGTCAATTGCCACTTTTTGCTCCAGGCAGGTATCATGACAAAATTCGTTTTGATTATTTGATGACTTTACAAGATGGTAAATGTCAGTATCATCTGCAAACAATCTAAGAGGGCTGCTCAGATTGTCTCCTAAATCGTTTATGTCAGTCAAGAACAAGAGGGCCTACAACACTACCCTGGGAGACGCCAGATATTACTGCTGTTTTATTCAATGACTTTCTGCCAATTACAACAAACTGTCACCTTTCTGATAGGAACTAGTGAACCCTGTCTCACAAATGAGACGATACTACATAGGGAAGCAATTTGACTAGAAGCTGCGCATGAGGAACATCTAAAAATGTGGAATCAACCCGCCATTGCCTGTCAATAGCACTCATTATGACATGAGAATAAAGAACTAGTTGTGTTTCACAAGAACAATATTTTTTGTATCTGTGCTAACTACTTGTCAATAATTCTTGATCTTCAAGGTAGTTCATTATGTTTAAACATAGTGTATGTTCAAAAACCCTATGTAAAGCTGGCAGCACACTGTTTCACTGGCTGGGAAAACTGAGTCAATCTACAGAATGAGACTGCTTATAAAACATTCATTGGTCCCATCTTAGAATACTGCTTGAATGTTGAGACCCATAGCAAAAAGGACTAAAGAGAGGTATTCAACTTATCAAAGGGTAGCATAATTGGTCACAGGTTTGTTTCACTGATGGAAGATGGTCACAGAAAAGCTGTAAAATGTGAACTGGGAAACACATTAATATAGAAGCCAACTATCTGAGAAGAGGGTACTCCCAAACTTTCAAGAACCAGTTAAGTGAAGAATCTACAGATAAATTACAGACCCTACATATTGCTCTCATAGGTACTGTGAAGAAAATATTAACTACAATGTGCAAAGTGGCTATTAAACAGTTATTCCACTCGTGCTACATATGTGAATGGAACAGAAAGAAATCCTAATATGTGGTACAATCGTAAGTACCATTAGCAAATCACTTCATAGTGGTTTGCTAAGTGTGACTGTAACATAGATATATAAAAAATGCTACCACCGGAATATTCGTCGAGCAGCAATGGAACGAGCCAATGATTAGGAAGAAGCGGAGGGTAAGGTAAGCACAGTGCTGTTTCTAACATTAGGCAAGAGTAGCCAGTCGCCTAAGGCAGCAAAATTTTTACAGGCGACAAAGGGCAGAAAAAATTAATTTCAAATCAAAAAGCGAAAAAACTGAGCAAATGAGGACAAAGAAAATCAGAAAGAGTAAAAATTAAATCACCGAATTGTTTTGAAAAGCATACTGAACAGTTACTTAATAAATAAATAGTTACTTTGACAGTAAACATATTGTCTCAAAACTAAAGCAAAACAGAAACATTGAAAATTAACAAAGAATGTGTGTGTTTTATCATGATTTCCAGTAAACATACAATTAATGTAAGTGACAATTTTCATGTGAAATAAGAATAAAGTACTGTCATTCATCATGATTCCCAGTAAACATACAATTAATGTAAGTGATAATTTTCATGTGAAATAAGAATAACGTACTGTCATTCAGAGTATTGAAAATGGAAATGAAGTCCCATGCTTCTTTACAGAGCGTAGGGGAACGATGCGGGACACCCGCACCGCCTTACTAGGCAAGGTCCTAATGGAGGTGGTTTGCCGTTGCCTTCCGCCGACCGTAATGGGGATGAATGATGATGATGCACCCAGTCATGTCGAGGCAGGAAAAATCCGTGACCCCGCCGGGAATCGAAGCCGGGACCCCATGCTCGGGAAGCGAGAACGCTACCGCGAGACCACGAGGGGCGGACATTCAGAGTATTACTTCTGACAAATTTTCAATGTTACTCATATGGGACAGCACATAAAAGCAAAGCTAATGTTGATCTCATACTGAAATTTCATTGTTATTCTGTACAAGAAAAATAATCTGAAGCCAAAAATTTGTTGTACAGAAGAACGAATGTACCAAGTCCAATAACTTTGCTTAATGAAACGCTTCAACAAAAAAATGTGCATAACTTTTTTTTAGTTACAGTTTATCGACCACCGTGAGCAACTGAATGTGCTACAAGCAGCTGCTGTCTCTAATTTAGGGCCACTGACTGAGCGGCTAATAGAAGTTGTAGAACACTTAATGAAAAATGCAAACAAGGCTCATTCCTGTATTTAATCGCAAGAAAGTGGATGCTGTAAAAGGTTAGATTTGTTCCTTATTCTAAAAACATTTCAATTAAAACAGAAAGGAAGTAACACCACAATTATCCAAATGATTTAGTTTGATGCTTCAAAGTGTCTCCCAACAGTACAGCATAATTTCTAAACTCGAGGAAAATTTGATTTCTAACAGAAAATAGTTCCACCCTTTTACAATTTCATTTTCTTGCAATTAATTAAAGTAAGTATTTGATGTCAAATTTGGTTGCACCTGTATATTCAGTCGAGTTCTAATTTAATATGTTCAGCACATTCTTCCTATTTCAATTATTTTGGGAAATTCCAAAAGTTCCGGGCAAAAATTAAGAAATTGAGGACATCTGTTGCTCTCTATCAGTTTTAAAGGAATTGAGGATAAAGCATGAAAATTGAGGACTGTCTCTAGAAAATGAGGGCGTGTTGTCACCTTAGTTTAATGATTTAAAATATACAGGAGATATGCATTGTTGTGCCGGCGGGTGGATGGGGTATCGAGGAGGCAAATGGTGGAATAATGAGGGGCGTCATTTTTCAAGTTCTCGCCTACGGCGGCGAAACATCTAGCATCGGCCCTGGATAAGCACCGAACGCAACGAACGGAACGAAGTTGAGGGGGAGGAGAGAAAGAAAACGGTAAGCACAGCGCGTCCGCTTCAAGTTTCCATTGTTGCTAGAATGGGGTTTGTCGCTGTCAGTGAATGGGAATGACGGCGGTTTACGGAGTACGGCGATCGGCGTATCGAGAGCGGTAGTAGAGGAGCGCTGAGGGGAGGGGTTGGGGTAGGGGGCGCGCCGGTCTGGGCGGCGCTGGCACTGGCTGTATCGATTGCGCGCGCCTCGCCGCGGCGACACAGTCCGCGCCGTCCAGTCTCACCGAGACCGCGCCGCAGGCTGGACGCGCGCACTGCGGCCCTGCTGCCCACGTGCCTCCGGGGACGCACTAGCAGGTGAGTCACAACGGCCTTTCCGGCCCCTCCCAGCCGCCACCGCGCCGCTCTGCTCGCGCCCGCCACTCTAGACCACTTTCACCCGAGTTCGTCACTTTCGACGAGCGCCTATGCCACACCCATTCGTCTTTCCCACTAATGGAGGAAAATCTCACTCTCCGTACACGTACCACGTTCACTGTGGCATACTTAAGGGTATTTTGTTCGAGATAACTGCTGCAGGTTAACCCTGAAATAACTTATCTGTGCATTTCTTTTATTCTGGTAAAACGTTCTGGGGAAATCTCAGCTCAGCCGAACATCTTTCCTCACTAATGATCCACAACCTTCTACTGTTTCATATCTCCACGACCGTATGGTTGAACGGATGTCTAATGTCTACGATAAAAGTAAACTTCAGTCGTTAACGAAGTACTTTCAACTGCATTCCAGCCAGTTTCGGAGACTTCCACTTGCAGTAGAAAGAATCGACAGCGGCGATTGCGCGTCGTCGCTATTGAGAATGCGTGAAACTCAGGTAACGGGACACGATGGGGGGTTCCTCTTCAATCGATGGCGGAGAGCGCGAGTACGGAAGTCGGCAGCCGGTGTTGCGTGCAAAGAGCAAAAAGGGTCGCCGCCCGTGACTCATCTGAGCTGTCGATAACGCCAGCGCAGCTATTTAATGCCTTGCCGCAATAACCTGTCCACGCGTCAACTATCGGAGCTTATCAGATGGAGTGATCCAGTAACCTTTTGTGCATCTGTATTTCTTTTCTTTAGCGCCTACTACTGTTCCTGTTTACGCACAAAATTTTTAAGCCAGTTTCTCCTGACTGCAACACACAAATACCTTTACCTTCGATATATAGCACTGCTCTTAAGTCTTGATACCTATCGCAATTTTTATTTAGTCTGCTTAACTCAAAGTATTAAACGAGATTTGAAAATTTAGGGACAAAGAATAAAGCACAGTTAAGTTCTTACACCTGCAACAAAGGAGAGGCTATTCAGAAATCAAACTCCCTGTAACAGGATATTTCAGGGAAATATTACATGTATGTGTAGATAGAATTGCAGAGTCAACCTGGAATCTTGGATTGGACAGAAGCAATTACCACAAGAAAAGGCACTACTAACCTGTGATACGGGCGGTTCTTGTGTGCCGTACTTATTATCACCGCATTAAAATATCGATCGGATTTTCGAGACAGGAAGTCACGGTTTTATTATAGACAGTAACAAGCGTATCTATCTATGACTTATGTCAATTCTGATTAACTAAAAGATAACTCGTCTATTTATTACTCGAGTGCGGTAAAATAAATCAAACTTATTTCCTACCATGGCTACCAGGAGCATGATTCCTGAGAGCAAAAAATTAAATTTAAGGTACGCTTTCATGACAGTCGAGCGCACTAGTACACAGAGCCACACAGAAGAACCGATGGCGCCACGATATCTGATGTCCAACAAGTGACGCTACAAAGCAAGCTAGGGCTTACTTAGGCAATGTGTTTTCCTTACGATACAGGACTCTTGATGAGCCTCTTGACTGACTTATTTGAATGAGCAACAGAAACGCCTTCCATCCTGCAACTTTTTGATCTAACAGAAGCAGGCGAGTAAGACGGTTTGCCCGCAGGTCGAGAGCGGGTTCGCGATGTCTGAGGAAGGGGGCAGCGCAGAGGGCTCCGGCAGCAGTTGCGGCGAGGAGGAGGAAGACGAAAGCGAGGAGTGCCCCGTCACCAGCGCCTGGATCGCCGAAGTCATCGCGTCGCACAAGGGGCACCAGCAGGTGTGTGTGTGTGTGTGTGTGTGTGTGTGTGTGTGTGTGTGTGTGTGTGTGTGTGTGTTTTCCGTATAGTCTGGAATGAAAGTAGCTAATTTTTCACAACTGCAGCAACACGGAATGCTATTATCTGATTCAAAGAATACGGAATCATACCTCAAAATGTCACTTTTGGTATCCTAGCTGTAATAGGAGTAACTTACGGCTGCTTTGCTCTAAGTTATCCTTGTGAAAACAAAAAACCGATAGCTAAAATAAAGTCAAATGAGTGTGACCCATCAACGTCCAAAGTTATTTTCAAAATCCTCTTTGTTACGCCGTAAGCCGTGTGTAGCCATTTCGGTGTCCTCTCTCTTTCTTCAGCTTTGCAACTATCTCGCAAGTTCTTCGCTGTTTAGATGTAATATCTTCCTCGATTCTTTGCTGCTTAAATGCCAGACGAGTGTCCGAGTTCAACAAAACCTGAGAATTTTAGGACACACTAAATGAACGCTTAACATCAGTGCTATTCCGACATAAAACTGCAACATATGTGGCGTACACGCTGTTGTAACTCTCAAAGTGCGGTGGTGCTCAAAAAGTACTGATACTATTTACACAATACTCACTGAGCAATTCAACAAAATTTCTAGGAATATAATGCAAAATGACAACCTTCTTTTATAAAGCAGTGCAGTACACGTTCGTTTGGTGATGTCGGGCAAGACAAACCAGACACTGCGACACAGCTTTCCCCCTCCGTAACGCCTAGTCGGCCCTCCACTCCCCGAGCGCCCCCGTGCGAGCAGGTGGAGGTGGTGGACATGTGCATCCGGCCGGGCTGCGACGCGGCGGACGCGGTGCTGAGCGACATCGTGGCGGTGCGCGCCACCTACCGCCACCAGGCGGACCCCGCGGACCGCTCCGCCGCGCTCATCGTCAAGCTGCTGCCCAGGGAGCCGTTCAGCAGATACTTCGTCACCGAGGCGCAGTTCGACTTGCGTGAAATCAAATTCTACACCCAGGTACGTCGCTCTCTTCCCTCATGTCTTCACCTGCTTGTCGCGCCTCAAACGGGTTTTCCAGCCAAACAGCAACTGCGAGCATTTGACCTCTAGCCCTTTTTTTATGCGGCATTACTTTTCAATGTCTACAACCGTGGCAGAGTTCCACAGCATGTCGATTAGCCAACAAATTTTATAATGCCGCGACTAACCTGTTCGCTTAGAAGATTAGTGGAGCGTACAAATCAGATAATCGACAGTTATCTCGGTGACGCGATAACCAGTGTCGTGGCTCATAGGGGCAATGACCAATGAGCAGCCACACTTGCACAAGTTCACGATGTTAAGCGCTCCCCCTGAATGAAGTTGCCCTCGACAGATTAGAGCAGTGGTAGCTGTGAACCTGCAAATAATGTAGACAATTCAACCTATGTACCAGTTCAATCTGAGCTCCTAGGCGTAGGAGAGTGGTTAAGTACAGCAGTCATGAAGTTTGGTTTGAACACCACATTGTTTGACTACACTTCATTTTATTGCTGACAATATGGCCATGCTTTTCTCCGACCTGTGTGGTTACTCAGTCGGTTACATGACGATACTATTCAACGCGGAAGTCTAAGCGCTGTGTACAAAGCGATAAGCGACAAAGCATTTACGGGATACCTCCGCGCACGCGCGCGTTTGTGTGTGTGTGTGTGTGTGTGTGTGTGTGTGTGTGTGTGTGTGGGCGCGCGCGCAACTATCCGGACTGTGTGTGCAATGCCATGAAACACGACCGACAGTTGTCTATGTGTAAACTAAAGGGCGGGCAGCGCTTCTGCAGGAGGAGCTGTTGTCTGTCCGGAAAAACACCGCCTCTGCCGAGGACTGTAACGGACTCTGGCACTGCAGTGCAACGTGCTGTAATATGCGTAGACTCTGTTGGTCTGAGTTCCCTGCATTACTTTTATTAGTTACTGATTTTTGTTTTCCGTATGCTATTAACTTGTTTAGCGGAAAACACTCCCCATGCGTAATTGCGCACTACGTCGGCAATGATTCAAAAGGCGCGCTGCTGAATGGTCTGTATGAGCTTGTGGAACAGCTTCTAGGAGGTGGTGATGTTTGTTTATGGCGCTCAACGTCATGGTTACCAGTTCCATTACGAATGTTACAGGAGAAGAATGTTAAAATATGACATGCAGACAAGGCGTGATCTAGACAATGTGTCTCCGTCTCCGCGCGCGCACACACACACACACACACACACACACACACACACACACACACACACACACACACACACACAGAGAGAGAGAGAGAAAGAGAGAGAGAGAGAGAGAGAGAGAGAGAGAGAGAGAGAGAGACTCCTAACGGTACAAACGCCAACAAGAAGAGTTACCACAGCCCTTGTCTTAAGACGTACTATTAAAGCCGCGGAACTGTGAATCTGGAAATTGAGGTTGGCTTATTACTTACATGACTGGCTGAGCCAACCATCCTATGCACGCACTAAAATCTCACGTCTTGACAGTTTACACAGAATGTCGGGCACAACATAAAATCTTTGAACAAGAACCAGAGTCGTCTGATCCTCACTTAAAACTGAGGGGTGGTCCATTTATAAACCGGCTTGTGCCATCTTGTCAATACGCAGAACGCACCCAGTTAAAATGCGGAGAGTTGCAGACGAAGTGAGGAGTAGCCGGCTCGCGCTTCCGTTTACAGACACTACAGCAACCCGAGATAGATGAATGATGTCATTCAGTGCTTGCCGGCCACGACCTCTTAATTGGAGAGACAGCCGTCGCCTTCCGCGCCATAAACGAGCCGGATCTGCTGGCTGCGCTCCAGCAGCGGCGTCAGACGCGTTGCCTTTAGCTGAGCGCTGTACTGGTGAACACAACATGCACGGTAGGCGCGGCAGTGACAAAACCGCGCCGGACGCGCCGCTTCCGGCTGCAGGTGGTTCCGGAGCTGGAGGCGTTCGCGCGGCGGCAGGCGGGCAGCGGCGCGGACGCGGTGCGGCTGCCCATCCCCGAGTGCTACCACGCGCGCTACGTCCCTCCGGAGGCCGAGACGGAGCCCGGCCCCGACGGCGAGAGCGTGCTCGTGCTGGAGGACCTGCGAGCGCGCGGCTTCGGCGGCGCCGACTTCTCTCGCGGCCTCTCGCTGCGCCAGGCGCACGCCGCACTCGCCGCCGTCGCCAGGTTGCACGCCCTCTCGCTGGCGCTCAAGGTCAGTGCTTTGCACTCTGTCAACTTTTTTTATTTTTTAAGCGAACTGTTTTCTCCCTCGCCGAACCTCTTCAGAATGCCGAGCAGCATTAGTAACGAACAACACCCTTTTTTCCTGTTTACAGGTGAAGGGTGACGGGGAGGGCAGCGGACCGGTGTCGCTGCCACAGCGGTACCCGTTCCTGTTCCAGACGGCGCGCGCCACCGACTCCTACCAGCAGCTGGTGGAGCGCGGCCTGCCGCAGCTCGCTTCCTTTCTCGAGCGCCGCCCGGGCCTCGAACCCGTACTGGCGGCGCTGCTCGCGCTGCGGCCCCGCACCAAGGATATCATAGCCAGCCTGCTCGCGCCGCAGGTGACTGAGCGTACACTTACCCTCTTAATCACTGCTCAGCCAAGAGATCAAATAAAAATCTTGACCTAGAATTATTGTCTTTAGTCCTAAGACTGGTTTGATGCAGATCCCTATGCTATTCTATCCTGTCCAAGTCTCTTCATGTCTAACTATTGCAACACACATCCTTCTGAATCTGATTACTGTATTGATCTCTTGGTCTCCATCTATAATTTTTACCCTCAACACTTCCATTCAGTACTAAATCCGTGATCACCTGATGTCTCAGGGTGTACCGTATGCCCTGTCAACCGATCCATTATTTTAGTCACGTTGCACCACAAGTTTCTGGTCTCCCAATTCTGCTGATTACCTCCTAATTAATTACATGAACTACCCACCTAATCTTTAGCGTTCTTCTATTTCCAAAGCTTCTATTCTCTTTTTTGTGTAAATGTTTATCGTTGATGTTCCGCTTCCATACAATCACCTTCAGAACAGACTTCCTAATGAATGTTCACTGTTCGTATATGCGACTATGTCGCAGCTGGTGAGACTTCCTAACACTTGAGTCCATATTCGATGTTAAATTCTTTTCTTCAGAAATGCTTTTCTTGCCATAGCCAGCCTACACTTTATATGCTCTCTACTTGGGCCATCATCAGTTATTTTGCTGCCCAAATAGCAAAACTCATCTACTACTTTATGCGTCTCTTTTTCTAATCTAATTCCTTCAGCACTACATTCCATTATCCTCTTTTCCTTTTGTCCTTTTGTCGATGTTCATCTTATATTATCCTTTAAGACAGTATTGCTTGAACCAACTAACCTTAATAATTTTATAAGTAAGTGCAGGTTGAAATAGAATCAAGCGTCTACTTTTGACTACTACTAGTGTAAATTTTTACCGATGGGAGACTTGTTATCTACTAATATTGAACCCAAATCTGAGGTAACGCGGGAAGGTGGGGAACTCATTCGTTCGGTGTGAACTCCGAAATAGTTGGGAGGTGTCACGACAAATGGATGTGGGTAAACTGGTTGCTAGTAATACACATGTTATGCCTTCGTTCAAACTGATACTGAATCGATATGACTGGGCAGGATAGGGTCGGAATTCGGATAGAGAGAAAAAAAAATTTCTAGGATTGACTGTGGTGTTATGAACTTCAAACATCTGGATTTACGATTGTACCAGCCTCATAATGTACTATTAAACGTGATGAGTTAGTAATGCGACGAACATGTTACTTAAAGGGCAGTTGCAACAGACAAGTAGGGTTTCATTGCTGTCCAATGGAACCAATGTTGCACCTATTCCGTTCTTCCAACCAGGGCCTTTTCTACCATAAGGAAAGAATAGGCGGCGGCCTAAGGCCGCAAAATTTTGAGGCGCAAAAAAGTAATTTCAAATTGAAGGAATGTAGGAAAATGGATAAAAACTGAGAACTGTCACCTGAAAAGAAGCAAGCCTGGCCACCTCAGTTTAATAACCAAACGAACAATGCGAGATTTGCATTGTTAGGCTGTCGGGTGGTGGTGGTGGTCATCATTTTTCAATTCTCACCTAGGGCGGTAAAACACCTAGTAACGGCCCTGCTTCCAACCAGATCAACTGCTAATTTCGTACATCACGTGAACGTAACTGCACACGGCATTTCTCTCTCCTCTGCCCCCTCCCCCAAGGTGCACGTCTAAATTGTTATAAGCTTCCTCAAATAATAATGGTTTTAGACTAGATGTCTGTGACCCGTAAAACAATCGACTGTGCCGGCAGGAGCCTCTGGCGCTGATAACTCACACAGACTTCTGGTGCAACAACTTGCTGTTCCGCGGCGGTAACGACGAGGGCGAGCGCGGGGGCGTGGTCGGGAGCGAGACCGAGGAGGAGGCGGGCGGCAGCGGCGGCGCGTGCGAGTGCGCCGTGCTGGACTGGCAGATGGTCACGTACAGCCGGCCCACCAACGACGTGGCGCTGCTGCTAGTCAGCTCGGTGGGCACGGCGCTGCGGCGCGAGCGCACGGCCGAGCTGCTCGACGGCTA
Organism: Schistocerca nitens; assembly: GCF_023898315.1. Taxonomy (NCBI): domain Eukaryota; kingdom Metazoa; phylum Arthropoda; class Insecta; order Orthoptera; family Acrididae; genus Schistocerca; species Schistocerca nitens. The sequence goes on along the minus strand of NC_064614.1, from coordinate 481,954,670 downwards.
CTGGTCGGCGCTGACCGCCGCGGCGCGCAGCCTGCGCCTCGACGTGCAGCGAGAGCTAGCCTACGACCGCCAGCGCCTGCAGGCCGACTACCGCCGCTCGCAGCTGCTCGCGCTGCTACTCTGCATCGGCTCCGTCGACGTCGCGCTCGGCGACCCGCTCACCGAGCAACGCCTCATCGACGTGCTGCACGACCTGCACGCCGACGGAGTCCTCGACGCCGAGGACCTCTAGCCCAGTGGCTACCTCTCACTACTGGCCCCATCTCCTCATCGGCACCCGACTTCCGAGTGTCCGACAGCCTACGGACTAGTTATGCAGTAAGGTCACTAGCATCGCCAGAGCTTGACAGACGAGCGTCAATCTCAAGTTACCGATAGCTCTGTGCCGTGTAAATGGAACATCGCCATCAGATCGCACCGTCGTCGTCAGAGTGCCACACCCGTGTATCCGGCGCTGAGGGTTCTACGGCCGACTGCGTGTCGCGAAATCTTGCTGTGCTTAGGGAGCTAACGTCTGCCAATTGAGATAAGTGCAGCGCTACGAGTGATGTGCCGGTAGCTTATCAGTAGGAGCTAAACCAACAGCTTCTTACATAAAATCATTGCATTAATCATCGCTTTATGTTACTATTTCTTTCAGTCTCTCTTACCATAACAATGATACGTTTTTCTTATCAACTTTCTATGGTAAACGTGCGCTCTACCTATAAACTCTTTCATCTGTATTGTTTTTCCACGACAGTTTAATTCCCCGAAGTAAAGTGCTTCTGCAGCTGTTTCCCGGGAATATGAGCTGCTGCATTGTGATACCATCGTGTTTCTACATCTGAACTACAATATGTGTCAACTGTTTAAAAAAGTGCGCTCCACATACCTGTCAGCTACATTTGGTATACGCAAGTTCAGTCGTATGTTTGTGAACATATAATAATGGTAAACAAAAGAAATGGTAATTTGCATGCTAAAAAGTGTCAAGAAAAACTGCTGTATAGCGCGGAGATAACTCAATTGCTATACAAAATGCGATTACGTATTGTGTTCCACGTGTGCTTTGACGGGACCAACGGTCGCAATTACGTCCCGAGCATATACACCAAAAGTTACGTAACGCCATTCAGGTGAGCAATAGAAGCAACGTCTGTTAATCTGCAAAATATTTTAGAATCAAATGTCAAACTGTTTTACTCAGTTTAAGGGAATAAAAGTATGTCTGTTTCATAGTGTTTAATATTGTTCTACTTTCTTTCCTTTCACTCTGCTTAAAGCCGAAAATTCCTCTGCGTACTCCTTTGCATCTCTGCACTGTTCAACCATCTACAAGGCGAGAATAATATTTCGAAATTTACACACTTTTCTCTGAGCTATAAGCATTTAAATGGCAGTGTATGCTAATAAAACACATCTACACAATTCCTACTTTAGTACTATAAAATTCGTATGTAATTTAACAAGTTCATAATTTTGACATTAGAGGAACGGCATCAGCTATGCTTATCTGGGACTACTCGCGGGCATTCCATTAGTACTTACTTTTCCATCCACTTACTATACTTCGGAGAAACAATGAGTAATTACCAACAACTAGAAGTCTACAAAAAATACTGTGCTGTGCCTCGGACTCCCATACAGTGATACTAGTCTACAAATTCTTGGGTAAATTATGTTAGTATGAAAGTCTAATACTTAAGTTAGAAATGCTATACTTCAGCTTCAAAACACATACTTTAAGACATATACAATCTAATGCTAATAATTTTCCCCCTATTATCTATGTCGTGGCTTAACACTTACAAGTAACAGCAAAGAAAGCGTTAACGTAACTCCACACGACGAAAAACATGACATCATGAAAAAGATGCACAACTAATTCTGAGGTTATGGCATTTCCTTTTCCCGTATCAAGCGGAATAACAAAATTAGGACTTACTTACAAATCGTTGCGAAAACCACTAATTCCTGTCACTTATGGTGTTAAATGACAACAGTGACTGGAAAAACCACGATTGTCCGCATACTAAAAGAGGGAAAAGATAGACATACTAGAAAGGCAAGACGAAGACAAGAATAACTCTTACAGCGTCCTATCTGTAATGCAGAAGACATTCACTAAAATTATCTCAAACAGTATTCACCTGGCACAGACAAACATTAGATTATAGCCATGCAAAAGAACCAGCTGGATTTGCAACTGTATACAGCACAACGGACAATTTTCAAGTTGTGAACCAAATTAAAGAACAGGGCAATGAACATAAATTGCCGTTTTATCTGGGATTTACAGGTTACAGTTACTAAGTGTGTCTGGTAGCCTTTGAGAAACCAGGAACTGATATAACCTATGCCAGTGTGCTCACTAAAATAAGCATTTTCTATTAAACTTCATCAGAATAAAGACAATTTCAGAACAAAGAAGAATCAGGTGTCAGACAAGAAGATTCTTAGTCACAAAAATATTTTCAAGAATCTTACGATACTTTCAAATCATTAAACTGGGTAAACGAGGAAGGAATGTGTGTTAAACATATTTGAACGACTTTACTTGATTCTACTGCATTGCCTAGAGTACAAGTAAAATTCAAAAGAAATGGAAAAAAATGTTTGAAAGAGTAGTTTAAAATTAATTACAATAACAATAAAATAAATTAGAATCAAGATATCCAAAAGAAAATACCACAAATTGACGATTAAGTCAAAGAGATAGTTTATGATTTTTTATATTTAGAGCAGTTGAAGGAAGCAACTTTATGGGCAGTGAAAGAAATATTCAAACCGTAGCTTTCGACGTGTCTGAAAAGAAAAGTTTGCATTCACTTTCTATACCAGTATGGACTTTTCGGTGTGAGTCGGATTCTTAATGCGAAAACAATTCGAAAACTAATGGCTGCTCATCTAGCAACGAAAAATCCATCTTCGGAATCAGTAGGAGAGAAAGGAATAAATATATGGGTCAGTGATCAGACTGGACTAGAAGACTTAATTAAGAGAGTAATACAGATTAAATGTAGTATTCTGGTAAATGGATGGTAGTTAACAGCATACGAAATTCAGAACAAGCAAAAACC